>NW_027361705.1:14757500-15957500 GCF_039654945.1 Dendrobates tinctorius | reverse complement strand
TGGGGCATAAAGAAGCTGAATTGAACTTTTGTGTTTTTTTATTTTTTTAAATTTTTAAAAACTTTTTTTACTCTGTTCAATAGTCACCTTAGGTTACTCAAAGCAGCGCTCATCTGATCACGTGTGCTATACTCAGCAGGGTATCAGTACTTTTATGTATTACTATAACAACATATACCTATGAACGCCAGTTAATCACTGGCTTTCACATGAGGATAAAAATGACAGGTATGGGGTCTTCAGCAGACCCCCAGCTGTCATGATAACCCATCAGCGCTCTGTGATGATGTTACGAGCACGCAGATGAGTGCTTGGAATGATGAGCACCCCTGCCAGTGCTTGCTAAATGCCGCTGTCAGAGATTAACAGCGGACAGTTTAACAGCCACAGATGGAGCTCTGCTCCATCCACAGCTGTTAGAGAGCCATGATGGCTAGCTAAATAAGCCATCATGTGCTAGGAAAGATGCGAGCTTGGCATGTGAACCCACAACAAAGTCTGTGAGCCAGCTTGTGACATACTGGTAATTAATTTCGGAAAGGGGTTAAAGTTCAAGCAGTGAGACTATGGAACTCTCTGCCACATGATGTTGTAGTGGTTGATTCATTATAAAAGTACAAACAGGGCTGGCCCCAAGTTTTCGTGGGCCCCAGGCCAATAAGAGTCTCAGCGGGCCCCTTTAACACATACCACATTACATGTTGCACACATACGGCAGAAAAATATAGGGATAGTACAATGCCAAAGATTTCATTGACTTCTTACATTACATGAGTGATATATCTATTGTAAATTCTACAATAGGTCAGAAGCCAGACAGTATAGTCCTCCATACAATATTATGAGCACCACAAAGCACAATCCTGCTGACAGGTTCCCATGTTATGTTCATGACTTTCTCCTTTGTGTTCTATAAGGGTTATGGAACTAGCCTAGAAAGCTTTACATTTGGTCTGTACACGGACCACAACAAGGACCTTGCTTTGGGGGGGTTCAGCAGCAACTATGCCAACAACAGCACCCAGGCGTTGATGCTTAAAGGGAACCTGAATGCGATTCATGCTGCCCAAAATGCAAACAACATAAATCACATAATGGCTTCTTGATTGCACCCAGGTATATTATTTTCTGAAGTACTCTGGTATTTCAGAGATGATGTGCTTTAAACATTGTAAGTGGAGACAATATTATTCCAGCTCTGCCCCAGGTCTGCTCTATCCAGACCCTATTCAAGTGATTGACAAGTCACTCTCTGTCCTGATACATAGGGAGAAACCAGTCATTCACTTCTAGCATTGCTAGGAAGAGCCGGCCTGGGGCAGAGCCGGACTGTTCTTGTCTCTGAATACAGTCCCAGACAGATATTTAAAGTATACGGTATATTCTCTGAAAAGCCAGAGAATAATATACCTGGCTGCAATGGTGGTTTGGGCAGCATCAATCGCCTGATTGGTTCTCTGTAAAGTGGTTATCTGCGACTATTTATTTTTATACCATGGATTAAATACAGTAACTGACTGGTGGGTCATATTGACGGAGCAGCAGCTTGTCTTTGCTCTGCTCTGTTGATGGGGCATGACTGCCAACATCATGCTGATTGACAACTAAGCTGGCTCCCCACTGTCTAACGGGCAGAAACCGGCTGTCAATCAATATGGTGTCAGCAGTAGAGTTGAGCGAAACGGGTCGGTCATATTCAAAAGTCGCCCACTTTCGCTGAAGTCGGGTTTCCATAGCATGAGGTCGGCCACGAGGTCGGCGATCAGAGTGCCAAAGTCGCGTTTCAAAAGATGCTTCCAGCGCCCTTTTTCAGCCAATGATGGAGGACGCACATTGTGGGCAACGCGATGACATAGGCATCAGTCACCACCATCTTTGAGAAGGGCATGCAAGTGATTGGCTGGCTTTGTGTGGCGTCACAGGGGCTATAAAAGGGCGTGAACGCCGACCGCCATCTTACTTACCGATCTTAGCATAGGGAGAACTGCTGCTGATTCTGTAGGGAGAGCATTAGGCAGGGAAGAAGAACCAAAAAACTGCTTCTGCTGCTAGCGATTTCCACTTACAACACAACACTTTGTGTGCAGTGACAGGGGAGGCTCTATTTTTGTGCATCAGCTCTGTTGGTTATTAGGCTGCCTTATAAGGCTCCCTGATAGCTGCATTGCTGTTTGCACACTGCTGTGCAAGCTGCTTTTTTAAAAGCAAAAATTTTTTTCTTCCTCTTTTCTGCACAGTTACCAAGCGTTCATTTTTCCACCCTTTTGTGTGTGCACTCCGCAGCAGTCCTGCTTATTAGGCTGCCTGCGTCCATACTTGGAATGAGAGCATCATTGTCAGCGTTCTCAACTCTCTAGTGAGATCCAAACTCTCACCAATCCTATAGACACCCTCCACCTTGTCATACACCATCCAATTTCAGCCTGTTACATTGAGGTGTAATCTCTCCTGGGCCAGAGACAATAGTTCTGCGTCCTCAAATCTATAGTGAGATTCAAATTCTCACCAATCCTATAGAAACCCTACATCTTGCCATGCACTATCCATTTTCAGCCTGTTACATTGAGGTGTAATCTCTACTGGGCCAGAGACAATAGTTCAGCGTCCTCAAATCTATAGTGAGATTCAAATTCTCACCAATCCTATAGACACCCTCCACCTTGTCATTCACCATCCAATTTCAGCCTGTTACATTGAGGTGTAATCTCTACTGGGCCAGAGACAATAGTTCTGCGTCCTCAAATCTATAGTGAGATTCAAAATCTCACCAATCCTATAGAAACCCTCCAATTTGTCATTCACCATCCAATTTCAGCCTGTTACATTGAGGTGTAATCTCTCCTGGGCCAGAGACAATAGTTCTGCGTCCTCAAATCTATAGTGAGATCCAAATTCTCACCAATCCTATAGACACCCAACACCTTGTTATACACCATCCAATTTCAGCCTGTTACATTGAGGTGTAATCTCTACTGGGCCAGAGACAATAGTTCTGCGTCCTCAAATCTCTAGTGAGATTCAAATTCTCACCAATAGTAGATACACCTTCTACCTTCTTTTACAGTACCATATAGCTGGTGGTATTTTGGGTACATTTTCACAAAAATGAGCAAGTATGGTGGAAGACGCCATGGAAGTGGGCAGGGGTTGCCAGCTGGTCCCGATGGTGGTGGTGGTGTTGTTGCATCTGTTGGAAGTGGAAAAAGCACAATAGCACCTAAGGCAGGAGGTGTTGAGCCTGCGTCATCGTCTGGCTCCACAAGGCCTCGAAGGCTCTCTTTTCTGGGTGTAGGTAAACCACTTTTAAAGCTGGAGCTTCAGGAACAAGTTTTGGCTTACATTGCTGACACAGCCTCCAGCTCTCTCGCCTCCTCTTCTGAAGTTTCAAAAAATAAAAGCACTGAGTCGTCATTGGAGGCTCCTTGTCAGGAACAACACCTTTCCTTGTGTCCTTCACACCTACCAAAAGTGAAGGATGTGGCAGGCCACACTACCGATTATTCCATGGAGCTCTTTTCACATACCATGCCTGGGTTAGCAAGTCAAATCGTGAATTCCCCAGTCCAAGATGAATCTGACATGGAGTGCACTGATGCACAGCCACAGCTAGATTTTTCTGCTGGTACATTCACTCAGAGCACTACATTGTCCTCGCAGTGTACTGAGGCAGAAACAGACAATGATGAAACTCAGGTGACCCTTCCTGCATACTATACCACCTTACACGGTGACACAGAGGAAGGTGCACATGAAATTGAAGAGGAGGTGATGGATGACCCAGTTGTTGACCCAGATTGGCATCCATTGGGTAAGAGGGTGCCGCTGCCAATAGCTCAGAAGAGGAGGAGGAGGATCCGCAGCAGGCAACGACATCGCAACAGCTGTTATCTGGCAGGACCGTAGCAGTCCAAAAATGTGTTACAAAAACCAAAAGAGTTGCAGGACAGCTTGGCCAGACGGCCAAATTAGCACAGCGTGCAAGGTCTCAAAATGTCTTCCATAGTAGGAAGAGTGCAGTGTGGCACTTTTTTGAACAAAATCAGGCAAAAGTTATCTGTAAGAAATGCGCAAAGACCTTTAGCTGAGGGAAAAATCTGAGAAATTTGAATACCAGTTGCATGCTTAGACATTTAACCACCATGCACTTGCAAGCGTGGACGGACTACCAAACCTCACGTACCACATATGCACCTGCTCCGAATGAAGGTAGTCAGCAACGCTACATCACTTCCCCCACTGTAAGCCCACCGGTTAGCACACCACCAGCAACAAATGTCGAGGTGTCGTCGCAAGGGCAAAGCAGTCATGGAATCACAATGTTATTGCTACGAATGACTGAATCTAGGCCATCAGCAATACCACCAACACCATCACCATCACCAACCCTCTTTCAGTCCGCCATGTCCACCGCTAGTTCCACCATATGCAGCTCTCAAGTCCAGCTCACCCAACCAGAGATTCTGAGTAGGACAAGAAAGTACTCATCCTCTCATCTGCGTACACTAGCTTTGGACGCCCACATTGCCAAACTAATCTCGTTAGAGATGATGCCCTACCGGTTGGTTGAAAGCAAAGCTTTCCGCCAGCTCATGGCGTACGCAGTACCACGTTATGACCTACCCAGTCAGCACTTCTTTTCGCGAAAAGCCATCCCAGCCCTCCACGTGCATGTGAAAGACCGCATTGTCCATGCACTCAAGCAATCAGTGAGTGGAAAGGTGCACCTCACAACAGATGCATGGTCCAGTAGGCATGGCCAGGGCCGTTACATGTCCATCACTGTGTACTGGGATAATGTGGTGGATGCAGGGTCCACAGGGGACAGTGGCAGTGGGACAGTGCTGCCTAGCCCACGGTATAGGAAACAGTTGGCTGTAGGCGTTCGACCCTCCTCCTCCTCCTCCAGAAGGAAAAGCTCGTCCACAGAGCGCAGTCGCACGAGTACTCCATCTGCAGCTGCCAGTGTTGCACACGAGGTGTCCCACTATCGAACAGCTAGTGGTAAGCGTCAGCAGGCTGTGTTGAAGATGATGTGTTTGGGAGAGAACAGACACACCGCGGAGGTACTGGCCGACTACTTGCAGCGACAAACTGAGTCATGGCTGGGCAGTCTACATCTTGAGGCAGGCAAGGTAGTTAGTGATAACGGCCAGAATTTTGTGGCAGCCATAGCCCTTTCAAAACTCAGACACATACCTTGCCTCGCTCACACCTTGAACCTGGTGGTGCAGTGCTTCCTCAATAATTATCAGGAGTTAACACCCCTGCTCCATAAGGTGCGAAGACTGTGCTCGCACATCTGCCGGTCGCCCGTACACTCCAGTCGTATGCAGAAGCTGCAGCGATTGCTCCACCTTCCCAAGCACCGCCTAATTATCGACTTTGCAACAAGGTGGAACTCAACCCTGCACATGGTTCAGAGGCTGTGCGAACAGAGGCAGGCTGTAATTCATTTGTGGGAGGATACACAGGCAGGCAGTATGCAGGCAGACATGGAGTTGTCTGGTGTGCAGTGGTCGAAGCTGAAAGACCTCTGTAAAGTCCTTCAGTGTTTTTTTAGGAATGCACACGGCTGGTAAGCGCAGACGACGCCATCATAAGCATGAGCATCCCACTTATGTGTCTGCTCATGCAAACTTTGACGCACATTAAGGAGCAGGCGTCTGCAGCCGAGGAGGAAGAGGAGGGAAGCCTTGATGACAGTCAGCCATAGTCTGGTCAGGGAAGTCTCGTGGACGAGGTGGAGGAAGAAGAGGAAGAGGAGGAGGATGATGGGGATGATTATTTTTGGGAGGAGGATGCTTCTCAGGGGGCAAGAAAAAATGATGGCGTGGAAAGGTCAGGTACAGGGTTTGTGCGTCAATGGAGGGATGTGGATTTGCCAGAAAGTGCTCCAACACCCAGCAATCACAGTGCATCATTGACACCTGGAACATTGGCCCACATGTCTGATTATGCCTTGCAGATCCTAAAAAGGGACCCCCGCATTGCCAAAATGATGAACGTTGACGACTACTGGTTGACCAGCAAACTGGATCCATGCTATAAAGGCAAATTCCAAAACATCATGCCACAGGAGAACCTGGAGCTAATAATGGCTAACAAACAAGCAACTCTGGTAAACCGTTTGTTTGAGGCATTCCCAGCACACATCGGTGGTGATGTTTTTCCAACGAGCCGTAGGGCACAAGATGGAAGAGGTGTTCGTGGTGCACACAGCCGAAGTGGCTTTGGACACAGGGGTTTCAAGACCATGCTGTGGACTGATTTTTCAAGTACCGCTCACACGACAGGTAAGGTAATACTGCATCGATCGAAAGTGACAAGAGACAGCAGTTGTCAACTATGGTAACAAACTACTTCTCCTCCCATATCGATGTTCTCCCTTGCCGGTCATTCCCCTTTGACTATTGGGCTAGTAAACTTGACACCTGGCATGAATTGGCACAATATGCCTTACAGGAGCTCGCTTGCCCTGCTGCTAGTGTGTTATCTGAACGAGTCTTCAGTGCCGCAGGATCAATCCTGACAGAAAAAAGGACCCTTCTGTCAACCCAAAATGTTGATGATCTAACCATCATTAAAATGAACCATGCATGGGTTTCAAAGGATTTTGTCCCACCCTCCCCTGCTGACACGTAGGTTGCCAGAAAAATGGCTCGCTTTTGTCCTCCTCTTACGCGGACTTCTCCAATTACTCCATTTGCATCAGCTGAATGTCCAACATCAACATATGCCAATTTTTCCACCTCCCTAACTGGGCTGCCTCCCCCCACAGGTCCGGGGTCATCACCTGGCGCATGCACCCGTGCGAGTGCCGTTGCCCTGGACAGGTGGGTGGGCACACTGTTTGGCAACGGCACTGGCATAAGGTCCCTCATAGTAGAATCAAGTGTCTCTGATGGTGGGGGTGCACACCAGCCGTCAGACACACCGGCATACTATGAGGGGCCCTGTGCCAGTGCCGTCACCAACGAGTGGGCCCCCCTGCTTGCTCAGGATCACAGCACTTGCAAAGTTGAAATACTTACCTCTCCCTGCTCCACCGCCGTGACGTCTTCCGCGTTTCCTGACAGCGACATTCTGGTCAGAGAGCACGATGACATCACGTCTGTACGCCCTCTGCCTAAACAGTCCAAGTGCAGTGAGATGGAAGATGGGGACGACGAGGAGCCCAGAGCCCAGGAATACAGGGATTCCCTAGCGAGGAGACTTATTTAATTGTTTTCAATGTTGGGACAGCTATTTTTGGGAAGCACTATACTCTGGAGAATGATATATGAGGCCCACCATACACTGGAGCATTCCAAAGGTGGACATCAGACACTGGAGCAGCATTTACAGGTCCCATTATGCACTCGAGCATTAGAAATGGGGCCCATTATATATGGATCATTATTTGGGCCCATAACACAGTGGAGCTTCATCCATGGTGACCAACATATACTGTAGCATTATGTGGAGCTCATCATATACTGTTTCAAACATTATTTGGGACCAATGATTCTGTATAGAGAAATATACGGGCCTCATTACTCTGTATGGTGCACTATGCGGTGGCCATAATACTGTATGGCGTAATATACTGTCCGTTTTTGGAGCTATTGGAGAATTTAAAATGGATATCAGTCATGAGATGTAAGAAGTGAAGTATTTTTCATTGTACTATACCGGTATTTCTCTGCCGTATCAGAGAATCATGAATTATGGCATGTGTTAAAGGAGCCCATTGACACTCTTTGGCCCTGGGCGCACGAAAATCTGGAGCCAGCCCTACCCCCCCAACTTTAGCCAAATAACCCCCAGTTTTCAATGCCTAACTATTATTATAAAGTAAATTAAGGTTGACAAGCTTAAGTAATAAGAATTGATGTTTTTGGCATTAAAATGGGCGCTGTAGGTGTGTTTCCTGTCCTCCACTCCCTGCCGACCTTGGTTCCCCATTGACTTGCATTGGGTTTCGGGTTTCAGTCGGCCTTCGACTTTTCACTGTAATCGGCCGATTTCGTTCGACCCGACTTTTGAGAAAGTCGGGTTTCATGAAACCCGACTCGACCCGAAAAAAGGCAGTCGCTCATCTCTAGTCAGCAGTCATGACTGCAGACAGCACAGTCTGGAAGAACAAGAGCGGCTCTGGTGATATAGAACAGACAAATTGCTAGCAGGAGTGGTTGCCTCTGTTAACAACTATCTTCTGTTACTTGTTAGGCCCATAGTAAAAAAATAAAATAATCTTGGACAACCCCTTTAATGACAAGATCAGATACCCGTATCAAAATGCACATGATTGCGGTCCTGTTTCACATTCAGCATAGTGGTCCAGAATGTTGAGTTAATATTCCTTTATGGCATAGTAAAAAGACCATATTCAGAGTCTAATTTGGGTTAAAATGTGACAAATATGTTTCAGTTTTTCTGCATCAAAATTAAAATCTTTCCATTATTTTGTTTTAGCTAAGACACAACATATACTATGTATTCGATTTTCAAGAGTAGTCATCAGGGAAGTGCTCTATATTTGTTGTTCTTTGTACTACCTATTAACATGCTTGAGTTATTGAAGAAAATAGAGCAGAATCTAATTTGACAGATTAAACTGGATTAGGACAAATCAATTAAAATCATTTTTCAGAAATCCTTCTCAAATAATGAAAATGTATTTGTCCAAGGGCTCAGTCACATTTATTGTTGACAGGTATATTATTTTTTCTATCTAATCAAATAACAGAAAAAATAGACTAATTATATTAAAATTTATCAGAAACAGTCTCAGTCACCAGTGTATCACCATTTTACGTTATTAGCAATATAAAATGCTAAATAAACATATATGGGTCAAGCTGCAAAGAGAACTTGTTATGTGATTCATGTTACTCAAACCATGGGCACCATGCATCTTAGACAGGCTCCTTAATTGTAGAAACTCTATTTATATTTTACTCCTTAAAAGGGCTTTCCCGCAAACAAAGTTAATTGCAATGAATAGATATTGGAATAATAAGACAAAGATAACTCAAGTAAACACAAAATGCAGTTTTTAAATAAAGGTCTTTATTATTAAAAGAAAAGAAATCCAAACCTTCAGGGCCTTGTGTGAAAAAGTGATTGCCCCCCTTCAAAACATAAATTAACTGTGGTTTATCACATCTTTGGTAAGCTGAATTCAAATTGCCTAGCCACACACAGGCCTTATTACTACCACACCTGTTCTCAATCAAGAAATAACTTTAGTAGGTCCTGCCTGACAAAGGGAAGTAGACCAAAAGATCCTCAACAGCTAGACATCATGCCACTATCCAAACAAATTCTGGAACAAATGAGAAACAAAATAATTGAGATCAATAAGTCTATAAAAGGTTATAAATCCATTTCTCAAGCTTTGGTACTCCAACAAAATCACAATAAGAGCCATGAGCCACAAATGGCAAAAGCATGGAACAGTGGTGAACCTTCCCAAGAGTGGCCAGCTGATTACCCCAAATTACCCCAAAAAACATAGTGACGACTCATCCATTAGGACACAAAAAAACCACAACAACATTGAAAGAACTGCAGGACTCACTTGCCTCAGTTAAGGTCTGTAATCATGACTCCACCATAAGAAAGAGACTGGGCAAAAATGGCCTGCATGGCAACGTTCCAAGACGATAACCACTGCTGAGCAATACGAACATAAAGGCTCATTTCAATTTTGCCAAGACTTTTGGGAGAATACTCTGTGGACTAACAAGACAAAAGTTTAACTTTTTGGAAGATGTATGTCCCATTAAGAAATCCCATTAAGAAATAACTCAGCATTTCAGAAAAGGAGCATCTTACTAACATTAAATTATGATAGTGTTAGTGTGATGTCTGGGGCTGTTATGCTGCTTCAGGACCTGGAAGACTTGCTGTGGTAAATGGAATCATAAATTCTGCTGTCTACCGAAAAATCCCGAAGGAAAATGTCCAGCCCTCCTTTTGTGGCCTCAAGCTGAAGCGCACTTGGGTTATGCAGCAGGACAATGATCCAAAACACATCATCAAGTCCACCTCTGAATGGCTTAAGAAAAACAAAATTAAGACTTTGGAGTGGCCTAGTCAAAGCCCTGACCTTAATCCGATTGAGATTCAGTGGCATGACCTTAAGAATGTGGCTGAATAACAACAATTCTGCAAATTTGTGCTTAATTGTCTTATCTTTTTCTAATATTTACATTTGTTAAATGATGTGAAACATTTAAGGGTGACAAACATGCAAAAGATTAGGAAATCATGAAGGGAGCAAACACTTTATCACACAACTGTAGATGAAATGCCCAACTCAAAAAGGTGGAGCCACACCTTTGTTTGTACAAGAATCTACCTCAAAACCTAAGAAATTATCCTGATCATAAGTTAGTATACATGCAATATGTAATACAGCACGTTTACACTGTGGCCATTTCACATACAGAACCGTAAAAAAAAAGAAATGAGCATACACCCAAGAGAAAGTAAATAGTAATAGTACATATAAATATCATCGGGTACTTCGTTAACACTCTTTTGATCACAAAAGTTTACAAGCCATCCCACCTCAACAATGTGTACTCAATCTGTATTTATAACTAATGAAAGAGGATTTCATTTCTATTCTTGCTTTGCTGTAAACTGCAATAAACTCCTCCATATAATTTTACAGAAGCAAACAAGAAGACATTAATACCTGTTAAAAGAAAAAACTAATTATTTCTTAATTATTGTAAGTAATAATAGCAATTTAATTTTCCAAACATTGAAGCTATACAGGATTATAGCCCTATATTACTGTTAAAGTCAAATTTAACATTCGGTAGACCTGATTAAATGAATAGTTATTCTCTTTATGTAGCACGTGTAGCTTCGAACGGTTGTGGTTGAGTAGGTGCAGCTCTATCCTTCACCTAAAGTTCAACGTGCATAATATTTCTAACATGGAAGATGTCTGAATATTGTTGACCTTGGTATCTTACTAAATGGAAGATGCTGTTCTACAAGCTCCGACATTAACAAGGCTGAATATAGAAAACCTTTGCGCTCATTGCTATTCCCGGTATACCGCACAGGCACAACAGTGACTTGGTCTGTCTAATGTAGCAATTTGTCATTATAAAACAAAATAATTTCTCTGCTAACTTCGCCTCCAAGATATTTATTGCTGAAGGTGCTCTGGGTATGCAGATTGCCATTGTACTTGAACTGTGTAATAGACCTTTCTATATTCCCGATCTAAAATGGAATAAAACAACTTGCATGCATTCCTTCACAGCCTAAGAGACTAGTATGTCATTTTTTTTCTTTGTTCTATTTTGGTCTATTGAAACATCTACGAAAACTATGCATGTTACAGATCAACCAAAAAAATAAGGTCATCAATAATAAAAGCATTTTCTTCCTCGAAGCAGTCTTTTCCATCAAATTTACAAAAGACATTTTAAGTGCTTTCTATAGTCGTATTTGTTTGACCCCCTTTCTTGCCAAAATTTACAGGTCTCGGCAGGCGACTCTCCAAAGACATAGTCAGGAAATTGCACAAAGCAAATCCAAAATAGAAACAAACACCTTTATGAATGAAAATGAATCAAGGCTCTATTGATGAGCAAATCTGCCAAAATCTGAATTTGGCTGTGTGCTCAAATTTTGCCTGAAAATTCGACTTTCATCAAAGTTAGTGTGAATGGAATGTTCCTTTTTTATTCTCTGGGGTCTACTCTGACCCTAAAGCATAATAAATGTTGGTAGAAAGAAAATGTATAATAATTCTCATTCCGCCACTCAACTGTCCCACCGCCATAGCAGCCCGTCACGACCTCTGTGCAGATTCCTCTTCTTAGTATCACACGCAATGTCTTCTTCTTGCATTTTCACGCTATATCAAAGCTTATGGCACTGATTGGGCATCTGATTTCATAATGTGACAGAGGACCTAGCAAGGATTTAAGATGCAGCACACTAACATCGCTTATGGTGTCAGAAAAAAGAATACGTTAAAGGGAGCTGCGTGGAGGAACACATGGGGGCTCTGAGACATTTGAGCCATTTTGCTGAATTTAAATAAAGTGAATCACAAAATAATTTAGTTTCAGGAGAATCATTCTTTTTTCTTTAAAAAAATCAAATTAAATACACCGCAAACTGATTTGCTCTTTCCTACAAGAACCAGTAGTAGCTCTCGGAGATCGCCAACAGCTGCTATTGCGTGGGCAGCGCCATCTTGGAGGCGGACATTTCTTTTTCTTCTCCAGCAACATGGTGCTGCGCAACAGCAGCTATAGGATCTCTATACACACCGATAGCTGCTACTGCACAGGCGCGCCGGGTGCCATTTTCAAAATTACTTTTTTTCTTAGCTCAAGTAAATCTACAAAATGGATTAAGTGCATAGTAACCATGCGATTATGCTGCAGCACAGGTGCCACGGCCGGCAACTGCCTGCAGAAGCATTTTTTTTTATTCAGTATGTGATGATATTCATTATGCAAACTAGGGGGCAGGTCAGTGTGGGATCAGTGACCTGTCAACAGTCTGCATTATGAATATATAATCAGAGCACCACATACATGAACCCCACCTTAGGACACGAGCATATCAACACAAAACTGAAAATAAAGATTAAGAAACAGCCACAAGACCGATTTCATCAAGCAAGGTATCATTTTATTCAGTACTAGTAGAATACCCGTGGCTTCACTCGCGGAAAATATGTTCAATTGTTGGTTATGGTAGCTAAAGTAAAATTTTCAGTGTCACCCTGAAATTGACATTTTCAGAGTGCTACAGTAAAATTATTTTTCCACTTTAAATTTTTATTATTTTGTCGTTTTACTAATTTGTCGTAACATTGATGTGAACAACTTTTTTTAATTTCATCATTTTTATTGATTTTACATATTTAATTCATATTATGTAGTATAAACAACCATTTTTTTAACTATTTTTTTTATCAAAAATGAAAATGTATGCACCTTACACAAACATATAAAACATTTACACCCAATTAATAACATAGTGCAACCCTTCCCGCCTCCCTCCAATATAATCTATAAGTACAGTAGTTCACGGACATAAGAGTAACATTGGTTTACAGTTAAACAACTATCTATTGTAGTGCTTTTTGGTAAACACTGCAGTGTTTCTGGTTTTACCTTCAGGTGCAGATATGAAAAGATTTTTGGGGTTACCCACTCTAGAGCAAGCAACGTACAACTGTCCATGTGAAAAACACTGGCTCTCCAAATTAATGCCTGCTACTTTAAGTGATTGACCTTGTGCTTTGTTTATAGTCAAAGCAAATGCAAGTTGGATTGGGATTTGCAGACGCTTATAATTGAAGGGCATGTCGCTTGGTAGCAAAGGAATACGCAGAATGAAAACATTTGCTCCCTTAGAGTTTCCCATAAGAATAGTGGCTTCAATAACATTGGGCATGAGACTCCAAATGCACAATCTTGTGCCGTTACACATTTTTGGTGGGTCAAGGTTCCGAAGCAAGATTATTGTGGCTCCTATTTTTAAAGTGAGCTTATGTGGTGGCATTCAAGGAGGCTGCAAAGAATTCAGGAACTCTAATGGAAACATTATGACTTGTTCACTCTCCATGACTGAATCAATGGACATGTATGTGGTTGCAAGACCAGGCAGCCTTTCCTGAATTATTAGATTTATGGAGCTGACACTACCATTTTTAGGCACTAGGATTGCACATTCACAAAGCCACTGATAGCTGCTAAAATTGTTACAAATATCAGGGAAAACTTGGTCAATAAGTTCCTTTATCGAAGATGTCATTTAAAAAAAAATCTTCCGGAAAGGAAACGAGACCACTAGTGGAATCAGTAGGGAACCTATCATTTCCAAGGCATAGTAGCTGGTGTGTAAATTTGTCCGCAGTTGTATTTCCCATCAAATGAACCTGCATATTAGTAGTAAGAGTTTGCTTCTGAACATGTATCCACAGATAAGAAGATTTTAGACAGGCATTCAGCTCATCCGCTGGCATTGCTCCCTTAAGAACAGGTAACGTCTGGCAGAAGTCACCTGCAAAAATGACAGCAATTCTCCCCATTAAATGATCAGTTCCTTGCAGATCTATCAAGGGCCTCGACCACTTTCTTGTGCGCCATGGTACATTCATCCTAAACAATTACTTTGCAAGTTTCAGCCTGCCTTATCCGATTCTTGTGAAGACAGCATTACCGTTGCTCTGATGTCTCAGCTGCCTTACATTTAACCTGTCTCATCCGTTTCTTTTCAGGCCACAAGTGACGGTGTTTACTTGTCTCAGCTCTTTGACACAATTTTACTTTCTTAGCTTTTGGATGAACTTGCCCAATAGATGGTCGTTTTTTGGACGGCATTTTAAAAAAAATACCTTAGTATTATGATCCTTCAGTATTCACCTGACACTAATAAGAGATGTAATAGGATGAATAGTAAATACAGATCAGCCCTCACACAGTATTACTATGACCTGAAGGAACTCACATCTCAGTAATGAAAACCGCATCACAGAAAGACTTAACTAGTTGCCCATAGCAACCAATTAGAGCTCAGTTTTCACTTTACCTCAGCAGCTTCAGTGATGAAAGCTCCCTGTATAGTAAGCAATAATGACAATCTTACTATGAGGCATCCATAGGGTGCATCCATCTGGGTGTGTTTGCATGCATGTGTGGTCTTTGCATGCGTGTGTGTGTGTGTGGTGTGCATGTGGTATTTATGTGGTGGTGTTGTGGTATTTGTGGGGTGGTGTTTGCGTTGTGTGTGTCTAGAGTGGTTTAGTGTTTGTGTGGTGTTGTGGCATTTGTGTGGTGTTGTGTTTGTAGGTTGGTGTATGTGTGCTGTCTGTGTGATGTTTGTATGGTGTTTGTGAAATGTTTGTGTGTTGTGTGTGGTGGTACGGCCCCTTTAGCAGTGACTCTTTGGCAACGTTGCTATAATCCATCCCTGTCAGTCACAACTGTTGTTTTCCCCTCAGCACTTTTACTTTCACCTTCACATTTCTCCATTATATGTATAGGGCCTAATTTCAGGGGCCCCAATCTCATGATGGGGGGGACGCTAGCGAGATTTAACATGCACAATATTCTGCTCCTGTGGATGGAGAGGGGGCGTGCCAAATTTGACCCAAATCGGGCGAGAACTGTGGATTTGTATAGAGCAGGCTAACACAGATTTTACATTTCCCCATTAAATGTATTGGGACTAACTTCAGGGGCCCCAATTTCTTGACGGGGGGGGCGCCAGCGAGATGTAACATGCACAGTATTCTGCTCCTGTGGGTGGAGAGGGGGCATGTCAAATTTCACCCAAATTGGGAGAGAACTGTGGATTTGTATAGGGCGGGCTATGACACTGTGTGTCGGTTACTATGTGCAATCCTGTTGACAGGTTCCCTTTAAGTTAGCTGCCTTACAAAGGTACCCATTAGCTCAGGAAATTTATGCAACTCCTGTTCATGACCAGTGAGCACTGATCTGGACCATGAACTGGATTTGTGCTAAGTGATCTGCTCACCTCTAGTCCATAATTCATATTTGTAATTCACACTCCCATTGCTCTAGCCTATCAAATTAGATTATTATGATGTTATTATACAAGCCACTTGGACAAGATGCTGCTAAGCCTAAGGATATGCTTACATGTTGTGCTTTTTCAGTGTTTTTTTATGCAATTTTCATCCGCGTTTTATAGTACCAGCAAAGTCTGAGATTTCGGAAATCTCACGCACATAGCTAGGTTTTTTTGTACTCAGAATTTTGTGCTATACCTTCGTTTTTGCCAAGTGCTGCATGTCACTTTTTTCAGTGTTTTTTTTAGCGTTTTTACCCATTAAAGCAATGGGTCGTGCAAAAAATGCTGAAAAAAACTCAGGTATCAATTTTTGCTCTGTTTTTGATGGCAAAACCCAATGAAGTAGAATATAATTTATTTCTATGCCCTAAACTTTATAACCATGCACATGAGACAAATGTACCATGACAAAAATGCAAGAAAAAAAGCGCACAAGAAATGCAACAAAAACTAAGCAAAACCTACTTTCTTGAAGCAAGTTTAATTACTGCCAAGTGTCACGCTGCAGCTCTGCATGTAAATACAAACTCCACAAGATGGCAGAAGAGAGGAGGGAAGACTGAAATACTGCTCAGAGCAGACCAGTAGCACTGCAGCGAGGCTACCACCAGGTGGCAGCAGAATAGTCAAACAAGCTCGACTGGCAACTTCCGTCATGTTGGTGTTACGGGGAAAGGTTGTCCACCTTCTGTCTACAACCACCACACTGCTTCTTCCTGCCTGAAGGGTTGCTGCGCCTCCCTCCCCCTGTGTGCTGCTGTCCTCTCTCTGCATGTCCTTCTGCCAGGTTGGGTCAGTTGCTATATCATACACCACCTCATCTTCCGCTTCCGCACCCTAGTCCTCCTCCTGACTTACCGGCAATTGTGTCTCATCATCGTCCACCTCTTGTGACTGTGGCTGCTTAAATATTTGTGCATCGCTACATGGAATCTCATCTTGCCCCACCTCAAATGGACCAGGCAGGAGTCACGAATCTATAAATGGAAAAGTGAACAGCTGTTCAGAGAGTCCGAGTGTGGGATCAGTTGTCTCAAGGCACTCAGCATGGTGGGAGGAAGGAGGATCAGGGTGAGGAATATGTGGTCCAGATTCATGGCTCCTCAGACTTGACCGTGTGGAAGACAGGGTGCTGGTGGTGATGGATAAGTGACTGGAATCCGCTATCCAACCAACAAACCTTTTCACACTGCTCTGGCTTCAATAATCCTGTCTTTTTGAGATGCCCTAGGACTTCTGACACTAAGGTCCATGGAGAAAATGTGGGTGTTTTCGGTGGCCCAATTTCAGCTTGCCCACAGCCTCGGCCTCGGCATTCACCATCGCCATCACGGCCATTTCCCCATCCCTTGCCACATGCCTTGCCCATTGTAAATGGACTAGAATATTATACACGTTCACTATTCATATTATACACGTTCACTACAAATGGCTGAATTGGGAGTGAACTTGTATGTGATACGTGTGCGGGGAAACCACACATTAAACTATCTGGACTGTAGTTAAAAATGTTTTTTTGGTTCTCAAAAAAGTATGGTAACAGACAGCAAAAACACTACAATATGCAGGCCTAAAATGGGCAAATTTTTGCACAGATAAATGAGGCTTGTCACAGAGATACCACACTGCCAAATACGTGACCTGTTTTTTTAAAAAAATGCAAAATAGTGCTGTATTCTACTAGAGTGACAGACAGCAAAAAAATGGAATAACCGCCAAAATTGCCCAAACTTAGAGCACAAAGATATATGAGGCCTTTCACGGAGATACCACACTGCCAAATATTTGGCCTGTACTTTTTTCCTTTTTATTCTAAATAGTGCTGTATATAACTAGAGTGACAGACAGGAAAACAATGAAATACCGGCCTTAAATGCCCAAACTTAGAGCACAAAGATATATGAGGCCTTTCACAGAGATACCACAATACCAAATATGTGGCCTGTTTTGTTTTCTTTTTCATGCTAAATAGTATTGTATATAACTAGAGTGACAGACAGGAAAACACTGGAATACCGGCCTAAAATGGCCAAACTTGGAACAGGCAGATATATGAGGCCTGGCACGGAGATACCACACTGCCAAATATGTAGCCTGTTTTTTAAAAAAAATGCAAAATAATGCTGTATATAACGAGAGTGACAGACAGGAAAATACTAGAGTACCGGCCTAAAATGCCCAAACTTAGAGCACAAAGGTATATGATGCCTGGCACAGAGATACCACACTGCCAAATATGTGGCCTGTTTTTTTAAAAAAATGAAAAAAATGGAATACCGGCCTAAAATGCCCAAACTTAGAGCACAAAGATATATGAGGCCTTTTCACGGAGATACCACACTGCCAAATATTTGACCTGTATTTTTTTCCTTTTTATTCTAAATAGTGCTGTATATAACTAGAGCGACAGACAGGAAAACACTGGATTACCGGCCTTAAATGCCCAAACTTAGAGCACAAAGATATATGAGGCCTTTCATGGAGATACCACACTACCAAATATGTGGTCTGTTTTTTTTTGCTTTTTTATGCTAAATAGTATTGTATATAACTAGAGTGACAGACAGGAAAACACTGGAATACCGGCCTAAAATGGCTAAACTTGGAACAGGCAGATATATGAGGCCTGGCACGGAAATACAACACTTCCAAATATGTGGCGTGTTTTTTAATGCAAAATTGTGCTGTATATAACTAGAGTGACAAACAGCAAAAAAAATGGAATTTAGGCCTAAAATGCCTACATTTTTAGCACACGGATGTATGAGGCGTGTCACAGATATACCACACTGTAAAATATGTGACCTGTATGTATTTTATTTTGGGTTCAGCAAAATTGTGTCAAGAAATTGTGTAAGACGCTAAAAAAAAATTCTACTCTACCATACCACATAAAAATGAAAGATTTCTCCGCGCACTCAAAAGTGATTTTTGGGACCCTTTTAAAATTGCTGGATTTTCACGCTGTGCTAGGAAAAGGATCTGGTTGTATTGTGCAGTGTCAAAAAGCAAATGGAAAAAAAGGGCTCTGGATTGCTTTGCAATAAAATAATCTCTATTAACCTGGCAAAAAATTGTTTCCTAGCCAATTATACCTGGGGCTAAGTATATACTGTCAATTTATGCTTTAGGTAGGACCCTCTTGATGTATGCATTGATATCTATATACACACATACAGTGCCTGCAGGCCTTGCATTGATATGTATAGAGCAACGTACACTCCCCTGCCTACCTAACACTGCAACCTATATACTCCAGAATTAGACTTTAGAAGGACTGTTGGTTTAGCTGGATTTGAGTAGTTTAGAATGGTAGACCCCATGCTGACTAATAAATCCCCAAATCTGACCCTATCTTGGCAGCAGCTCTCCCTACACTATCTCAATCCGAAGCTTAATGCGCTGAGCAGGGCATCATCTGGTCTCTTATACTCCTGATGATGCTGTGCGCCAGCCAATCACTGCAAGACCATAACAAAGATGGCTGCGGCGTATCACTGCCTGACAGACAATCCCTGCATGGTGACTGGGTCTCTAAAGACCGCCAAAAATGCTGTGTGGAGACCCGAGTTCCCACCAAGTAATCCCGGAAATGCTCGGTACTTGTCGAATACAACGAGTACAGTGATACTCGGGCGAGTAACCAGGAGTGGCAAGCACGTTCGCTCATCACTATTTGTCAGATAAAAATACAAGAAAGTCATCTAAATATACCACCATAAAGCGCCCAATGAAGTCAGAAAATACATTACTAATGAAATTCTGAAAAACCGCTGGCACATTCGTGAGACAAAAGGGCATGACCAAATTTTCAAACAAACCCTCAGAGGTGAGAAATGCCATTTTCTACTCATCCCACTCCCAAATAAGGATGATTAGGTTATACGCACCCCTGAGGTCCAACTTGGAAAACACTTAGCCACAGATAATCAGTTGTACAGATCAGGGATAAGCGGGAGGGGGTAGGTATTTCTCACAGTAATTTTATTTAGTTCCTGAAAATTAACAGTCCACAAAAGTTGAAGTGGGTGTAAAGCAATCCCCACAACAAAGTTTTTGGAATAAAAAAAAGTACCTGAGAGTCTGGGTGACCTCCTTGACAATCACCCAGACTCAGCCACTTGTTAGTCGGTGCACAAGAAGAGTAGTCCTTTTTCCAATGTCCTGGACTTCCACAGTAAAAACATAACTTCCCTTCACGCCGTCGCCTCCTCTTTCTCCTTGAGGTTAGTGATTACTCCTCTCTCCCGCAACCTCGGATCCATACGAATGGCCTGAGTCATGGCCTCCTCCAAGGAGTTGGGTGGAGGATGGAGAGCCAAAGTGTCCTTAAGATGATCTGACAGTCCTCTCCTGAACTGACATCTTAACGCAGAGTCATCCCAAAACACTTCAGTGGACCACCATCTAAACAATACCATTCGGCAGTGAGTTTACCCTGGGAGAGACCCATGATCGTGTCCCGTGCCACCGTGACCCGGCCTGGTTCATCATAAATCAGCCCTAGAGCCTCAAAGAACTTATCCACAGACACATGTTCAGGGGCAGTCATTGGTAAAGAAAAAGCCCAAGTTTGTGGACCCTCCCTGAGTAAAGAATTGATTATCCCTACCCTTTGACTCTCATCTCCTGAAGATCTGGGTCTAAGGAAAAAAGCAGCTTAGAACTCTCTCTAAAGGTACAGAACTTCTCTTTTTACCTGGAGAAAATATCAAGGAGCCTGACAGTAGGTTCAGGAGAGTGTAGAGACATCTTTGGAATCCGAGTGCTTACAGGCCAATTGTGCCATAGAACCCTGAACAAACTTAACTATCTTAGTAAGTTCCCTCTAGAGTTGATTATGGGAAGTAGCCAGAGTTCTATGTTCCACAGACAAGTCCTGAATCATTTGAGTCAAATTCGACATCTAATCTGCAAGGGTACAAAGTGGATCCATAGCAAAAAGGAAAAAGAAAAAAAATCTGTCTTTGGTCAATTATAATGTCACGCTGCATCTATGCAGGTAAATAAAAAATTCATAAGATGGCAGAAAAGTGGAGGGAAGACTGAAATACTGCTCAGAGCAGACCAGCAGCACTGCAGTGAGGCTACCACCAGGTGGCAGCAGAATAGTCAAACAAGCCGGGTCGATACCAGAGAGTAGTGCAGTACCAAGGGAAATACCAAACACAGAGTCAGACACACCAAAAAGGTAATTGACGGTCAGAAGCAGAAACACCAGAAGCAAGAGACAGGAGCAGGTCAGCCAAAGCAAAGTTGGATACCGGGGAATTCAAACATAAAAGGACACAGAGATGGGACAGGCAGGGACAGAGAACACAAACATAAGCAAAGTCAGCTAAGTGCAGCAGGACAAACCAGGGGAGCTCCAGAGTCAGCTACACAAGCCATAGGCAGAAAATATAACTGACACTGCCTGCACCAGAGAAATAGCTGACCTGACACCAGAATGAGGCAGAGAGAAGTTAACCTCTGAATAATCAGACCGGGAGGAGAGACAGAAAAACCCGGTCTGGATCATGACACCAAGATAGTATGTTTTGCTTCTGGAAAAATACATAAAAATTGCAACGTGTAAATATAGCCTATTGGTTGCACAAAATTAAGGCATATATATGTATTTATATGTTCTTCAGGCACATAAAACAGATTTTCTAGCTCAGATTAACTATAATTAGACCATTCTGTGTCAATAATTGTTGTTTTAGTAATGGTGGGTGATAAAAATGTGGATTGCAAATTTTTCCAAAAAAAACTATTCAGGCTTGCCCCCACTTTTTGTTGCTTGATGGTCTGTGTGGCCACTATTCCATTACTGTGTAATGATTCCTTGTAGTTTTCTAGGTGGAAACACAGATACATTATTATTTTTTGTGTTAGTATATACATATTTTTTTTTTATAGAGAAGCTGTCAGTAGGATTTTGCAAAGTAAACCACAGGCATTTTCAGAATTTTCCTGTTATACTGATTAAAATGATACCTGGGGTGAAGAAATCCATCTTGTTGTTCTTGTGTAATCAGTGTTAGAAGTTTTCAGTTAAGGGCCTGTCACACTAAGTGATATCAGCTGAAAAAAACCTGAGGCCAAATAAGATTTTAAATATACAAATATCGAGTGTGCAAATTTCTTTTATTCGTCAGTCACACAGACATCCCAACGTTTCGGGAAAACATGCCTTTATCAAGGGTATTTATCTAAACAAAATACAATCGTAATACAAAGTTAGACATCTCACCGAGTCATAAACATAAGACAAAGTTGGTACAGTATCACTGACATATATGATAACATCGAAGAATAACAAAAGGGAAAATAAGACATTTCATGTATCCCAAAGTGAATAAACTGATATGCAAATAAATACAAGGGAATAATCCCTCCCATCGGAGTGATGACTCAATCATCAGAATAAATCCTCATAATACATCAAAAAGATTCACTCTGTGGGTGAGGAAAAGGTAAAGAGGACAAATAAGAAGAGACATCAAATAACATCCATCCTAATGCGGTTAAAGTTACCATGAAAATAGTGCAATACAAAAAGGTATGAAAACCTGTGTGATGATATATTGTGGTATCAGAAGCTACAAGAAAAGAAAATGAAAAAGTTGAAAAGAGTACAAGGCAGTATACCCAGGAAAGACAAGTAAAGATAATAGCATTATATCAATAAATTAGACCAACCTTAATGGAGAAGAGCGGTAATGTGGATCTGCGCCGCTGTATAGGGAGAATGCATGTGTATCTGGGCTCAAAAAGTGCCTTTTTATACCTTCCTAATATCATAATGGATTACAGCTGAAGCGGTTCGCTGTGCCATATCGCGCAAGCGCAGGCCGTCCAACAGGACGGAAGTGGGGCATGTACTGTGCAAAACACCGGAAATGTTAAACTATGGTGTAACATTACATCGCGCAGGCGCAAACCCTCAAACAGAACAGAAGTGAGGCATAAGTTATGCGAACCAAAGGAAGTAACTCACTAGAACATAGTAAAACATAGCACATGCGCAGACTGTAAAAAATAACGGAAGTGGGGCATAAAATGATCCAAAAAGGAAACGTATTATCTCTATTTTCCTGGGGTTTTGGTTGTCTTTCCCCATATTTTCTATATACTAAGTGATATCGCTAGCAATATCGCTATAATGTCACAGGTTTTTGTGACATTATAGCGATATTGCTAGCGATATCGCTATGTGTGATACTTGCCTCCGACCGCTCCCCCGCTGGTTATCGCTGATCACGCGAGAACGTCCTGGACCGCTTCTCGTCATCAGCTTCCTGCTGCGGTTCCTGTTGTGACGACGAGCGACTCGTGGACCCAGGCGGGAGGACGTCAGGATCGCCTCGTCTGACAGGTAAGTTGCAACCCCCGACCCCTGCGATGTCGCTGGTGAGATCTGCCTGTGTGGCAGCTCACTAGCGACCACTTAGCGATGTACCAGCGATCCTGACCACGTCATATCGCTGGTCGGGATCGCTGGTACATCGCTAAGTGTGTCAGTACCTTAAATGAGATGCCCGTGTTCTGGGGCAGGACTGTAGGCAGAGTCTTATCTTTTTGTTCTAAGCCAAGGAAACCAGGAAAATAATCTGACCACAGGTCACACTGAAGTACAAACATGTTCCTCTCATACAGACACACAGAGAGAGAGAGAGACTGTGCTTTGGGGCGGCCTGTGGGCAGGTCTTTCCATAGTTTATCTGGCCTAGGGCACCAACATAAGACTCTGCCTACAGTACCGCCCCGTAGTACGGGCATGTCATTAACTGAAAACTTCCGACACTGAATACACAAGAACCACAAGGTGGATTTCTTCACCCCAGGTATCATTTTAATAAGTGTAACAGCGGCAACCTGAGAATGTCTGTAGTTTTCTGAGCAAAATCCTGCTGACATGTTCCCTTTAAAAGTTTTACAGAATAATCATAGAAGGAAGACAAGAACATCTTTTAGGAAAATAATAGGAAGACTCCTAAAGCCCCGAAGCAATGTGTCCTTTATGAGCGATGACTTACAAAGCTGTAGAGTTTTTAATTTGCATAAATTGCATCATGCTTCATTTTAATTTTAGATTAAGAACAGATAACCATCTGGTTTAATATCCTTGTTTTTTGTCCTTCATTTACCCCAAAGGTAATGGAACAAAGAAACGTGTCATTGAATTTGTCACTATTAAATCTACAAACATGATTTCTGTTCCCAACATACTCCCAGTAATAGTAGTGTAGTGCCGTAGCTGGTAACAAAGTGGCTTATTATTCTGCCTTTTGTGTGGCTTTTTAAATGATAAAAAATGTTTGCTACGTAATGTGTATTTAGAATATGCAATAAAAGCAATTACTTTGTATTTTAGGCAAAATATATATACCGTTTATATATTTTCATCTTCTACATTTTCAAAATCACAAAAAGGAAAATTGGCCACTGCAAAAGTTGGAAATTTATGTGCTCAGATAACTTTGACCAAGGTTTCAGACCATAATTAGCCTGTTAGGGTTATGGCTTGTTCACTATCATCATTAGGAAAGGCCAGGTGATGAAAATTTCCCAGCTTTATAACAACCCAGTATCCTGGGTTGCCCTTTCCTCAGTTTGAAATGTATTTAAGAAATGGCAGTTAATAGGAACATAAGTACCCTATGTGATTTACGTGTACTATTACTTTTTACTTTATTTACTGTGGGGCATTTGTTCATTTTGTTTTTATATATTATGTGACGAAATATATTTTGATACTATGATATGGACAGTCACTCTGCTAGTTGAGGCACCCCGCCATTGCGGGGCCTTCTCTTTTTCTTTATGGACAAATATATTTAAACCCCCTTATATCTATTTGTATAACTCCCCTGATGAATCCTCGTTATTGGGGAGGAAACACGTAGGGAGCAAATACCCCTTCTGACGACTGTCACTATAGGGTCCATTTGGGGCCTGTCCTTGTAAGGGCAGGAGTAATACCTGGGCACGACAGGAAGGATAGGGAAAACTGCACACCTGTAACCTCCTTTTTCATATGCTGTCTTGTGCTGCTATATGGACCCGAAAACCCGGCAGAGGACCTCTGAAAAATACGCCGGGGCGTCTATGTCCATGAGAGACCGAACTATATTTTAAATGATACGCACGAGGACTATTATGTCTGTTTATGTGTTGTCTTATGTTTTAATGAATTATTAAAGGTTATATTTTATTTTGAATGGGAATCCTCAAAGCTACTGACATTTAACCCCTGAGGGTTGTACATGTGGTATTAAGCATTCTTTGCCACAGGTGATCTTGTCACCTATTGGAAGTAGCAATGCTATTGGTCAGTGTCAACTGAGCCTTGACTCAATATGTCTTTGGAATGTGGGAGGAAACCGGAGTACCCAGAGGAAACCCACCCAAACACGGGGAGAAAATGCAGATGTTGTCCTTGGTGGGATTTGAACCCAGGACTCCAGCGCTGCAAGGCTGCAATGATATCCACTGAGCCACCATGCTGCCCAAATAATTTGATGAATTACAGTTTTCTGCATTAGGACATGTTCGAAAACAGAAGAAATAAAATTACACAGAAAACCAAACAAATAAATTATAAAATATAAGGATGGAAAAAAACCTGAAACATTTAGGGCTATTTCTGTTTTCTTGAGGTTAAGATAAATTGGAAACTCACCCACATCTATCTCCTAACATACAAATCAAAATTTGACCAATTATATCTCTATAGTCTCAGTTTTTGGCTCGGACAAAAGTGGTGTTTCTGAATGGACAGGGAAAAGGACCTACAAATGAAATAGTTAATTATTTTTTTAATTCACCTAGCAAACACGTCCATCAGTGAACTGTAACAAACCTGTCCTTTCTGCTATATGAATCCAATGCTGCCTATTCCTAGTGACATTTATGATGGCAGTGATGGTGGATTATTCCTTGGATTACCTGACATTTCACTCTGCCCTGAAGCAATTCTACTGGGGGGAGGGCAAGAGAGGGAGGTTACCCCTTGCCCCTCACTCAGAGTTTCCCATCCGGGCCTACACTACCCTTAACTGATAAGCATGAGCAGGATGCCGAAGCAGCTAAGCCCTGCAGTAGAGCAGGAGGGAGACATGATCTCCCTGCTCTACAGCTCTCCTCTCTGTAGACCTCAGGTCGCTTTAAGGCTGTGGTCTACAGAACGGCCGAGGCACCAACACACGCACAGGATGTCAGAGTCTTGGTCCAGTGACATCACAGCACCCCGTTCTGAGCATGATAGAGCGTTGCTTTGCTGCTGTATTCATCAGGATCCTGGGTTTGGTGAGTACATGATTTTGTTTAGCTGAAACTGTTGGTGTGATGTGGGGGCATCATAGGCAATGGGGGAACCCTTATACATAGTGTAGGGGATCCTGACCATTTTGGGTACCATCATTAATTTTAGGGACTAATCATATCACAGCCTGAGAACATTTGGCCTCAGGTCTAAGAAGAAACATATGCTTACGAATCAATACAATTATAACTTTTATTTGAACAATGTTTTAAAAAATATATAATAAAAAGGCAGGGAATGCCTGGACTATCACACAATTGTAAGATACCACCTATATATAGTCATGCAAGTGGATAGATTTCATAAAGTATTACTCATCTATATCAAAGGAAAGTTTACAGTAGTTAAAGAATAGAAGATGTCTAAATGGAATAAAGTACAAACCAGGGATTGGAGAAGCAGGAAGCTCATCTGCATATTTCCAGTGAATTCTGGGAAGAGTAGAAGAGTCGCCTTAAGCTGATCGATCACTGGGACTTGCCGGGTCTCGCTGTTTGAGGACATCGCAAAACCAGGGATTGGAGAAGCAGGAAGCTCATCTGCATATTTCCGATGCATTCTGGGAAGAGAAGAGTCGCCTTAAGCTGATCTATCACTGGGACTTGCCCGGTCTCGCTGTTTGAGGACATCGCAAAACCTTTCCACCCATCATAGACTGCATCAGCAATAGCAATATGGAAGAGAAGAAAATCCACATGGTCACCTGCAACGCATGCTACATGTTTACGGATCTTCCAGCCCAAAAACTCAACTTTACCTGTCAGAAGTGCAAACTTGTTGCCCTCTTAGAGGAAAAGGTGCAGGGACTGGAAGAAAGAATAGCAACATTGAAGGTAATTAAAGAACATGAGGACTTCTTGGATGAAGCAGAAGCAACCATTCAGGATATGCATAGTGAGAAAAGCTTCAGAGCACATACAGAGGCTGAAAAGTGGAGCCATGTGACGAAAAGAAGCAAACGGAACAAAGTGGTCATCACCACCCACACAGCTTAGTAACCAATATGAAGGCCTCATGCTGGAGAACGAAAATGGCACAGCTCAGGATGATATCGTATCTACAAGAGAAGACACACTATCAACAAAAGAAGTTACTGTGTCAACAAAGGCGGAAACAAATGACATTCAAAAACACTCACGAGCAACAAGCAGTGCGTCCGGAAAGAAAAGAGGAGTGGTAGTTATGGGCGACTCA
Source organism: Dendrobates tinctorius (assembly GCF_039654945.1). Taxonomy (NCBI): domain Eukaryota; kingdom Metazoa; phylum Chordata; class Amphibia; order Anura; family Dendrobatidae; genus Dendrobates; species Dendrobates tinctorius. The sequence continues at coordinate 15,930,421 of NW_027361705.1, read as the reverse complement.
CTACTAAGAGGGCCGGAGGCAACTATCTCCAGGCCGGACATAACCGCACGAGAAGTATGCTGCCTCCCAGGAGCAAAAATCAAGGATGTGGCCAACAGGATACCAACTATCCTCAAATCCAAGGACAACTACCCTTTCCTACTGCTACATGTAGGCACAAATGACACGGCAAGAAATGACCTACCAACTATCTGCGAAGACATTGAAATTCTGGGGAAGAAAATAAAGGAACGGAACATACAGGTTGTTTTCTCATCAATCCTCCCAGTCGATGGTCATGGCATCAGAAGATGGAATAGGATACTAGAGGTGAACAACTGGCTATGACGGTGGTGCAGGCAGCAAGGATTTGGATTCTTGGACCATGGCATGAAATACCTCTACGATGGACTTCTCGCAAGAGATGGGATACTGTACACCTCACAAAACCTGGGAAACACACATTCGCCAGAAGACTTGCCACACTCATCAGGAGGGCTTTAAACTAGAAGAAGAGGGGATGGGAGGAAAAACAGCAGACAAGAACATGCAGCAGAAGGACAAACTAATCAAGGATACTAGATGTGGTACAGAGGACCCAAGACAGGGTACTCAGAAGGAAGTTAAGAAAAAGGAAGCAAAACTTCTTTCCTGCATGCTGACCAACGCAAGTAGCCTGACCAATAAGATTGAAGATCTGGAGTTGGTAATGTATGAGGAAAAATACGACATAGTAGGAATAACTGAGACATGGTTAGATGACAGTTATGACTGGGCGGCTAACTTGCAAGGATATGATTTGTTTAGGAGGGATCGTAAAAAAAGGAAAGGGAGTGGAGTCTGTCTATATATAAAGTCCACTTTAAAGCCCACACTAAGAGAAGATATACAAGAGGGAAATGAAGAGGTGGAGTCTCTATGGGAGGAGATACAAGGACAGAAAAGTAATAAAATCCTCATAGGGGTTTGTTATAAGCCACCAAATATAACAAAAACCACTGAAAATGTATTATTGAAACAAATAGACAAAGCAGCAAATCACAATGAGGTGATTATTATGGGGGACTTCAACTACCCTGACATAGACTGGGAAACTGAAACCTGCGTATCTCAGAAAGGAAACCAATTTCTGTCAGTGACCAAGGATAATTATCTGTCACAACTTGTGCAGGGCCCAACTAGAGGGACAGCCCTTCTGGACTTAATTTTAAGCAACAGGCCAGATAGAATAACAGAAGTACGAGTCGATGGGCACCTAGGGAACAGTGACCACAATATAATACAATTCCACTTGTCCTTCAGTAAGGTGCCCTGGAAGGGGGTTACGAAAACGCTGAATTTCAGGAAAGCAAAGTTTGATCAGCTTAGAGAGGACCTTCGCCGAATTGATTGGGACAATGTCCTCAAAAATAGAAAATAAACAAGAACAAGGCATTTAAGAAGCTAAAACAAGAAGGCAATGAAGAAGCATTAAAAAGTTATAGAGAAAAAAATAAAATGTGTAAAAAACAAATACAATTAGCAAAAGTGGAAACTGAGAGACTCATTGCTAAGGAAAGTAAAACAAACCCCAAACTATTCTTTAATTATATAAACAGTAAAATGATTAAAATTGATGGTGTCGGCCCTTTAAAGAACAATGAGGGTGAAATCATATAGAGCGATGTGGGAAAAGCAAATGTTTTAAATACTTTTTTCTCAACAGTGTTCACACAGGAAAAGTATTTGCCAGGGGAAATGCAGAGTAATGTAAACTCCCCATTAAGTATTACCTGCCTAACCCAGGAAGAAGTGCAGAACCGCCTTAGTAAGATTAAAATTGACAAATCACCAGGCCCTGATGGCATTCACCCTCGGGTATTAAGGGAGTTAAGTAATGTGATAGACAGGCCTCTATTCCTTATATTTAAAGACTCTATAGAAACAGGGTCTGTTCCTTTTGATTGGCGGCAAGCAAATGTGGTACCAATATTCAATAAGGGGTGTAAAAGGGAACCTGGAAACTATAGGCCAGTAAGCTTAACATCTGTTGTGGGTAAAATTTTTGAAGGGTTTCTAAGGGATACCATTATGGATTATCTCAATGTTAATAAATGTTTAACTCCATATCAACATGGATTTATGAAGGATCGCTCCTGTCAAACTAGCCTGATCAGCTTCTATGAGGATGTAAGCTCTCAAATGGACCAAGGAGAACCATTGGATGTCATTTATCTCGACTTCTCTAAAGCATTTAACACTGTCCCACATAAAAGATTGGTAAGTAAGATGAGACAGCTTGGGCTAGGGGAAAATGTGTGTAGATGGGTAGGTAGCTGGCTTAGTGATAGAAAACAAAGAGTGGTTATTGATGGTGCATACTCAGATTGGGCCAGGGTTACTAGTGGGGTACCACAGGGCTCTGTATTGGGCCCCCTACTATTTAATATATTTATTAATGATCTAGTGGATGGCTTACACTGTAAAATATCAGTATTTGCAGATGATACAAAACTATGTAAGATAGTTAACACAAAGGAGGACAGTTTGGAACTACAGACAGATTTGAGTAAATTGGAGAATTGGGCTGAAAAATGGCAAATGAGGTTATGTAAGGTTATGCACATGGGAAGGAGAAACAGATGCTACAATTACTTACTAAATGGTAAACTGCTGGGGAAATCAGACATGGAAAAAGACTTAGGCATCTTAGTCAATAAGGAGCTAAATTGGAGTGCCCAGTGTCAGGCAGCTGCCACCAAAGTGAATAGGGTGATGGGATGCATTAGAAGAGGTCTGGGGACACGACATGAAAGCATAATTCTCCCTCTGTACAAATCACTCGTCAGACCACACTTGGAGTATTGTGTGCAATTTTGGACACCGGTGCTCAAGAAAGACATTACTGAACTTGAAAGGGTTCAAAGGCGGGCTACTAAAATGATAAATGGAGTTGGTTCACTACAATACCAAGAAAGGTTATCAAAATTAGGTCTATTTACTCTAAAAAAGAGAAGACTTAGGGGAGACCTAATATATATGTACAAGTATATCAGAGGGCAATACAGAGATCTCTCCAATTAACTGTTTGTTCCAAGGACTGTGACAAGAACAAGGGGGCATTCTCTTCGTTTGGAGGAAAGACAATTTCTGCACCAGCATAGAAGAGGGTTCTTCATGGTAAGAGCAGTGAGGCTCTGGAATTCTCTTCCTGAGGAAGTGGTGATGGCCAACTCACTGAATGAATTTAAGAAAGCAATGGATGCTTTTCTTATGAGTAACAGTATAGAAGGTTACGAATAACATAATATTATAGGTAGATGGTTGACCAAGCTTAGGGGAAGGAATTTTTTTCCCTATGGAGAAAATTGGCTTCTACTCTGTGGGTTTTTTGCCTTCCCCACGATCAACAATGCAGAACAGCTGCACTAAAAATAGGCTGAACTAGATGGACATAAGGTCTTCCTTCAGCCTTCAAAACTATGTCACTATGTTACAATCAAGAGAGATGAAAAATATTCTATGCAATAATATTACATCTCTATTAGCTAAACACCTAATATTGCAAATAGATCGAAACATAGATAAAGAGCAGTGGAAACCAACAAGGTGCCTAGTGCAATCTTAGGAATGTTCCTATGGTATATACAAAATCATGTAAATTTACATTTTTACTCAATGTCCTTAGTGTCCACAGTTAGTGTGAAGTAACACCGAAGATGCCATTTTGCCATTGTTTTTTCAAGAGGGCCCCTTGTAAAATGCAATGATGAAACGGCGTCATTGAGGTTTCTACATACTAATTGTGAATGCCAACCCTCTTGCTCCCATGCTCCTATTCTCCCGTGGAAGATGCAACAATAAAGCGGTAAAATAATACCCGGTGAGTGTCATTCATGTTCTTTGATTTCATCACTAATTGTGAATGCTCCTTGGAAAAACCAATGGCAAAACGCCACCGCCGTAGTTACTACACCCTAATTGTGAACACCCCTTGCAAAATGCAGTGGCAAAAAAGAATCATCGGGGTTGCTACACACTAATTGTGAATGCCCCTTGGAAAAAGCAGTGGCGAAACAGCGTTGTCGGAGTTACTATACACTAATTGTGAACGGAACCAATGCAGAAGCCTGTATACAGTTGGTGGACTAATGCAAGTGCCAGTATATAGGTTTTGGACTTATGCAGGTGCCATTGTACAGTTTGTGGACTAATGCAGGGACCATTAAACAGCTTAGGGACTAATATAATGAGCCATTATATAGCTTGGTGACAAATGTATGGGTCATTATACAGCTTGGGGATGAATGCAGGGGCCATTATACAGCGTGAGAGCTAATGTTTGTGCATTATACAGCTTAGGAACTAATGCAAGGGCCATTATGCAGTGTGGGAGCTAGTGTGGGGGCCATTATACAATTTGGGAGCTAATCTGGGGGCCATTATACAGTTTGAGAGCTAATGTAGGGGACATTGTACAGTGTGGGGACCATTATACAGTTTGAGGGCTACTGTGGGGGTCATTAAACTGTGTTTTTGGAGAGCAGTGGGGACATCACACTATGCTATGGAAGCTAGGGGCTTGTGGGCTGACCATACTATGTATAGAGGAGCTGTGGGCCCATCATACTGTGCATAGGGACTTGTGGGCCCATTATACTGTGTAGAATGCAGCTGTGGGCTCATCATGATGTGTATAGAGGAAATGTACATTGGGGAATTCAGGGGACTTTATCAGATGTTAAGTGGGCACTTAAGAAGCATTAAAGGGAACCTGTCACCCTGCATGATGGACGGCTATGGGAGGCAGGGCCCAGACGGCAGCACAGGGGCATGATGGATGGCTATGGGAGGCAGGGCCCAGACGCTGCAGAGACATGATTGACGGCGGGGAGACGGCTGCTTCAGGGGGAGGCTCCATACATATGGGACGCATAACAGGTATGAGGTCCTATTTATAAAAGTTAATATTTCGGCATTACTGGGGGTCAGAAACAGAAGAGCCACCTTCACAGAGTGCAGCCTTAGTGCTGCTGAAGGTGGCTCTTTAACTTAAAAATGCCCAGGGGGGTGACAGGTTCCCTTTAATTATTATAGGGGCACTCAGAGTACTATGAACGTCAAATGTGCACAGGGGGCATTATTGCTTTCTAAGGGCAAAATGTGTTTTCTAGAGCACTTGCACAAGGTATTAATATTTTCTAGGGGTCTATTTTACCATCTAGAGGGGACAAAGGAGGCATTATTACTATGTAAGGGGGACAGTGGTGGGCATTATTATGTGGCAGCAGTACCACAGAATAGGTGCAGTAATAGGGACATATACTGCAGCAGCGGCTCAGTATTGGGGTATCAGCAGAATGAGGAGGTTGTGCAGATTGGGAATAGATGGGGATGGTGCTGAAAATGTGAGCAATCAAATGTATCTTGTTACTTCTGCAGCCCAGTCATGGCTGGAGAAGTCGTCATGTCGGTCTGGGCCAGAAGGAAAAGACAAGAAAAGTGAACGACTCCATAAGAAATAACCTCAGTTGTAATTCACTATCTGTAACTGCACTGTAATCTCTTACACTTTCTGCTTGACTGATATCTACCACTATATGGCCCCCATATGGTGGTAATATGCATCTTTGTCTTTGTAGACATTTTTTCCAGTAACAACATGGTCATCTGCTGAGGTTCCCCTATACCCACTGTAGTTGTAGTCAGGTATAGCAGTTAGGGGTCCATTCAGGTGTTTCACCGCCCCCTGAGCTTAACCCTTAGCTACACCTCTGGCTCTGTCTTTTGTCATTGTCTGACCTACTGGAGTTTGTGTTAGTTTTTCAAAACAATAATTCTGGCTTGTGTTATTTGTCCTTATGTCCAACTGATTTTGATTCAATGCATTTATATATTTCTTCAACTCACTCCACCAACCACCTATTAGTTTTTGCAAGAAAGCCCTGTTCCACTACAGTGAAGGCTAAATCCAGGTACAGGGGTGAATGGTTGAAAACCGGGGTGCTCCTTCATTTGGCTAAGATTAGTGACTTGTGCAAAGTCTGTGTTGGATCAATCCAAAGATTCCTTACATCTATAATAAGTGATCAAAAACAGACGACAATCCGTTACTTTCTTAAGAAACTGTCCCATGAACTTTTGTTCCAAAACTATCTTGGTCAAAAATGCAATGAAAATATCTTGTCAGTTCAAAAGTTTAATTGACTTTACAAAATGACCCACGTGGAAACCAAAGTTCTACTGCAATTGTGCCAAAATTCTACTGCATATAACATAGACAAAGTAATTTTTGTGTAAATTTATTGCAGGGAGGCAATCAGATTTTATTTCTTACCTCTTATACCCATTGGTTACATCATGACAGCTATTGACTATAAATCTATCTCACACTGCAAGTTATTAAAAGTCATCAATATCTATTGGCGCCTTATATACTACAGTGCAGAAGAACCTTGTATAGAAAGAAGCAGCAAATTTACTTTGCGAAATATATTACGACCATATATTTTCCAAGAAATTTATAAGCCAACACTGCCTGTAAACAATATGTATTTTTCATGTGCTTGTCACAGTTTCAACCGGTTTAGCAACCGGGCACCAATTGTTAACAGAATATAAATATAATGACAGATAAATATACAGAGTAATAAAACATGTATTATACTCATACATTCCTGACAATTCAGGATTGCTGTAGTACTATAAAGCAGGTGTGCTCCTGGAAGATGATGTGTGTATTCTTTTGAAATGCTAAGCCCTAAGATGTTTACTTATGAGAGTACAAATCATTTTAATAGACTTTCCTAGAGAAAGCGGGAGCCATGATTCTAAGCTACCATCTGCGAGTTCATAATTAGTTAATTAAATAGCACGTTCTAAATGGCCATACATGTTTATGAGTTACACAGCCAGTAGCATTACGGCTCAATGAATGGTTGATTCGGTTTGTGTCTCCTGACGGTATAGCTGAGCTTTTTCTCTAATTCTCATTAACAGGCGCAACAGCTAACAGATTTGGAGCAGAAGTTAACAGTGGCGAAGAGAGAAATGGAAATAGCATCACTGGATAATGTAAGAGCTTGTTATCGTACAGTAGGCTAATGGATATTTACAGCATGCACTCATTAACCAATATTTCTTGCTATTTATTTAGGCTATGTGCACACGGTGTTGATCCTCACGCGGATTTTACGAAATCTGCAGGTCAAATGACCTGCATTTTTCCTGCGGATGTTTTCCCTTTTTTTTGCGCTTTTACTGCCGTTTTTGTGCGGTTTTCCACTGCGGTTTTCCACCTGCAGATTTGTAGAATGGAGCAGGTGGAAAACTGCAGCAAAACCGCACAAAAGAAGTCACATGCTGCTTTTTTTTTTCACGGAAAAATCTGCAGCATGTGCACAGCGTTTTTTTTTTTTTACATAGGCTATAATGGTACTGTACATCACCTGCAGTTCTGCTGCAGATCCGCAGCGGCAAATCCGCTGCGGATCCGCAGTAGAAATCGCACTGTGTGCACAGAGCCTTAGGGCGTTCATCTGTTGGCCACAGTCATAAATGAAAATAACAAGTCTCCAGTTTGGGAGAATCATCTGATACATCTATATATTATGATACTTCTATACATTAAAAGAACTGTTCATTGATTTTAGTGGGTGCAGCTTAGTACTTAATTCTGTCTGTGGTGGTGCTGAAGGGAAGTTAAACACTTGCCTGGTTCCTCCTGCCTGGAGGTCCCAATGTCATACTATGTGATGAGCTGATTTTCTGAGGACCATTTTACCAAAAATAAATGGTCTACAGGACAGCAGTTAACAAATACATTTGCCTGCATACTCAGTTTCTCAAATCTCACAAAATATAATTTGTCTAGTGTGACATTAATCACTACTCACGGACAAGCTGTGAGGCCGAGTAGCCAAATGTTCCAGGGTCAAATGTCAAGAGAGAACTTTGTAAACTAAAGGGGAAGGAAAATGGCAAAGTCAGGTCACAGTCCGAGGTCAGAATACCATAAAGATAGCTGATCAGAGCAAAGGGGCTAGGAAATGGATGGTCAGAATCAGGTCCAAGGTCAGGCAGCAGTGGATCAACAAACAGAGCACAGAAGTATGAGGCAAACCATCTCCTTTTTCTCTGTCTGTGTCAGCTGGACTGCTTTCAGATGACATCTGAGTGCAGTCCAGTGTTTTACATGCACCCATAGACATGAATGGATGAGTGTGATCCGATTAACAGATGCACTCACAGCATGCTGCATTTGTTTTCCCATGCTGAATCAATATGAGAAAAAAAATCACAGATCTGCACTGCCCCATAGTATAACATTGTGCCTAGTGCTATCCAATAAAACATCGGATAGCTCGCTGCCCTGTTATACACTAGTGTGAGTGAGCCCTAAAGATAAGTCTTTCAGAAAGCTGAAGAGGGAGCAATGGCAGCAAGACAGGCATGAGGAGGGTCCAGGATAGGTGAGTATTAGAGTTTGTTGGGTTTTCACCCCTCTCTGGTACTCCAGATCTAGCAAAGTGGTTGCTGGCTGGCCATTATTTGCTATGTTCGTGCCAATCCATTGCCCTGAAATTTTGATTAGTTTAGTCTGAATTTTTGGAAAAACTTGTATCAGATTTCCTTCATTTATAATCTATTTTCTCATCTCTTCAAACACATCACAAAATTTTCTTTCAGATGTGTTTATTAGGGTAGAATAATCAATATTGTTATATTCTCATGAATTTACTCTAATTTTATTTAAAAAAAAATATTTGCCGCTCAATGGCTGTAACACATTGACATCAATGGGCAGAATTTCAAATTGGTTGTATTTTTTATTCCTCCTACCATGTGATCCTGTAGATGCTTCCATAGTTTGTGACAGTAGATTTAAAGTAAGAATTTGGTGCAGATCATTTATTGCACTTAAACTAAAAAAAAGTATTCAGGAGTTGGTCTGCTAAAACATTAAAGGGTATCTGTCAGCAGGATTTAACCCCCCAAAACTAGTTTTATGACCATGCAACTCTAGTAAAACAAGTCCAACCATATATTTCTCTAGAGAGTCTGCCTGCCTGTTACCAATAAATCTGCTTTTGAGTTGATATGCAAGTGAGGAAAAGATGCTTTAGATGCCTGGAAGCTCTTTCTAAGCCTTTGTCACATCATATATATTCGCAGCAGCGCTGTTTTTTGCTTGAGACAGCCCCGGTGCTTGGAGTCACACAGAATAGAAGCTATTAGTAAAGCAGAAAAAGACAGAATAGGGTGGTGAATAGAGCCGGAGTGACGGAGGTTCGAGAAGTCTTTCCCCTCTCCCAAAATATTTCAGCCAGTTTGCATACAGTATCCACTCAAAAGATTTCTCTCTACTAGAGAAATGAGCTGTCTAGTTGTATCTGACTGTCGTACATACTGTCAGTGCTGCGCTCGGCTATGCTCCACTGGGAAACGCTGATCTCACATTACCCAGTGGTGTACCAGGTATGAAAAAATGATTTATAATCTGGGATGTGCGCATAATGGAGAAGCCCACTTGGCTGCGCAAACTGACATTAGTCCTCGAACTGATGGTTCACCGGAGCGGAAAATGTTGCCGGGCAATTTTTTTTTTGCACATTGCAAATTTCAAAGTGTTCAAAGTTAGGTAGAACAATAAATTTCAGGAAATTCAGCTTGAACTTGATCCTCAGTGGATAGATCGGCTAATCTCTATTAGATAACTTTTTGGGTTTTTTTCCTTCTTGAAGGTTATTTTTTTTTCATATTATTGCAATTCTGTGCAGGAATAATAGACCTTCTGAATAATTGATTGTGGATTCAAAATTTAAGAAATTTCACAGTGTTCACAAATAATATCCTCAGATATGAGTCTCAATATTTGAGGATTGGACATTCATACATAACAGCAACTGACCTAAAGATTTTGCTTCTCCAGGAATCTCAACTAAAAGCCTTGAAAGAAACAGTACAGCTCTGCCTGTCTTCAGTGTTACACAATCAACCACCCGCTGTGAGCATCGTCTCGTCAAAGCCAAGAGAGAGGCCATCTCCATCTGTTGAGACGGTTATCACAGAGGTACGCATGATACATTTCTAAGAGTCTTCAAAACATATAGGAGCTATTACCAAATAGTCTGAACATAGCACTTATCAGTTCTTACATTGAGTGGACCTCGTATTTCATGATTTGGAAGATAATAATATGAGCTCTGAATATTGTGGGTGCATGACCTAAAAAAAACCCAAAATGTCAATAAATAATGTAATGGTAATGTATGTAAAGCAGTGTGGAATATGATGGTGATGGTGCCACAAAAGTAAAATAAAAAATAAATAAAATAAATCATATAGACCAGGGGTCCCCAATCTGTGGCTCGGGATGTGTGGCTCACGGCTGTCAGCCAGGCTAGTGAATTAGCGCTTGGTCTAGTGAGTAGCCAGGCACAGAACTGGATTTGTATATACTTAGGGGGGGAATATAGAGGGAAATATAAGAGAAATAAATTCAGTAAGCTGGAGATAGGATAACACAGTTAAGGCCCTGTTACACATAACGATGTCCCAGCGATCCCACCAACGATCCGACATGGATGAAATTGCTGCAACATCGTTAGGCTGATTGCTGGTGAGCTGTCAAGGTAAACAGCGGGTATCCAAGAGACCAGTGATCAAAAAATGGCCCAGGACGATCGAGCACGATCAGCGATACCCGGCAGGGGGGCCGGTTGCTGATCCCTGTCACACACAGCGATCTCGCTGGCAAGATCGCTGTGGCGTCACAAAATCAGCGATCTCGCTAGCGAGATCGCTGTGTGATGGGGCCTTTAGAGGGGAGCTTGGCTTGAAGCTAGATGCCATAGTGTGGAGAATGTGCTTGATATGAGAATATTGAATAGTTAACCTTGGATGTATTTATCCTGCCAATATGGATTAGGGGCACAAGGTCTCAGTGTGGTTTCTATGGGGAAGCTTTTGCTGTCATTATACTGGTAATGGTGGGCTTTGAGTGTAACTACTGTAGTGGTTCAGTCCTGGAGGGGGCCCGTGACCATCTCTCAGAGTTTCAATGAATTATGCTGTAGGAAAGAGAGGAGCGCAAATAGGGTCTTATCCGATGATAAAATACATATAAATATACAGTATCCACTCACCCCTTGTAGGAAAGGTAAAGCATGTAAATGATCAGCTGCTGCACGTCCAAGGGCTAAGCCAGTGACCACCGATATATAAAACCATATGGAACTTTTTTATGGACTTTGTGCGCTGCCAAACAGTGGACACAATTCCAGTTATGATGAAAGATTATTGTTTTATCCCAACGCGTTTCGAAGTAATAGTTACTTCTTCCTCAGGATGACAGACATCTGTCATCCCCTGAGGAAGAAGTAACTATTACTTTGAAAAGCGTTGGGAATAAAACAATAATCTTTCATCATAACTGGAATTGTGTCCACTGATGGCAGCGCACAAAGTCCATAAAAAAGTTCCATATGGTTTTACATCTCTCAGAGTTGACATTGGCTGTCAAGGTGAGAAAGGTTGAGGAGCACTGATATAGACAAACGGGCAAAGATGTTACGTATCTTACTAAGGCATTCTGAATAAAAAGAGAGGCACCCATCATTTAGGATAAACTAGGTAGCCAAATTGTAAAATGACTAGTAGTCAGGTATCTGTGGAGGAATCTATGCAGCCCATTACTGTGAATACAGTAAACACTATCCAAAAGTTCATTGTTCTTGTGGAGGCACTGAAGGCAAACTTAGCCTTGATTTAATAAATACGTTCTTAGGCCTCTACAAAATCATAGTGAATCAGTAGATTTTTATTGTATTCCTTACAAACCAGATATTTTCAAAATTCAATTAAACGGGTGGTCTGAAGGCAAAGTAGTTTTCATTCATTCTTTTCTAATATACTTGAATTAAAAATTCACTATCCTTCCCTCTCCACAGTATGTAGCTACTTTGCTTTTTTCCTACTTCCTTTTTGATGGCACATCAGTTGAGAATTCAGGTGCATGCTGGGATACTCAATCAAAGTGTCATCAGGGGCAGGGACTTCAGTCCATGCTGCAGCCCCAGCCTCCTCCCTGAAATGAAGCATCATCAGGGGGCAGTGGTTGCGGTCACTGTTGCAGCCTCTGCCCCTCCCTGAAATGAGGCATCATCAGTGAAGTTGGTTTCAGGACCTAGTCTAGTTAGTCCCTGAGCACTGTGCACTGTGTGATGTGCACAAAGACACCACATGCTCTGTTGTTGGCTCAGATCAGCAGCTACGAGCCAGCACCAGAGACTTGTCAGAATACCTAGAGTACAGTGTACAGCGCCACCTGCAAGGCACATCACTGGTCTCTGCATGACAGGTATTCTCTCTACTACTGATCTGAGCCAGGAGCAGAGAGTGCGCTGTCATTGTGCACATGAGACAGTGACAGAGCAGGGACTAGTTCAGCCCTTGAAACATGCTGATGACGCTTCATTTCAGGATGGGGGCAGAGGCTGCGACAGTGACTGCAGCCTCTGCCCCCCCAATAAAGCTTTGCTTCAGTATCCTAGGAAGCACTAGGATGTGAAACGCCATCACACAGGAGGTAGGAAAAAAAATATAAAAGCTGTTAGGCAGTGTAATTAGGGAAGGATAGAGAATTTGTAATGCAAGTACAAGTATATCAGAAAATAGTTTAGATTATGGCGTTTAAATAGATAGGGATTTATAATGAAAATTACTTTGGCCTTTGGACCACCTCTTTAAGTAAATGCAACACTATAATGGCAGATATTAGTCCTAACAGACTTTACTCATCTTTGATCAAAAAAGAGAAAAGTTAGGGTGTAGACAATACCGTAATTGCTCCTACACAAATTTGAATGTTGTCATAGTATAGCCATGCGCACATCTCCACTCTTAGCTTTAGGATGTTGTCTGACTGCAGTATCACAATTCTCAGCTCTCCTGATCTGAGTGTGATAGCTGCATAGAAATAGATAGTGTCACACTGAGGTCAGGAGAGCCGACGGCCAATCTGAGGGTTGTATTGCAAACCTTGTGTGAGTAGCACGCCAGTCTGACTGCACCCTCATACGTCAGGTTACACAAGGTTTATATGCAGCTTAGGCTACTTTCAGACTTGCGTTACCAGGCGCAGCACTCGGCCGCCGCTAAGCTCCACCCAGGCCACGGCCCCTCCGGTCAGCTCCTCCTATGGTCGCATGATGCTGCATGCGATCAGCGTACCCTATATTTAGCGTAGGGTACGCTGGCCGTGCGCTGGTATGATTTTGCTGGTGCATGCGCCCTTTTTGCGCTGCGCCGAGCGCATAAAAATGCAACAAGGTGCATTTGGCGGAAAAGCGGTGCATGCGCCGGCAAAAACATACCAGCACATGATCAGCATACCCAACGCTAAATATAGGGTATGCTGATCGCATGCAGCGTCATGCGACCATAGGAGAAGCTGACAGGAGGGGGCACTGCCGGGGTCGGAGCTTAGCGGCGGCCGAGCGCTGCGCCTGGTAAATCAAGTCCGAAAGTAGCCTTATAACTTATCATTGGTGAATTGCTTTAGTGGGACATCCAATGGCAAGCTTATTTTCATGGAATCATTCTAACTTCTAACTTGAAAGGATAGTCAAATGGACAAACACTCTAACTTTTGGTTACAATTACAGTATTTACATTTTATATGATAAACATCATTAAAATACATTAAATACTAGCACCAGTGGAATTGGGAAGTAAAGGTAGCCACCCTGAAGATCTCAATAGCAATCAGATCCAATGAATCAATCACTAGGAGCTGATGTCTTTTTGCTAGGCAATGTTCTTGAAGGCATAGTCTCAAGTTTGGAAGTTAAATCAGGTCCATTAGATAAGGGAACAACTCCATCATTACTGGCGTCTTACCGATGGGACCCCCTTGATCCAAATAAGCAGGACTTCTGCATTTAGTTTTATGGGAAAGCCTGAAGACTGGCTGAGCGCAGCATTCAGCTATCTCCAGCGGTCCCATTAAGAAAGAATGGAGTGGCAATACACATGATCGACCACTGCTCAATTAGTACCGGTCTCTGAATCTATGGGGTCCAAGTGGGCAGGCCCCCCCAGTGATCAGGTAGTTATTCCATGATAGATAGATAGATCTATCCATGCATCCATCCATCTATCTATCTATCCATACAGCCATCCATCTATCTATCTATCTATCTATCTATCTATCTATCTATCTATCTATCTATCTATCTATCTATCTATCTATCTATCCATCCATCCATCCATCCATCCATCCATCCATCTATCTATCTATCTATCTATCTATCTATAAATCTATCTATCTATAAATTGGAACTAAAACTAAAAGGATGTATGTCGGACATTGATTGGAAGAATTTTTCTGAGAACGTTTCTTCACATGTTTCAAAGTTACATGATGAACTTGAGGAAAATATGTGTAGAATGATGGCCTTAATGTTGATTTTAAGATTCATTCTGTGTCTTAATATGCAGTACATGTGTTAATTGATATTGATGGATTTTTTGAAAAAGTTATCCTTTTTTTTAAAAAAAAAAATTAAATTTTGTTTTCTGTATAAACCCTTATAGATCTCTCTTCTTGTATTGTACTCTGATATGAGTTTATTTGTATTTATTTGAGCCAATTTTGGTTCATTATTTTTTGTTTTTTTTTATAATGACTAAATGCTCTCTTTTTTATTTTTAAAAGTTGAATCCCTGGATAGAAACTCTTCCCAATGATTGTTGTATGTTCCTTTTGTATATTGTATAAAGTATATGAGATAAATTTATCCCAAGGCCCGAGTTTTGCTAGTGACATCTGACACCCAGTTTATATGGTGAATGTTTGCTGGCAGGTGCATTTAGCCCATAGTACATAGTAGTGACGCAGGGGGTTAATCCCCTCTGTGATTGCTGGCTGTGTGCTGGTACTCCGCCTCTGTCCTCTAGGGGGCATGTGGCATAGTGCTTGTGGCTTATGCATAGCCATTGGTATGAATGTTTTGGGTGTCCAGTTCATCACTTAATACGATCTCTACAAGTGCTCCATTCCATTTAAGTACTGAGACATCTCTTTTGTGAACAAATGCTGTTTTTTCTTATGAAATACTGTGTGGGCAGAGTTGCCTGCACTTGTAATGGTGGAGCAGGGCGTGGAAATGCCTTGTGAGCTTGTGTGTTGACATCATCGCTGACATCACTGTCGCGTGGCCAATCGGGAGTCTCTGATTACTGACACGCTCAGTTGTGCTCTGAGAATGCTGTTATGGTGGAACTACAACATGGGTCTGAGTGTTCCAGGTGATTTATAATGTTTATGCATTGTAAATATCACACAGGTGTTTCACTTCTTTTAATCATTGTTAATTAGCTGTATCAATGATTGTAGGTACGGTGGATATGATGCTTTGCTCTCTAACATGCACCTTATATATGTAAACACTATGATGGTTCTCATATTTACTGCAATGTAATTTTCATACACTTTGATTATGATTTATATTTAATATATGCTAATTTTTGTATATAGGTAAATTGAAGAGGTATGTATAAAAAGTGCCCTATTCTATGGTAACACTGTGCTTGACAAAGACCGTGCTGTGAGGGCGAAACGTTGCACCACTTGGCGCTGGATTAAAGTCCCCAATTTTCCTTTTAACTGGAGTGCTGCCTGTTTTTCTTCTATTTAGATAGATAGATAGATTTATAGATAGATGGATAGATTTATAGATAGATAGATAGAAGATAGATAGATAGATAGATAGGTGGGATCTCTATTTTTTAAAGATTAATTTCTTGTTTGAGGAATGCTGTTTTCAATTTAATTAGCAGGTACCTTACATGAACTAGGAAAGAAGTCACTCATTTCCTGCAGGCTTAAAAATACATTTTACACCGTAGGTTATTCATTTATTCATCTGCATGGATTTTTTTACATATTGGCAGACAAGTCTCAGTGGAAGAATGCTTATGAATTCTGTCCCATTTGATAAGCAACAACTGAATCTTAAGGGACCAAAACTGACACGTTGCACATACATATTGCACCTTCAAAGCATTCCTGACAAGGCCTGAAAATGTATCTTTATGTTTATTGCTTCTTAAAAATGAATTTTCACTTTCAGGACCTCACTGTTTTAGGGCTACAGGTAAAGACAGACTAAACAGAAATTAGGCAGATTTATAATTAGTTGATATGTTTTGGCATGAAAATTCATCTTGAAAGGAATCTGTCACCACATTCGACCTATCTAAACTTTCAATATGGATATACAGGTTACAGACTGCTGAGAAGAGTGATATCTGTATATCTCATATTAGATGCTTTGCTGCTGAGAAATCATCTTTCATCACTTTATATAAACGACCTTGTTAGGCGTCGGGTTCCTGTCGCTGCACAGCAGGAATCTTGAGCCTTGCATTCGGCGGTCTCCCATTCCTCTCCGACCGCAGAGGAGGCTGCTCAGCAGATTCGTCGATCCCAATGCTCTGCTCAGACTAGCACTCTGGGTTTGATTGCTGCTGCCACCTCAGGTCCAGCTATAGCAACGCATGCTGGTCAGCAGCGAGCTACTCCAGGGACTAAGTCCTCCTTTCAGTCTACTGAGCATGCCCGTGGGATGATCTCTCATTGGAGATGGGAGGTCACATGCACAGGTCCTTCTCAGCTCGGATTGGACCATCAGGAATGTCTCGGAAGGACGCTGCTATAAAAGGGTCGCATGGCCGCTCAGCCATGCGCTAGTATAGACTCAAATACTTATGGAGTGTATGATGATGGATGCATGTATCTGGTGACTGACTCATTAAGAAACCCCTTCCCTTTGATACGTATGTTGGTAGGGTTTAGAGTCTGAGTCAGCTCCTGTCAGTGGCAAGTCTATACGCCACAGTGCATACCAGCCTTCTGCACACTAGCATCCAATGGTGTCGCCCACTGCAGGGCACTATCGAACCTGTGCAAGTGACAGCCACGCCTGTGTAACGCCTTACGCAACCTGTGCGCTTATCTGGCCCAATCCTGGGCGATTAGTGGCATCCGCCTGAGCGGCACTGTGCACACTTGCATGCGTTATTTATTTAACTCTTGCTGGCACCACAGTCACGGCGCCGAGCGCTAGCAGTCTAGAGGGACTCCAGTCCTGCAGTCTAAGGGCTGAGTTTTGTGACCTTACGCTATACACTACTTCTGCCAAGTCCTGTGGTGTTAACAGGCTCGGGCGTTTCTTTCAGTGGCTCGGTGAAGCAACAGAGTTTGCCCCTGTGCAATCCGGGTCAGTGGTTAACCTGCCGGTGTTCACTTAGTACTCCGTCATTACTAAGCAGCAGTATACCATCTCTGCACGGTGGACCCTGGGTTGTGATCTCACTCCCTTATATTTTATATTTAGTGCGATCTGCAACCCTAACAGACCTCTTCCAGGCTATGAGGGATGGTGCCTGGAAGATAACTCTGCCTCCAGAGCTTATTTTACAAGAAGGGGAGTTACCAGTGTGAGACAAGTAACTAAAACAGAACAAGATAACTTAAATTTGTCTTTATGCAAACACATGTTTTGCTTCTCTCTGAGCTCTGCTGAATTGGAACTATATTGCAATTATGTCTATCTGTGAGATGGAATCTGGAGCTGAGAGAAGCAGGAGAGAAGAGAGCGGCCATTACACATCACACTGAAATAAGCTCTGGAGGCAAAGTTATTTTCCAGGCAACGTCCGCCCCATAGACTGGAATAGCTCATTTATATAAAGTGATAAAAGATGATTTATCAGCAACGAGGCCCATGGGAAACTATCTATTTGGGAATTCCTACTCCACCTGTCAATATTCTTGTGATCCCGAGTGAATGACTGGCTACAGAGTCACTCAAGTGTGAGACATGTAATGACTGACAGTCTGCTCTACATTTCTCACACTAGTAATGCTCTCTTTAATTCAAAATAAAAGTATAAAAAAACTGATCACCACATCCAAACACAAATTAGGTGTGAACAGGTGCTTACCTAGAGTCACAAACTCATATACAATCAAACAAAAAGCAGCACTCTGTAGCGCTAAAGCATGCAAATATGAAATATGAGAATGGAATTGCATTACTGCCCTAGAAATTTGAAAAATTGAAAAAGCTTAGCACATAAATTGGCCAATTCATGTGTACCTGGCAGCCACGTTAAGGCGATTCTCGTTGCCAGGACCTATTGCCTATCCTCTCTTAGACTGAAGTCTTAACCTCTATGGGAACCTAATGTGAATCATGGCTGCTGGGGAATTATTAGAAATCAAGAGACCAAAATAGTGAACCTATATACTGTTTTGTACAGGAGCCCTTTGCTGTTGGCACCATAGTCACATGTGAAAGAGCTTTTGTAATACATGAATAGATATGCAGTCATGCTCGAAAGTGTTGGCACCCTTGAAATTGTTCCAGAAAATGAAGTATTTTTCAGAGAAAATGATTGTAATTACGAATGCTTTATTATAAACACGTGTTTATTTCTTGTGTGTGTATTGAAACAACACCAAAAAATCAAAGAAGAAAGTCAAATTGAACATAATTAGTCACTAAACCCCCAAAATGGGCTGGACAAAATTCTTTACACTCTCAACTTAATATTTAGCGTGCACACCCTTTGGAATAAAAAACTGCAATCAATTGCTTGTATATACTTGTTTTGTTTCTCTACCTTATTTTAATTTGAATTATTGCATATTTATGCCACATACTTCTTATGATGTTTATTTCTGACACCAGGCTCTTTTATCACAATAGTTTTTACCTGTTGAAGAGTTTTCATTTGGACTGCTATATCCAAGCCCTTCAATTTCCCTTTGTATATACATTTTCAATAGTTTTTTTGTTGTTCTGTCTATGTTGATTTCTATTGTTAATCCTCATGACTTAGGATGCAAACTCAGTTTTCTGACATTGGGCACTTAAATGCAGCCAAAATTCTTTGGTAATCTTCAGATTTTATGATGCCTTGCACAGTCAATGCACCCAAAGACACAGCAAAACAACCCCAAAACATCATTGAATCTCCACCATATTTAACTGTAGGCACTGTTTTCTTAGATGCTTTCTCAGAAGGATTTTGGCTTACTCACATACAGTACATAGCATTTTATATCTCAGGAGTGAGGTCTTCCTGGGACTCCTGCCATAGCATTTTATTTAAATGTTGACAGATAGTTTGCACTGATGCTGATGCACCCTGAGCAGGCAGGACAGCTTGAATTTCTTTGTAACTTGATTAGGGCTGCTTATCCACCATCCAGAATGTCCTGTGTTGCAACCTTTCCTAAATTTTTCTCTGCTGTCGATGTACAGTGAGATTAGCTATAGTGCCATGGGTTGCAAGCCTCTTAATTATGTTGTGCACCATGGACAAAGGAACATAAAGATCTCTGGAGATGGACTTTTTACCTTAAAATTGTTAATATTTTTCAATAATTTGGTTCTCAAGTCCTCAGTTCTCTTCTCTTTCTGTTCTCCATGCTTAGTTTGACACACATAGACACACATTACAAAGACTGAGTCAACTTTTCCCCTTTTTATCTGGTTTCAGGTGTGATTTTCATATTGTCCATACCTGTTACTAGCCACAGATGATTTGGGGTTCTGTCTGAAATTATGACCAATTTGCTTTTTTTTCCTCAGATTTTTTGTGATATTCCACAGGGCTGCCACTAGGAATTTCGGGACCCCATACTGGCAAAATTTTCGGGCCCCCTTGAGTCTCCGCCCAGACTTCACTCCAGCCCCGCCTCCACCCCTCGAACTGGAACTGTCCACTGTCTCATCGCTGTCTCTTGGAAAAACTCCACTTCTTACCTATCACACATTAACAGTTCAAATCACCAGATCACACATATAGCCGGCAGTTTTTGTTTTGGCCAAAAGATTTTTTTAAGCCGCCACCATAACAAGGTAGACACTTTTGGCCAGGCCCTACTCTACTCTAACCTATTAAATATTTGTTAAAATATGCAATACAATTTAGGTATATTTTTATTTATTTTTCAATAGCACAGTGACCAAATAATAGCACATACAATGGACAAATACCACCGCACCATGTCCAGACCACATATTACCACCACATGGTGACTGAATACTACAATACTGATCATTAATAAAAAAAATATAATACTATCACCATAAGTGCCATTATACACAGGAGATCTGTACTTAGTATGCAGTGCCTGTGTACAGGTAATACAGTGCAGTGATCAATGACATTATACACAGGAGCTCTGTATATAATGTACAGGTAAGGCCTCTTTCACACATCAGGTTTTCGGCGTCAGGCGCGATCCGGCGCTTTTGATTAAAACCGGATCCGGCGAAATGCAATGCCGGATCCGGTTTCCCCCCCATTGACTTGCATTAGAGCCGGATCAAGCCGGATGGCCATGCGTTTCATCCGATTTTCGCCGGATCCGGCAATGTGACGCGATCCGGCGTCTGGAAAAAACGGCTACTGTAACGTTTTTTGTCTCCGGCGAAAAAGCCGGACACGCCGGATCCGGCGTGTCCGGCTTTTTCATACAATGAAAGCCTATGAGCGCCGCAATGCGCCTGATCCGGCGACAGCCGGATCCGGCGGCCGGATCCGGTTTCTTTGGTCTGAGCATGCTCAGTAGCTCTGCCCACAGGACATATATAAAAGCAAGACAATGGGACCCTCAGCCACACCCAACATGCCACCCAAGCCAAGAACCAGGAGCAGGAGAAGGCAGCAGACATCTGCAGCAGCAGCACCATCAGCACCACCCCAAATGGAGCAGCATGCTGAACAACGGGAGGGGAGTCCAGCAGCAGATGAGAGACGGTAATTATCAAATCCCCCATTCCTCCAAACTAGGGCTATGGAATATCAAGATATTCATTGGCCCTTTGTTTCTCTTTATTCAACAGCTGCCCAATAGATGCAGCAGCAGCAGCAGCAGCAGCAATGGCAGCAGCAGAAACACCACCCACAGCCATGGAGTCTGGCCATGAGGAAGACAGCACATCTTCTGGGAGCCCTCCCTCGCATCGTCAGCGTTTGACGGTAAGTTTTTATTTCCAAAATCCATCATCTCTGTAATATATGTGTATTCATTGCCTTTTATTTCAAAACAGGAATCACAAGATGAAGAGGAGCTCCCAGAAGAAGAAGGAAGGGGTGGACAGACACTTGGAGTGGGCTCACAATTGGTAAGTTTTTTGCATCAAACGCAGAAACACAACATCACACTATACACAACACATAGAAAACAATGTTCTGCAGACCACACACAGCAAACAAATGCCTACATCCAAAGACATAACATTTTTTGTTTTCTTCTCTAGTCTTCCCAATCTGGTGCTCGGCCAAGAGGTCCTCGCAGTGCCTCCCAGGGTCGTCGGCGACAGCAACGCGGCGGTCACCAGCGTGTAAGTATAAATATTTTTGCTTTGTTTTTTTTGCACTTTTTATTTCATTTCTTTTGTGGAGGCTAATTATGTTATTTTTGTCTTTTTCTTTAACAGCCTTCACAGCGTGCTCCCGACTCTGACGGTGAGGATGGAGGGATTGATGTGGACCGCCTCATCGATCTCATCAGAGAAAAGGAGCCGCTCTGGAATATGTCTGACCGCCGCCACACTGACCTGATCGTTACCCAACGACTTTGGGAGGAAATCTGTTCGCTCCTTGTGGACTGCTGGGAGGACCTCGAAGCTCGGGCCCAGATTAAAGAGCGTAAGTATATACAGTACCGGTTGCTTGATTTAAACCAGTGTTTCCCGAACTCCAGTCCTCGTGGTCCCCACGGATCATGTGTTCAGGATTTCTATTTACTTTGGAAATCCTGAAAACATGACCCCTGGGGACCATGAGGACTGGAGTTTGGGAAACACTGATGTTGTATACTAACCACTTTGTCCTTTCTCGTTTCAGGGGAGAGAATTATGAAGCGGTGGCGGTCTGTGAGGGATCGTTTCAAGAAGGAGTTCAATAAAGAGATGCGGGGCCCGAGTGGATCTGGAGGACGCAGGAGCAAGTACAAGTTCGCACGAGCCCTGTCGTTCCTCCGGGAGACAATGCTCACCAGAAGGTAAATATTACACACCACATGTGACAAAAAAATGTTTAGATGTAACTTTTTTTTTTCAGCCAGGGCCATAACATGTCACTATTTTAATTGTTTTTTTTTCTCTTTATTCCACAGCACGGTGAGCAGCACTCGGGAGCCTGCACGATTGGACCCTTCTGAGGCGATCCCTGAGGAGACCGGCACCGAGGGACACTTCGACCGCCCCGGTACATCTGCACCTTCCCAGCCTTCCCACACATTCGACCCATCTGTCCCATCCACCAGCACAGGAGCATCGTGGCCGCCTACATTACATGAAGCTGCTGGTGAGGAGATCGCTTTCCCTTTACCCCACCCTTCTGCCCCTGCCACCTCTAGTACACCTGTGGGTACTGGGCGGCAGCGGCAGAGGGGTCAGGAAAAGAGTTATGCGCCAGAGTTCTTGCATCTGAATGCATCTTTCCAGAACTGTCTAAAAGTCTTGTCAGAGCAAATCTCCGCAGGCTTTCAGCAGATCAACTCCAGCATTCTGGAGGTGAAGACACTTCTGCAAACCATGCATTCAGAAGCAAGTTCTTTGCCAAACCACACCTTTTTCAGGTCTGTTGTGGAGCGCATGGCAACACTATCTCCTACCCAGCAGATGCATGTAATGCATTCGTGCCACGGTGCTTTACAGCAGGTTACCTCCCAACCTCCACCTCCCACCACTGTAGTTCCTCCACCTGCACCCCCTCCAGCCACTTTCCATCCTCCCCCTCCTATTACATCTGCACCCCCTCCAGCCACTTTCCATCCTCCCCCTCCTATTACATCTGCACCCCCTCCAGCCACTTTCCATCCTCCCCCTCCTATTACATACCAGCAACCTCCCCAGTACCAGCAACCTCCCCAGTACCAGCAACCTCCCCAGTACCAGTCATCTCCCCACTTCCAGCAACCTGCCCCGTATCAAACTCCTTCCCCGTACCAAACTCCTTCCCCATACCAAACTCCTTCCCCATACAACTTTCCATCAACATCATCTGCTCCTACAGTCCCTGCCCAACCCTCCACTCCACCGCCCACCACCTCTTCTGCCTCCCACATGTCCACCCATTCTGTAGCTTTTTCCACACCATCACCTCTAACTGTTCCTTCCTCACCACGATCCCAATCCTCTCTCCACACTCCCAGTGTCGAAGTGTCCCGCAGCCCCTCCAGCAGTATTTCCACCCCACACTACACAGATTTATGATGTGTTTTGTAATAAAAATGCCCATGTTTTTTTCAAACCTTTATTAAAAAAGTTTTTTTAACTTTAAAAACAGTTTACAAACAAAAAAATATTTTAAATAAAAAGTTAAATTATTGTTTACACTGGTTGTCTGTCATTTCTTTCTGCGGCGAAATATGTTTAAAAAAAAGGTTAAATAAAGGGTATTTAAAAGGTAAAAAGGTATTCAAAACCAGGTATATAACTGTGGGTAAATTTTAGCTTTTTGCCACAGTTGTGTTCCTGGTTGTGTTTGAAGCAAAGTATTTCACCTAAAAAGTTGTGTTTATTGTTGGTGATTTCATAACAATGTACACAACTTTTGTTAAAAGGTGAAATACTTTGCATAAAACACAACCAGGTACACACCTGTGGCCTAAAGCTAAAAATAGAGACCATGACAAGATAGCCAACTTTGGTTGGCAAAGGTATATACTGTTGGTACAGAAGGTACACAAGTTTGGTTAGGGCACAAATCTTTCACACTCTGTCATCCTGCCAGTGTACTCTGCCTTGAGGTGACATAAAGTATAGTGCAAAATTGTCCCTCATTACTGAAACCGTCACAGAACTTCTAGTGGTAATGTCATGGTAATCTTGCAAGGTGGTTTCTTCAGAGGTGTCCTCAATGGAAATGGGTTCCTTGCAGATAACAAAATTGTGGAGTACCACGCAAGCTTTGATCATCTCGTCAACAGTTTCTGTCTTGAGGTTGATCGCAGTCAATAGGACCCGCCATTTGGCTGTCAGAATACCAAAGGTACATTCAACCATTCTTCTTGCTCTTGTGAGGCGGTAATTAAAAATGCGTTTTGGTCTTGTCAATCCTCTGCTAGAGTATGGTTTCAAAAGGTGTTCTGACAGCTGGAAGGCTTCATCCCCTACACAGACAAATGGCATAGGTGGACCAGATGTTTGCGGCAGCGGTCTAGGGGGTGGGAACTGGAAGGTGTTTCCATACAGTTTACGCCCCATGGCAGACAGTTTGAAAACTTGAGAGTCATTGGAGCGGCCATAGGCCCCAATATCCACAGCAATAAATTTGTATTCCGCATCAGCGATGGCCATGAGGACAATTGAAAAATATTTCTTGTAATTGAAATATTCCGATCCCGATCCGGCTGGCTTTACAATGCGGATATGTTTCCCGTCCACAGCGCCCAAGCAGTTGGGAAACTGACATATCTGTTGAAACTTGTCAGCAATTTCAATCCACCTCTCTGTTGTGGGCTCTGGTAAAAACTCTTCAGCTAAGGAGTCCCACAGTGCACGGCATGTGTACTTCACTATTCCTGATATGGTGGAAATCCCGAGTCTGTACTGGAAATGCAGTGACGAAAGGGATTCTCCAGTTGCAAGAAATCTGTGGGGAATTAAAAAACAATCAATTAGTTTAAAATCACAGCATTACATACCAAAACTCAGCTATAACACTTGGAGATACAAACTACCACCAACAAGATTGCAGTGAAAGTGTGCTCTGATGCGAGCATATCCAATAAATGTGGCTTACCTTAAAGTCACCATCAGACGCTCTGCGGGTGAAACAGAGAAGCGGCAATAGGTGTCTGCTTTTCTTATGAGGTGTGCAATGCGCTCCACCAAGTAATCAAAATTCTCCATTTTCATCCGAACATATCCAAAAAATGTATCCGGGTTTCGTCGAAGGTCCATGCAGAGTGTAGAATAGACCCCACGCGTCATTCTCTTGGCTGTGATGGGGTGGATCCACAAACGTCGTCTACGATGCCTGATGCGCTGCTGTCTCGCTCTCTCCTTCTCCAGAACAATCACCCTCAAACGATTCGCCTCCGCTATAAAATCCGCCAAATTCTTCAAAATATTTCCAATGACAACATCCATCTTCGCCAGTAACTTGCTCTTCTCTCCAACCTGCACTTTCTCCTCGACAACCTGTCAAAGAAGGGCTGTAGGAACACTCTATATATAGTTTTCCAGTAGCCAATCCCGTTCGGAAGGCCACAAGGGTCAATTTTAAAAACCGGATCCGGCGTAATCCGTCGAAAAACGGATAGAAAAACGGATGAACCGGATGAGACGGATCCGGTTTTGTCTGTCAAGAAAAAGACGGATCCGGCAGAAAACCAGATCCGTCACATCCGGTTTTACTAAACATTTGCCGGATCCGGCGTTCCGGCATGACGCCGGATCGCGCCTGACGCCGAAAACCTGATGTGTGAAAGTAGCCTAATTCAGTGTTCACTAGTGACATTATACACAGTGTTATGGAAATTTAGTTAGGATAAATCTATCCCTGTTTGTGCTGTGGCCTGTCCTAATTAGACAGGTGGAGGAGTGGTCACAGGGGTTGTTCGGTGGTCAAGTCTGGTGTGGTGGCCTCCAGGAAATCCCATCCCAGACTGGTGCGGCGGTGGTGCTCTGTGTTGCAGGCGGCTCTGTCGGCATTTTCCGACAGGTTCAGTGGTGGTGCTCTGTGGTGCTACCTTGTGGTGTGGCTGGACACGGCAGTAGTGGTACTCTGTGGTGCTCCTCTGTAGGCCGGCAATGGTTGTGCTCCTCTGTGGGGTGGCGGGGCTCCACTGGCATATTGTGAAAGACCGGAGACCCCCGCAGATCCAATGCTGCGATGCGGTGACCTCTGGGGAAATGGCCGCTGGGGTCGGCACATGCTCATATTCAGATATCGGCAACGAAATCTCGTCCAGAGATCTCATCTCCAAAGATCTTGGGACGAGATCTTGTTGCTGAGATCTGAATTTGAGCATGCGGTGGCCTCCGGGAAAATGGCCGCTGGGGGTGGCGCATGCTCAGATTTAGATCTCGTTGCTGAGATCTGAATCTGAGCATGCACCGTCCCTGGCGGCCATGTTCCCGAAGGCTACCGCATCGCAGCACTGGATCTGCGGGGGCCTTCGGGCTTTCATGAAATGCCAATGGAGCCCTGCCGCCCCACAGAGGAGCACCACTGCTGCACTACAGCTGCACCAGCCTGGGAAGGGAGGTTGCATCACCCTGCAGCATCAGACCGGGACCGCCGCCACAGTATTTGGAAGTATATTCCGACTATAACACGCACCCCCATTTTCCCACAAAAGTTTTGTGGAAAACGGTGCGTCTTATAGTCCGAAAAATATGGTAATTATTGAAAAATGTGCATTCCTAGAATCCAGCTTAAGCCTTTTCCTTTTATCTCTGCAGATTTTTTTTGCTGAATCTTTATTTTGAGCCATTGTTTGTTTTTGTACAGAAGACTAAGTCCTCCACAATTTTTTAAGGATCCTTTTATCTTCACGTTGTGGAGTAGTAAACACTAGCTTCTTCAGTGGTCTAGGGTAGTGGATGAGTTAATGTTATCTTACTTGTTGGTTTTAGGGCAGTGAAGGAGCTTCACTGATGGATTTGGAAGCTGAAGGATTTCATGAAGGTTTATAACTCACTAATAAGTTGTCATTAAGCTTCACCCAACAAATGATATTATTTGTTGAAAAAGTCAATTTTGATCAAATTTAACTAATGTGTAAGGATTCGTTAAGACTGCAAGAACATTTCATAAAAGTAGTTTAGGAAAAATGGAGCCAATACTCATACTAACCAATAAGAATTCTCAGAAGGAAAACTACTTATACCCAATGAGTTTCTATATTTTTCTGTTTTTTTAAGGTGGCTTCTTCACTTTTGACTTGATACTGTTACCAAATGTCTCCTATATGCAAGGACTATAAAACATTCTTGGGGAAATTGTCACTTAAGCTGGTCATACAAATGAAATAACTGTCAAGAGATATTTTAACAGACAGCAATCTCTCTTCTGACTCCCACATGCATATGAGCACTCAATGTGGTTGAAAGTTCATTTGTTTTAAATGGGAAGCAAGGGCGTACATACCATTGGGGCCACATGTGCAGCCATGAAAGAGCCCAAGAGGTTTGGTAAGGAGACCCACTTTCACCTCCAATGCAGGTGACATTGGGCACTACGATGAGCCATTGAGGCCATATATTGTTCCAGTACATGGACCCTATTCTTTGTGTGACCACTCCTGATGGGGAGTATGAGAAATTTGCTGCTTGAAAATTCTGGCAGTAGTTTATCTCCCCAGAAAACAAAAGGTTCAGGCATTGAAATTTCAATTGCCTCATCCTCCTTAGATGAGATTCACATCAGATGGTCAGCCTTTCCTGCCTATATTAACAAGTTCGGCCAACTTTCATCTAATGTGTATGGGAAATTGCATTATTTTTTCTCAACCTCTTTATCTAATTTTATCACTGACGGAATCGTGCAGAACTATAGCTCATCAGTTTTCTGTTCATGGCAATGTAATCTAAAGACATCATAATGACATGATATACAGCATAGGTAAGGTACCGAATGAAAGACATGGTTTTGTGTAGGAAATGAGATCTTATGTTTCTTAAAACATCAAACAGAACAGGTTGCAAGATTTTCCCATCTTCTGTGTAATAGATATCAGCATGTGCTTGTGAAAATGTTGCGGCTTTGTGGTTTCAGTAAAATTATCACAACATAAAAGATTTGGTCTAGTACTTTCAATTTTTATCATCTGTTTGTACGCTTCCTCTATTTCTCTTTGAGCCAAATATAATTATCTGGTGATGCCCATAGACGAGTGTAGAGTCTCTATGTTTTCTGCTCTTTTAGTGCAAAGACAGATGCTATAATGATTGTAAAAAGAGCAGCATACATCAGACTGGCATATGGCAAATGTACTTTAAATGTCCTTATATATTGCAATACTCCATGCATTTTCATACTGCATCTATCTGTCAAAACAGACATAAAAAGGGGCAGACAAAGGGGCAAAAGAACGCTAACAGAGAGGTTGTGACCATGATCGGGCCCATGCCTGAGGGATCTGAGGATGCATATTCAATATATTGAGATGCAGAGACAATTCAGCTCCCTACACTGGAATACATGAATGTCATCCGCTCAATGCCGACTTTTATTTCCCATTGACTTGCATTGGGGTCGGGTTTCGGACGAAACACTGACTTTTTTTTGCCCTAGTCAGACCAGTTTCATTTGAAACGAATTTTGTTTCATGAAACCCGATCCGACTAAAGTCGCACAACTCTACTCACCACATACAGTGGGGCAAAAAAGTATTTAGTCAGTCAGCAATAGTGCAAGTTCCACCACTTAAAAAGATGAGAGGAGTCTGTAATTTACATCATAGGTAGACCTCAACTATGGGAGACAAACTGAGAAAAAAAAATCCAGAAAATCACATTGTCTGTTTTTTTTTCATTTTATTTGCATATTATGGTGGAAAATAAGTATTTGGTCAGAAACAAGCAATCAAGATTTCTGGCTCTCACAGACCTGTAACTTCTTCTTTAAGAGTCTCCTCTTTCCTCCACTCATTACCTGTAGTAATGGCACCTGTTTAAACTTGTTATCAGTATAAAAAGACACCTGTGCACACCCTCAAACAGTCTGACTCCAAACTCCACTATGGTGAAGACCAAAGAGCTGTCAAAGGACACCAGAAACAAAATTGTAGCCCTGCACCAGGCTGGGAAGACTGAATCTGCAATAGCCAACCAGCTTGGAGTGAAGAAATCAACTGTGGGAGCAATAATTAGAAAATGGAAGACATACAAGACCACTGATAATCTCCCTCGATCTGGTGCTCCACGCAAAATCCCACCCCGTGGGGTCAGAATGATCACAAGAACGGTGAGCAAAAATCCCAGAACCACACGGGGGGACCTAGTGAATGAACTGCAGAGAGCTGGGACCAATGTAACAAGGCCTACCATAAGTAACACACTACGCCACCATGGACTCAGATCCTGCAGTGCCAGACGTGTCCCACTGCTTAAGCCTGTACATGTCCGGGCCCGTCTGAAGTTTGCTAGAGAGCATTTGGATGATCCAGAGGAGTTTTGGGAGAATGTCCTATGGTCTGATGAAACCAAACTGGAACTGTTTGGTAGAAACACAACTTGTCGTGTTTGGAGGAAAAAGAATACTGAGTTGCATCCATCAAACACCATACCTACTGTAAAGCATGGTGGTGGAAACATCATGCTTTGGGGCTGTTTCTCTGCAAAGGGGCCAGGACGACTGATCCGGGTACATGAAAGAATGAATGGGGCCATGTATCGTGAGATTTTGAGTGCAAACCTCCTTCCATCAGCAAGGGCATTGATGATGAAACGTGGCTGGGTCTTTCAACATGACAATGATCCAAAGCACACCGCCAGGGCAACGAAGGAGTGGCTTCGTAAGAAGCATTTCAAGGTCCTGGAGTGGCCTAGCCAGTCTCCAGATCTCAACCCTATAGAAAACCTTTGGAGGGAGTTGAAAGTCTGTGTTGCCAAGCGAAAAGCCAAAAACATCACTGCTCTAGAGGAGATCTGCATGGAGGAATGGGCCAACATACCAACAACAGTGTGTGGCAACCTTGTGAAGACTTACAGAAAACATTTGACCTCTGTCATTGCCAACAAAGGATATATCACAAAGTATTGAGATGAAATTTTGTTTCTGACCAAATACTTATTTTCCACCATAATATGCAAATAAAATGAAAAAAAAACAGACAATGTGATTTTCTGGATTTTTTTTTCTCAGTTTGTCTCCCATAGTTGAGGTCTACCTATAATGTAAATTACAGACACCTCTCATCTTTTTAAGTGGTGGAACTTGCACTATTGCTGACTGACTAAATACTTTTTTGCCCCACTGTATCTAGATAAGTTCCTTGGGGGGTCTAGTTTCCAAAATGGGGTCACTTGTGGGGGGTTTCCACTGTTTAGGCACATCAGGGTCTCTCCAAACGTGGCATGGAGTCCAATTTGAATTCCAGCCAATTTTGCAGTGAAAAAGTCAAACGGCGCTCCTTCCCTTCCGAGCTCTGCCATGCGCCCAAACAGTGCCCCCCGACATATCAGGTATCGGCGTACTCAGGACAAATTGCACAATAACTTTTCCAGTCCAATTTCTCCTGTTATCCTTGGTAAAAATAAAAAAATTGAACCTGAAGTAATTTTTTTGTGAAAAAAAGTTTAATGTTCATTTTTTTTAAACATTCAAAAAATTTCTGTGAAGCACCTGAAGGGTTAATAAACTTCTTGAATGTGGTTTTGAGCACCTTGAGGGGTGCAGTTTTTAGAATGATGTCACTTTTGGGTATTTTCTATCATATAGGCCCCTAAAAGTGACTTCAAATGTGATGTGGTCCGTAAAAATAAAATGGTGTTGTAAAAATGAGAAATCGCTGGTCAACTTTTAACCCTTATAACTTCCTAAGAAAATAAAAATTTGGTTCCTAAATTGTGCTGATGTAAAGTAAACATGTGGGAAATGTTATTTATTAAGTTTTTTGAGTGCCGTATCTCTGTGATTTAAGAGCATAAAAATTCAAAGTTGGAAAATTGCTAAATTTTCTAAATTTTCACCAAATTTCCATTTTTTTCACAAATAATCACAAGTTATATGAATGAAGTTTTACCACTAACATGAAGTACAATATGTCACGAGAAAACAATGTCAGAATCACTGGGATTCATGGAAGCGTTCCAGAGTTATTACCTCATAAAGGGACAGTGGTCAGAATTGTAAAAATTGGCCCGGGAATTAACATGCAAACCACCCTTGGGAGTAAAGGGGTTAAGAATAAAGGATACCCTAAGAAGCTTTTGGAGGATGCCTTTAATAGGTTTAAAAAGGAAACCCAGGAGTCCTGCCTGGAAAAAATGGATGCCAATAAATCTGGAAGAATTGCCGACAACAGCAGAGCTGAGCTGAGTCTGATTACTACTTATAACCAATCAATCAGAACACTAACAAAACTATTGAATAAATATTGGTTCATCCTTAAAAATGATCCAGTCCTAGCAAAACACCTCCCAGGGAAACCAAACATTATCTATAGAAAAAATCGCTCCCTTAAAAACTTGATTGCACCTAGCCTAACTTCCCTACAAACCGGACAAAGCACTTCTACAGGCATGAGTACCATTGGGTGCTTCATATGTGGAGCACCTAAGTGCCTATGTTGCGGTGCAGTAGTCAACGGGGGCTACAACTTTTTCCTCTAGGACAACAGGAGAAACATTCCAGATGAAATTTAGGCTGAATTGTCAATCCTCTTACGTTGTTTATGTTTTGGAATGCACATGCGGCAAGCAATATGTGGGCCACACGATACAGGCCATGCATTCACGCCTCAATAAACACAGGCAAAATATCAAAAATGGGTTTATGCAACACAGCGTTTCAAAACACTTTTTAAATGAACACCAGAAAGATCATAAACAACTAAAGGTGACAATCATTGACCACATATCTGACGCTGTAAAATACAGGTACAGACAACTCAATAATAGGGAGAATTATTGGATTTTCAAGTTGGGGTGTTTACATCCTGAGGGCCTCAACCTTAATCTTGAAAATGTGGCTTTCTGAAATTTGATTTTTTCCATTGCTCCACGCTTTATATTCTATGTGTATGGGAAAAGAGATTTTTTTCATTTAGGCTCCCTGAGATCTCGGTGGGAAAAAGGAGAAAAAAAAAGGGGAAAAAGGGGAAAAAAAAAGAAAAATAACTTAGCTTTTTAATATGTAATTTTAATCTCTCAGCTTTTTGTTGCTACATCAGCAGAAATGTTTTTAAAAATATTTTTATAAAGGAGAAAAAAAAAACCCTTCAAAAATTTTTTTTAGTCTTTTATAATTCTTAACGTTCATTTGCCCTTTATTTGTATTGTTTTTTTATTGTGTCTTAGATGTAATAAATACACTTCTACCCATTTAATACCCCATTATCCTGAATTGAAACATTCTCTTTTTTCAGCTAGCAGTATGCAGTTATCAGCCCATTTGCTTTCAAGATGGGTAGGGGTTAAATGTCCAAATGAGATCATTGATTAGCTCCCTTTAAATACCCCTTGTTTGTTACACTGGTCACACCTGATGAAGGCGCATTCACCGTCGAAAAGCTTTGTGAGGACTTAATGACCAAGTAAAGAAGTTTCTTTTTCATCCAAAACAAGTGTCTGTCTTGGTCTGAGCGCCCTAATCAGCCATACTTCTCTTTCCTTGTATTTTACACCCTTCTTGGGTGAGCTGCTTGGTGCAGCACGGACTCAGCAGGTTTCCACCCATCCTGCAAGACCTGAAAGACGGAGGACCTGTGGTGACATCAGCATCACATGACGCCCCTTGTGACCAGCTAACCTTGAAACCTGGAAGCCAGGATGACGAATGGTGCACGATAAGCACTGCAGGCTCTACAAACGTGGTTATGCCGGCAGCATAACCATGGCAGGTTAGTGTACTTTGTACCTAACCTACTCTATTTGACCACTGGTTATCACACCAGGAGCACCACCTCCTCTCTCCTATTTTGTTTTTATTACAGAAAAAGGCTCTAGATGAGGGACATTATTATAAATAGGGGCTAGGATAGGGGAAATTATTACAGAAAAAGGGCCAAAATGTTGAGCATTATAACAGGAAGGAGCCCAGGATGGAGTACATTATTACAGAAAGGGTCCCAGGATAGGAGGCATCATTACATAGAGAGCAAACACTAATTTGACTATGTAGGATACATTTCACCAACATTCAGATGGAGGTCTGGGTCCAAATTGTCCACTGGATCCTATCAAACTCCAGTTACACCACTAGGCAGACTCATAGCCCATGTAGTCAGTGCAGTTTTAAAGGGGTCAAAATATTAGGGGGTCTTCTCTGCAATGGGGTTTAAGTCTGGACAGAGGTTACTACAGAACTAAAAGGGGCATGACTTAGTGAATGTGAGTTAACAATATCAGAGTGTGACATTCCTCCAGCGGAAATTTACACTCTCCTGCTTGTAAGGATTCTACCAGGGGTCAGCACAAGGAGAAAGAAATCTGGTAAGAGAGTGGGTGGTGTGAGGCATACAGTGGGTACAGAAAGTATTCAGACTCCTTTAAATTTTTCACTCTTTGTTTCATTGCAGCCATTTGGTAAATTCAAAAACGTTCATTTTTTTCTCATTAATGTACACTCTGCACCCCATCTTGACTGAAAAAAAACAAAAATGTAGAAATTTTTGCAAATTTATTAAAAAGAAAAACTGAAATATCACATGGTCATAAGTATTCTGACCCTTTTCTCAGTATTGAGTAGAAGCACCCTTTTGAGCTAGTACAGCCATTAGTCTTCTTGGGAATGATGCAACAGTTTTTTCACACCTGGATTTGGGGATCCTCTGCCATTCTTCCTTGCAAATCCTCTCCAGTTCCATCAGGTTGAATGGTGAATGTTGGTGGACAGCCATTTTCAGGTCTCTCCAGAGATGCTCAATTGGGTTTTAGGTCAGAGCTCTGGCTGGGCCAGTGAAGAATGGTCATAGAGTTGTTCTGAAGCCACTCCTTTGTTATTTTAGTTGTGTGCTTAGGGTCATTGTCTTGTTGAAAGGTGAACCTTTGGCTAATTCTGAGGTAAAGCGCACTCTGGAAGAGGTTTTCATCCAGGATATCGCTGTACTTGGTCGCATTCATGTTTTTTTCAGTTGAAATCAGTCATCCTGTCCCTGCAGCTGAAAAACACCCCCATAGCATGATGCTGCCACCACCATGCTTCACTGTAGGGATTGTATTGGGCAGGTGATGAGCAGTGCCTGGTTTTCTCCACACATACTGCTTAGAATTATTGCCAAAAAGTTCTAGCTTCATCTCATCAGACCAGAGAATCTTATTTCTCATAGACTGGGAGTCCTTCATGTGCTTTTTTAGCAAACTATGCGGGCTTTCATGTGTCTGGCACTGAGTAGAGGCTTCCGTTGGGCCATTCTGCCATTACGGCCCAACTGTTGGAGGGCTGCAGTGATATTTGACTTTGCGGAACTTTCTCTCATTTCCCTACTGCATCTGTGGAGCTCAGCCACAGTGATCTTGGGGTTCTTCTTTACCTCTCTCGCCAAGGCTCTTCTCCCACGACATCTCTGTTTGGCTGGACGACCAGGTCTAGGAAGACTTCTGGTGGTCCTAAACTTCTTCCATTTAAGGATTATGGAGACCACTGTGCTCTTAGGAACCTTGAGTACTGTATAAATTCTTTTGTAACCTTGGCCAGATTTGTGCCTTGCCACAAATCTGTCTTTAAGCTCCTTGGCCAGTTCCTTTGACCTCATGATTCTTATTTGGTCTGACATGCACTGTGAGCTGTAAGGTCTTATATAGACAGGTGTGTGCCTTTAGAAATCAAGTCCGATCAGTTTAATTAAACACACCTGGACTTCAATGAAGGAGTAGAACCATCTCAAGGAGGATCACAAGGAAATAGACAGCATGTGACTTAAATATGAGTGTCTGAGCAAAGGGTCAGAATACATATCACCATGTGATACTTCAGTTTTTCTTTTTAATACGTTTGCAAAAATTTATACACTTCTGCTCTTTTCAGTCAAGATGGGGTGCAGAGTGTACATTAATGATAAAAAATGAACTTTTTGAATTTATCAAATGGCTACAATGAAGCAAAAAGTGAAAAATTTTAAGGGGTCTGAATATCTACCCTACCCACTGTATGACTACTGTGTAAATGGTGGATGCGTTTAATATGTATAGCGTGTGGGACATATTCCCCTCGTGTAAATTGAGACACTCAGTTATAATCCATAGATGAAGCTACTTATTGAGAGAAAGCTAAGGCCCCATCACACACAGCGATCTCGCTGATATTGTGACGCCACAGTGATCTCGCCAGCGAGATCGCTGTGTGTGATGGGGATCAGCGACCGGCCCCCCTGCCGGTTATCGCTGATCGTGCAGCATCGGCCAGGACCGTTTTTCGATCGCTGGTCTCCCGCTAGCCAGCGCGCATCGCTGCGTGTGGCAGCGAGAGACCAGCGATCAGCGACGCTGGTTTCTAATGGAAACATCGGGTATCCAGGAGCTGTGGCTCCTGGATACCCGTTGTTTACCTTGGAAACCGGTGTACACACTGGTTTCCAAGGTAAACAGCGGGTATCCAGGAGTCGTGCGGCTCTTAGATACCCGATGTTTACATTGTAAACCAGCGTGTACGCGGCTCCTGGATACACGACGTTTACATTAGAAACCAGCGTCGCTGGTCCTGATCGCTGGGGCTGTCTATGTGACAGCTCACCAGCGATCAGCCTAACGATGTCCCAGTGATCCCATCATGTCTGATCATTGGTGGAATCTTTGGGACATCGTTATGTGTAATGGGGGCTTTACATTCTTATGGACTTAACCCAGCCATGTATTTAATGATTAGTAGAGATGATCAGAAAAGGCAGAATTTAAATTTGCATGGTTGCACAGATTTTTCCAGGAGCTTCATTTGACAGAGAAGTTGTTTTCTCCCAATTTAATGTCCCTCATTGTGCTCTGGGGGTCTCTCCAGACTCCATATCATAATAAACATATGATGGGAAAAAAAAAACTTCTACTCACATCTCACCCCCTTCACTGCTTCTGCTGCTCCCTGCTCTATGGTTAGTCCTTGGTGCCTCTGTCACATCCCATCTCCATCCTGTTGTTCAATCGAGATGGGAGCTTCCAAGCAGGCCCCGGAGTTAACCTCACATGCACAGTGACTACTGGGGCCTGCTGAGAAGTAATCAAGGCTTGGTGTTCACTGTAGGAAACGACTTCACAATCCAGAAGTGCGTAGTAAGGTGAGTAGTTTTTTTTAATCTTTTTAACCTTTGCAGGTCATTTACAGTTCAGCAAGATGACAAATGCCACTGGCTGCCATTTTGCTACATTCTTGAAGAGTGACCTACAGTCTGTGTTCCCACAATGTGGATTTTTTACAAGAGTTAAGTAGAATTAAATTCTACTCAGATAAATTCTCTCATCTCTAATGATTCGCATTCGTATTAATGAGCACCATTCAGAGTAATCCTACTTTTCCCATATGGCAGTCTAAGCTTACCACAGCATTGATCGCTCCTCTCTCATAAAAAAAAAATCTCTTTAGAAATGAATTGTTAACCCTAACCTATTATAACAGATTGAATGAATAATGTAATCTAGTTTGTGTGAGAGATTTTTCCTCTCAGTGAATTGTTACATTTTTAACAGAGTATAACTTCGGGCTGTTAAACTCCATTCTTGTGTTTATTCTTGCAATCGATTTGAAGCTACTTAAGCCGCACAGTTACTTTTCTGTAACCTCATGGTTCGGTGATTTTAACACTGTGAAAATTCATTTTTGGAACAGATGTTGTAGAGGAAAAAGACATGGTCTCCCAAATGGCTCTCAACAGCCTGACCAGAGAAAGTTTGGCTAACTCTTCATTCTTAGGGGACGAGTGAATTGGCAGCCTGTGAAGCCCCCTAGTCAGTACAGCTGATGGCTCTTCTTTAGATGACAATAGCACTGGGAATTTCTCAGTTACTGAACTCGCTACCATGGTTTATGCAGAAAAAACTGTTTCACAGTATACTGAGCATTTTATAAGATAGAAGATAAACACACAAGTTAGTTGGGATGGAAAACTGCCAAGGAAGTATCAACAAAGGTGATTTAAGAGTGACACATTCCAAGATCTCTCCAAGGACACTCAATGTTTTCTAATACCAATATGCATATTCCCTTTTCTCAATTCTCAACACCGTGTCTGCAAATTGAGATTCTAGTTTGGTTTTTATCCTATGTCATATGGCATGGATAGTTAAATGGTCGATATTAACTGTTAGGATTGCTTCTTCCAAAAGGTGGCACTAGAGTTCTAGTCCCCTTCCTCTATAAAGAGGCAATTTGCACATATTATTTCCCAGAGGAGAATGCATGGCTTATAGGTCTCCTCACTCTGACATGCCAGACATGGCATTTCACACTCCACTAGGAGAAAGGTTACCCTTAGATACCAATCTTAAGCCCCTCACCTAGACAAATCAGATCTCTTACTTTGCACTGATGAGGGGCAATATCCCAAAACATTGTCTGTAAATTGAGATTCTAGTTTGGCTTTTATCCTAAGTCATACAACAAATCTTGCTAAAAGAGTCAATATTGACTTTTAGGATTGCTACTACCAATAGGTGGCACTAGAGTTCTAGTCCATGTTATAACTAAAGGGGCAATTTGAATATTTAATTTTCCAGAGGAGCATGCATGGCGTAAATTCATCGAACCCTGACATGCCAGTCCTGGCTTGTCACTCTCCACAAGGAGAAATGTTACCACTTATACCCTAATACCAATATAAATGTTAAATAATATTTTTGTGACAAATCTGTCAACTCAAAGTAGGCTTTTAAGGTCAGACTTGGGGCTAGCAAATACACTTAATAGATCCACAGCAGCTCCCTGAATTAAACCTGTAAATGGTCTTTGGTTGCGTCTGTGGTGTTAGAATAGTTGCACACTGGTGGAATAAGCTAAGGGGTAAACCAAATAAGCCAAGCAGCACTAGGTCTAGGTTTACAGAGGTGATTGGGGGACAATGATTCTTCCTTATTACTTTCAAAAAGCTTTACGGAATTCTGTGAACAGATTTTGGCTCTATAATCTGGGAGCAGCATAACATAATTTCATAGGTTCAGAGACCCTGATTCCAGCGATGTATCACTTAATGGGCTAATTGTTGTAGTTTAAATAAAAAAAAGTGCTTTATAAGCAGGAAATTATTTTTAGGCCAGGGCCGAGGTCAGACTTGCGAGCACAATGTGAGAAACATGAACGGGTCTCTCGCATCAATACCCAGCACTATCGCCGGCACTCGGGACTGGAGTGTGCGGCTGCATAGAAATATAAGCAGCTGTACACTCCAAGTCTAAGTGCAAGCTGCTGTGCCAAGTATTGATGCGAGAGACTCATGCGAGTTTCTCGCGTCACACTCACAAGTGTGAACTCGGCCTTAGAGGACTAGTTGTCTCGTGTTATGTAGTCCTCCTTCTCTGTGTAACCCAACAGCCACCTGTCACGATTTCTCCACTCAGTGAATAATTGCTATGCTGTTCTATGGAAACTGTCTTTCTGAGCTGTGTGTGTCTTGATTGACAGCTTGGCTGTCCAATACTGTGATGGGGCTTGCTGGACTGTTGGTGTCTTGATTGACAGCTCAGCTGTCTAATCTCTGACTGGGATGTTCGAGACTTTCTGCAGGTGTTCAGTGTTCTGGTGATCGCATAGCTACATAACTGATCTTTCTGCCCCTGATCCTTGCCAGACATAGTTTGTGCTTCTTGGTAAATGTGGACAATGGGCCCAGTTTGTGCATTCTGTGATCAGGTGACAGATCTGACCCAGATGGTTCAGGATCTGGGCAGGGATTACCAGAGGGTAGAAGCATCACAGTCCCAGCTGCAGAGTTAGTTTAGTACTCTGGGTGGTTCCCAAAGTGCTCTGCTATCGACAATAGTTATGTTTCCTGGACTCACTGACGTACAGTTGACCTTCCCCTGAACCAGTTGTGGCACTTCCTGATAGATTTTTTTTTGGGGGGGAAAGATCAATTTAGGGTATTTGGTTCAATTTAGTGTATTTAAGAAGAGCTGTAAATTATTTTTTACTCTACACCCCCGGTCTTCTGGGGATGAGTCCCAGCGGGTGGGTATAATTATGTCCCTATTGCATGTGGGTCCTCAGACATGGGCATTCTCTTTGTCCCCACTAGCCCCAGAACGCTCTTCTGTTGATGCTTTTTTGACACTTTAGGGATGATTTGTGGCAAACCTGATATGGTCCAGGCTGCAGAGGCAAAGATCAATAACCTGAAGCAGAGGGGCCACACCGCTGAAGATTATAGTTCAGAATTCCGGCAATTGTCATCTGATGTTCTATGGAACGATTCTGCTCTCAGGAGTCAGTTTTGCCGTGGCCTTACGGAAACCCTTAAGGATGCTCTGGCATTGCATTCTCCACCCTGTTCTTTGGGGGTAGGCTATGACTTAGGCCATTTGTATGGATCGTAGAATTCAGGAGAGAAGTGATGAGCAACCAGGGTTTCGGTCATTCTTCCCGAGTCAGTTTCCTTACCTGAGATGGTACCAATGGAGGTTGGAACCACCAGCTCTCGGGCCATGGAGAGGAGACGTCGGAGTGATCTGGGACTTAGGTTCTACTGTGGTCGTGCTGGACATCTCAAGTACTGCTCAATTCGCCGTCAAGCAAACAAGCTGTTGGGAAACCCCTAAGTCTGGGTGATATTCGAGGAGGTCACCCAGACTTCCAGGTACCCTTTTACTCCTCAGATAAAGTGCTGTTGAACGTGGAACCTGTGGTTCTCCGCACTTGCTGTCAATGACTGTGGGTCTGCAGCAAACTTAATTGATTCTGGACTGGTTCTTAAATTAGATTAAAGTAAATTAGACAATTAGATTGGAAAGACTGATTCAGATTGTTGCTAGTGACAAAACACTGTTACTCCAGAATTTTGTCCAGCTATTAACTGTGGAATTCACATTATACGTTGGAACACTCCACTCTGAGTGCATCTCCTTTTTTTCTTGGATAATTTACCTGCTGGGTTGGTGTTGGGGTTTCTTTGGCTGCATGTTCATAATCCTGTAACTGATTGGTGGCAAAAGGATATTGTTAAGTGGGGCCCAAACGGTCATAAAAAGTGTCTTCATTCTGTGCAAATTTGCTCCGCTAGTCTGGAGGGTCTGCTGGCATACATGAAAGACTTTGGAGATGTGTTCTCAGAAAAAGAGGCAGAGATGCTTATGATTGCATTATTGATCTTATTCCTGTGAAATAATATGTCAATGAAAGTGTCATGATGAGACATGTCCCAGTGTATGTTGGTCATCGGCCGGTACAACACACTCACAACGAGACAGAAATGGGGGAAGGCCCTACTGATAAGGAATTGGGGGATGGTCACTACCTGAGCGTAAACCTGAGCCTGTCCTTACACTCCCCTAATGCCCTAAGTGAGTCCTTCCCCCCACCGTCAGAAACCTCATCCCTCGCTGTCACGTAACACTGCCTTGGCTAGTGCAGTGGCCAGCAAGGGGCGCTAGCCTCACCACTGCAGATAAAAGCACACATGGGACAGTTCTAAACACGAAAGGGACTTGATAATAACACAACTTATCTTTAACTTTCTCTGCTGCAAAGCACCACACAGCAGAATAAAAGTACCAGGATAACAAACTCATGAAACCAGCTGATACACCATACATCCAGTGAGCTCCTTACTCCAGACTTGGTCACTGTAGATTGATCTATCACCGACAGTCAACTGATGCATCGGGTGACCATTTAAAGGATGGTGGGAGTGGTCACCAGTCACGTCAGCTCACCAAGCAACCCTGCAGTTATAACACACTGTCTGCAAGGGAAAATGACATTAACCCCCGCTGGCTTGAAATCAAACAGGCTACATTTAAATAATAGTAGAACCAGAGCTGCCACGCATCCAAAAATGGATAGTAACAGTACGCCCCTTTCAAGGATGGGCCTCTGGACCTTCAACACTAGACCTCACCGGAAATGACGCATGGTGAGGACTACTCGATCCACAAAGATTCACCTGCACAGTCACCTGATCTTCAGGTTTACGGCAAATGCAGTCCAATGGAGATGGCAATAACATAGGCTCTGGAGGTGCCTCAAATCTCCAGAGCGCTGACCTGTGGAATGTGCTGTGTATGTGCATTACTAGGGGTAACTCCAGCTGGAAAGTCCCCAGATTAAGAATGGCCGACACCCGATATGGCCCGATCACCGTGGAACTCCAGGTCCCAGTTGCATATTTC
Source organism: Dendrobates tinctorius (assembly GCF_039654945.1). NCBI lineage: Eukaryota > Metazoa > Chordata > Amphibia > Anura > Dendrobatidae > Dendrobates > Dendrobates tinctorius. The sequence goes on along the minus strand of NW_027361705.1, from coordinate 15,889,451 downwards.
TACCTGATGTTTTTGGTGAGCACTCACATGTATTCATTCAAACACAGGTCCGGACCTAAACATTTATTTCCACGCATGCATCTGCCAAAGGATGGTAAACTCTTTGAGGAACTGACAACAGAGGTGTCCCCCTGTGTCACCAAACTCCCACCCTCACTACATACAGAGGGAACCACCACCCTCCCTCCTCTGATTCCTCCTCCCGGGAGGACACTGACGCTCAGGGTTTATCTGTGGTGAGGGTTGAATCCTGCCCCTACTCCCAGGTCACTCCTTAGCTGCCTCCAATGGAGAAGAAGGGATAGATTTAAGAAGGGCAGCAGAGACAGTAGCTCTCAGGCAGCAGTCTTTGCAAGACTGGTCCCAACTGACTACCTCCCTTGGCTGCCAATCTATGACTGGGTTGTCTCCTTTCAGCCAGGGAAGGCCTAGGACGATGGGAGTTAGCATACCCTCCAAAGCGTGGCATGACAGGGACTCCTCGTGAAGAGTCCCTAAACGTAGGTTAGTATCTATGACATGGGTCACTTTCCCCTGGCTGAGAGGAACAGAGTCAATTGCTTGAACACTAATGGGTCTCGCCAGAATCCTACTCATCAGGCCATGGGTCTGAACAAATCAAGCATCCACCAAATTGACTCCCGCTCCACTGTCCACAAGCACTGGTACAGTCTCAGTAGCCCCGCCAACCACCACTTCAGCAGGTATTGTACACTGAGATGAAATAAAGGAGGAAATATATACACTCTGGTTGCCTCCCTCCACACGACCAGGGGGATGTGGCTTTTTTGTTTTTTTGAACAATACATTTTTTATTGAAAGTTTACATTTTACAAATAAGGTGATAGCAAATCTCAATACAGAGCTGTATTTGCAATATGCATAAGAGAGCATGTAAACGGTTGACAAACAAACAGACAAACTAACAACAGGGTAGGAGGTAAATGAGGGGAGGGGGAAGCCCGAGGAGGGGGGTATGTTGTGTCCAATTATCGTTAATGATTCAATCAGAATCAGGGGGATCTGTGTTGGTTAGATGCAATACAGGTGTGGCAAAGGGGGTGTGGTTGGCGTACTCCGCCCAGGGAAGCCATATTTTCTCAAACTTACCGACTTTATCTGTAAGTATGGCAGATAATTTTTCATTGATCATATACCAAGAAAGGCGTGTTTTAACAGCAGATAAATCTAAATTTGTTTTTTTCCACGCCAAAGCTATGGTTTGTTTGGCTGCCAGGAATATGAATGCAATGAGGGTTTGAGTGTGTTTAGGGATGTTGGGGATGCGTTTGTTGAGTAAGGCCTCCCAAGGGTTTTTTTTAAGGTTTATATTTGTTATAGAGGAAACCAAATGGTAGATTCTGATCCAAAATCTACGTACGGTCGGGCATAGCCACCATGTATGGAACATATCTACTGTGGAGTTGCACCCTCTAAAGCAATTTGGAGAGTAGTTGGCGACTGCCTTAGCCACTCTGGCTGGGGTCAGGTACCATCGGGCCTTATAGTTAGATTCCAACATAAGGGTATTTAATAGAGTTGAGCGAAACGGGTCGAAAAAATTCAAAAGTCGCCGACTTTTGGCAAAGTCGGGTTTCATGAAACGAAACCCGACCCTAGGATGAGGTCGGCCACGAGGTCGGCGACTTACGCGCCAAAGTCGCGTTTCAAAAGTTTGTTTTGCGCTCTTTTTCAGCCAATCAGGATCCACGGACACTGTGGGCAACGTGATGACATAGGCACGGGTCACCACCATCTTTCAGAAGGGCATGCAAGTGATTGGCTTGCTTTGGGGGGCGTCACAGGGGGTATAAAAGGGCGTGCACGCCGACCGCCATGTTACTCATGCTGATCTCAGAATAGGGAGAGCTGCTGCTGCTGCTGATTTTGTAGGGAGAGCGTTAGGCAGGGAAGAAGACACCAAAAACTGCTTCTGCTGCTAGCGATTTTGCCTGTACAACACACCAGTCACTGTGCAGTGCAAGGGGAGGCTATATAGTGTTGTATCAGTGGTGTTGGTTGTTGGGCTGCCTTCTAAGGCTTCCTGACATTCCTGCATTGCTGTTTACCCACTGCTCCGCAAACTGCTTTTTTAAAAGCAATCCCAATTTTTTTTTTGTCCTGCTGAGAAGAAGAAAAAAAAACTGCTTCTGCTGCTAGCGATTTTGCCTGTACAACACACCAGTCACTGTGCAGTGCAAGGGGGGGCTATATAGTGGTGTATCAGTGGTGTTGGTTGTTGGGCTGCCTTCTAAGGCTTCCTGACATTCCTGCATTGCTGTTTACCCACTGCTCCGCAAACTGCTTTTTTAAAAGCAATCCCAATTTTTTTTTTTGTCCTGCTGAGAAGAAGAAAAAAAAACTGCTTCTGCTGCTAGCGATTTTGCCTGTACAACACACCAGTCACTGTGCAGTGCAAGGGGAGGCTATATAGTGGTGTATCAGTGGTGTTGGTTGTTGGGCTGCCTTCTAAGGCTTCCTGACATTCCTGCATTGCTGTTTACCCACTGCTCCGCAAACTGCTTTTTTAAAAGCAATCACAATTTTTTTTTTTGTCCTGCTGAGATACTGAGCGTGCATTTTTTCACACCATACAGCGGTGTACGCTCCTCACACAGTACCGTGTAACGGCTGTTATCACAGCCACAGTGAAGCTATCAGTGAGTCACTCTGTGAGAATAAGTCAAGGACATGTTCCGTTCTTACAGACCTGCACTCTAGGGAGATTCCAATTCTGCCCAATTCTACATACACCTTGTAGTTTGTGATACACTAGCCAATTTCTGCCTGTGACAGAGCGCTCAGATACTCAGTGGGCCTCACACAATCCATAAGTGTCCAGTGTCCACAAGTGTGTGCAGAAATTCAAAATCTCCCTTATCCTCTAGTCACTTTGGTCACAGCTCTGCCATCGAGCCTGTGACAGAGCGCTCAGATACTCAGTGGGCCTCACACAATCCATAAGTGTCCAGTGTCCACAAGTGTGTGCAGAAATTCAAAATCTCCCTTATCCTCTAGTCACTATGGTCACAGCTCTGCCATCGAGCCTGTGACAGAGCGCTCAGATACTCAGTGGGCCTCACACAATCCATAAGTGTCCAGTGTCCACAAGTGTGTGCAGAAATTCAAAATCTCCCTTATCCTCTAGTCACTTTGATCACAGCTCTGCCATCGAGCCTGTGACAGAGCGCTCAGATACTCAGTGGGCCTCACACAATCCATAAGTGTCCAGTGTCCACAAGTGTGTGCAGAAATTCAAAATCTCCCTTATCCTCTAGTCACTTTGGTCACAGCTCTGCCATCGAGCCTGTGACAGAGCGCTCAGATACTCAGTGGGCCTCACACAATCCATAAGTGTCCAGTGTCTACAAGTGTGTGCAGAAATTCAAAATCTCCCTTATCCTATAGTCACTTTGGTCACAGCTCTGCCATCGAGCCTATGACAGAGTGCTCAGATACTCAGTGGGCCTCACACAATCCATAAGTGTCCAGTGTCCACAAGTGTCTGCAGAAATTCAAAATCTCCCTTATCCTCTAGTCACTTTGGTCACAGCTCTGCCATCGAGCCTGTGACAGAGCGCTCAGATACTCAGTGGGCCTCACACAATCCATAAGTGTCCAGTGTCCACAAGTGTGTGCAGAAATTCAAAATCTCCCTTATCCTCTAGTCACTTTGGTCACAGCTCTGCCATCGAGCCTGTGACAGAGCGCTCAGATACTCAGTGGGCCTCACACAATCCATAAGTGTCCAGTGTCCACAAGTGTCTGCAGAAATTCAAAATCTCCCCTGTCCTATAGACACCTTGTACCTTGTTTTACATTACTATATAGTTTGTTGGATTTTGTCTACATTTCTACCAAAAATGAGGAAGGCTAGTGGAAGAGGCCGTGGAATTGGGTGGGGGTTGGCAGCTGGTAATGATGGTGTTGGTGGTGGATCTGATGGTAGTGGCAAGAGCAAAATAGGACCCAATGCAGGAGGTGTTGAGCCTGCATCATCGTCTGGCTACATAAGGCCTCGAACGCTTAGTTTTCTAGAAGTTGGCAAACCGCTTTTAAAGCCAGAGCATCAGGAAAAAGTTTTGTCTTACATTGCTGACTCAGCCTCCAGCTCTATCGCCTCCTCTTCTTCAGTTGTAAAAAGTAAAAGCACTGAGTCGTCATTGGAGGCTCATGTTCATGAACCACACCTTTCCTTGTGTCCTTCACCCCAACCAAGATTGAAGGATGACGCAGGCCATACTACTGATTACTCCATGGAGCTGTTTTCACATACCATGCCTGGATTATCAAGTGAAATGGTGAATTACCCAGGCCAAGATGAATCTGACATGGAGTGCACTGATGCACAGCAGCTGATGGATGATTCTGCTGGTACATTCACTCAGAGCACTACATTGTCCTCGCAGTGTACAGAGCCAGATTCTGACCCTGATGAGACTCAGGTGCCCCTTCCCGCACACTATACCACCATACACGGTGACACAGAGGAAGGTGCACATGACATAGAAGAGGAGGTGATGGATGACCCAGTTGTTGACCCAGATTGGCATCCATTGGGGGAAGAGGGTGCTGCTTCCAATAGCTCAGATGAGGAGCATCCACAGCAGACATCGACATCGCAACAGCTGTTATCTGGCAGGCCCGGAGCACTCCAAAGACAGGTTCCAAACATCAAAAGAGTTGCTGGACAGCTTGTCCAGAGGGTCAAAAGATCACAGCGTGCTAGGCCGCAAAATGTCTGCCAAAGTAGGAAGAGTGCAGTGTGGCACTTTTTTGAACAAAATCCTCATGATCAGGCCAAGGTTATCTGTAAGAAGTGCGCAAAGACCTTTAGCCGAGGGAAAAATCTGAAAAATTTGAATACCAGTTGCATGCTTAGACATTTAACCAGCATGCACTTGCAAGCGTGGACACAACACCAAACCTCAAGTGCCACATGTGCAACTGATCACAACGAAGGTAGTCAGCAACGCTACATTGTTTCCCCCACTGTAAGCCCACCGGTTAGCACAGCAGCAAATGTTGAGGTGTCGTTGCAATACCACAGCAGTCAGGGAATCCCACTGTTATATCAACGAAAGACTTATTCTAAGCCATCAGAAAGAACAACAACTCCATCACCATCATCAACCCTCTCTCAGTCCGCCCTGTCCACCGCTACTTCCACCATATGCAGCTCTCAAGTACAGCTCACCCTCCCAGACACTATGAGTAGGTCAAGAAAGTACTCAGTCTCTCATCCGCGTACACTGGGTTTGAACGCCCACATTGCCAAACTAATCTCGTTTGAGATGATGCCCTTTCGGTTGGTGGAAAGCGCAGTTTTCCGCGAACTCATGGCCTATGCAGTACCACGCTATGACCTACCCAGTCGCCACTTCTTCTCTCGCAAAGCCATCCCAGCCCTCCACCATCATGTGAAAGACCGCATTGTCCATGCACTCAAGCAGTCAGTGAGCGGAAAGGTGCACCTCACAACTGATGCATGGTCCAGTCGGCATGGCCAGGGCCGTTACCTGTCCATCACTGCGCACTGGGTTAATGTGGTGGATGCAGGGTCCACAGGGGACAGCGGTGGTGGGACAGTGCTGCCTAGCCCACGGTATAGGAAACAGTTGGCTGTAGGCGTTCGACCCTCCTCCTCCTCCTCCTCCTCCAGAAGCGAAAGCTCGTCCACAGAGCGCAGTCGTACGAGCACTCCATCTGCATCTGCCACTGTTGCACACGATGTGTCCCCCTATCGAGCAGCTAGTGGAAAGCATCAGCAGGCTGTGTTGCAGATGATGTGTTTGGGCAACAGACACACCGCCGAGGTACTGGCCGAGTACTTGAAGCGACAAACTGAGTCATGGCTGGGCAGTGTACATCTTGAGGCAGGCAAGGTAGTTAGTGATAACGGCCGTAATTTTGTGGCAGCCACAGCCCTTTCAAAACTCAGCCACATACCTTGCTTGGCTCACACCTTGAACCTGGTGGTGCAGTGCTTCCTCAAAAATTATCCGGAGTTAACAGCCCTGCTCTAGTAGGTGCGAAGACTGTGCGCGCACATCCGCCGGTCGCCTGTACACTCCGTTCGTATGCAGAAGCTGCAGCGATTGCTCCACCTTCCCAACCACCGCCTCATTATCGACATTGCAACAAGGTGGAACTCCACCCTGCACATGGTGGAGCGGCTGTGCGAGCAGAGGCAGGCCATAATGCATTTGTGGGAGGATACACGGCCAGGCACTTTGAGAGCAGACATGGAGTTGACAGGTGTGCAGTGGTCGAAGCTGAAAGACCTCTGTAAAGTCCTTCAGTGTTTTGAGGAATGCACACGGCTGGTAAGTGCAGACGACGCCATCCTAAGCATGAGCATCCCACTTATGCGTCTGCTCATGCAAACTTTGATGCACCTTAAGGAGCAGGCGTCTGCAGCCAATGTTGATGAGGAGGAAGAGGAGGAGGGAATCCTTGATGACATTCAGCCATTGTCTGCTCAGGGACCTCTCCTGGACGAGGTGGAGGAAGAAGAGGAGGAGGAGGATGATGATGGGGATGATTACTTAGGGGAGGAGGATGCATCTCGTGGGGCAAGTGAAAATGTTGGCGTGGCAAGGTCTGGTACAGGGTTTGTGCGTGACTGGAGGGATGTGGATTTGCCAGAAAGTGCTCCTCCAACCAGCACTCGCAGTGCATCATTGACACCGGGAACATTGGCCCACATGTCAGATTATGCCTTGCAGATCCTAAAAAGGGACCCCCGCATTGCCAAAATGATGAACGATGACGACTACTGGTTGGCCAGCATCCTGGATCCACGCTATAAAGGCAAATTACAAAACATCATGCCACAGGAGAACCTTGACCTAATATTGGCTAATAAACAAGCAACTCTGGTAAATCGGTTGCTTGAGGCATTCCCAGCACACAGCAGCGGTGATGGTTCTCACATGAGCCGTACGGGCCGGGGGCAGCTTGGCAGAGTTGTTCGTGGTGCACACAGCAGAAGTGGCGTTGGAGACAGGGGTTTCATGACAATGTTGTGGACTGATTTTTCAAATACCGCTCACACAACTGGTAATACTGCATCGATGGAAAGTGACAGGAGACAGCAGTTGTCAACTATGGTTACAAACTACTTTTCCTCCCATATCGATGTTCTCCCACACAGGTCATTCCCCTTTGACTATTGGGCCGCTAAACTGGACACCTAGCCTGAATTGGCCCAATATGCCTTACAGGAGCTCGCTTGCCCAGCTGCAAGTGTGCTATCGGAAAGAGTCTTCAGTGCAGCTGGATCAATCCTGACAGAAAAAAGGACCCGTCTGTCAACCCAAAATGTGGATGATCTAACCTTCATTAAAATGAACCATGCATGGGTTTCCAAGGATTTTGTCCCACCTTCCCCTGATGACACATAGGGTGACAGAAAAATGGCTTGCTTTGGTCCACCTCTTCCTGGGACTTCACCTATTTCACGCTTCCCTAGTGATCCCTAATATCACAGAGGGGAAAACAATTTCCAGGATAGAACAGTAATGAAAAAATCAGAATGCCCTAGGACTTATGCAGACCAAACAGATAATACAGCAATAAAAACATTTACCATATCATGATATCATGTGACCCACAAAGATAGAATGACCTCAAAAGAAGGCCAAATCAGCAGCTATTCTCACTTGGAGAGATAAACATCCTCAAATACAATAAACAAATGATAAAAAGGTCACTTATCATGTCTCATGGGGGACCCTCAACGCGTTTCCCCGCCGTAGCGGTTCATCAGGAGGAATAGTCCTATCAGAGATATTGTTGCTGCTTCATTCCTGATACCTCAATAATGGTGGCACCAGGAGTCTAGGAAACCGGATTTAAATAACCGGTATGATTGTATTGCATACCACCCACTATCCGGCAGTCCAATCGGTGTGAAGATGCAAATAACTGAGAGCCAGGTGTGCAGCAAAAAATGTCATATACCTGAAAGCCCGCCGCTGCATTCGATGTTCAAAACGGAAGGGGGGTCATTAGCGTGCGTTCCACCGTGGGGCGTATCCAATATAGCGCCCATACTTCCGGTCGCGCAACCCCCTCAGCGGGCTGTAGCCTCCGGAACCATCCTGTGCGGGCAGGACGGAGGGGAATCAAAGATGGTGCCGGGACTTCCGGTCACATGTTTCCCCTTTGCTCCCGGACACGCCCATGGAAACCAACAAAGGACGCATCACAAATGGGGTCGGAACTGATGATGGAAGGATCAGTACGTGTACCTATCGGAAGCCTACTGCAACAAATAGTCTGTTGAGATGGACAAGCCATCACCCGGAACCTCTGAGGAGAGGGATACCCAAAGGGCAGTTCCTTAGGGTTCGAAGGAACTGCACGGAGTTGAATGTCTATAGAAAACAGGCCAATGACCTATATAATAGATTTAGAAACAGGGGTTATCCCCCACGTTTCTTGGACGGGCCATGGCATGAAGCATTTATAGCAGATAGGCCCTCTCTCCTCCAGTCAAAAAAAGAAGATACTGTCAGGGACACTGTTGTCAGACTTATTGGCACCTATGATGGTCAGTCAGACAGGGTGTACCATGTTCTCAAAAAGCACTGGGGGATACTTTTAGCTGACCCGAATTTGAAGGGGCTGGTACCATCTAAACCCTCCATTACATATAGAAAAGGGAGATCTATAGGGGATCGGCTTGTGCACAGCCTCTATCAAAGACCTAAGGGAACGGGTACATGGTTAGATAGAAAACCTTTGGGCTTCTTCAAGTGTGGGGACTGTACCAAATGCAAATATATGCTTCAATGTAAAACCTTTATGAGTTCACACAATGGTAAGACCTTTTATGTGAGGGATTTTGGAAACTGTAAATCAACAGGTCTGGTCTATAAGGCCACGTGTACCTGCCCATTGGACTATGTGGGAAAAACCACTAGAGAATTAAGGGTGAGGGTGGGTGAACACCTGGGGGATATCAGAAACAAACGTGATACCCCTGTCGCCAGACACATCAATGGTATACATCAGGGTCGAATGGGTGACATCACTTTTAATATGATTGAACTAATCAAACCAAGGGCTAGGGGAGGTAATCTGGACAATCTAATTCTGAGACGGGAGTGTGAATGGATGTTCAGATTGCAATCGGTCTTCCCTAATGGGATGAATGAATGCATTTCATATGCCTGTTTTTTATGATCTTTTGATTCTCTGGTTGGTTGAACTTGCCTTTTTTTCTGTTATAGGGGGTTATGATAAGGGGCTCTATATGTCTGGCATATTGGATGATGCCTGTATGGCATGGACCACATTGTATGGTTGATTTGATTTATCGCATAGCAATATGCATATTTTTATTTTTCTATATTCCTTGAATTTTTGATGTGCAGCACTATGCCGAATATGAGGACATTGGTACTGCTAGACTTACTATTTATCTGTGAAGTGCTGGGGTTATCCTTACTGTGACAAATCTGACTCCTGGGACTCTGTATTGCGGGCAGACTTTTTGTTATTCTCTGTCTATTTCATGTGATGCGCTCTGTCTGTTTCTATGGTTACATCACTGAGCAGGGAGAAAACATGTGATCGGAAGTTCCGGCCCCATTTGTGATGCGTCCTTTGTTGGTTTCCATGGGCGTGTCCGGGAGCAAAGGGGAAACATGTGACCGGAAGTCCCGGCACCATCTTTGATTCCCCTCCGTCCTGCCCGCACAGGATGGTTCCGGAGGCTACAGCCCGCTGAGGGGGTTGCGCGACCGGAAGTATGGGCGCTATATTGGATACGCCCCACGGTGGAACGCACGCTAATGACCCCCCTTCCGTTTTGAACATCGAATGCAGCGGCGGGCTTTCAGGTATATGACATTTTTTGCTGCACACCTGGCTCTCAGTTATTTGCATCTTCACACCGATTGGACTGCCGGATAGTGGGTGGTATGCAATACAATCATACCGGTTATTTAAATCCGGTTTCCTAGACTCCTGGTGCCACCATTATTGAGGTATCAGGAATGAAGCAGCAACAATATCTCTGATAGGACTATTCCTCCTGATGAACCGCTACGGCGGGGAAACGCGTTGAGGGTCCCCCATGAGACATGATAAGTGACCTTTTTATCATTTGTTTATTGTATTTGAGGATGTTTATCTCTCCAAGTGAGAATAGATGCTGATTTGGCCTTCTTTTGAGGTCATTCTATCTTTGTGGGTCACATGATATCATGATATGGTAAATGTTTTTATTGCTGTATTATCTGTTTGGTCTGCATAAGTCCTAGGGCATTCTGATTTTTTCATTACTGTTCTATCCTGGAAATTGTTTTCCCCTCTGTGATATTAGGGATCACTAGGGAAGCGAGGGATAGTCCTCGTTGAGTGGGGGCGCCAATATCGTACTATTAGGGTGCCAACCTCCACGGATAGGAAGGTATCAGTCAGGCCTTAATGTAGGGCTATGCAGCACCTTATACTAGGTCTAATAATTGACATTTTTTCAACGTCACTGGGAAGGTGTGTTTTATGATCATTAATAAAATTGTGTTTTTTAAGGGGATTTTTATGTACACTAAGTTTTTTCCAATCTCCATGAATTAGTGATTTTTTCTGACTTCACCTATTTCGCCTTTTGCATCAGCTGAATGTCCAACATCAACATATGCCACTTTCTAAAACTCCCTAACTGTGCTGCCTCCCCCCCCATGGCCGGGGTCACCACCTAGCGCACGACACCGTGCGAGTGCCGTTGCCCTGGACAGGTGGGTAGGCTGACTCTTGGGCGCGGGCACTGGCACAGGGTCCCTCATAGTGCAATCAAGTGTCTCTGACGGTGGTGGTGCACACCCGCCGTCAGACACACCGCTGTACTATGAGGGGCCCAGTACCAGTACCGACGCCCCAGCATTTGCAATCTTTACCTCTCCCTGCTCCTCCGCTGTGTAATCTGGGCCGTCAAATCCATACTGTGCCTGACACCGTCTGAGCCTGCCTCCTGATGTATAGACATATATTTTGAATGTGTACGCTATCCATACATGTTATCTGGGGATACGGTACCCTTTCTAACCTTTGTGCAATCACGTGCAATCCATACTGGGCCTAACACCGTCTGAGCCTGCCTCCTGATGTATAGACATATATTTTGAATGTGTACACTATGCTATCCATACATGTTATCCGGGGATACGGTACCCTTTCTAACCTTTGTGCAATCACATGCAATCCATACTGGGCCTAACACCGTCTGAGCCTGCCTCCTGATGTATAGACATATATTTTGAATGTGTACACTATGCTATCCATGCATGTTATCCGGGGATACGGTACCCTTTCTAACCTTTGTGCAATCACGTGCAATCCATACTGTGCCTGACACCATCTGAGCCTGCCTCCTGATGTATAGACATATATTTTGAATGTGTACGCTATCCATACATGTTATCTGGGGATACGGTACCCTTTCTAACCTTTGTGCAATCACGTGCAATCCATACTGGGCCTAACACCGTCTGAGCCTGCCTCCTGATGTATAGACATATATTTTGAATGTGTACACTATGCTATCCATACATGTTATCCGGGGATACGGTACCCTTTCTAACCTTTGTGCAATCACGTGCAATCCATACTGGGCCTAACACCGTCTGAGCCTGCCTCCTGATGTATAGACATATATTTTGAATGTGTACACTATGCTATCCATACATGTTATCTGGGGATACGGTACCCTTTCTCACCTTTGTGCAATCACGTGTAATCCATACTGGGCGTGAGAACGGCTGGCGAGCTGTTAAGCAAGCTACCGCACCTGTGGTTTGCACACGTAAGTTTTTCATTTTTTCAGGAATGACGGTTAGGCCTAATTCCGGAACTGCGGTTGACCTGCACTTACTGGGAAATCATCGTTCGCGGGTAATAATTGTAATCAGTGATCCCCATCACTAACGTTGTTCAGCGGGTTATCTGCACCTGTAAGCGACAAACGCTGGCCTTTTCAGTGTAGCGCACATGCAGCCACGGACATGTAAGGGCATGACACACCAGTTATTGGCCAATCTCATGTGCCAGAGCCTCACGTGTCCCTCTAGTAAGCCGGACTCGGACCGCGGGGCATGACGGAGTCTCGTTCGTTAACGGAATTAAGCTTGCAATGTGTGCATCTGTTCTGTAGCTGGCATGGTTGAGGTTTCCCAGGTGGAGTCGAATTTAACCGTAGGCTCCACTCCTGGTGGTGCCCTTCTGGACATTCCTTTAAGGTTCAGCTTTGCAACCATACTGCCCAAGTAAAATAAACACTTTGCCTTCATGAACGCTGTTTGGAGGGTCATGACTCGTGGGAATAACGCCGCCCAATCAGTTAACCTGCTAGAGAGCAACCTTCGTTGCTCCCAAGCATGACATCACACTCCCTAGGAGGAAGGTAATGCCACTGTGGCGACCGTACTCCTGGGGGCGACACAAGTGCACTGATGCCCAGCCACTGCTTAATGAATCTGCTGGTACATTGACCCAGACCACTACATTCCCCTCGCACGCTACACGGCCTGAATCTGACCCTGATGAAACTCAGGTTACCCTTCCCATATACAGTTCCATCTTACACGGTGACAAAGAGGAAGCTGCAGATGAAAGTGCAGGTTCGGCCCACCCGCCATCAGACACACCACCGTACTATCAGGGGCCCTGTGCCAGTGCCGCCGCCAACGAGTGGGCCCCCCCCTGCTTGCTCAGGATCACAGCACTTGCAAGGTTGAAATACTGTGCAGTGAGATGGAAGATGGGGACGACGAGGAGTCCAGACTAGTACAGGGATTCCCTAGCGAGGAGACTTATTTCATTGTTTTCAATGTTGGGACAGCAATTTTTGGGGAGCACTATACTCTGGAGAATGATAGATGGGGCCCACCATACACTGGAACATTCCAAAGGTGGACATCAGACACTGGAGCAGCATTTACAGGGCCCATTATACACTAGAGCATTAGAAATGGGGCCCATTATGTTTGGAGCATTATTTGGGCCCATAAGACAGTGGAGCTTCATCCATGGGGACCAACATATACTGTAGCATTATGTGGAGCTCATCATATACTGTTTCAAACATTATATGGGACCAATGATTCTGTATGGAGAAATAGATGGGCCTTGTCATGAGATGTAAAAAGTGAAGTATTTTTCATTGTACTATACCGCTATTTCTCTGCCATATCGGAGCATGATGAGTTGTGGTATGTGTTAAAGGGGCGCTCTTTCGCCCAGGGCACATGAAAACCTGGAGCCAGCCCTCCCCCCTCACAACTTTAGCCAAATAACCCCTATTTTTCAGTGCGTAACTTGTATTATGAAGTTAATTAAGGTTGACAAGCTTAAGTAAGAAGAAGTGATGCTTTTGGCATTCAAATGGGCACTGTAGGTGTGTTTCCTGTCCTCCTCTCACTGTCGACTTTTATTCCCCATTGACTTACATTGGGTTTCGTGTTTCGGGACGACCCCGACTTTTCCCTATAATCGGACGATCTTGCTCGACCCGACTTTTGGAAAAGTCGGGTTTCACGAAACGAAACTCTACCCTAAAAAACCAAAAGTCGCTCAACTCTAGTATTTAATATTCCTCCAGTAGAGGAGGACCAAATTTGGGACCACTCCGAATCTGTCAAGGTGGAACCAATGTCGGACTCCCAGCGAGAAGTGTATTTTAAGCAGCGCCTATGAGGGGAGGAGTTGATATGTGAGTAGAGGAGAGATATAGTACCTGGAGCATGTGGATTTTGACGGCATTTTTGTTCGAAGGGAGTAAAGGAGTAGGAAGGAGTAGAATTTTTTAGTAATGAGTTGACAAAGCTTTTAAGTTGTAGATAGCGAAATACCTCTCCAGGGGGGAAATTATATTTTTCACTCAGGACCGAGAATATAATAATGCCGTCAACGTTAAAAAGATGGTGGACTCTGGTTATCCCTGCAGCGACCCATAAACGAAAGTTCCTAAGGGATTGCATGCCTGGGGGAAACTGGAGATCAGGGGGACGTGGCTTTTGATGTGGTGAACATACTTTGGCACGAGCTGGGCAGACATTAATGAAATGACCAGTCTGACTACAGTAAAAACATGCCCCCATACCATGGAGAACTGCAGGCAACCTCACTTGAGTAGAGACTCCTCCCATCTGCATAGGTTCATCTGTCTGCACTAATGTGTCCTCCTCCCTAGAAAGAGCAACAGGGGGCAGATTTGGTGTATGTCTCTCCCTGAGGCGTCTATCCACCCAGATAGCAAGGGCAGTGGCGGCTTCCAATTACCCAGGAGTAGCGTACTGCACCAGAGTATCTTGTAGCCTATGTGACAGACCCTCACAAAAATGACTCCTAAGAGCAGGGTCATTCCACTGCATGTCAGTGGCCCATCTCCTAAACTCTGAGCAGTATTCCTCAGCCGGACAGCATCCCTGCTTGATTTTACGGAGTCTAGACTCAGCCAGGGAGACGCCATCAGGATCCCCATACACCAGCGCCAATGCCGCAAAAAACCCGTCCACCGACCGCACAGATGATGAATCAGTTGGCAGGGAGAAGGCCCTGGATGAGGGATCACCCTTGAGAAGGGAGACTATAATCTGCACACGCTGTTCCAAACTCCTTGAAGAACGAGGGCGGAGCCTAAAATATAATTTACAGGCCTCATGAAAAAACCCGAAATTTATCTCTCCCTCCAGGGAACCTGAGAGGGAGAGATACCTTGGGTTCTGGTTAAGCCTGCACATGAGCCGAGACCCAGAACCCCAACAACTGTTGAAGCTACTGCACCACCTGACACCGCAGCTCCTTAACCTCATCAGTGAGGGTCTGGATCAACTGAGCAAAAGCCTGTGCTTGCACCATAGGTTCACCGGAAAAAAGTGACGATTGGATGTGACATGACCCAACTGAGGGTCAGTCAGCGGATGGCGCAACACACTCACAAAGATGGAAATGGCGGAGGAAGGCCCTACTGATAGGTAAATGGGGGATAGTCACTTCCCCCCCACCGCCTTCTGGAACCTCGTCCCTCGCTGTCACCTAACACTGCCTTGGCTAATGCACTGGCCGGCAAGAGGCGCTAGCCTCACCATTGCAGATAATACCACACATGGGACAGTGACAAACATGAAAGAGACGAGGTAATAATACAGCTTATCTTTAACATTCTCTGCTGCAAAGCACCACACAGCAGAATAAAGGCACCAGGATAACAAACTCACAAAACCAACTGATAAACCATAGCAGCAGTGAGATCTTTACTCCATGCTTGGTCACTGTAGATTGCTCTATCACCGACAGTAAGCTGATGCATCAGGTGACCATTTAAAGGATGGCGGGAGTGGTCACCAGTCACGTTAGCTGACCAAGCAACCCTGCAGCTATAACACGCTGACTGCAAGGGAAACTGACATTACCCCCCACTGGCCTGAAAGCAAAAAAGCTACATTTAAATAATAGTAGAACCAGAGCTGCCACTCATCCAAAAATGGATTGTGACAGAAGGTTTATGGAAGGATCATATCCATCCCTCCTCTTCGAGTAAAGCAGCTGGATTCTTCCATGTGAAAAAGAAGGATGGGGAGTTCCACCCTTGCCTCGATTTCTGTGAACTAAACAAAATTACTGTTTAAAATACTTACCCACTTCCACTCATCCCCTACCTATATAATCAGCTTACTGGGGCCAAATGGTTTTCTAAGCTTGACTTTAGAGGGTCACATAATCTGATGCCGATCTGGGAGGGTGATGAGTGGAAGACAGCATTTTTAACATCTGAGGGTTTATTTGAGATGCTGGTCATACCTTTTGGTTTAACCAATGAACCTGCTGTCTTTCAGAACTTAATAATAATAACAATTTTATTTCTATAGCGCCATCATATCCAACTTTCTGAATGACATTTTTTCTGATATCATTGGAAGGTTTATTGTGATATACCTTGATGACATTCTATTTTTTTCATGTGATCTGGATTGCACTTTGAGCATGTTCGTTATGTTTTACAGAGACTCAGGGAAAATTCTTTGTTTGCCAAATTAGAAAAATGTACCGTACTTTGTCTGTTCAGAAAATATCATTTCTGGGATTCGTCATATCTGCTGAAGGGTTTAAGATGGATCTTGGGAAGGTGCAAGCTATAATTGATTGGGTTCAACCTCACAACCTTACAGCACTACGGTGTTTTTTTAGGATTTACCAATTAATATAGAAAATTTATTAGGGTTTTTCACAGATCGTTAAAACGCTTACCGATCTCACAAGTAAGGGGACAAATTTAAAGGTTTGCTCACCAGATGCCATTGAGGCCTTTAATAGACTAAAAGAATGCTTCATATCTGCTCCAGTTTTGATTCATCCTGATCTTCAGAAACCATTTGTCATAGAGGTGAATGCTCAGAGGCTGGGGTGGGGGCTGTTTTGTCTCAAGGTCCTAAAACTCTGACGAACTTAAGGTCATGTGCATTTTTTTCTAGGAAATTTTCATCTGATCAGAGAAATTATGATGTTGGAAATCGTGAACTGTTTGCTGTCAAGTCAGTGTTTGAGTAATGGAGGCATTTTTTGGAGGGAACTAATCATCAGGTCACGATTGTGACTGGTCATAAAAATTTAGCTTATATAGAATCTGCTAAACTTTTTACCCATAAACAAGCCAGGTGGTCCTTATTTTTTTTCTATATTTAATTTTTCCATCATGTTCAGGCCAGGGTCTAAGAATGTTTGGGCTGACGCTTTGTCACGCTACCTTGACTCAATTGCTCCTCCGAAAAGCCTTCCTCCATTCTTCCTCATGGTATAGTAATTTCTTTGGTATCCTCAGAATTGGAAGCTGAGTTTCGCCAAGTCCAGTCTTTGGCTCCTTCTGCTATTCCTAGGTCTAAATTATTTGTGCCTGTTTATCTTAGATTACATCTGTTGCAAGAGTTTCCAGACTCTATCTTGAGAGGTCACCCCGGGGTCACTAATAAACAAAAACCTATAAGTCGACTTTTTTGGTGGCCGCCTGTGCTTAACGACATTAAAAGTTTTGTATCTGTTTTTGAGGTTTGCGTACACACTAAAGTTTGTCATAACCGGCCGGCCAGGGAATTGGCTCCATTGCCTATTCCAGAAAGAACGTAGACTCATTTGTCCATGGATTTCATCACTAATTTGCCTTTGTCAAGTGGGAAAACCATCATTTGAGTGATGGTTCACCGATTCAGTAAACAAGCTCACTTTGTTCCATTATCAGGGTTACCTAATGCTGAAACATTTTCCAGATTATTCATCAATCATGTGGAGAGATTGCATGGCATTCCTTTGAAAATTGTTTCTGATAGGGGGGAGCAGTTTGTCTCTAAATTCTGGAGAGTGTTTTGTAAGAGATTGGGGATTGACCTGTCTTTTTCCACTGCTTACCATCCTTAAACCAATGGTCAGACAGAGAGGACAAATCTGTCATTGGAACAAAATCTAAGGTGTTGTGTTACGGCTCAGCAGGAGGACTGATCCTCATACTTACCTCTTGCTGATTTTCCCATTAACAGTTTGGTTAACCAGTCTGCTGGAACTTCACAATTTTTTTGTAATTATGGTTTTCATCCTCATTTTGGTGAATTCTCGAGGATGAGTTCTGATTCTCTGGGAGTGGAGGTTGCTTTACAAAAACTGGGGATGTCTGGAGAGCGGTTCAGAGGAATATTGAGGGGGCCCAGTGTTGACAGAAATGGAAGGCTGATAGGAAACATTCAGGGGATCCCATATTCAAGGTTGGTGATAAGGTCTGGCTTTCTTCCAAAAATATTAAATTAATGTGCCATCAGTCAAGTTGGGTCCTAAGTTTATTGGACCATGAGATTTTGGAGGTAGTTAACCCTGTGGCATTCAGATTAAAACTCCCACCATCTTTTCGCATTCCAAATGTATTTCATAAATCACTGCTAAAAGAGTTTGTCCCTTCCGTTTTGGCTCCCTCATCTCCACCTCCATTGGTTGCTGTCAATGACAGTTTTGAGTTTGAAATTCAAAAGATTGTTGATTCCCAGAAAGTCCTTAATTCCCTCCAGTACCTCATTCATTGGAGAGGTTACGGGCCAGAAGAAAGAACTTGGGTCCCTGCTCAAGCTGTCATTGCCGATCATCTGGTCGGGGCCTTCCATTGCAGGTTTCCTGGGAAGCCTGGGGGTCCGATGGCCCCCCTAGAAGAAGGGGTACTGTCACGATTGCTACGCTCAGTGAATGATTGCTATGCTGTTCTATGGAAACTGTCTTGCTGAGCTATCTGTATCTTGATTGACCGCTTGGCTATCCAATACTGTGATGGGCTTGGTGGACTGTCGGTGCCTAGATTGACAGTTCTGCTGTCCAATCTCTGACAGGGATGTTCGGGACATTTTGCAGGTGTTCAGTGTTCTGATAATCGCATAGCTACATAACTGAGCTGTCTGCCCCTGATCCCTGCCAGACATAGTTTGTGCTTCTTGGTAAGTGTTAGCCTGATTTTGCTGCTCTGAGTTCTGATCTTCTGCTTCCTGACCCTTTGGACCATGTTCTGACTATCCCTTTGCCTTGTCCTTCGGCTTTTGATCTGCTATCTCTTGTTATTGACCCTGGATTGTGACCTGACTTACGCCTTCGCTTTTCCTTGGTTATCTACGTACACTCTCGGTATTGACCACGGAATGTCTGTTTCTTCTGCCTCACAGTCTGTCCATAAGTAGTGACTAGCGTCACACAAACACTGATTAATAGAGATGATTAACCTTGTTCTGAAAATGTCTGCCAATCTCAAATTCATCACGAACATTGCAAATTTGGATTTGTGTTCGGATTCCAGGGCATTTTTCCTCTAAGTCAGTAAAATTCAGCCAGAGCTCAGTAAATCGAGTTTCCTCTAATGCTTTTGTTAGGACTTTGGCTAGGATAGTGGTTCTGTATGATGAGCGGTGGGGAGGTGTTTGTTGAGAGGTGGGGTTGGGGAGTGTCACAGTAGCTGAAGACTGTTTTTTTATTAGCTTAATGTGTGGTGATTCAGGGCACAGAAGCCATCCACAATGTCCAGACACCAGGGCTTCTGTCAATGGCTGCTGAAGTTACATGTCCCTCTCCATAAAAAGGCGGACATGTTGTTTTTGAACCATTTTGTCAGTCTAATAGAGCAGAGAGGCTGATCCTGCTGCTTCAGCAAGTAGTTTGTCAGCTAGATGGTTTATGTTCAGCTAGATAGGATCCTGTGTCCGATTGACCTTCCAGCATCCAAATTGTTTGTGCTAATAGTTTGGAGCAGCCACGAGGAACCTGTAACGTGCTGCTACAGTGTAGTACAGCGCAACCTCCACCAGGGGGTGATTGTGAGGGAAGAGAGGTTGCACACACACCCACACAGTGTAGTAACACAGAGCAACAGCACAGGTGTCACAGGTAATGAAAGAGTGGTCAGACTAGCCGAAGTCAGCAACTGTCAGGAGCAGAAGTACCAAGGAAGACAGCAAGTGCATAGTCATGGACGAGCAAGAAGTCAGGACCTACCAGGAACATGGTATCAGAAACGTAAGACGTAAGCCATTGTCAGGGTACAAGCCGAAAGGTCAAAGTGAGTCAGAAAGCGTGGTATCAGAAATGGAAAAACCAGAAGCAGAATTCAGAGAGCAAGCCGGGTCATACACAAGTCTAGGTAATCAGGGGCCAGGAGGAACAATAAAGGAATACAGGTCAGAGGCACTAGCTTGAAAGCTTGCAGTATAGCTGACTCTGGCCCGCAGGCTGCAGAGGACTGAAATAGCTCAGCCAGCTCCAGAAGGAAGCAGGGGGGATTAACCCCCGCATGACCAGTCCAAAGAGAAGACAGCAGAAAACAAACTCTGGACTGGATCATGACAGAACCATATTTCAGAATCTAAATCATTTGTGCTAATAGTGTGGTGCAGCCAGGAGCTCACATTTCAGAATCTAACTCCTTTCTGCTAATAGCGTGGTGCAACCAATAGTTCACATTTCAGAATCTAAATCATTTTTGCTAAGAGTACACATTTCAGGCCCTACAGCTACAGGCAACACACATGAAGGAGACCCAATTCCAACAACTATTTGCTCTTTATCTTCCTACTCCTACTGATTTCAGATGACATCTCCCCCAAACCTGGTCCACCATCCCTCGACCTCAACCCCTACCCTACCTCATATCAAAACCATAATAATCTTATTAATATTACTTGCACTCCCTCATCTCCATCTTTTAATTGTGCCCTCTGGAATCCACGGTCTGTATGTAACAAGCTTCCTTTCCTGCACAACTACTTTCTGAACAACTCTCTTAATCTGTTGGCCTTCACTGAAACCTGGATTCAGGATTCTGACACTGTCTCTCCTGCTGCCATTTCCTATGGTGGCTTACAATTCTCTCATTCTCCGAGACCCACAAACAGACATGGTGGAGGAGTCGGCATACTTCTGTCCCCACAATACACTTTCCAGGTCATCCCCACAGTTTCATCACTCTCATTTAGAGATGCGCGACTTTGCCTTTTTTAGGGTAGAGTCGGGTTTCATGAAACCCGACTTTTTCAAAAGTCGAGTATAACGAAATCGGCCGACTATAGGGAAAAGTCGGAGGTCAAACTAAAACACGAAACCCAATGCAAGTCAATGGGGAAGCAAAGTCGGCAGGGAGTGGAGGACTGTAAACACACCTACAGTACCCATTTCAATGCCAACAACATCAATTCTTATTACTTAAGCTTGTCACCCTTAATTTACTTTATAATAATAGTTACGCATTGAAAACTGGAGGTTATTTGGCTAAAGTTGTAGGGAGTAGGGCTGGCTCCAGGTTTTCGTTGCCCCGGGCCAAAGAGTGTCAATGTGCCCCTTTAATCAATTCTTATGGAAATAATTTATGGACTTCCATGCGCTGCTTGACAAAATACAGAATCCCACTTACGGTGAAAGATTAATCATTTATTCCCAACGCGTTTCGAAGTAAGGACTACTTCTTTCTCAGAGGATGACAAACATGTTTGTCATCCCCTGAGGAAGAAGTAGTCCTTACTTCGAAACGCGTTGGGAATAAATGATTAATCTTTCACCGTAAGTGGGATTCTGTATTTTGTCAAGCAGCGCATGGAAGTCCATAAATTATTTCCATAAGAATTGATGTATCAGCGGTCACTCGGTTTGACCTTTGGACGTGCAGCAGCTGACTATGAATCCTATGTGCTTGATCTCTCCTACAAATAGGTGAGTGAATTTTTTTTAATCTTTTAATATTAACTCGGATAAGACCCTATTGTGCTTTTCTGTTCCTTTAGTATATTGCAGTGTGCCCCTTTAACACATACCACAATTCATGATGCTCCGATACGGCACAGAAATATAGGTATAGTACAATGAAAAATACTTCACTTCTTACATGACATGACTGATATCTATTTTAAATTCTACAATAGCTCAAAAAACGGACAGTATATTACTCCACACAGTATTATGGCCACCACATGGTGCGTCATACAGAATAATAAGCCCCATATATTTCTCCATACAGAATAATTGGTTCCGTATCATGTTCCATACATTATATGATGAGCTCCACATAATGCTACAGTATATGATGTTCTCCATGGATGATGCTCCAGTGTGTTATGGGCCCAAATAATACTCCATATTTAATGGGCCCCATTTCTAATGCTCCAGTGTATAATGGGCCCCATAGATGCTGCTCCAGTGTCTGATCTGCCCCATTTAGAATGCTCCAGTATATGATGGGCCCCATGGATAATGCTCCAGTGTCTTATGGGCCCAAATAATGCTCCATATATAATGAGCCCCATTTGTAATGCTCCAGTGTATAATGGGCCCTGTAAATGCTGCTCCAGAGTCTGATGTCCCCCATTTGGAATGCTCCATTTGGAATGGGTCTCATGGATGCTCCAGTGTATGATGGGCCCAAATAATGTTCCTCATATGATGTGCCCCATTTAGAATGAAAACAGGCATTGTATGTGAAAAGAGCTCCATGGAGTAATCAGAAGTGTGGGCTGCCGCATCCTTCACTTTTGGTGTGGGTGAAGGACCCAAGGAAATGGGTTGCTCCTGACCAGAAGCCTGCACTGATGACTCAGTGCTTGCATTTTTTGAAACTTCAGAAGAGGAGACGATAGAGCTGGAAGCTGTTTCAGCAATGTAAGGCATAACCAGTTCCTGATGCAACGGCTTTAAAAGCAGTTTACCTACTCCCAGAAAAGGGAGCATTACAGGCCTTCTGGAGCCAGACCATGATGCAGGCTTTACACCTCCTGCCTTAGCTGCTATTGTGCTTTTGGCACTACCAGCAGACGCACCACCACCATCAGTACCAGCTGGCCCCCCACGCCCATGTCCACCACCTCTTCCACCATAGCTACTAATTTTTGTGAAAATGTACCCAAAATACCAGCAGATATATGGTACTGTATCAGAAGCGTACAGCTCTGTACAGTTTAGGGATAATTGTAAATCTCTGTATATATTTCATGAGTCATACACAGACGCTCACAGGCTCAGTATAGATTACACAATAATATAAAAAGTTGAAAACGGGTACAGTATCACCAGATACAAGGTGTATATAGTATAGTTTAAACATTCTGAATCTCCGTATATATTTCAGGAGGCATACACAAACGCTCTCAGGCCAAGTATGGATTAGACAAGTATTTAAAAAGCAGTAAATGGGTAATCTATCACAAGCGTACAGCTGTATACAGTGATGATGTAATCTTAAATCTCCAAATATATTTCCGGAGTAACAGACAGATGTTCACAGGCTCATTATGGATTACACCAGAATCAAAATAGCAATAAAGGGTACTGTATCAGAAGCGTAGAGCTGTATACAGTGTGTGCAAATTTGAAATCTCGGTATATATTTCCGGAGTCACCCTCAGACGCTCACTCAGTCTGGATTTGACCATAATACAAAATGTTGAAAAAATGGTACTGGATAACAAGATAGCAAGTATATATATTATACGGTACAATTTAAATCTCCGTATAGATATTCCCGTAGTCAGGGCTTTTTTTTTTTGTGAAAAATATTTGCCGGTACACAATATTTGCCCTTCTCCTCTGTGCAGCCCCCGACCTCCTCTGTGCAGCCCCCGTCTTCCTCTGTTCAGCCCCCATCCTCCTCTTTGCAGCCCCTGACCTCCTATGTGCAGCCCCGTCCTCCTCTGTGCAGCCCCCGACCTCCTCTGTGCAGCCCCCGTCCTCTGTGCAGCCCCCGTCCTCCTTCATACTCACCCTGCTGTGCCATCGCTGAACATTCCTGAATCCTCCATTGTCCAGCACTGACAGCTCCTTCCTGCCTTCAGCGGTCACATGGTACCGCTCATTAAGCTCATGAATATGCTTCCACGCCCATGGGCGTCGATATTCATGAGCTTAATGAGCGGTACCATTTGACAGCTGAAGGCAAGAAGAAGCTGTCAGCGCTGGGACAAGGAGGATGCAGGGGACTTCAGGGAGGCATGAAAGGGGTGAGTATGACTTCCCAGCCACCGGCTCCTGCCGCTGCTCCCCTTCCCCCGCTGAAGCACCTTCAGATTTCCGGTACGCCGTACCGTCACATACCGGTGCAAAAAAAGCACTGCCCGTGGTCACCCTCAGACGTTCACTTAGTATGGATTTGACCATAATACTAAATGTCGAACAAAGGTACTGTATAACAAGATAGAAGCTGTATATAGTATAGGGTAAAATTTTTATCTCCATAAATATAGAAGGAGGAAACCACACACGCTCACTCAGTATGGATTATACCATAATAAAAAATTTAGAACAAAGGTACTGTATCAGCAGATACCAGGTGTATCCAATCTAGGGGTAATTGTAAATTTCTGTCTTTATTTCTGGAGTCAGACACAGACACTCACAGGCTCAGTATGGATTACACCAGAATATAAAAAGTAGAAAAAGGGAAATGTACTCGAAGCGTAAACCAGTATACATTGTTGGGGTACTTTTAAATCTTCGTATATATTTCAGTCTCAGGAAGCCAGTCCAGACTCTCTGCTACTGGAAACTAGATGGATACAAGTACAGATGGAAAGTCGAGTGTTTGCAGAAATTTGGGAATTACTAATCACGGGAAAACCTCCCAGTAGATTTCGCAGAGGCGATGCTGACCCTCAATTACTTTGTCTGTGGAGACAGCGAAAACGGTTATTTGTGAAGAAAGGATTGCTGTATCGCAGTAGCGTGGATCCCATCACCGTTACTCGTCTCCATCAAATTGTGATCACAGGGAGAGATGTAGACATGGTCCTCACTGCCTATCATGATGAGTCTGTTCACTTTGGAGTGCAAAAGACACAACAGCCACAGGCCGTAGGCTATTCTATTGGATTGGCATGAGAGGAGACATTGAAAAATGGTGGCAGGAATGTCACATGTCTGTGACTAGGAAAACTGTGAAAGCTGATCATAAAGCACCACTGCATCAGATTGTGAGTTGAAATCCATTACAAATTGTAGCCAATAATCATCTGAAGGTAGAGGCCAGCAGGACAGGCCATAGCTACATCTTAACCATCATCGATCAGTTCACCAAATTTGTAGTAGCCGTCCCTGTGAAGGATTTAACTGCCCAGACTACACAGCAGTGGAGCAGGGAGAGGTAAGTATTGTAACTTGCAAGTGCTGTGGCCATGAGCAAGCAGGGGGGCCCACTCGTGGGTGACGGTACGGGCACCCCCCTCATAGTACGCCGGTTGTCTGATGGCGAGTGGGCCCCCCCCACCATCAGAGACACTGTATTGTACTATGAGGGGCCCTGTGCCAGTGCCGTCGGCCAAGAGTGTGCCCACCCACCTGTTCAGAGCAACGGCACTTGCCCGGGTGTGCCAGGTGGTGACCTCAGCCCTTGGGGAGGGGGAAGACCAGTTAGGGAGGTTTAAAAAATGGCATATGGTGATGTGTAGGCTGTACATTCAGCAGCTGCAAATGGAGGAATATGACAAGTCCGAGGAAGAGGAGGACAAAAGCGAGCAAAATTTCTGGCAACCTATGTGTCATCAGGGGAAGGTGGGACAAAATACTTTGAAACCCATGCATGGTTCATTTTAATGAAGGTTAGATCATCAACATTTTGGGTCGACAGAAGGGTCCTTTTTTCTGTCAGGATTGATCCAGCAGCACTGAAGACTCTACACACACTAGCAGCAGGGCAAGCGAGCTCCTGTAAGGCATATTGGGCCAATTCAGGCCAGGTGTCAAGTTTACAGGCCCAATAGTCAAAGGGGAATGACCTGTGAAGGAGAACAATGATATGGGAGGAGAAGTAGTTTGTAACCATTGTTGACAACTGCTGTCTCCTGTCACTTGCAATCGATTCAGTATTACCAGTCGTGTGAGCGGTACTTGAGACATCAGTCCACAACATGGTCATGAAACCCCTGTCTCCAATGCCACTTTGGTTGTGTGCACCGCGAACAACTCTTCCATTTTGCCCACTTCGGCTCATGGGAGAACCAGCACCGCTGCTGTGTGCTGGGAATGCCTCAAACAAATGGTTTACCAGAGTTGCTTGTTTGTTAGCCAATATTATCCCTAGGTTCTCCTGTGGCATGATGTTGCGTAATTTGCCTTTATAGCATGGATCGAGGATGCTGGCCAACCAGTAGTCGTCATCCTTCATCATTTTGGCAATGCGGGGGTCCCTTTTTAGGATCCGCAAGGCATAATCACACATGTAGGCCAATGTTCCAGGTGTCAATGATGCATGGGCAGTGGTGGGTGGAGGTGCACTTTCTGGCAAATCCACATCCCTCCTGTCACGCACAAACCCTGTACCTGACCTTGCCACGCCAACATTTCCTCTTGCCCCCAGAGCTGACTGTCATCAAGGCTTTCCTACTCATCCTCCTCCTGTTCCTCCTCTGGTGTAGACACCTGATCCTTAATGTGCATCAAGCTTTGCATGAGCAGGCGCATAAGTGGGATGCTCATGCTTATGATGGTGTCGTCTGTGCTTACCAGCCGTGTGCATTCCTCAAAACACTGAAGGACTTTACAGAGGTCTTTCATCTTTGACCACTGCACACCCGACAACTCCATGTCTAACCTCAAACTGCCTGCCCATGTATCCTCCCACAAATGCAATACAGCCTGCCTCTGTTCTCACAGCCTCTCAACCATGTGCAGGGTGGAGTTCCACCTTGTTGCAACGTCTATGATTAGGCGGTGCTTGGGGAGGTGGAGCAATCGCTGCAGATTCTGCATACGACTGGAGTGTACGGGAGAGCGACGGATGTGCGAGGCACAGTCTTCGCACCTTTTGGAGCAGGGCTGTTAATTCCAGAAAATTATTTAGGAAGCATTGCACCACCAGGTTAAAAGTGTGAGCCAGGCAAGGTATGTGTGTGAGTTTTGCAAGGGCTATGGCTGCCACAAAATTTCGGCCGTTATCACTGACTACCTTGCCTGGCTCAAGATGTAGAATGCCCAGCCATGACTCAGTTTGTCCCTGCAGTTAGTCGGCCAGTACCTCTGCGGTGTGTCTGTTGTCGCCCAAAGACATCATCTTTAAAACAGCCTGCTGCCACTTACCACTAGCTGTTCGATAGTGGGACACCTTGTGTGCAACACTGACAGCTGCGGATGGAGTGCTCATGCGACTGCGCTCTGTCGACGAGCTTTCGCTTCTGGAGGAGGAGGGTCAAACGCCTACAGCCAACTGTTTCCTTTACCGTGAGCTAGGCAGCACTGTTCCACCACCAATGTCCCCTGTGGAGCCTGCATCCACCACATTAACCCAGTGCACAGTGATGGACACGTAACGGCCCTGGCCATGCCTACTGGACCATGCATCTGTTGTGAGGTGCACCTTTCCACTCACTGATTGATTGTTTGAGTGCATGGACAATGTTGTCTTTCACGTGCAGGTGGAGGGCAAGGATGGCTTTTCGAGAAAAGAAGTGCCGACTGGGTAGGTCATAGCGTGGGACAGCGTAGGCCATGAGCTCTCGGAATGCTTCGTTTTCAACAAAGGGCATCATCTCTAATGAGATCAGTTTGGCAATGTAGGCGTTCAAAGCCAGTGTACGCGGATGAGAGGATGAGTACTTTCTTGTCCTACTCAGAGTGTCTGCTAGGGTGAGCTGGACTTGAGAGCTGCATATGGGGGAACTAGCGGTGCACCGGACGGACTGAGAAGGGGTTGGTGATGGTGTTGGTGGTGGTGGCCTAGATTCAGTGCTTCGTTGCAACACCATTGTGATTCCCTGACTGCTTTGGCCTTGCGAGGATAATTCATCATTTCTTGCTGGTGGTGTGCCTACCGGTGGCAGTGGTCTTACAGTGGGGGAAGCGATGGAGCGTTGCTGGCTACCTTCAGGCTTGAGCAGGTGCACATGTGGTACCTGAGGTTTTGTAGTCCGTCCACGCTTGCAAGTGCATGGTGGTTAAATGTCTAAGCATGCAACTGGTATTCAAATTTCTGAGATTTTTCCCTCGGCTAAAGGTCCTTCCGCACTTATTACAGATAACCTTTGCATCATCAGTAGGATTTTGGACAAAGAAATGCCACACTGCACTCTTCCTACTATGGCATAAATTTTCAGGGCTTGCACGCTGTGCTAAGTTGTCCATGTGGCCAAGCTATCCTGCACCTCTTTTGATTTTTGTTCCATGTTTTTGGACAGCTACGGGCCTGCCAGATAGCCACTGCTGCAATGTTGATGCCTGCTGCTGATCCTTCTCCTCTTCTGAGCTATTGCCAGCAGCACCCTCTTCCCCTAATGGATGCCAATTCGGGTCACCAACTGGGTCATCCATCACCACCTCCTCTTCAATTTCATCTGCACCTTCCTCTGTGTCACCGTGTAAGGTGGTATAGTATACGGGAAGGGGCACCTGAGTTTCATAAGGGTTAGATTCTGGCTCAGTAGACTGCGAAGGCAATGTAGTGCTGTGGGTCAATGTGCCTGCAGAATCATCTAGCAGTGGCTGTGCATCAGTGCACTCCATGTCAGATTCATCTTTGACTGGGGAATTCAGGATTTGACTGGATAACCCAGGCATGGTATGTGAAAAGAGCTCCATAGAGTAATCTTAAGTGTGGGCTGCCGCATCCTTAACTTTTGGTGGGGGTGAAGGACACAAGGAAAGGTGTTTTTCCTGACCAGAACCCTGCACTGACGACTCAGTGCTTGCAGGTTTTGAAAGTTCAGAAGAGGAGGCGATAGAGCTGGCGGCTGTTTCGACAATGTAAGCCAAAACCTGTTTGAAAGTTCAGAAGAGGAGGCGATAGAGCTGGCGGCTGTTTCGACAATGTAAGCCAAAACCTGTTCCTGATGCTCCGGCTTTAAAAGCGGATTTCCTACTCCCAGAAAAGGGAACCTTACAGGCCTTCTTGTGCCAGACGATGATGCAGGCTCAACACCTCCTGCTTTAGCTGCTATTGTGCTTTTGGCTTAACTAGCAGATGCACCACCACCATCAGTACCAGCTGCCCCCCCGCCCATATTCGCGGCCTCTTCCACCATACTTCCTCATGTTTTTGAAAATGTAACAAAAATACCAGCAGATATATGGTACCGTATGAGGAGCATACAGCTGTATAAGGTGTAGGTCAAAATTAAAATCTCTGTATATATTTCCTTAGTCACAGATGCTCTCCCAGTATGTATTTGACAGTAATCCAACCAGCAGATATACGGTACTGTATCAGAAGCGGACAGCTGTATATGGTGTATATATGGAAAAATGAAAATCTCCGTCTATTTTTTAATGGAGTAACACCCAGATAGCATGTATTTGTCCATGATACCAGCCAGTACACGGTAGTGTGTGAGGAGCGTACAGCTCTATACGGTGTATGTATGGAAAATTTTAAATCTCCATCTATTTTTTTATGGAGTGACACACACATGCTGTCTCTGTATAGATTTGACTGTAATCAAACAGCAGATATTATTATTATTACTATTATGCATTTATATAGCACCATTTATTCCATGGCGCTTTACATGTGAAAAGGGGAACTATAGACAAGTATAATAAACATGTGTGAGACAAGGGACACACAAGTGCATAAGGAGAGGGGACCTTGCCCGCGAGGGCTCCCAGTCTACACGGATGGGTGAGGATACAGTAGCATAGGGTAGAACAGGTCCTGCAGTGGTTTAGTAGACCGAGGATCAATGCAGGCTGTAGGCTTGTCGGAACAGGTGGGTCTTCAGGTTCTTCTTGAAGGTTTCCGTTGATGTTGAGAGTTTGCTGTGTTGCGGCAGAGTTCCAGAGTATGGGGGAAGCACGGGAGAAGTCTTTTATGTGTCTGTGTAAAGAAGAGATAAGGGGGAGTAGAGAAGGAGATCTTGAGATGATCGAAGGTTGCGTGTGGGTAGGTACCTAGGGACCAAGTCACAGATGTATGGAGGAGACAGGTTGTGGATGGCCTTGTATGTCATGGTTAGGGTTTTGAATTGGAGCCTCTGGGCAATGGGAAGCCAGTGAAGGGCCTGGCATAGGGGGAAGGCTGGGGAATAGCGGGGAGACAGGAGGATTAGTCGAGCAGCAGAGTGTAGGATGGACTGGAGTGGCGCCAGAGTGCTAGAGGGGAGGCCAGGGAGTAGGAGGTTGCAGTAGTCGAGGCGGGAGATGATAAGAACACACTAGTGTTTTTGTGGTTTCGTGGTTGAGGAACGAGCAGATCCGGGAAATATTTTTAATTTTGAGGCGGCAGGAGGAGGCGAGGGCTTGGATATGTGGTTTGCAAGAGAGCGCAGAGTCAAGGATCACCCCAAGCCAACGAGCTAGCGGGACTGGGGAAAGAGAGCAGCCATTGACATTGATGGATAGGTCTGGTGGAGGGGTAGAGTGAGATGGGGAAAGATGATGAATTCTGTTTTGTCCATGTTCAGTTTGAGAAAGCGAGCAGAGAAGAAGGCTGAGATAGCAGACATACATTGTGGGATTTCACTCAGTAAGGAGGCGAGGTTGGGTCCAGATAGGTAGATCTGCGTGTCGTCGGCGTAGAGGTGATACTGCAAACCGTGGGATTCTATGAGCTGTCCCAAGCCAAAGGTGTAGATGGAGAATAGTAGGGGTCCTAGGACAGAGCATTGAGGAACACCAACAGACAGGGGGTGAGGTGAGGAGATGGTGTGTGTGTGAGAGGGAGACACTAAATGTTTGGTCTGTTAGGTATGATGAGATCCAGGATAGGGCCAAGTCTGTGATGCCAAGAGATGAGACAGTCTGTAGCAGGAGGGAATGGTCTACGGTGTCGAAGGCAGAGGACAGGTCCAGGAGAAGGGGGACAGAGTAGTGTCACTTGCTCTTGATGGTTAGTAAGTCGTTAGTGACTTTAGTTAGGGCAGTTTCAGTTGAGTGATGCGGTCGGAAGCCAGATTGTAACCGGTGAAAGAGGGAACAGGAGGAGAGGTGGGAGGACAGTTCAAGATATACATGCTGTTCAAGTAGTTTTGAGGCGTAAGGGAGAAGAGATATCGGGCGATAGTTAGACACAGAGGATGGATCAAGGGAGGGCTTTTTGAGGATGGGTGTGATTGAGGCATGTTTGAAGGATGAGGGAAAGACACCATTTGTAAGTGAAAGATTGAAGAGGTGTGTTAGAGATGGGATGAAGACTGTGGCTAAGTTAGGGATGAGGTGAGACGGGAGTGGGTCGAGGGCACAAGTGGTGAGGTGTGATCTTGACAGAAGGGTGGAGAGATGATCTTCTGTCATGGTGGAGAAGCTGGCTTTTGCAGAACAGGGCTGATATACGATACTGTTTGACAAGCGGACAGCTCGATACGGTGTATGTATTGAAAAATGGAAATGTCCGTATATGTATTTACGGAGTCTCACACACACACGCTGTGTTTGTATAGATTTGACCGTAATCAAATAGCAGATATACGATACTGTTTGAAAAGTTGACAGCTCTATACGGTGTATGGAAACATTGAAATGTCCATATATGTATTTACGGAGTCTCACACACACACGCTGTCTCTGTATAGATTTGATCGCAATACAAACAGCAGATATATGATACTCTTTGAGAAGCGGACAGCTCTATACGGTGTATGTATGGAAAATTTAAAATCTCCGTCTATTTTTTTACGGCGTCACACACAGGTAGCATGTATACATCCGTGATACCAGCCAGTACATGGTAGTGTGTGAGGAGCGTACACCTCTATACGGTGTGTGAAAAAATGAACGCTCTGTAACTGTGCAGAAAATCAGAATTAAAGTTTTTTTGCTTTTAAAAAAGCAGTCTGCACAGCAGTGTGCACACAGCAATGCAGCTATCAGGTAGCCATATAAGGCTGGTTTCACATTTGCGTTTTTTAGCGCTGGAAAAAAACGCATACCTGCACATGCGTTTTTTCCCCTATATTTAACATGGGTGCGCATACCTGCGCGCTGGTAAGCGCATGTATGCGATTTTCATGCGCTGCGTTTTTTTGGGGTGTGCGTTGGTATTTTCCAGACGCAGCATGTTGCATTTTTTGGCCCTGCAAAAAAGCGCATGCGCACATATGCGCACGTTTTGCGCTAAAAATGGCCATTATAGCCTATGGATGCGCATATGTGCGCACTGGCATGCTCATGTATGCGTTTTTTTGCATATGCGTTTTTTTTTTTTAACCATGGAATTTAGGGGTTTGGGTTAGAGTTAGGGTTAGTTAAGGGGTTTAGGGTTAGGGTTAGGGTCAGGGTTAGGGTTGGGGTTTGGGTCAGGGTTAGGGTTAAGTATGGTTTGGTTAAGGGTTAGGGTCAGGGTTAGGGTCAGGATTAGGGTTAAGTATGGTTTTGTTAAGGGTTAGGGTCAGGGTTAGGGTTAGGGTTAGGGTCAGGGTTAGGGTTAGGGTTAGGGTCAGGGTTAGGGTTAGGGTCAGGGTTAGGGTTAAGTATGGTTTTGTTAAGGATTAGGGTCAGGGTTAGGGTCAGGATTAGGGTTAAGTATGGTTTTGTTAAGGGTTAGGGTCAGGGTTAGGGTTAGGGTTAGGGTCAGGGTTAGGGTTAGGGTCAGGGTTAGGGTTAGGGTCAGGGTTAGGGTTAAGTATGGTTTTGTTAAGGATTAGGGTCAGGGTTAGGGTCAGGATTAGGGTTAAGTATGGTTTTGTTAAGGGTTAGGGTCAGGGTTAGGGTTAGGGTTAGGGTCAGGGTTAGGGTTAGGGTCAGGGTTAGGGTTAAGTATGGTTTTGTTAAGGGTTAGGGTCAGGGTTAGGGTTAGGGTCAGGGTTAGGGTTAGGGTTAGGGTTAGGGTTAGGGTTAGGGTCAGGGTTAGGGTTAGGGTTAGGGTTAGGGTTAGTTAGGGTTTAGGGTTTGGGTTAGGGTTAAGTATGATTTGGTTAAGGGTTAGGGTCAGGGTTAGGGTTAGGGTCAGGGTTAGGGTTAGGGTTAGGGTCAGGGTTAGGTTTAGTAAAGTCATGGTTTGGGTAGTGTGAGGGGCCACCTAAAAATGTTGGAAAAAAACGCAAACGCGGTAAAAACGCACTAAAAACGCATACAAACGCATAAAAACGCTGCGTTTTTTTCATGCATGCTCATAAAAATGCTTGAAAAAAACGCAGCAGTTGTATGCTTATGTATGCGTTTTTTCAATGCGTTTTTTTGCGGGAAAAACGCGCTGCAAAAAAAAGCAAGTGTGAAACTAGCCTAAGGCAGCGTAATAACCACCAGCACTGCTGCACACACAAAAATCCTCCCCGTCACTGCACACTAACTGTACAGTTGAAATCGCTATCAGAAGCACAGTTTTTTTTTTCTTTTTGCCTAATGCTCTCCCTATTGAGAATCAGTGGCAGCAACCTCTCCCTATGCTAAGATCGGTAGAAGTAAAATGGCGGTCGGCGGTCAGGGCTTTTATAGCCACTGTGACGCCACACAAAGCAAGCCAATCACACAAATGTTCTTCTCTAAGATGGTGGTGGCCGCTGCCGATGTCATCGCGCTGCCCACAGTGTGTGTCCTTGATGACTGGCTGAGAAAAGGCACTGGAAGTATCATGGGAAATGCAACTTTGGCGCGCGGGTCGGCGACCTCATGGCCAACCACACGCTATGGTCGGGTTTCGATCGGCGAAACCCGACTTTAGCGAAAGTCAGCGACTTATGAATTTGACCAACCCGTTTCTCTCAACTCTACTCTCAGTCCCTTCTTTTGAGGTCCACACCATCAGGCTCTTCCGTCCCCTCTCCCTCAGAGTAGCGGTCATATACCGGCCGCCAGGCTCAGCCACCCACTTCCTTGACCACTTTTCAGCCTGGCTGCCGCACTTCATGTCCTCAGAACTACCAACTCTTATCCTGGGAGAATTCAAGATCCCCATTAACAGCCCTACTTCCACATCTGTATCCCAGCTTCTATCACTAACCACCTCTCTAGGCCTCGCTCAGCTTTCAACCTCTGAGACACACAAGGACGGTAACATGCTTGATCTGGTCTTTGTCCAGCTCTGTTCAATCTCCCACCTAAATAACTTACCGCTTCCACTCTCTGACCACAACATTCTCTCCTTCATGCTCACAAATCATTGCCCACCCCAGCTCACTCCTACCTACCACATAGTCAGAAATCTACAAGCCATTAACCCTCAGACACTTTCAGACTCCCTACACTCATCACTGTCCTCAATCTCCTCTTTTTCCTGTCCTGATCTGGCTGTTCGTCACTACGACACTCTTAGAAGCACTCTTGACCAAGTAGCTCCCCTCACCCTCAGAACCTCCAAGCACAGAGTAAAACAGCCCTGGCTCACATTGCAAATTCGACTTCTCCAGCGATGCTCTAGGTGTGCTGAACGTCTATGGAGAAAAACCCGCACACCAGAAGACTTCATCCACTTCAAATTTATGTTAAGAACCTATAATGCTGCCCTTCACCTCGCCAAACATACCTACTTCACCACCCTGATCTCCTCACTAGCCAACAACCCCAAGAAAATTTTTGACACCTTTCACTCCCTCCTCAGGCCAAAAGCACAAGCCCCTATCTCAGACATGTGTGCTGATGACCTGGCCTCCCACTTTACAGTAAAAAATAGATAATATCCATCAGGAAATCTGCTCCCAACCACCAAGTGCTGTGACTCCCATCCCTTCCTGCATCTCCCATGGCTCACTTTTCACATTTGATCCCATCACAGAATTCTCCAGAATCCTCTAGTCCGACCACATGCACTACCGACCCCATTCCCTCACATCTCCTCCAGTCTCTCTTTCCAGTCGTCACAACTCACCTAACTGCAATCTTTAATCTCTCACTCTTCTCGGGCATTTTCACATCATCCTTCAAACACGCCATTGTTACTCCATTACTAAAGAAACCCGCTCTCGACCCATCCTGCACAAACAACTACAGACCAGACTCCAATCTCCCCTTCATCTCTAACCTTTTGGAGAGCCTAGTTTACTCCCGCCTTACCCATTACCTCTCCACTCACTCCCACCTAGACCCTTCACAGTCCGGCTTCTGCCCCCTACATTCGACTGAAACTGCACTCATCAAAGTGACCAATGACCTTCTGACAGTAAAACGTGATGGTGACCACTCTCTGCTCATTCTTCTTGACCTATCTGCAGCTTTTAACACTGTTGACCACCATCTTCTACTCTCTAGGCTTCAGTCACTAGGCATTAAGGACACTGCTCTCTCCTGGTTCTCCTCCTATCTTTCTGACCGCTCCTTCAGTGTTTTGTTCTCTGGCTGCATGTCATCTCCTCTTCCTCTCGCTGTAGGGGTACCTCAGGGCTCAGTCCTTGTCCCCCTTCTCTTCTCTCTCTACACAGCCCTAATTGGACAGCCATCAGCAGATTTGGCTTTCAGTACCATCTTTATGCTGATGACACACAACTATATAAGTCATTCCCCGACCATATCCCGCTGTACTAAAGAATGCCAGTGACTGTCTGTCCGCAGTCTCCAACATCATGTCTGCTCTCTATCTGAAACTCAACCTCTCCAAAACTGAACTTCTTCTGCTCCCACCGTGTACTAACCTCCCTAAATCTGACATTTCCCTCACCGTGGGTGGCAGCACAATAACACCCAGCAGCAAGCGTGCTGTCTGGGTGTTATGTTTGACTCCAATCTCTCCTTCACATCCCATTTACAATCTCTTGCCCCTTACACCTAAAGAACATCTCTAGAATCTGCCCATTTCTCACCATGGAAACAACAAAAACCCTCACTGTAGCATTAATCCACTCCCACCTGGATTACTGCATTGCTCTATTAATTGGCCTCCCCGTTACTCGACTATCCCCTCTTCAGTCCATACTTAATGCAGCGGCCAAGATCGTCCATCTGGCTAATCGGTACTCAGACATGTTCGCTTTTCGCCAGTCCTTACATTGGCTGCCCATTCATTATAGGATCCTATTCAAAGTACTTGTTCTCACCTACAAAGCTCTCCATAGTGCAGCACCCCCCCTACATCTCCTCTCTCATTTCTGTCTATTGGCCTAACCGACCACTGCGCTCAGCAAATGACTTTCGACTAACCTCTGCACTAATCTGTACCTCCCACTCCCGACTCCAAGACTTCTCCCGCGCTGCGCCAATCCTCTGGAATGCTCTACCCCCAAGAAATTAGGACTATCCACAATTTGCATAGTTTCAGGCGCTCCCTCAAAACACATTTGTTCAGAGCGGCCTATCACGTTCACTAATCATAGTCATTCTATGTGTAAGTGTGCATGTGTAGCCTAATCACTATCTCCATCCATCCCTCACTCCCTCAAGAAGGCTGGACCATCTTTGTAAATACATCATTGTAAATACACACCTGTACTTTGTATCTCCCCCACCTCATTGTAGATTGTAAGCTCTCACGAGCAGGGTCATCTTATTTTGCTTTAATTATTGTATTGTTAACATTGTAACTTATGACTTATGTTTGGAACTGTTAAACTGTAAAGCGCTGCGGAATATATTGGCGTTATATAAATAAAGATTATTATTATTATTATTATTATTATTATTATTAATTTGGGTCCAAACACTACAGGCAACCCACTAAACGGAGACACATCTTGGAGTCTCTACATTTAAAAAAATTGTTTGCAACATCAGCAGCAGTAGCAACAGCAGACCTGGAAGCCATAACAAAGGTATCACAGACTGCAATAACATGAGGTCAATGCAGCACACTAAAAACTACACCATCTTTTAGTCTTCCCAGACTGCAACTGGGTTGCAAAAGTCATTGGAGATTCATGACTTGCTCATCTTCATGAAAGTGTGGGAGTCCACACTTTCAGGGTACAGCCAATTGCGATTATCAATCAAGAAACCACCAGTAGCGCTGAAGACATGTTCTGAGAGCATGCTGGCTGCCAGGCATGACAAAACCTCCAAGGCATGACAGGCAAGCTCAGACCACTGTTCCATGTTTGAAGACCAAACTGCAAAAGGTTCCAAACCCCACCTTATGGCATTGATATTGCGCTCGAGATACTCCTGAACCTTCTTCTCCAGTCATTCATTATGTGTCAGACTTGTATTCTTTTTGCTGGTGCACGGGTTGGCTAAAAAATGTGTGAAACGACTCACAGAAATTTATTCTGCCACTTACACTGCTGCTGTTAATGTTAATGCATTGACAACTCGACATTCCCAAGGTTGAAAGTCTATAACTTTGATGCATACTGTGTGCCTCACTGCTGACTTGGGGAAAACCACTCTTAAGATTGTCTATAAGAGTGTTTGGATACTCCAGCATGAGCTGGGGGGAAGCATCTGGCAAAATTTACTCTTGTACCATGCATCTAACAGGATGGTAACCCAGTAGTCATCACTATTTCAAATCATAACTATATGTGCATCATGTTGCAGATAGTGCAGCAAGAAGGCGCTTCCATGAGGTCCAAGTCCATGGTGTGTTGGTGGTGGGGTAACACTCAAGCTTGATTCCTCCGTCCCCTCCCTCCAATCATGGACACCAGAGTGGGACTCATTTTCCTCTTCATCTTTTAAATGTTGCGTGCCCATGACCTCTTCCTGCTCATTCTCCTTCATTTATTCCTTGGCTCTTGCACCTTCACTAACAGTTAGTTTGGAACTATGAGCCCCCCTCGATCACTGCATTCCACCCTCCCTTGGCACACTCCTGTGTGACGACAATCCGGAACTTAGAGATATTGTTTGTCCTACATCCTCCTCTGCTTCATTACCTTCCTTTGGGACCACCACCTCCTCCTCCTACAGATTATTCAAAATGTGCTCCAGCATGTATATGACCAGAATAGTGATGCTGTTGATGGCATTGTCAGCACTATCCATGTTAGTAGCCATTTAGAAATTGTGCAGAAGGGTGCAGAGGTTCTTCATCTGTGCCTACTCTGCAAGCATGATTTGCACCATGTCCAGACTGCGTTGCCCTAAGCTATACAAAATGGCATACTGCAGCAGGGCTCATTGCTGCTGCCACAGTCACTGCAACGTGTGCAGAGTGGAATTCCACCATGACAGCACATTGCATATCAAACTGTTAACCGGTAGCCCGAAAGACTTCTGCGGTGATGCAAGTCGATGACCTAAGAGGTGCGAATGGTGGAAAAGAGCACACAGCGACCATTAATTCTGAAGCAGCGCATCTAGACCATGATAGCATTGAAGAAATTGCTGTACCACCTGGTTGAGGACATGTGTGAGGTTGCCCCAGCATAGGACCACCACCAGGTTTGCACCATTATCACACATGGCCTTCCCTGCCTCCAGGTTTAATACAGAAATCCATTGATCAAAATCATACTGGAAAGCTGTCCACAACTCAACCTGTGTGTCTACTACCTCCAAGGCATATTAATTTAAACATGGCCTGATTGTGGTGAGCCCTGACCCTAGGGGGATTCTTTCTGCACTGTTGGAATGTGTGTTTCATTAATGGATAGAATGAGGATGCAGGTGGAGGCCCTAGAGGAGGTGGAGGAGGCAAAAGCAGTAAAACAGTGTTAGATACAGAGGTTTATCCCGCAAGATTTGGAGATTCCAAGACTGTGCGTTTTATGTTTTAAATCATCATCCCTTTGTGTGAAGTGGTTTAGTTATCCATCCCCTGGTGTGTAGTGGTTTAACTATCCAACCCAGGGGTTTAGTAGTTTAACTCTCCAACCCCTATAGTCTAGTAGTTTAGTTTTCCATCTTCTGGAATTTAGTGGCTTAGTTCTCCATCCCCTGGTGTGTAGTGGTTAAGTTACTTAACCCTAGGTGTTTAGTAACTTAGTTCTCCATCCCCAAGCGCCCTTCAAGCCTTGGAGATTGCAAGGCTTGTGGAGCAGAGCCATGCCCTCCTGCCCCCACAGCCACCAGAGTCACCCAGTGCACAGTCAGTGAGATGTAATGCCCTTGGCCATGCATGCTCATCCAGGTGTCAGTAGTGAAATCCGCCCTGGCAGACATAGATTTTTTTCAAGGAACAGGTGATGTTGTCTGCGATGGCGTAATGGAGTACTGGCGACTGGGCAACTGGTACTGGGGGACTGCATTAGCCATCAGCATTTGGAAAGTGTCTGTATACACCAGACAGAAAGGCAGCATTTCTGAGGGAAACAGATTGGCGATGGTGGAGTTCAAGCTGTTAGCTTTGGCATGTGTAGGAGGAAGCAATCTTTTACGTGACCACAACTGCAGGACCGAGGGTTGGCTGCTGTGCT
Source organism: Dendrobates tinctorius (assembly GCF_039654945.1). Taxonomy (NCBI): domain Eukaryota; kingdom Metazoa; phylum Chordata; class Amphibia; order Anura; family Dendrobatidae; genus Dendrobates; species Dendrobates tinctorius. The sequence goes on along the minus strand of NW_027361705.1, from coordinate 15,850,812 downwards.
GAGGGAGGGTGGAGTAGGGTGAACATGAAAAACTGCTGGACTGTGGGTGAAGTGCAGGTGAGATGTTATGGTGGATTGAGAAAGATTAAATGATCTGAGATCAGTCAAAAACAGCAGGCATGTCCATTTCCATATTAGCTGACGGGCTATCACTCACCCCGATTATAGTGGGTAAATAAATGGAGGTTCTGCGACCGGAGACCTGTGTGAGAACACTTGCAATGGTGACAGAAGAAGATGCATGCAGATCTGGTTTCTGGTGTGACCGGTGGTTGACGAGTCCCTCTAGACCGCATTTTAACGCAGTGGAATTCCCACACTACAGTAATGCATGTTGATCACTCGTGTGTGGATTCATGCATGTAGTAGTCAAATTATTGGAATTTTTGTCACTACTGAGTCTTTTTTTTACAAAGTTGTCAGTTAACATGAATTGGGTCATCCTTTGTGATCTATAAAAAGGCCCAAGCTAGGAAACCCTTTCCACCCATGCAAACTGCAGACTCACGACAGCTGCGACAGCTGCGGACCACAGTCAGAGTTGTGACTGAGAACGCAGTACTTGTCATGGTTGCATCACTCCGTGTCTGTGCGGGAAGCCGCAATGTAACCTCCTAGTCTTCTTTCTCCTCCAACTCCTCTGCATACCTCTGGGTTCACACGAAGTGGGATCTACAACTTCATCGTCATCCTCTCTGTTTTTCTACTCCTTCCCCTGAGAGTCACCCTCCTTCTCTTCCTGCCCAGTCAGCAATGTACAGTCCACGTGCGCCTCAGGTATCTGAGTCTCATCAGGCTCACCTCCACCCCCGGGGGTTAACGTCTTGTGATGAGAGTCTGGATTCTGCTTGGACTCTACTTAATCCAACCCTGGATCCAACTGAAAACAATTTTGGGCATCGGTACAGATGCTTTCCTCCTTTTTAATTCTGTGAACTTTTGGAGCAGACTTCTGATGCCCATGGAATAGAATGCATGAATAGCTCTTCAGACTCGCCCATCTGTGGTTCCCCACAGTCAGATGAGTGATTTGAGTGTGACACGGGGGCAAACAAAGGTAATTGGGGTGCCACTTCTGAGAACTGTACTGAGTGTCATGTTAAGGTGGAGGAAGAGGAGGAGAGGCCACTTGATGCAGCGTTTGCATTCAACTGGAGCACATGCTCTTTCTAGTCCTTATCTACAAGGCATAAATGAGGGCATCCCACAAGTTCACTGCCTCGGGGTAACCCTGGGTTCTGATCTCTCCTTCAAAACAGGTATCCATGCTCTTTCCACTTACTGCTGACTACAATGCAAAAATATTTCCTAGGACTCCAGCGCTGCAAGGCTGCAGTGCTATCCACTGAGCCACCGTCAGGGGCTGACTGGCACGTTTCAGCCTGGGGGGCAATCACAAGGCAGTGGCCCTCCAGTTGCGGTGCTTTTGCCCTGCTTATATCTGGCCGCTGCATTAAAGAAGCAGAGATAACAGGCTTTAAAAACAGGGTGGTACATAGATATGGGAACAGAATGGAGCTAGCTGCATATATATGGAAGCAGAACCAAGCTTACTGCCTACATAGATAATGTAACAGAAGCAAGCTGACTACATAGACACGAGACCGGAACCAAGATTGTTCAGTAGATAAGGAAACGGACTGGAGCTTACTACAGAGATATGGGAGCAGAACCAAGCTTACTACAGAGATATGGGAGCAGAATTGAGCTTACTACAGAGATATGGGAGCAGAAGCAAGCTTACTACAGAGATATGGGAGCAAAACAGAGCTTACTCCATAGATATGGGAGCAGAAACGAGCTTACTACAGAGATATGGGAGCAGAACAGAGGTTACTACAGAGATATGGGAGCAGACCCAAGCTTACTGTAGAGATATGGAAGCAGAACCGAGCTTACTACAGAGATGTGGGATCAGAACAGAGGTTACTACAGAGATATGGGAGCAGAACCAAGCTTACTACAGATATGGGAGCAGAACTGATCTTCCTACAGAGATATGGGAGCAGAACCGAGCTTACTATAGAGATATGGGAGCAGAACCGAGCTTACTATAGAGATATGGGAGCAGAACCAAGCTAACTAAAAAGATATGGGAGCAGAACCGATCTTCCTACAGAGATATGGGAGCAGAGCCGAGCTTACTATAGAGATTTGGGAGCAGAACCGGTCATACTACAGAGATATGGGAGCAGAATCGAGCTTACTATAGAGATATGGGAGCAGAACCGATCTTACTACAGAGATATGGGAGCAGAACCGATCTTACTACAGAGACATGGGAGCAGAACTGATCTTACTACAGAGATAAGGGAGGAGAACCGAGCTTACTACAGAGTTATGGGAGCAGAACCGAGCTTACTACAGAGATATGGGAGCAGAACAGAGCTTACTACAGAGATATAGGAGCAGAACCAAGCTTACTATAGAGATATGGGATCAGAACTGAGCTTACTATAGAGATATGGGAGCAGAACCGATCTTACTTCAGAGATATGGGAGCAGAACCGATCTTACTAGAGAGATAAGGGAGGAGAATCGAGCTTACTACAGAGATATGGGAGCAGAACTGAGCTTACTACAGAGATATGGGAGCAGAACAGAGCTTACTACAGAGATATGGGAGCAGAACCAAGCTTACTACAGAGATATGGGAGCAGAACCAATCTTACTGCAGAGATATTGGAACAGAACCGAACTTACTACAGAGATATGGGAGCAGAACCAAGCTTACTACAGAGATATGGGAACAGATCCGAGCCTACTACAGAGATATGGGAGCAGAACGGAGCTTACTACAGAGATATGGGAGCAGAACTGAGCTTACTACAGAGATATGGGAGCAGAACAGAGCTTACTACAGAGATATGGGAGCAGAACCAAGCTTACTACAGAGATATGGGAGCAGAATCAATCTTACTGCAGAGATATGGGAACAGAACCGAACTTACTACAGAGATATGGGAGCAGAACCAAGCTTACTACAGAGATATGGGAACAGATCCGAGCCTACTACAGAGATATGGGAGCAGAACGGAGCTTACTACAGAGATACGGGAGCAGAACCAAGCTTACTACAGAAGTATAGGAGCAGAACGGAGCCCACAACAGAGATAAGGGAGGAGAACCGAGTCCTAAGAAAAAATGGAACCTGAGTGCCCCTATCACTAACTAATAATGTCCCCATTTACAACAAATAATGTCCTCTCAGTGCCCACAAAGCTCTGAATATACAGAATGATGGTCCTACATACCACAAAACACAATGCGATGGTCCCCAAAAGCCCTTTATTATACATTGAGGACCCCAGATCTCCCTATATATGGTAAAATGGCTACATAACTCCTATATAAAACAAGATGTTCCCATTGCCCCTAAATATAGTATGATGGACCCCAATCACCCTATATACAGCATGAAGGTCCCCCTGCCCCCTATATATAGTATGAAATCTCTACTGCCCCATACAGTTGAAACCAGAAGTTTACATCCACTATATACTGTATAAAAACACAAATCTGCATGTTTTTCTCTATCTGACATGAAATCAGAATAAACCTTTCCCATTTTTGGTCATATATGTCTTTTTATATAGTGTGTGGGAACTTCTGGTTTCAAATGTATAGTATGATGGCCCCACTGCCCTGTATATATAGTATAAAGGTCCCCACTGCACCAAATAAATAGTTTGGTGGCCCCAGTTGCCCCATATGCATAGTATGATGACTAGTGTTGAGCGATACCTTCCGATATCGGGAAATATTTGATCGAATTGGATCGGACCGATACCCCAAAAATATCGGATATCCGATACCAGAAACGAATGCAAGTCAATGGGACACAAATATCGGAATGAAAATAAACCCTTACTTTCCTTGTAGGTTAATTCTACATGAAGGAAAACAACTAAGAATAATGTAGAATGTATTAGGGGAGGTGGAAGAGACATTAAAGGCATAGAGGTTTAGCCCAATTAAATGGAATAGCAGGAATAATTTTTTTTAAGACGTTCGGAGTTACAAAGATATTGACTATGTTAAATGGGTTGTCCCGGCTTTTCACATAATCTCAGTGTATATCTGGACTGCAGAATGCTGACAATAAGTAATTTACCTTCTGTGGCTAGTCTGCAAGGTTTCCAAGATATCATCTCTTGCTTCTAAGATAAACGTCGGGGGGGGGGTGTTCTGGCATTGAAATGAGAACTGGTCGTTTCCTCCTCCCTCACTAGTTTCACTTTCCATAGATCACTGTTCAGCGTGTGTCTGGGGGAGGAGCAGCTGGGTGGTCTGCTCGCAGCCAATCACAGCCATGCCTAACATGCATAACAGGATGTGCCCATACTTCTTAGGATTCCTCATTGGCTGAATAAAATCAAACTGGCTCATTGCATTATGGGAACTTCCGATTCCGGTATTCAATATTTTAAAAGTATCGGAACTCAGTATGGGAGCTCCCGATATTGCAGTATCGGAATGCTCAACACTAATGATGACCCCATTTCCCTCATAAAGTATGATGATCCCACAGCCCCATATATATAGTGTGAAGGCACCAGTTCTCCCCATATATACAGTAAGATATCCCCATGTTGCCCCATATATCTGATGACCCCAGTTCATATATATGTATATATATATAATATAGTGTAGAATGGCTGCAGTTCCCCCATGTATACAGTAAGATGGCCCCAGTTCTCCCATATATACTGTATAGTATGATGACCCCAGTTACCTCCTATATATAGTAGGATGGCCCCAGTTCCCCACTTATATAGTAGGATGGCCCCAGTTCCCCCACATATATAGTAGGAAGGTCCCAGTTCCCCATGTATATAGTATGATAGCCCCAGACCCCCCTGTATATAGTAGAGTTGAGCGACTTTTGGTTTTTTAGGGTCGCGTTTCGTTTCGTGAAACCCGACTTTTCCAAAAGCCGGGTCGAGCAAGATCGTCCGATTATAGGAAAAAGTCGGGGTCGTCCCGAAACACGAAACCCAATGTAAGTCAATGGGGAATAAAAGTCGGCAGTGAGAGGAGGACGGGAAACACACCTACAGTGCCCATTTGAATGCCAAAAGCATCAATTCTTCTTTCTTAAGCATGTCAACCTTAATTAACTTCATAATACAAGTTACGCACTGAAAAATGGGGGTTATTTGGCTACAAACTGTGGGGGGGGGAGGGCTGGCTCCAGGTTTTCATGTGCCCTGGGCGAAAGAGCGCCCCTTTAACACATACCACAACTCATCATGCTCCGATACGGCAGAGAAATAGCGGTATAGTACAATGAAAAATACCTCACTTTTTACATCTCATGACGAGGCCCATCTATTTCTCCATACAGAATCATTGGTCCCATATAATGTTTGAAACAGTATATGATGAGCTCCACATAATGCTACAGTATATGTTGGTCCCCATGGATGAAGCTCCACTGTCTTATGGGCCCAAATAATGCTCCAAACATAATGGGCCCCATTTCTAATGCTCTAGTGTATAATGGGCCCTGTAAATGCTGCTCCAGTGTCTGATGTCCACCTTTGGAATGTTCCAGTGTATGGTGGGCCCCATCTATCATTCTCCAGAGTATAGTGCTCCCCAAAAATTGCTGTCCCAACATTGAAAACAATCAAATAAGTCTCCTCGCTAGGGAATCCCTGTACTTGTCTGGACAGGTGCTGTAGCTTGCTTAACAGCTCGCCAGCCGTTCTCACGCCCAGTATGGATTACACGTGATTGCACAAAGGTGAGAAAGGGTACCGTATCCCCAGATAACATGTATGGATAGCGTACACATTCAAAATATATGTCTCAGGAGGCAGGCTCAGACAGTGTTAGGCCCAGTATGGATTGCATGTGATTGCACAAAGGTTAGAAAGGGTACCGTATCCCCGGATAACATGTATGGATAGCGTACACATTCAAAATATATGTCTATACAGCATGAGGCAGGCTCAGACGGTGTTAGGCCCAGTATGGATTGCACGTGATTGCACAAAGGTTAGAAAGGGTACCGTATCCCCGGATAACATGTATGGATAGCGTACACATTCAAAATATATGTCTATACAGCATGAGGCAGGCTCAGACGGTGTTAGGCCCAGTATGGATTGCACGTGATTGCACAAAGGTTAGAAAGGGTACCGTATCCCTGGATAACATGTATGGATAGCGTACACATTCAAAATATATGTCTATACAGCATGAGGCAGGCTCAGACGGTGTTAGGCCCAGTATGGATTGCACGTGATTGCACAAAGGTTAGAAAGGGTACCGTATCCCTGGATAACATGTATGGATAGCGTACACATTCAAAATATATGTCTCTGGAGGCAGGATCAGACGGTGTTAGGCCCAGTATGGATTGCACGTGATTGCACAAAGGTTCGAAAGGGTACCGTATCCCTCGATAACATGTATGGATAGCGTACACATTCAAAATATATGTCTATACAGCATGAGGCAGGCTCAGACGGTGTTAGGCCCAGTATGGATTGCACGTGATTGCACAAAGGTTAGAAAGGGTACCGTATCCCTGGATAACATGTATGGATAGCGTACACATTCAAAATATATGTCTCAGGAGGCAGGCTCAGACGGTGTCAGGCACAGTATGGATTTGACGGCCCAGATTACACAGCGGAGGAGCAGGGAGAGGTAAAGATTGCAAATGCTGGGGCCCTGCCCAAGCAAGGGGGGCCCACTCGCGGGCGTCGGTACTGGCACTGGGCCCCTCATAGTACAGCGGTGTGTCTGACGGCGGGTGTGCACCACCACCGTCAGAGACACTTGATTGCACTATGAGGGACCCTGTGCCAGTGCCCGCGCCCAAGAGTCGGCCTACCCACCTGTCCAGGGCAACGGCACTCGCACGGTGTCGTGCGGTAGATGGTGACCCCGGCCATGGGGGGGAGGCAGCACAGTTAGGAAGTTTTAGAAAGTGGCATATGTTGATGTTGGACATTCAGCTGATGCAAAAGGCGAAATAGGTGAAGTACCAGGAAGAGGTGGACCAAAGCAAGCCATTTGTCTGTCACCCTATGTGTCATCAGGGGAAGGTGGGACAAAATCCTTGGAAACCCATGCGTGGTTCATTTTAATGAAGGTTAGATCATCCACATTTTGGGTTGACAGACGGGTCCTTTTTTCTGTCAGGATTGATCCAGCTGCACTGAAGACTCTTTCCGATAGCACACTTGCAGCTGGGCAAGCGAGCTCCTGTAAGGCATATTGTGCCAATTCAGGCCAGGTGTCCAGTTTAGCGGCCCAATAGTCAAAGGGGAATGACCTGTGTGGGAGAACATCGATATGGGAGGAAAAGTAGTTTGTTACCATAGTTGACAACTGCTGTCTCCTGTCACTTTCCATCGATGCAGTATTACCAGTTGTGTGAGCGGTATTTGAAAAATCAGTCCACAACATTGTCATGAAACCCCTGTCTCCAACGCCACTTCTGCTGTGTGCACCACGAACACCTCTGCCAAGCTGCCCCCCGGCCCTTACGGCTCGTGTGAGAACCATCACCGCTGCTGTGTGCTGGGAATGCCTCAAGCAACCGATTTACCAGAGTTGCTTGTTTATTAGCCAATATTAGGTCAAGGTTCTCCTGTGGCATGATGTTTTGTAATTTGCCTTTATAGCGTGGATCCAGGATGCTGGCCAACCAGTAGTCGTCATCGTTCATCATTTTGGCAATGCGGAGGTCCCTTTTTAGGATCTGCAAGGCATAACCTGACATGTGGGCCAATGTTCCCGGTGTCAATGATGCACTGCGAGTGCTGGGTGGAGGAGCACTTTCTGGCAAATCCACATCCCTCCAGTCACGCACAAACCCTGTACCAGACCTTGCCACGCCAACATTTTCACTTGCCCCACGAGATGCATCCTCCTCCCCTAAGTAATCATCCCCATCATCCTCCTCCTCCTTCTCTTCTTCCTCCACCTCGTCCAGGAGAGGTCCCTGAGCAGACAATGGCTGAATGTCATCAAGGATTCCCTCCTCCTCTTCCTCCTCATCAACATTGGCTGCAGACGCCTGCTCCTTAAGGTGCGTCAAAGTTTGCATATGCAGACGCATAAGTGGGATGCTCATGCTTAGGATGCGCTTACCAGCCGTGTGCATTCCTCAAAACACTGAAGGACTTTACAAAGGTCTTTCAGCTTCGACCACTGTACACCTGTCAACTCCATGTCTGCTCTCAAAGTGCCTGGCCGTGTATCCTCCCACAAATGCATTATGGCCTGCCTCTGCTCGCACAGCCGCTCCACCATGTGCAGGGTGGAGTTCCACCTTGTTGCAATGTCGATAATGAGGCGGTGGTTGGGAAGGTGGAGCAATCGCTGCAGCTTCTGCATACGAACGGAGTGTACAGGCGACCGGCGGATGTGCGCGCACAGTCTTCGCACCTTCTGGAGCAGGGCTGTTAACTCCGGATAATTTTTGAGGAAGCACTGCACCACCAGGTTCAAGGTGTGAGCCAAGCAAGGTATGTGGCTGAGTTTTGAAAGGGCTATGGCTGCCACAAAATTACGGCCGTTATCACTAACTACCTTGCCTGCCTCAAGATGTACACTGCCCAGCCATGACTCAGTTTGTCGCTTCAAGTACTCGGCCAGCACCTCGGCGGTGTGTCTGTCGCCCAAACACATCATCTGCAACACAGCCTGCTGACGCTTTCCACTAGCTGCTCGATAGGGGGACACATCGTGTGCAACAGTGGCAGCTGCAGATGGAGTGCTCGTACGACTGCGCTCTGTGGACGAGCTTTCGCTTCTGGAGGAGGAGGAGGATGAGGAGGAGGATCGAACGCCTACAGCCAACTGTTTCCTATACCGTGGGCTAGGCAGCACTGTCCCACCACCGCTGTCCCCTGTGGACCCTGCATCCACCACATTAACCCAGTGCGCAGTGATGGACAAGTAACGGCCCTGGCCATGCCGACTGGACCATGCATCAGTTGTGAGGTGCACCTTTCCGCTCACTGACTGCTTGAGTGCATGGACAATGCGGTCTTTCACATGATGGTGGAGGGCTGGGATGGCTTTGCGAGAGAAGAAGTGGCGACTGGGTAGGTCATAGCGTGGTACTGCATAGGCCATGAGTTCGCGGAAAGCTGTGCTTTCCACCAACCGAAAGGGCATCATCTCAAACGAGATTAGTTTGGCAATGTGGGCGTTCAAACCCAGTGTACGCGGATGAGAGACTGAGTACTTTCTTGACCTACTCATAGTGTCTGGGAGGGTGAGCTGGACTTGAGAGCTGCATATGGTGGAAGTAGCGGTGGACAGGGCGGACTGAGAGAGGGTTGATGATGGTGATGGAGTTGGTGTTCTTTCTGATGGCCTAGAATCAGTCTTTCGTTGATATAACAGTGGGATTCCCTGACTGCTGTGGCCTTGCAACGACACCTCAACATTTGCTGCTGTGCTAACCGGTGGGCTTACAGTGGGGGAAACAATGTAGCGTTGCTGACTACCTTCGTTGTGATCAGTTGCACATGTGGCACTTGAGGTTTGGTGTTGTGTCCACGCTTGCAAGTGCATGCTGGTTAAATGTCTAAGCATGCAACTGGTATTCAAATTTTTCAGATTTTTCCCTCGGCTAAAGGTCTTTGCGCACTTCTTACAGATAACCTTGGCCTGATCATGAGGATTTTGTTCAAAAAAGTGCCACACTGCACTCTTCCTACTTTGGCAGACATTTTGCGGCCTAGCACGCTGTGATCTTTTGACCCTCTGGACAAGCTGTCCAGCAACTCTTTTGATGTTTGGAACCTGTCTTTGGAGTGCTCCGGGCCTGCCAGATAACAGCTGTTGCGATGTCGATGTCTGCTGTGGATGCTCCTCATCTGAGCTATTGGAAGCAGCACCCTCTTCCCCCAATGGATGCCAATCTGGGTCAACAACTGGGTCATCCATCACCTCCTCTTCTATGTCATGTGCACCTTCCTCTGTGTCACCGTGTATGGTGGTATAGTGTGCGGGAAGGGGCACCTGAGTCTCATCAGGGTCAGAATCTGGCTCTGTACACTGCGAGGACAATGTAGTGCTCTGAGTGAATGTACCAGCAGAATCATCCATCAGCGGCTGTGCATCAGTGCACTCCATGTCAGATTCATCTTGGCCTGGGTAATTCACCATTTCACTTGATAATCCAGGCATGGTATGTGAAAACAGCTCCATGGAGTAATCAGTAGTATGGCCTGCGTCATCCTTCAATCTTGGTTGGGGTGAAGGACACAAGGAAAGGTGTGGTTCATGAACATGAGCCTCCAATGACGACTCAGTGCTTTTACTTTTTACAACTGAAGAAGAGGAGGCGATAGAGCTGGAGGCTGAGTCAGCAATGTAAGACAAAACTTTTTCCTGATGCTCTGGCTTTAAAAGCGGTTTGCCAACTCCTAGAAAACTAAGCGTTCGAGGCCTTATGTAGCCAGACGATGACGCAGGCTCAACACCTCCTGCATTCGGTCCTATTTTGCTCTTGCCACTACCATCAGATCCACCACCAACACCATCATTACCAGCTGCCAACCCCTGCCCAATTCCACCAGCCTTCCTCATTTTTGGTAGAAATGTAGACAAAATCCAACAAACTATATAGTATGTAAAACAAGGTGTCTATAGAACAGGGGAGATTTTGAATTTCTGCACACACTTTTGGACACTGGACACTTTTGGATTGTGTGAGGCCCACTGATATCTGAGCGCTATGTGACAGGCTCGATGGCACAGCTGTGACCTAAGTGACTAGAGAATAAGTGAGATTTTGAATCTCTGCACACACTTTTGGACACTGGACACTTTTGGATTGTGTAAGGCCCACTGATATCTGAGCGCTATGTGACAGGCTCGATGGCACAGCTGTGACCTAAGTGACTAGAGAATAAGTGAGATTTTGAATCTCTGCACACACTTTTGGACACTGGACACTTTTGGATTGTGTGAGGCCCAATGAATATCTGAGCGCTATGTGACAAGCTCGATGGCACAGCTGTGACCTAAGTGACTAGAGGATAAGTGAGAGTTTGAATCTCTGCACACACTTTTGGACACTGGACACTTTTGGATTGTGTGAGGCCCAATGAATATCTGAGCGCTATGTGACAAGCTCGATGGCACAGCTGTGACCTAAGTGACTAGAGGATAAGTGAGAGTTTGAATCTCTGCACACACTTTTGGACACTGGACACTTTTGGATTGTGTGAGGCCCAATGAATATCTGAGCGCTATGTGACAAGCTCGATGGCACAGCTGTGACCTAAGTGACTAGAGGATAAGTGAGAGTTTGAATTTGTGCACACACTTTTGGACACTGGACACTTTTGGATTGTGTGAGGCCCAATGAATATCTGAGCGCTATGTGACAAGCTCGATGGCACAGCTGTGACCTAAGTGACTAGAGGATAAGTGAGAGTTTGAATCTCTGCACACACTTTTGGACACTGGACACTTTTGGATTGTGTGAGGCCCAATGAATATCTGAGAACTATGTGACAAGCTCGATGGCACAGCTGTGACCTAAGTGACTAGAGAATAAGTGAGATTTTGAATCTCTGCACACACTTTTGGACACTGGACACTTTTGGATTGTGTGAGGCCCAATGAATATCTGATCGCTATGTCACAAGCTCGATGGCACAGCTGTGACCTAAGTGACTAGAGGATAAGTGAGAGTTTGAATCTCTGCACACACTTTTGGACACTGGACACTTTTGGATTGTGTGAGGCCCAATGAATATCTGAGCGCTATGTGACAAGCTCGATGGCACAGCTGTGACCTAAGTGACTAGAGGATAAGTGAGAGTTTGAATCTCTGCACACACTTTTGGACACTGGACACTTTTGGATTGTGTGAGGCCCAATGAATATCTGAGCGCTATGTGACAAGCTCGATGGCACAGCTGTGACCTAAGTGACTAGAGGATAAGTGAGAGTTTGAATCTCTGCACACACTTTTGGACACTGGACACTTTTGGATTGTGTGAGGCCCAATGAATATCTGAGCGCTATGTGACAAGCTCGATGGCACAGCTGTGACCTAAGTGACTAGAGAATAAGTGAGATTTTGAATCTCTGCACACACTTTTGGACACTGGACACTTTTGGATTGTGTGAGGCCCAATGAATATCTGAGCGCTATGTGACAGGCTCGATGGCACAGCTGTGACCTAAGTGACTAGAGAATAAGTGAGATTTTGAATCTCTGCACACACTTTTGGACACTGGACACTTTTGGATTGTGTGAGGCCCAATGAATATCTGAGCGCTATGTGACAAGCTCGATGGCACAGCTGTGACCTAAGTGACTAGAGGATAAGTGAGAGTTTGAATCTCTGCACAAACTTTTGGACACTGGACACTTTTGGATTGTGTGAGGCCCAATGAATATCTGAGCGCTATGTGACAAGCTCGATGGCACAGCTGTGACCTAAGTGACTAGAGAATAAGTGAGATTTTGAATCTCTGCACACACTTTTGGACACTGGACACTTTTGGATTGTGTGAGGCCCAATGAATATCTGAGCGCTATGTGACAGGCTCGATGGCACAGCTGTGACCTAAGTGACTAGAGGATAAGTGAGAGTTTGAATCTCTGCACACACTTTTGGACACTGGACACTTTTGGATTGTGTGAGGCCCAATGAATATCTGAGCGCTATGTGACAAGCTCGATGGCACAGCTGTGACCTAAGTGACTAGAGAATAAGTGAAATTTTGAATCTCTGCACACACTTTTGGACACTGGACACTTTTGGATTGTGTGAGGCCCAATGAATATCTGAGCGCTATGTGACAAGCTCGATGGCACAGCTGTGACCTAAGTGACTACAGGATAAGTGAGAGTTTGAATCTCTGCACACACTTTTGGACACTGGACACTTTTGGATTCTGTGAGGCCCAATGAATATCTGAGCGCTATGTGACAAGCTCGATGGCACAGCTGTGACCTAAGTGACTAGAGGATAAGTGAGAGTTTGAATCTCTGCACACACTTTTGGACACTGGACACTTTTGGATTGTGTGAGGCCCAATGAATATCTGAGCGCTATGTGACAAGCTCGATGGCACAGCTGTGACCTAAGTGACTAGAGAATAAGTGAGATTTTGAATCTCTGCACACACTTTTGGACACTGGACACTTTTGGATTGTGTGAGGCCCAATGAATATCTGAGCGCTATGTGACAGGCTCGATGGCACAGCTGTGACCTAAGTGACTAGAGAATAAGTGAGATTTTGAATCTCTGCACACACTTTTGGACACTGGACACTTTTGGATTGTGTGAGGCCCAATGAATATCTGAGCGCTATGTGACAAGCTCGATGGCACAGCTGTGACCTAAGTGACTAGAGGATAAGTGAGAGTTTGAATCTCTGCACACACTTTTGGACACTGGACACTTTTGGATTGTGTGAGGCCCAATGAATATCTGAGCGCTATGTGACAAGCTCGATGGCACAGCTGTGACCTAAGTGACTAGAGGATAAGGGAGATTGGATTGCTTTTAAAAAAGCAGTTTGCGGAGCAGTGGGTAAACAGCAATGCCAGCCTGTCAGGAAGCCTTAAAAGGCAGCCCAACAACCAACACCACTGATACACCACTATATAGCCTCCCCTTGCACTGCACACAGTGACTGGTGTGTTGTGCAGGCCAAATTGCTATCAGCAGCAGAAGCAGTTTTTTTTTCTTCTCAGCAGGACAAAAAAAAAAAATTGGGATTGCTTTTAAAAAAGCAGTTTGAGGCCCAATGAATATCTGAGCGCTATGTGACAGGCTCGATGGCACAGCTGTGACCAAAGTGACTAGAGCATAAGGGAGATTGGATTGCTTTTAAAAAAGCAGTTTGCGGAGCAGTGGGTAAACAGCAATGCCAGCCTGTCAGGAAGCCTTAGAAGGCAGCCCAACAACCAACACCACTGATACACCACTATATAGCCTCCCCTTGCACTGCACACACAGTGACTGGTGTGTTGTGCAGGCCAAATCGCTAGCAGCAGAAGCAGTTTTTAGGTCTTCTTCCCTGCCTAACGCTCTCCCTACAGAATCAGTAGCAACCTCTCCCTATACTGAGATCGGCAGAAGTAAGATGGCGGTCGGCGTGCACGCCGTTTTATACCCCCTGTGACGCCCACCAAAGCAAGCCAATCACTTGCATGCCCTTCTGAAAGATGGTGGTGACCCGTGCCTATGTCATCACGTTGCCCACAGTGTCCGTGGATCCTGATTGGCTGAAAAAGAGCGCAAAACAAACTTTTGAAATGCGACTTTGGCGCGTAAGTCGCCGACCTCGTGGCCGACCTCATCCTAGGGTCGGGTTTCGTTTCATGAAACCCGACTTTGCCAAAAGTCGGCGACTTTTGAATTTTTTCGACCCGTTTCGCTCAACTCTAGTATATAGTATGATAGCCCCAGACCCCCCCTGTATATAGTATGATGGCCGCAGTTCCCCCATATATATGTAGTAGGATGGCCCCATTTCCCTCATATATATAGTAGGATGACTACAGCCCCCATATATACAGTATGGTGGTCCCAGTTCCACCCCATATACATAGTAGGATGGCCCCAGTCCCAATATATACAGTATGATGGCCGCAGTTTCCCCCCGGGACTATGGGATGGAGGATAATTATAATTTGCTATAACTAACCACAGTTAGTTACTATGCCCGGGCAGCGCCGGGCTCTTCAGCTAGTACTGTATATAGTACTAGCTGAAGAGCCCGGCGCTGCCTGGGCATAGTAACTAACTGTGGTTAGTTATAGAAAATTATAATTATCCTCCATCCCATAGTCCCGTGCCCAAATACCCATCATACATATCCATGATCCCATAGGCCCACGCCCATATACTCATCATACATATCCTCCATCCCATAGTCGAGTGCCCATATACCCATCACACATCCTCCATCCCATAGTCCCATGCCCATATACCCATCACACATCCTCCATCCCATAGTCCCATGCCCATATACCCATCATACATATCCATGATCCCATAGGCCCGCGCCCATATACCCATCATACATATCCTCCATCCCATAGTCCCATGCCCATATACCCATCACACATCCTCCATCCCATAGTCCCATGCCCATATACCCATCATACATATCCACGATCCCATAGGCCCGCCCCCATATACCCATCATACATGTCCTCCATCCCATACTCAAGTGCCCATATACCCATCACATATCCTCCATCCCATAGCCCCATGCCCATATACCCATCACACATCCTCCATCCCATAGTCCCATGCCCATATACCCATCATACATATTCGCCATCCCATAGTCGAGTGCCCATATACCCATCACACATCCTTCATCTCATAGTCCCATGCCCATATACCCATCACACATCCTCCATCCCATAGTCAGCCATTATGACATCATAATGAGCGGCGGGGCTTGATACACACTTTTTCGCCATTATGTACATAGGGGCAAAATTGTTTGGTGAATTGGAATGCGCGGGGTTAAAATTTTGCCTCACAACATAGCCTAGGACACTCTCTGGGTCCAGACGTGTGACTGTGCCAAATTTTGTGGCTGTAGTAGCTGCTACGGTGCGGATGCCAATCCCGGACATACACACATGCATACATACATACACACACTTGAGCTTTATATATTAGATGATGGCCGCAGTTTCCCCCCATATATACAGTATGATGGCCGCAGTTTCCCCCCATATATACAGTAGGATGGCCGCAGTTTCCCCCATATATACAGTAGGATGGCCGCAGTTTCCCCCCATTTATACATTAGGATGGCCGCAGTTTCCCCCCATATATACAGCATGATGGCCGCAGTTCCCCCCCATATATATAGTAGGATGCCTGCAGTTTCCCCCCCATATATGCAGTGGGATGGCTGCAGTTTCCCCCCATATATATAGTAAGATGGCCGCAGTTTCCCCCCATATATATAGTAGGATGGCCACAGTTTCCCCCCATATGTATAGAAGGATGGCCGCAGTTTTCCCCCATATATACAGTAGGATGGCCGCAGTTTCCCCCCATATATATAGAAGGATGGCCGCAGTTTCCCCCCATAAATACAGTAGGATGGCCGCAGTTCCCCCCCATATATATAGTAGGATGGCTGCAGTTTCCCCCCCATATATGCAGTAGGATGGCTGCAGTTTCCCCCCATATATACAGTAGGATGGCCGCAGTTTCCCCCCATATATATAGTAGGATGGCCACAGCTTCCCCCCATATATATAGAAGGATGGCCGCAGTTTCCCCCCATAAATACAGTAGGATGGCCGCAGTTTCCCCCCATATATACAGTTGGATGGCCGCAGTTTCCCCCCAAATATATACAGTAGGATGGCCACAGTTTCCCCCCATATATACAGTAGGATGGCCGCAGTTTCCCCCCATATATACAGTAGGATGGCCGCAGTTTCCCCCATATATATAGAAGGATGGCCGCAGTTTCCCCCCATATATATAGTAGGATGGCCACAGTTTCCCCCCATATATATAGCAGGATGGCCGCAGTTTCCCCCCATATATACAGTAGGATGGCCGCAGTTTCCCCCCATATATATAGAAAGATGGCTGCAGTTTCCCCCCAAATATATACAGTAGGATGGCCGCAGTTTCCCCCCATATATACAGTTGGATGGCCGCAATTTCCCCCCAAATATATACAGTAGGATGGCCGCAGTTTCCCCCCCATAAATACAGTAGGATGGCCACAGTTTTTTCCCCCCATAAATACAGTAGGATGGCCGCAGTTCCCCCCCATATATATAGTAGGATGGCTGCAGTTTCCCCCCCATATATGCAGTAGGATGGCTGCAGTTTCCCCCCATATATACAGTAGGATGGCCGCAGTTTCCCCCCATATATATAGTAGGATGGCCACAGCTTCCCCCCATATATATAGAAGGATGGCCGCAGTTTCCCCCCATAAATACAGTAGGATGGCCGCAGTTTCCCCCCATATATACAGTTGGATGGCCGCAGTTTCCCCCCAAATATATACAGTAGGATGGCCACAGTTTCCCCCCATATATACAGTAGGATGGCCGCAGTTTCCCCCCATATATACAGTAGGATGGCCGCAGTTTCCCCCCATATATATAGAAGGATGGCCGCAGTTTCCCCCCATATATATAGTAGGATGGCCACAGTTTCCCCCCATATATATAGCTGGATGGCCGCAGTTTCCCCCCATATATACAGTAGGATGGCCGCAGTTTCCCCCCATATATATAGAAAGATGGCTGCAGTTTCCCCCCAAATATATACAGTAGGATGGCCGCAGTTTCCCCCCATATATACAGTTGGATGGCCGCAATTTCCCCCCAAATATATACAGTAGGATGGCCGCAGTTTCCCCCCATAAATACAGTAGGATGGCCACAGTTTTTTCCCCCCATAAATACAGTGGGATGGCCGCAGTTCCCCCCCATATATAAAGTAGGATGGCTGCAGTTTCCCCCCCATATATGCAGTAGGATGGCTGCAGTTTCCCCCTATATATACAGTAGGATGGCCGCAGTTTCCCCCCATATATAGTAGGATGGCCACAGTTTCCCCCCATATATATAGAAGGATTGCCGCAGTTTCCCCCCATAAATACAGTAGGATGGCCGCAGTTTCCCCCCATATATACAGTTGGATGGCCGCAGTTTCCCCCCAAATATATACAGTAGGATGGCCACAGTTTCCCCCCATATATACAGTAGGATGGCCGCAGTTTCCCCCCATATATATAGTAGGATGGCCGCAGTTTCCCCCCATATATATAGAAGGATGGCCGCAGTTTCCCCCCATATATATAGTAGGATGGCCACAGTTTCCCCCCATATATATAGCAGGATGGCCGCAGTTTCCCCCCATATATACAGTAGGATGGCCGCAGTTTCCCCCCATATATATAGAAAGATGGCTGCAGTTTCCCCCCAAATATATACAGTAGGATGGCCGCAGTTCCCCCCCATATATACAGTATGATGGCCGCAGTTTCCCCCCCATATATACAGTAGGATGGCCGCAGTTTCCCCCCATATATACAGTAGGATGGCCGCAGTTCCCCCCCATATATACAGTATGATGGCCGCAGTTTCCCCCCCATATATACAGTAGGATGGCCGCAGTTTCCCCCCATATATACAGTAGGATGGCCACAGTTTTTTCCCCCCATATATACAGTAGGATGGCTGCAGTTCCCCCCCATATATACAGTATGATGGCCGCAGTTTCCCCCCCCATATATACAGTATGATGGCCGCAGTTTCCCCCCCATATATACAGTAGGATGGCCGCAGTTTTCCCCCCATATATACAGTTGGATGGCCACAGTTTCCCCCCATAAATACAGTAGGATGGCCACAGTTTTTTCCCCCCATATATACAGTAGGATGGCCGCAGTTCCCCCCCATATATACAGTATGATGGCCGCAGTTTCCCCCCCATATATACAGTATGATGGCCGCAGTTTCCCCCCCATATATACAGTAGGATGGCCGCAGTTTTCCCCCCATATATACAGTTGGATGGCCACAGTTTCCCCCCATAAATACAGTAGGATGGCCACAGTTTTTTCCCCCCATATATACAGTAGGATGGCTGCAGTTCTCCCCCATATATACAGTATGATGGCCGCAGTTTCCCCCCCATATATACAGTAGGATGGCCGCAGTTTCCCCCCCATATATACAGTAGGATGGCCACAGTTTCCCCCCATATATACAGTATGATGGCCGCAGTTTCCCCCCCATATATACAGTAGGATGGCTGCAGTTCTCCCCCATATATACAGTATGATGGCCGCAGTTTCCCCCCCATATATACAGTAGGATGGCCGCAGTTTTCCCCCCATATATACAGTATGATGGCCACAGTTTCCCCCCATAAATACAGTAGGATGGCTGCAGTTCTCCCCCATATATACAGTATGATGGCCGCAGTTTCCCCCCCATATATACAGTAGGATGGCCGCAGTTTTCCCCCCATATATACAGTTGGATGGCCACAGTTTCCCCCCATAAATACAGTAGGATGGCCACAGTTTTTTCCCCCCATATATACAGTAGGATGGCTGCAGTTCTCCCCCATATATACAGTATGATGGCCGCAGTTTCCCCCCCATATATACAGTAGGATGGCCGCAGTTTTCCCCCCATATATACAGTAGGATGGCCGCAGTTTCCCCCCATATATATAGTAGGATGGTCGCAGTTTCCCCCCATATATATGGTAGAATGGATGCAGTTTCCCCCCATATATATATAGTAGGATGGCCGCAGTTTCCCCCCATATAGTAGGATGGTCCCACAGCCCATTCATATAAAAAATAATAAAGTTTATACTCACCTCATCTTGATTCCTGGTACCGCGGCCTCTGTCCGTGTCCTCTTCTGGCCTGTAGAGAACTGGAGCGGCGCGAGACAAAGATGTCATCGCGCCTCCTGCGTGCACATCACAGTCTGTTTCATAAGCCGCAGACCGCGGCCAGCAGGGGCAGCTCGGGGATGACATCAGTGTACCACTCAGAGTATGCTGATGTCTCAGCTGCAACTTGGGAGACAGACTGTGATGTACATGGCCGTGTCACTATCTGCTGCCGGCTGTGTCACTATCTGCTGCCGTCCGCATCACATCACAGCGCACTCGGCCGCACGCAGTTCACTGTGCAGGGCCATCAGGCGGCCGGCCCTGCACAGCTGCTGGGGGAGCGGCCCGGGGGGCATTTGCCTCCCTGCCACCCGGCCCAGCCCGCCCCTGGCCACCGTGCTGCACTGTACTGTTCATTTATTCACAAAATTGTTTATTCACGGGTTTAAGCTGTACTCAGTGAAGACAGTTTATTTTATTTCTGTATTACTGAGATAGGTGATGGCAGTTGCTACTGGTAAAGTTTGATGTAGAAAGGGAGGTGAGAAAAAGGAAGAGCTCTGCCTCCAGCTCCTCCCTTCTCCTTCGCATTCTCCTCCCCTGAAAGAGGAAATAAGACAATATTTCTGGTATATTATGTATAAACCATATTGCACAAAAGAAATGCCACATTTATTTCACTGTTCAGTACGATTATGCCAAAGGGAAATATAGTTTCATTTATGTTTTATTTCTTTTGTACAGTAATTGTGCCTGTTAAGAAATATGTTGTTGTATCACTATATTTTGAGAGCTACAGTTTTTGCAATTTTTTGTCAACAGAGTTTTATGCTGGTTTATATTTTACATGACGTGCTGTAGACATTTGTTAGCACCACTTTGTGGTATGTAAAACGTTTGATCGCTTTTTATTGAACTCTTCAGAAGGAAAAGTCAAAAAAGGAAAGTGAAATTTACATTTTATTTATAGTTCATTTCTTTAGCAATGTTCACTATTACCTAGAATCGTCTTGATATTTTTATTTTGCGGGTCATTACTATACAACATTACCAAATTTATACTCGTATAATGTAATCTATCATGTTTTACTAATGTTGCAAGAGAAAAAAATGTGACACCATATTCTAAAAACCGCAACTTTTTTCTTTTTTGTTATAGACTGAGCTATGTTAGGCACGTTCGCTCATCACTATTAACTAACAATTTTACTGCTTAAAAGGCTACAAAAGGGCTTGCTATTTATTATTTTTTTTGCAGAACAAGTAGAGATGAGATAATTAATCTGCGGTGAATCAAGTTTGAGTGGAATTTCCAGAAATTCTTCAGTCGCAATATATTTGTATTCCAATTCACAAGGATGGCAAAAAAAGCTCATAATGTCAGACGCTTAGTAGCTATCACAAAAGATGAGGGCATTGCAAGCAGTTAAAGGGAACCTGTCACCAGGTTAGGCCGATATGAGTTACAGCCAACGCCTTTCAGGGCTTATATACAGCATTCTACAATGCTGTATATCTGCCCCCAACCCGACCTGTAAGAGAAGAAAAATAACTTTTATTATACTCACAAGTTCGGTACGAGGGGCATTACCATTCTTGGTCCATCTCCTCCATCCGTCGTCCTGCTTGCTTCATGTGGATGACGTATCCCTACATCATCCACACTGTCTGCTCGGCATCACGCTACGGCACAGGTGTACTTATCTGCTATGTTGAGGGCTGAGCAATGTCCTGCATTGCGCAGGTGCCGGGAAATGTTAGTGAGGCCCACAACCTTTGCACTGCAGGATTTTGCTCTGCCCTCAACTGGGATGATAAGTACACCTGCGCAGGAGCGTGATGCCAAGCAGACTGTGTGGATGATGCAGGGATGCGTCATCCACACGAACCAAGAAGGAGGGTGGCATCACAAGAAGATGGGAGACGCCGGACTAAGAAAAGCGACACCCCTCGGACCGCCCTGCAGATGAGTATAATAAAAGTTATTTTTCTTCTCTTACAGGTTGGGGGCAGATATACAGCATTTTAGAATGCTGTATATATGCCCTGAAAGGTGGTGGCTGTAACTCGTGGTGACAGGTTCGCTTTAATCATTTTACAGCCTAGGGATAAGAAGAGTGTACAGCTCATTCCACAGAGAGATAGAAATAGGCTTATATCTGCTAGGGGTGTACTACTGCAGTGGTAAAGCAAGGCAAACGTGAATGGTAGTTTTGGTTTAAGAATAATAATAGAGAAATTCAAATAATAGGGAAGTGCTGGACCTGCAGTGTCAGTGTGAATGAGAATTGACTGATCTGTGATGCACTGCAGTAACAGCATCTTAATAACAAAATTAGCTTTTCTTCTTCACACGCACAGCAAACAAGGAGGGCCGTTTATCACATCTCTCCCCTAATTTTGCAACAAAAGTACAGTATAATCCTACAAACAAGTTTATGTTCTTCCTGGCTTATGAGATGGACAAGCCATAAGCAATGTTTTTGCATTACTTTAGCTTCTTTTTTCTTCTTTTTTTTAAACAAAAGAAAAACTGTGCATTTACCAGTAATTTAAAAGTCTCAGTTTATGTTGCAAAATGTGCAAATTGTTAAAAAAAAAGGTTTTTTTGCATACTTCCTTGGTGTATTAGCCTGATACTCTATCTGTACATGCCATCTGCATACAATGGTCCTTTGCTTTTCGGAAAGGAACCTGCTTAGCTTTTCTTGTCCTCTCCTCTTTGGTAAACTGTCATTTGCATCTCCTGCAGTATAATCACCAGCAAGACATGTATCTGCCCTCTAAATGGAATATTTTTCTACCATTTTTGCAAAATAAAAAGCCTATAAAGTGTGTTATTAAAAAGACTGGTGGTTACTGTGGATTGTCATTTGTTTTTTTCCTATACGGAAAAATTAAGATTAAACTGACATTAGAGTTAAACGGATGGATTCGCAGAGAATTGAGAATGAGGGAAATTTCCAGAAATTCGTTGTTTCACAGGAATTTAAACATTTTGAGATTAAATTTGTGGTTTTGCAAAAAAAAGAAAACTGGCCTTACACCTTTTCTGCATTTACTAACGTATCAGAGAGGAGGCTAATATATTTTTTAAAGTAGTGCTGAGTACCTGCGCCACCACAGATCAGCAATTCCTAGTGGAGCACAGTTTGTACTGCACAGTCATTTACCATCTCGAGTCACTGGGTAAATATATGTCTTCTGTAGAGTGTAAGCTCTCATGGTCAGCAGGGTCCTCTCTCTTTTCTAGAGTAGAGTGCAAACTCTTATGGTCAGTGGCCTTCTCTCTTTTGTAGAGTGTAAACTCGTATGGTCAGCGGAGTCCTCTATTTGTCTTCTATAGAGTAGAGTGTAAATACTCGTGGTCAGCGGGCTTCTCACACACTTCTTCCAGTGAGTATTTTGGAAACACTTACAAGCTTTCCAGTATCGAGATTTGCACACATTTATTCTCTACAAATCAAATTTCTGGGAAAAATTTGTTGAAGTTAAAGGACATTAAGAAGTCTGTGTTTATGCTAAACAGCTAAAAAAAGGGGCTTAATACAGTCCTAAGAGACCTCAGAATGTTACAGATATGTTTTACATGCAATTAGAGGTGAGGCTTTGAAGTAATGAGATTAGCATTGTATTTGATTGAAAATTTGGGGGAAAAATTTGGCAAAGCTGGTAAAGCTGCAGGTTTCTTTGGTACAATTTTGGGATATGTGTAACTTTTTTATCGCTATCCATGATGAGCGAGCGTGCTGGGATAAGGTGTTTTCCGAGCACGCTCGTGTCCTAATCAAATATTTTCAGCGTGCTCAAAACATATGCTCAAGTTCCGGCTGCATGTTTTGAGGCTGTTCAACAGCCGCAACACATGCAGAGATTGCCTGTTATTTAGGCAATTCCTGGACATGTTGCTGCTGTCGAACAGTCGCGAGACATACGGCTTCGGCAACTCGAGCATATTTTTCAAGCACGCCAAAAATGCTCAATTAGGACACGAGCGTGCTCGGGAAAACACCTTATCCTAGCACGCTCGCTCATCACTAAACACTATTTATTTTATTTTTAATTTGAGACTATGTGAACAAATCCAGCAATTCTGCATTGTTTTTCATATTTTTTTAATCACGTTCACACTTCACAGTCATTGTTAGGCCTGTGGTTGCCATAGCAATCATTTCGCGTGGTTATTATGAAGCTGAAGATGGAACGTTCTCCTTCTTTTCAATGCCTCAAATGTCATGTTCTCTTTTTACCATGACTCATGAAGAGTATATGTACATAATGATGCAGTTAGTGACTCCACATGAGGGCATACAGTGAGTGTGTGTCGATAATAATAATATAGCTATTATCTAAAGTTGCCAATATTGCTTAGCTTAATTAATGATCTTATTCTTATCAGTATATACTTTATGTATGCTGCTGCACATTTCTCTGTTCAACCAGTAAAAATCTTTTTGATAAAAAGGAACTTTTGTCTACAACTGAAGGGCAATAATAACTTGGTTATCAGTATCAGAGCAGAATATTCATCTTTTGGTTATGAAAACCTGACTCCTCAAAATGTACAATATTATTTTAGTATGGGCAGGCACAAATAACCCATGGTTATGTGCTAGAGTCTTGAATTAAATAGTCCACTTTTTGGGTGGTTGGTTGGCGGCAAGACAAACTTCTATCCCAATAGTATTGAGTAGAGATGAACAGATCAGGCAACATTCATATTTTCCTGTTTGTGCAGAGAGAAGCTATTCTTTGTAATTGAATGTCCCTTATTATGGTCTGAAGTCTCTCCGGACTATATAGCATAATTAACGTAAGAAGTAAAAAAAAATAAAAAAATTCCTTATACTCACCTCACCACTCAACTCCCCAGTTCCTTCACTCCTCACCATTCTTCGTCCAGTTCCCATCCCTTCTTTTATCACTGCCTAAGTTCAGGAAAGGTCATAATGTGTGCCGTGACATTGTGCCGACATGCACAGAAATGTTCTGTGCCAGGGAGTACAGGACTTGCGGCAGTGATCAGTAAATGTGTGAGGACCTGATGGGACATGACAAGGAGCAAAGGGGCTGGGGAGGTAAAGGGTAGGGTGAATTGAAAATCACCTCTTGGACTCCTGTGTGGCTGCACAGGTGACATGAATGTTATGTCCACCCCTACATTATGATTCCCTCATTTCTTGAGTTACCTGACCAAATTATTTGATAAGCTGAGCGAAAATTTCTGTGATTAGTTATTCAAAGCAAAAATAAAAACCATAAGAAAAATTGACAATCAAAAGAAAGTTTAGGATTTGGGGTAGGATCACTTTTTTACATGGAACATTGTACACTATCTGTAAATGATAATGTGATAATTAGAGCTTAGACCACAATCTACACTTTTACGTAGTCTTCATATAAAAGGAACTATGTTTAATTGGACAAATTCAGAAAGCTTATCTGAGACCAATGTTCTCAGATGTTTAAAATTCCCGTTGCAACCAAACATTTGAAGTTCACATTGTTGCATATTACATATACGGAGCAATTTATTTTGATGTATTCACTTGGATGCCAGAAAATGTAGTAATCTATCTACAATATTCATTAGATAGTCAAAATTTGTAAAAACATTAATTAGAAAGATTAAAAGATCATTGATATACAAGGAGATCTTATAATCTAAACTCTAGCCCCAAAACCCATTAGTCAGCTTACCTTGTGAATCCAAGCATGTAACAGTTCTATTAGCTAACTTTATGTAACTGCAATGATTTATATTTGCTGAAAGACAGGATTGTGACAGAAACCCCAGAAGAGCCGCTCATTATTATTAAACTGCATTATTATTATTATTATTATTATTATTATTATACTGCAATACGAAGACAGGTTATTACACTTGGAGTTATTTAGTTTGGAGAATCGAAGGCTTACGGGTGATCTTATTACAATGTATAAATATATGCAGGGACAATACAAAGACCTTTCTAATGATCTTTTTACTCTTAGGCCTGTTTCACACATCCGTTTTACTGCTCAGTCGAAATCCGCTAAAATGGCGGAAAACGGATCCACAGGCGGATTGAAAAAACGGGTGGCACCGGACCGTCGTTTTCACGGATCTGTGTAAGGTAGAACTTTAAAGGAACCGTGTCTGGAATAAGGAGAGGGAGAGAGAATTGTTTTTTCAGCTGCCAGAACCGAGTGTAGGGTTAAATTTCCGGCTGACTCAATTCCTCCGGGCATGCGCATTGTATAATGCGGATCCGGCCGGCCAAAAAAAACGTTTCATTGTCCATCCAGGCAAGTCGGCAGATGCCAAAATTTTGGCGGATCCGTATAAAAACGGATCCAATGGATGACCATCCGTCAAGATCCGCCGGTAATGCAAGTCAATGGGAAAAAACGGATCCGCCAAGGAAAATGGCGGATCCGTTTTTGAAGCAAAATGGCGGATTTTGACTGATGGTGACAGACGGATGTGTGAAAGAGGCCTTAGACCTGTGACAGGGACAAGGGGGCATCCTTTACGTCTGGAGGAAAGAAGGTTTAAGCAAATTCATAGACGCGGATTCTTTACTATTAGAGCAGTGAGACTATGGACCTCTCTGCCATATGATGTTGTAATGAGTGATCCCCTACTAAAATTTAAGAAGGGCCTGGATGCCTTTCTTGAAAAGTATAATATTACGGGTTATATACACTAGTTTCCTTGATATTGCGTTGATCCAGGGAGCTAGTCTGATTGCCGTATGTGGAGTCGGGAGGGAATTTTTTTCCCCAATGTGAAGCTTACTGTTTGCCACATGGGTTTTTTTTGCCTTCCTCTGGATCAACATGTTAGGGCAAGTTAGGATAGGATATGGGTTGAACTAGATGGACTTAAAGTCTTCCTTCAACCTTAATAACTATGTTACTATGTTATTAACTGAGTCACTTTGGACTCTGACTGACCCTCCGTCTTACCCCCATTACAATGATAGCAACAATGAACACCCAAAAATGCGGAAAAGCGTACACAACTCTAGAATTTTTTTTTGAAAACTCATTATAGAAAAAAGAGTATAAGTACCATATAAAATGTATATAAATCTTAATTTAGTAAATATTAAAAAGAGACCATATGAAATATACAAATGTAATATTAGAGGCTGCAATGACATATGTTATTCACAGGAGATCATGTTACATATTTTGCCCTAGTTCAATACTATTACATGTCCATGCGACTGGGATACATGTAGATTAAACAATAATCAAAGTACAAAAAAAGGTGCATTATAGTATAAAGTTCTGCATAATAGTGTGCATGTATAATACAATACAATAATGATAGTAGGACTTGCATCGGATGCCAGGGTATAGTAGAGGTACTCCCGCCACCCCAATGCACGTTTTGTGTGGTCACTTCCTCAGGACTCTGTGTGTCCCCCCATCACAATGATGTCCATCAAGGATTGGAGTCAGTCAGGCTTAAATTCTGATTTTACTTAATTTCTTTGGTCCTATTTGCTTATCCTGCTACTGGACTTGGACTGTTATCACCTTACATGTGCCTGACCCATGGATTGTATTTTGGATTGGACAAAGGAGAGTGTGTATCTTTTCTTGTCCCTGCAGGTTTTGTCTCTAATTCAGTATCTTCTGGTTTGACCTCAGTAATATTCCTGATCATGCCGCGGTCTTTTAATTTTGTTCCTGTTCCTCTGGCTTTGACCCAACTATACAACCATCTCCTTGCCAACTGTCTCCACCAGTTAGCAGCTGCTGTGTGGATGAGACCTTTTCTTCGGATCCAAATATAGGAGTTTAAGGATGAAAACTAAAGTTTTTTCAGGACCTGTTAAGCAGAGTGGCTAACGCAAAGACTTTTTTTGGAAACCCACAAATGAATTGTCAGAACTTCAAAGACAGTCTCCATGTAACAATACTCTATGTAATCTATTTCTTCTAAACAATACATAGTTGTGGTTCCAATAAGTTTTTCTCCAGTATGAAAACAATAGCTGGAAGGCAGTTTCCTATAATATCGAACATCACAAATACCTCAGTTCTATTCTTTGGACCATTAGTATTATATGCAAACTTAATTTAAAACGTGTATTCCTCCCATTAAAAAGTGCATCCACCCACTTCCTCCAAAACCTCACAGCTGGAAACCCAGCATTCACCAGTTTACAATTACATTTATGGCATTAGAGCATTCCACTCAGAGCAAAGCGACTTCTGCTTCGTCAGAAGTGGGTCAAAAACAGTATACCCTTAGCTGTGTAGTATATGAATATACTGTGAAAAAGCTGATCTCCTTGGTAATCTTACAATGAAGACCCTTTCTTTTGCACTGAAGCAGCATTTTTCATGGCTGTAACTTTAGTGGGTTTAAATTTCTTTGGTACCCTACGTACTCTCTCCAGTACAAAAAAAAGGTCAGCATACTTTATCAATATCATCAAACATCAAAATCTCCGTAAATGATGCAGTTTCTGCTTTTTAGAAACCTTCAGGAACCATGCTTTAATGGCATGATAGATCTTCCATATCAATAATTCTCTTTGAGAGCTTCTCATTAGTCGCCAGGCAACATTTCACCTTTCTTGTTAACATTACTTTCCAACTGTTTTATATTCCCTCCACTTATCCCAAATGGCTTTTGATTTTTGACATATCCATCTGATTTAGGGCAATCACTATCCTACCACTATCTAATTCCTTATCAATGTGTACCTCCCGTATGGCACATATCGACAACTTCTAAAATCTTATCTCCGGCATCTCTGTCATCCTTTTACTTGCCCCGTCACCTGTCAAAACTCTTAAACGGTATTATGATCCATCATGGAATAATTGCTCCACTTTCTTCAAGCTTAACACCTACAGTATTGCAAACAAAACATGTGAAAAAAAGAACAGGAACACAAAGGCAGGCAAACGGTTGGTAGTCGATAGCTAGATAAGCTTGCAGGGTCAATAATTACGCAGTCAAGGACTTGTTAATGTGCTCAGTACAAATGCTACCGCTTTGGATTTATTAGAGATTTAGCTTAGCAAAGAGTCAAGGATCGGTGTTTAATTTGATATATTAATACAAGCTAGTAGGTGGAATTATTTTCTTCGAGTATATCAAGCACTCCACATTCTAGGACTGCAGAAGAAATCAACGAAGTGCTAAGTTCATTCATACAGCGGTATATCAATATCTCCTGAAAGCATAAAGCAACAGCAGCAGCACCGTGAGGAGTGGTGCTGGAGTGAGGCAGAAGAAGACACCAGCATCAGCGGGATTAATTTGGGGAATGGGATGAATCTGGGCGACACAAGCAGAGACACAACAGAACAGTGGAGATACTAGCAGAAGGCCACAGTTACAGACACTAACTTACATATCCAGCTCTACTTCATTAACACTTAATGGATTGTAGATATTGTAGCTATTATAATTTAATTATTTTTCTCTTCTTTTAAGTTCTATGTGTACATGGAAATGTGATTAAAAGAGATGCTCTGAGTACGAACTACTGTGCCCTCAAGGCAAAGTCTAAGTACGACCATTAGAGAGAAACTTAGCCACAGTATAAGTAGGATGTTTTCCAGTACTTTATATTAATTTTAAAATTAAATGTTGGCATGAGGATTAATAAATTACCGTACTAATAATCTCTTATACTTGTGGTTGTATTTTCAAAATCTGTATGAAATAGTACTGCAAATGAGCCCATGTACTGATTGGGGAGGGTCCTAGAGATTGCATCTCCGTCTGTCTCACGTACATTAAGCAATGTTTTGTGTATTGGGATCATTTTCATTAAAGCGGTTTTCCAGAATGTTAATATTAATGACATTTCCTTTCATCAATATGTGGTTGGTACAAATATATCATCTAGCATCCCTCTGATTAGCTGAATATAGGGGCCATTGTCTTCTAATAATTACCTCATTTCCATAACCCCTTTACCCCCAAGGGTGGTTTGCATGTTCATGACAGGGCCAATTTTTATTTTACAATTCAGACCACTGTCCCTTTATGAGGTCATAACTCTGGAACACTACCATGGATCCCAGGGATTCTGACATTGTTTTCTCATGACATATTGTATTTTATGTTAGTGGTAAAATTTCATTCATATAACTTGCGTTTATTTGTGAAAAAAATGGAAATTTGGCGAAAATTTTGAAAATCTCGCAATTTTCCATCTTTGAATTTTTATGCCCTTAAATCACAGAGATATGGCTCACAAAAAACTTAATAACTAACATTTCCCACATGTTTACTTTACATCAGCACAATTTGGGAACCAAAATTTTTTTTGTTAGGAAGTTATAAGGGTTAAAATTTAACCAACGATTTCTCATTTTTACAACACCATTTTATTTTTAGGGACCACATCACATTTGAAGTCACTTTGAGGGGTCTATATGATAGAAAATACCCAAAAGTGACACCATTCTAAAAACTGCACCCCTCAAGGTGCTCAAAACCACATTCAAGAAGTTTATTAACCCTTCAGGTGCTTCACAGGAATTTTTTGAATGTTTAAAAAAATGAACATTTAACTTTTTTTCACAAAAAATTACTTCATGTCCAATTTTTTTATTTTACCAAGGGTAACAGGAGAAATTGGACTGCAAAAGTTATTGTGCAATTTGTCCTGAATACGAGGATACCTGCTATGTGGGGGAGGGAACCACTGTTTCGGTGCATGGCAGAGCTAAGAAGGGAAGGAGCACCGTTTGACTTTTTCAACGCAAAATTGGCTGGAATTCAGATCAGATCCATGTCATGTTTGAAGAGCCCCTGATGTGCCTAAACAGTGAAAACCCCCACAATTGACTGCATTTTGGAAACTAGACCCCCAAGGAACTTATCTAGATATGTGGTGAGAACTTTGAACCCCAAGGGCTTCACAGAAGTTTATAATGCAGAGCTGTACAATTAAAAAATCATTTTTTCCACAAAAATGATCTTTTCACCCACAATTTTTATTTTCCTAAGGGTAACAGGACCCCAAAAGTTATTGTACAATTTGTCCTGAGTACGCTGTGCGGGTAAATGACTATTTGGGTGCATGGCAGAGCTCAGAAAGGAAGTGTCACGGTCCTGTTAGGGTCGGCGTGCAGTCACCGCTGAGCAAGGACTCACCCACACTGCAGAGGGGCCCGGGGTCAGACACGGCCGGATAGTTCAGGCAAACAGGACCTGGAGAAGCTGAAGTCAGTGAGCAGTGAAGGACCTACGGTCATGTGACTTCAAGGGGGTGGGGCTTAGCGTCCTGCTGCCAGATATAGGCAAAATACTATACCGGAATACTCAAAGTCAGACAAACCGGGTCATACACAGAGATAACAGTAAAGTACCAGGGATGAGACAGAACAGATAGTCGGGGACAGGCAGTGGTCAAAGCCAAACAGACATAGAAGGTATCAAGCAGAATCCAACAAGCAGTATCCAGAGAACATGCCGAGGCATGCACAAAGTTATCAGGCAAACAAGACCACAGCACAAACACACTCAGGGGTCAAACACTCTGCCGAAGGCGAAGGTATAACTGACGGGGATAGGAGCTTCCTGAGGCCATAATAAGCCTTCCCAGAACCAGGGAGAGGCCACCCATAATGAGCCCCAGGTGTGCAGGTAAGGTCTCTTTCACACTTCAGTTTTTTGCATCAGTTCAAATCCGCCAAAAAGTCAGACAAGCGGATCCGTTCTCAACTGATTTTCAGACGGATCCTGAAAATGAGGAAATTTAAAGGAACCGCTGGCCGGGAAGGGGGGAGAGAGAGAGAGAGAGAGAGAGACAGAGAGAGAGAGAGAGAGAATTTCGGGTTAAATCAGTGTCTGGAGGATCCGCCAGAGAAAAAAACGTTGCAAGCTCCGTTTTGAAATCTTTGAGGATGGTGACGGACAGCAACTTTTGGTGGATCCTCAAAAAAACGGATGCAACGGACAGCAATCCATCACAATCCGCCATTAATGGAAGTCAATGGGGAAAAAAAACGGATCCTCAAAAGAAAATTGAGGATCCGTTTTTTTCAAAACCTGGCGGATTGTGACTGATTGTAAAAAACTGAAGTGTGAAAGAGGCCTTAGCCTGCACTGGGATCATAACCTTTAACCCCAGAAGTGCAAGTCATCAGCACTGGTTCCAGACATTAACCCCACATGTGCGAGTAAAACCCGCACTGAGATCATGACAGGAAGCAGCGCCATTTGACTTTTTTTGGCTGGAATTGAGATTGGACGCTATGTCGCGTTTGGAAAGCCCCTGATATGCCAAAACAGTAGAAACCCCCCACAAGTGACCATATTTTGGAAACTAGACCCCCCAAAGAACTTATCTAGATGTGTGGTGAGCACTTTGAACCCCCAAGTGCTTCACAGAAGTTTACAACGCTCGGGCGTGAAAATAAAAAATCATATTTTTTCCACAAACATGATCTTTTAGTCCCCAATTTTTTTATTTTACCAAGGGTAACAGGAGAAATTGGACCCCAAAAGTTGCTGTCCAATTTGTCCTGAGTATGCCGATACCCCATATGTGGGAGAAATCTACTGTATGGGCACACGTCGGGGCTCGGAAGGGAAGTAGTGACATTTTGGAATGCGGACTTTGATGGAATGGTCTGCGGGTATCATGTTGCGTTTGGAGAGCCCCTGATGTGCCTAAACTGTGGAAACCCCCCCACATGTAACCCCATTTTGGAAAATAGACCCCCAAGGAACTTATCTCGATGTATGGTGAGTAGAGTTGAGCGACTTTGGTCGGATTGGGTTTCATGAAACAAAATTTGTTTCAGATGAAACTCGTCCGACTAAGGCAAAAAAAGTTGGAGTTTCATCCGAAATCCGACCCCAATGCAAGTCAATGGGGAATAAAAGTCGGCATTGAGTGGATGACATTCATCCGCTCAATGCTGACTTTTATTCCCCATTGACTTGCATTGGGGTCGGGTTTCGGACGAAACTCCAACTTTTTTTGCCCTAGTCGGACGAGTTTCATCTGAAACAAATTTTGTTTCATGAAACCCGATCCTACCAAAGTCGCTCAACTCTATTGGAGAGCATTTTGAACTCCCAAGTGCTTCACAGAAGTTTATAACATAGAGCCATAAAAATAAAAAATCATATTTTTTTCCACAATAATGATATTTTTGCCCCCAATTTTTTATTTTCCCAAGGGTAACAGGAGAAATTGGACCCCAAAATTTGTTGCGCAATTTGTCCTGAGTAGACTGATACCCCATATGTGGGGGTAAACCACTGTTTGGGTGCATGGCAGAGCTTGGAAGGGATGGAGCACCGTTTGACTTTTTGAATGCAGAATTGGCTGGAATTGAGATCAGACGCCATGTTGTGTTTGGAGAGCCCATGATGTGCCCAAACAGTGGAAACCCCCCAATTCTAACTTCAACCCTAACCCCAACACACCCCTAACCCTAATCTCAGCCCTAACCCTAGCCCTAACCCTAAGGATGTGTGCACACGTTGCAGATTCTGCTGCGAATGCGCAATGGATTTAGCCCTGCGGTTCTGCAGCAGTTTCTGCTGCATTGTACATTATCTTTATTTTCAATAGCAAATAAAAAAAACGCAGTGCACATGCTGCAGATTTTTCCACGCGGATTTGCTTTGGTTTTAATTCCACAGCATGTCACTTCTTTGTGCGGAATCCGCAGCGGTTTGACACTTGCTCCCTTACCAGGTGTCAAAACGCAGGGGAAAACCACAGGCTAATCCGCAGGTAAAGCACAGGTCATTTGACCTGCGGATTAACCTGCGGATTTTGCCAGATCTGCACGGAAAAATCCGCAGCAGAATCCGCATCATGTGCACACAGCCTTACCCTAGCCCTAACCCTAACCCTAATGGGGAAATGGAAATAAATACATTTTTTTTTAAATTTTACTATTTTTCCCTAACTAAGGGGGTGATAAAGGTGGGTTTGATTTACTATTTATGGTGGGTTTTTATGTTTGGCAGCTGTCACACGCTAAAAGACATTTTTTATTGTAAAAATAATTTTTGCATCACCACATTTTGAGAGCTTTAATTTTTCCATATTTTGACCCACCGTGTCATGTGAGGTCTTATTTTTGGCGGGACGAGTTGACGATTTTATTGGTACCATTTTTGGGCACGTGACATATTTTTATCGCTTTTTATTCCGATTTTTGTGATGCAGAATGAAAAAAAAACAGCATTTTAAGAATTTCTTTTGGGGGGTGCATTTACACCATTCTGCCTGTGGTAAAATTGATAAAGTGGTTTTATTCTTTGGGTCAATACAATTACAGTGGTACCTCATTTATGTCTTTTTTTGTGTTTTGGCGCTTTTATGCAATGAAAACAATTTTATTTAAAAAATAATTATTTTTGCATCGCTTTATTCTGCGAGCTATAACTTTTTAATTTTTTCACTGATGATGCTGTGTGGCAGCTCATTTTTTGCGGGACAAGATGACTTTTTCAGCGGTACCATGGTTATTTATATCCGTGCTTTTGATCGCGCTTTATTGCACTTTTTGTTCGGCGGTATGATGATAAAACATTGTTTTATGCTTCGTTTTTTTTAAAGGGGTTCACTAAAGGGGTTAACTAGTGGGACAGTTTTATAGGGCGGGTAGTTACTGATGCGGCAATACTAAATATGTGCATTTTTATCGTTTTTTTATTTACAAAAAAAAGAATTTATTGGGGATTTTTTTTAAATTTATTGGGATTTTTTATAAATTATTTCTACACTTGTTTTTTTTTTACTTTATTATATTGTCCCGGGGGGACATCACTATAAGGTGACAGATCGCTGATCTGACAGTTTAGACAGCATTCTGTCAGATCAGTGATCTGACAGGCGCTGCTGCAGGCTTCCTCGTGCCTGCTTTTAGCAGGCACTGTGGAAGCCGCCTCTTTGCAGGCCCTCAAGGCCCCCGCTAACATATTGGACCCGGGGGTCTGCAGAGAGGAGGACCCTCGGAGCGACGCAGCACATCGCGCTGCTCCAGGGGTCGCAGGGAAGCATGGA
This sequence comes from Dendrobates tinctorius, assembly GCF_039654945.1. NCBI lineage: Eukaryota > Metazoa > Chordata > Amphibia > Anura > Dendrobatidae > Dendrobates > Dendrobates tinctorius. The sequence continues at coordinate 15,816,442 of NW_027361705.1, read as the reverse complement.
GGGAGCCCCCTCACTGCGCGCTTCTCTCCTATGCCCCCGGTACACTGCAATCGTGTTTAATCGCAGTGTTCCAGCGGTTAATGTTCCGGGGTGGTCCGTGACCGCCCCTGACACATAGTACCAGGTGTCAGCTGTGATAATCAGCTGACACCTGGCCGCGATCACCGACGCTCCCCCTATGAGTGCTGCTGATTGCTATGAAGTACTATCCCGTCCTTGGGAATTAAATCCCAGGGCATATGGATGGAATAGTACGTCATATGGCAGAAAGAGGTTAATAGTTTCCACAAATAATAAGCTCTATATATAATGTGGGATTGAACTACAGTACTCACAGTGAATAGTAATTTCTCTTTAATAGCTGGCACAGTAGTTGCAGCCTCCATTCCCATAGACATGGCGAGCAGTGAATATTCATTCCTGTTATGAGCTCATTTTCTCCTTCACCTTTGATGTCTGATGAACTCCCTCTGCTGGTGAAAGGAGGTAGTGAAATTGATTTGGATGGGAAAAACCTGTCATCTGAACAGGTGGAGTGTGATTGGACATCCGGAATCTCTGAGTGAATATAAGGCCACCGACGCCCTGCTGGGTTGCTGGTGATCCTCTCTGCTCTGAGCTTTGACCTCCAGTTTAGTCCTGTCTACTAAAGCTAAGTTTTTGCTCTGCTATTTTTCCATGAGATTTTGTCTGGTTTATTTAGTGTTTGTGTTCAGCCAGCCCTGGTTGGGACTGGCTGAACTCCATTTTTGTCTCTGATCAGTTGATCTCTTTGCTCTGTTTTCAGAATATACCTGAGTGCTGATATAGTGATTTTGAAGTCTAGTGACTTCAGGGCCTTTTCTATCAGACGTGTTGGACATTATTTTTGGCAGGGTTTTTGCGTGATTGCAGACAGTTGCTTTCCTTTCCTGTCCTATCTAGTAAGTGAGGGCCCCATCGTTTGCTCAGCCTGTCTTTCTGTCTGTGTTTGTGTTTTCATCTGTTTTCACCGTCAATACATGTTGGGGGCTGTCTATTGCTTTGGGGTCTGCTCTGGGGCAGTTTAGATTTCCCCTTTCTTTCTTTAGGTTTATTTAGTTCTCTGGCTGTGAACGAGGTGTCTAGGACCACCGTAGGAACACCCCATGGCTACTGTTAGTTGTTGTGAATAGGATCAGGGGTCTACAATCCGCTAGCTACCAACCTCTCCGGTTTTCTGGACTTAGCTTGTATTTTTGTTTTTTTCCTCCTCCGGTGACTCATTCATAACACATTCCCTTTAGTAGTGGGCACATGTGATCTCCAAGCTGATGCATCAAGCCAGCGGCTGAGGTTACTGTGCACTTGATTAAAGAACAATGAATATTCACTGATCTCCACACACATAGTCCCAGCATGGAGAGCAGCTGTTCTGTTATGAATGGGTCACCGAGGAGGATGGCAGGAACAGGCTAAGCCACCAGAAGACCAGAGAGGTTGGTAACTAAGTGGATTGCAGACCCCTGATCCTATCCACACAACTAGCAGTAGCCGTGGAGCGTTCCTACGATGCCCTAGGCGCTTCGTCACAGCCGGAGAACTAACTAAGCCTAAAGACAGAAAGGTGAAATCTAAACTGCCCCGGAGCAGATCCCCAAAGGAATAGACAGCCCTCAAACATATATTGTCGGTGAGACAAGATGAGACACAAACACAGGCAGAGAACAGACTGAGCAAATGGTGGGGCCCAAGCTGTCTAGACAGGACAGGACAGAAAAGATACTGTCTGCAATCACACACAAAACCCTGAAAAAGTCCAACACTTCTGATATACAAAAAACCTGAGGTCACACGACCTCACCCCCGCTAGATCAGCACTCTGGTATAAACTGGAAGCAAAGCAAAAAGATACTAACATAACAGGGGACTGAACAAGCTGTAACATATGAAGCAGGGCCCAGCGCTGCCCCCAGCAGGGAGCACGCTGAACCCTAGTAACAAAGCAGAAAGCAAAAAAAGGCACAACCAGATTAGATGCAAAGGATTAGCAAAAGAATCACTTAGCTGAAACATGCAGATCAGGCAGGGGACAAAAGAACTCCAAATGCACAAGGAGGAAATCACCAGCAACCTCCAAGAGCAGCCAGCTCAATTATATGCTCTCAGCTAGAAATCCCAGGTTCCCAATTATTGTCGTCAGGTGGAGAACTTCCATCCACCTGGCCAGCTCCACTACTCTCAGTAACCACCAGAGGGAGCAGATGAAGCTTCGGCTCAGAATTTCGAGCAAGGGAATTCACAACTCTGTCCTCTACATGTAAGCAGCGCATGATGTTATTGCCATGAGCTGCTTACAAGCACGAATCAGCTGCTGACATCGGAACAAGATGCTGCGAAGGAGCGCAGCGAAGGTAAGTAGGATGGTTTATTCTTGTAATAATTTTCTGATGGGGCCATGCATACCAGGATAGGGATGAGGGAGGCATGCCTAACAGGATTGAGATGAGGGAGCCATACAGGCCAGGATAGGAATAAGGAGCCATGCATACCAGGACAAGAATGACGAGGCCATGCAGACCAGGATAGGGATTAGGGCAATGCATATCAGGATAGAGATGATGGGCCATGCATACCAGGATGGGGATGAGGAGACCATGCATACTAGGATAGGGATGGGTATGGGTGCCATGCATACCTCGATAGGGATGTTTATGGGTGCCTTGCATATCAAGATAGAGATGAGGAGGCCATGCATATCATGATGGGGATGAGGAGACCATGCATACCATGGTAAAGATGAGGGGACTATACATACCAGACTTATGTTCAAGTCAATAAATTCTCCCAGTTTTTTGTGATAAAATTATTTGCCTTGGCTTATATTAGAGTCAGCTTATACCCGCGTATGTACGGTATATTAGATTTTCAAAATATTAGTTGGATTTTCAAAATTAGATCAATTTCCCCTTGGATCTGGATTAGCAATTATTTTTTAGCCATCACATCTGCAATCCACACTTCTGTTCAATATCAATGACGGCATATTTTGTGAGTAAACATAAAAAGTCAAGTAATTTACCAATAGAACTTATTATGGGATAGATAATCATGGCAACCTACTTTCACTGATATTAAAATTATATAAGCAGTCTGTAATGCCCAATTTGTCTGCAATAAACTCCATGTGATTCATGACCTCTTTACTTCTTGTAATCTTTCCTTCCTGGGCCTCAACAAAACACGGCTGACACCCTCCGACACAGCCTCCCCTGCCGCACTATGTTACGGTGGCCTCCACTTCACCCACACTCCTCACCCTGGCAACAGTCATGGTGGAGGAGTGGGCCTTCTCCTTTCTTCTAACTGCACCTTTAACCAAATCCCACCTCTTCCCTCCCTTATCCTCCCCTCTTTTGAAGTCCACTCTGTCTGCCTCTACTCTCCCTCCAACCTCCAAGTGGCCGTCATATACGACCTCCTGGCAGGGCCAGTGTCTTTATTGACCAATTCTCTACCTGGCTTCTTCACTTTCTTTCTGCTGACATTCCCACCATCATCATGGGTGACTTCAACATCCCCATTGACACCCACCGTTTGGCAGCCTCCATCCTCCTGTCGCTCACTTCATCTTTTGGACTTACTCGGTGGTCCTCTTCAGTCACCCACACAGACGGACATACATTTAGACCTGGTCTTCACCCGTCTCTGCTCTCTATCTAGCTTCACAACCTCCCCTCCTCCTCTATCTGACCACCATATACTCACTTTTTCATCCCTATCCTCCTCACCTGTCACCCATGTCCAGCAACACGCACACCCACACCCACAGAAAACTCGCACACCTAGACATTTGCACACTCTGGCACTATTCTGCCACTGTCCTCCATATCTTCACTCCACCACACAGACATTGCCACTAGTTTCTACAAGGCCACTCTTGCATCAGCCATTGACTCGGTCGCCCCTGTCGTTCATAGCAGTGTGCGACAAATCAATATACAAGCTTTGCTATCATTTACTTCCAAACTCATTGAGCAGCATGTCCACACTGAACTTACCTCCTACTTTGCATCTAGCTCGCTCTTCGACAACCTACAATCTGGCTTCCATCCCCACTATTCTACTGAGACTACCCTGACCAAACTTACTAACGATTTACTTACAGTCAAAGCTAACAGACAATTCTATATTCTCCTCCTTCTAGACATGTCCTCTGCCTTTGACACAGTTGACCATTGCCTCCTACTACAGATCCTTTCTTCCTTTGGTGTCAAAGACCTTTCCCTATCCTGGATCTCCTCATACGTTACCAACTGCACATTTAGCATTTCCTACTCCGACACGACCTCCGCATCTCGCCCTGTCTCCGTTGGTGTCCCTCAAGGCTCTGTCCTAGGTCCCCTTCTCTTCTCAATCTACACCCTTGGCCTGGGAAAACTCACAAAGTCCTATGGCTTCCAGTGCCATCTAAATGCTGATGACACTCAGATCTACCTCTCTGGCCCAGACGTCACCTCTCTGCTCTCCAGAATCCCAGAGTGTCTATCAGCCATATCTTTCTTCTTCTCCTCTCGCTTCCTCAAGCTCAATGTGGACAAATCTGAACTAATTATCTTTCCTCTATCTCACATACCTTCCCTACCTGATCTATCACAATAAATGAAATCACACTCTCCCATGTGCCGGTAATCCGCTGTCTTGGAGTAACCCTTGACTCTGCCCTGTCCTTCAAACCGCACATCCAAGCTCTCGCCATCTCCTGTCGCCTCCAGCTCAAAAATATTTCCAGAATCCATCCTTTCCTCAACCTTTACTCTACCAAAATGGTTGTACATGCCCTAGTTATCTCCCGCCTCGACTACTGCAACATCCTCCTCTGTGGCCTACCTTCTAACACTCTCGCACCTTTCCAGTCCGTCCTTAACTCTGCTTCCCCGACTAATTAATCTCTCTCCTCTCTACACTCCTGCTTCCCCTTTTTGCAAATCCCTTCACTAGCTCCCAATTTCCCAGCATATCCAGTTCAAACTGCTAACACTGACCTACAAAGCCATCTATAACCTTTCTACTCCATAGATTTCCGAACTAATCTCTCAATATCTTCCCTCATGTAATCTCCTGTCCTCTCAAGCTCCTTCTCTCCTCCATGCTTATTCGCTCCTCACCCAATCGCCTCCAAGATTTCTCCTGAATATCCCCCATTCTCTGGAATTCTGTGCCCCAACACATCCGGTTATCCACCACATTTGGATGCTTCAGACGGAACCTGAAAACCCATCTCTTCAAAAAGCTTACAACCTGTAATGACCAGGCAGCCACCTCAACACCATTGGAGCTATTGCAACCCCCGACCTACTGTCTCCTTCCCTATAATCTTGGAGACTGTAAGCCCACAAGGGCAGGGTCCTCTACCCTCTGTACCAGTCTGTCATTGCTAGTTTGTCTACTGTAAGTGATATTTGTATTTTGATGTAACCCCTTCTCATGTACAGCATCATGGAATTAATGGTGCTATACAGTATAAATATGGGCAATTTTGGTTTTTTGTTTTCTTGTTTTTTATGTGTTATTAATAAACATGATATTTTTATAAATGTTTCTGGATCTCTTCATACTTTTTCAGCCATGTCTTTACATTGGTCTAGAAAAAGGTTTTGATTATAAGTATAAATAAATAATAATCTATAATATAACTGTGGGAGCGTAACTCTGTCTGAAACCTTTATAGATTGCGCAAGCGTGATGCTCCTGCGCAGTCTGGACTCCACATAGTGACGCATCCCCCAGGAGATCGTGGTATGAGCAAGAACTGAACGCATACCACGATCTACGCAACACCTCACCGAACCAGGTGTTGCTGTTGCTGAAGGGGTCTTGCGTCTTCAGGTGATGTCTGGACAGGCCGGGTTGCAGTGCCGGAATCGACGCCTGCACAGTCCGTGCTTACCGCCGCCATTTTCTTGAAAACACACTGCAGTGTGTCTTCAAGAACATGGCGGCGGAAAGCGAGGACTGCACAGGCACCGAGTCCGGCACCACAACACACCCACTCCAGACATGAATTGGCGGCGCCTGAGCTATCCTCTCTCATCGCCGCAATTTTCTTGAAGACACACTGCAGTGTGTCTTCAGCAATATGTAATAGAGCAAGAAAAAGTCAAACCCATAAAACGGAGCACCTCAATTGCTTAAGAAATATATATACCAAATATATGTGTAATACAAAATTTTAATTTTTATTATTCACCAAAAAAATGCATACAGAGACAGAACAAAACACATATAGTATAAAATCAATTAAAATTGCATCTGTGTGCAAAGGAGACTCAAGACCAAATGCCACACCTCAGTATAAAGGCAATGGCAAACCACAGCAGGCTACCATAAAGGGCGCTGAATGAATAAATATAACTGGCTTTAGAAATGTATGCCTACAAATGTACAAGCATGTATCACAAAAAACTTAAATATATATAATATGTGCATAAAAATTGCATATATAGAGAGTGACAAATTACAAAATTTAACTATGAGTATACAATACCAAAAGAGGGTCCAACAGCATTTGTGATCAAAAATTGGTTTGAAAAAATATCCAGTTGCTAATGTGAAACAATGGTAACCCCTCAAAGGTGGGAATTTTATCACTGAGTCAAATGTGAAGGACATATAACAAAGAGAAATGTCCAAGAGATGGTAAGACTGAATAAGTGTGTAAAAACACACTAAGGTGCAGAGAAGCTGAGAATCAGGGCAATGGTATGTCCCAAAAACATGAAAAAAAGCCTGCAGCGCCACCAGGGATAAGGGGGGCCAGAGTGTGGGATGAGATCCCATGCGTATCGCCACACAAGAGGTGGCTTCCTCAGGGAAAAATAGCATGGTGTGTTTAACGTTCTGAAGTCATATATACTCTTTTCTGTATAATTAGCACATGGCTCACCTGTGAGGAGGAGGACAGAGTCGGCGTTCAAGGTGCTCAACTACACATATGCAGGGGAATGACCGCAGCCATCTTGTGCATAGGGAGACGATTGAAATAAAGTTGAATAAAAAACACTTACTGCGCATGCGGCAGATTCTCTGATGCGAGTCTAAAGATTGTATTGGCACTCAAATAACGCGATAGTACATATGGAAGGGAACAAGCCTTACCATTGTTTCATATTAGCAACTGGATATTTTTTCAAACCAATTTTTGATCACAAATGCTGTTGGACCCTCTTTTGGTATTGTATACTCAATGTTAAATTTTGTCATTTGTCACTATATATGCAATTTTTGTGCACATATTATATTTATATAAGTTTTTTGTGATACATGCTTGTACATTTGTAGACATACATTTCTAAAGCCAGTTATATTTATTCATTCAGCGCCTTTTATGGTAGCCTGCTGTGGTTTGCCATTGCTTTTATACTGAGGTGTGGCATTTGGTCTTGAGTCTCCTTTGCACACAGATGCAATTTTAATTGTTTTTATACTATGTGTTTTGTTCTGTCTCTGTATGTATTTTTTTGGTGAATAATAAAAATTCAAATTTTGTATTACACATATATTTGGTATATATATATTTCTTAAGTAATTGAGGTGCTCCCTTTTATGAGTTTGACTTTTTCTTGCTCTATTACATGTCTAATTGAATACCCTGGTGAGACCTCTTGCTCTTACATATAAATATAAATTTTTCTGGTTGTTCCCTCCATTTACTGTGTATACGTGTCTTCAGCAATATGACTCTGGACAGCGCGGTACGGGCATGCGCGTACTCTGGCGCCAGACTCCTCCTACCGGCTTCCGGCAGAATGGGACAGCGCTGGACACAGGCAAGAAAGGTGAGTATACATGTTCTTTTGTTGTATGTGTGCAGTTTAATAGGGGTGAGGGGGACCATGTATACCAGAATTGGGGGGTGAGGGGACCATGAATACCACGAAAGGGGGGTGAGGGGACCATGCATACAATGAAAGAGGGGTGAGGGGACTATGCATATCAGGATAGGGGAGTGAGAGGACCATGCATATCATGATAGGGAGGTGTGTGGACCACGCATACCAGGATAGGAGTTGAGGGGACCATGCATACCAGGATAGGTGGGTGAGGGGACCATGCATACCAGAATAAGGGGGTGAGGGGACCATGCCTACCAGGATTGGGGATGATGGGACCATGCATACCAGGATTGGGGATGAGGGGACCATGCATACCAGGATTGGGGATGAGGTGACCATGCATACCAGGATAGGGGGTGAGAGGACCATGCATACCAGGATTGGGGATGAGGGGACCATGCAATCCAGGATAGGGGGGTGAGAGGACCATGTATACCAGGATTGGGGGGTGAGAGGACCAAGCATACCAGGATTGGGGGGTGAGGGGACAATGCATACCAGGATTGGGGGGTAAGGGGACCATGAATACCAGGATTGGGGGGTGAGGGGACCATGCATACCATGAAAGAGGGGTTAGGGGACTATGCATATCAGGATAGGGGAGTGGGAGAACCATGCATACCAGAATAGGGGAGTGAGTGGACCATGCATACCAGAATAGGGGGTGAGGGGACCATGCCTACCAGGATTGGGGGTGAGGGGACCATGCATACCAGGATTGGGGATGAGGGGACCATGCATACCAGGATTGGGGATGAGGGGACCATGCATACCAGGATTGGGGATGAGGGGACCATGCATACCAGGATTGGGGATGAGGGGACCATGCATACCAGGATTGGGGATGAGGGGACCATGCATACCAGGATTGGGGATGAGGGGACCATGCATACCAGGATAGGGGGGTGAGAGAACCATGCATACCAGGATTGGGGGGGTGAGGGGACCATGCATCCCAGGATAGGGGGGTGAGAGGACGATGCATACCAGGATTGGGGATGAGGGGACCATGCATTCCAGGAGAGGGGGGTGAGGGGACCATGCATACCAGGATTGAGGGGTGAGGGGACCATGCATTCCAGGATAGGGGGGATGAGAGGACCATGTATACCAGGATTGGGGGGTTAGAGGACCATGCATAACAGGATTGGGGGTGAGAGGACCATGCATACCAGGATTGAAGGGTGAGGGGACCATGTATACCAGGATTGGAGGGTGAGGGGACCATGCATACCTGGATTGGGGGGTGAGGGGACCATGCATACCAGGATTGGGGGGTGAAGGGACCATGCATACCAGGATTGGGGGTTGAGGGGGCCATGCATACCAGGATTGGGGGTGAGAGGACCATGCATACCAGGATTGGGGGGTGAGAGGACCATGCATACCAGAATTGGGGGGTGAGGGGACCATGCATTCCAGGATAGGGGAGTGAGAGGACCATGCATACCCAGATTGCGGGGGTGAGGGGACCATGCATCCCAGGATAGGGGGGTGTGAGGACCATCCATGCCAGGATAGGGGGGTGAGAGGACCATGCATACCAGGATAGGAGGGTGAGAGGACCATTCATACCAGAATAGGGGGGTGAGGGGACCATGCATTCCAGGATTGGGGATGAGGGGACTATGCATTCCAGGATTGGAGATAAGTGGACCATGCATTCCAGGATTGGGGATGGGGGGACCATACATCCCAGGATAGGGTGGTGAGGGGGACCATGTATACCAGGATTGGGGGTGAGGGGACCATGAATACCACGAAAGGGGGGTTAGGGGACCATGCATCCCAGGATAGGGTGGTGAGAGGGACCATGTATACCAGGATTGGGGGAGAGGGGACCATGAATACCATGAAAGAGGGGTGAGGGGACTATGCATATCAGGATAGGGGAGTGAGAGGACCATGCATACCAGGATAGGAGTTGAGGGGGAAATGCATACCAGGATAGGGGGGTGAGGGGACCATTCATACCAGAATGGGGGGGTGAGGGGACCATGCATTCCAGGATTGGGGATGAGGGGACCATGCATACCAGGATTGGGGATGAGGGGACCATGCATTCCAGGATTGGGGATGAGTGGACCATGCATTCCAGGACTGGGGATAGGGGGACCATGCATACCAGGATTGGGGATGAGGGGACCATGCATACCAGGATTGGGGATGAGGGGACCATGCATACCAGGATTGGGGATGAGGAAGCCATGCATACCAGGATTGGGGATGAGGGGACCATGCATACCAGGATAGGAGGGTGAGAGGACCATGCATACCAGAATTGGGGATGAGGGGACCATGCATTTCAGGATAGGGGGGTGAGGGGACCATGCATACCAGGATTGAGGGGTGAGGGGACCATGCATTCCTGGTTAGGGGGGTGAGAGGACCATGTATACCAGGATTGGGGATAAGGGGACCATGTATACCAGGATTGGGGGGTGAGAGGACCATGCATACCAGGATTGGGGGGGTGAGAGGACCATGCATACCAGGATTGGGGGGTGAGAGGACCATGCATACCAGGATTGAAGGGTGAGGGAACCATGCATTCCAGGAGAGGGGGGTGAGAGGACCATGTATACCAGGATTGGGGGGTGAGAGGACCATGCATACCAGGATTGGGGGGTGAGGGGACCATGCATACCAGGATTGGGGGGTGAGGGGACCATGCATTCCATGAAAGAGGGGTGAGGGGACTATGCATCTCAGGATAGGGGAGTGAGAGGACCCTGCATACCAGGATAGGGAGGTGAGTGGACCATGTATACCAGGATAGGGGGTTGAGGGGACGATGCATACCAGGATAGGGGGTGAGGGGACCATGCTACCAGGATTGGGGGATGAGGGTACCATGCATACCTGGATTGGGGATGATGGGACCATGCATACCAGGATTGGGGAGGAGGGGACCATGCTTACCAGGATAGGGGGGTGAGGGGACAATGCATACCAGGATTGGGGATCAGGGGGCCATGCATACCAGGATTGGGGATGAGGGGACCATACATACCAGGATTGGGGATGAGGGGACCATGCATACCAGGATTGAGGGGCGAGGTGACCATGCATTGCAGGATAGGGGGGTGAGAGGATCATGTATACCAGGATTGGGGGGTGAGAGGACCATGCATACCAGGATTGAAGGGTGAGAGGACCATGCATACCAGGATTGAGGGGTGAGGGGACCATGCATTCCAGGATTGGGGGGGTGAGATGACCATGTATACCAGGATTGGGGGGTGAGAGGACCATGCATACCAGGATTGGGGGTGAGGGGACCATACATACCAGGATAGGGGGGTGAGGGGACAATGCATACCAGGATTGGGGATCAGGGGGCCATGCATACCAGGATTGGGGATGAGGGGACCATACATACCAGGATTGGGGATGAGGGGACCATGCATACCAGGATTGAGGGGTGAGGTGACCATGCATTGCAGGATAGGGGGGTGAGAGGATCATGTATACCAGGATTGGGGGGTGAGAGGACCATGCATACCAGGATTGAAGGGTGAGAGGACCATGCATACCAGGATTGAGGGGTGAGGGGACCATGCATTCCAGGATTGGGGGGGTGAGATGACCATGTATACCAGGATTGGGGGTGAGGGGACCATACATACCAGGATTTGGGGGGTGAGGGGACCATGCATACCAGGATTGAGGGGTGAGAGGACCATGCATACCAGGATTGGGGGGTGAGAGGACCATGCATCCCAGGATAGGGTGGTGAGAGGTCCATGTATACCAGGATTGGGGGGTGAGAGGACCATGTTCACCAGGATTGGGGGGTGAGGGGACCATGCATACCAGGATTGGCGGGTGAAAGAATTATGCATACCTGGATTGGGGGGTGAGAGGACCATGCATTCCAGGATAGGGGAGTGAGGGGACAATGCATACCAGTAGAGCGAAACGGGTCAGTCAAATTCAAAAGTCGCCGACTTTCGCTAAAGTCAGGTTTTGCCGAGCGAAACCCGACCATAGCGTTAGGTCGGCCATGCGGCTGCCGACCCGAGTGCCAAAGTCGGATTTCCCAGAACACTCGCACGTGACTTTTTTCAGCCACTGAGCAAGGACGTACACTGTGGGCAACGAGATGATATGTACAGTGTCCGGGTAGAGAGAGAGAGTAAAAAAGTGATCCGGCATATATGTGTTTATTCTGTCCTCCACTCCCTGCCGTCTTTGCTTCCCCATTGACTTGCATTGAGTTTCATGTTTCGGTCAGACCTTCGACTTTTCCCGATAGTCGGCCGATTTTGTTCGACTCGACTTTTGAGAAAGTCGGGTTTCATGAAACCCGACTCGACCCTAAAAAAGGCAAAGTCGCTCATCTTTACATACCAGGATTGGGGGTGAGAGGACCATGCATAACAGGATTGGGCGGTGAGGCATAGCATGCATACCACGATAGGGATGATGGGGTGCCATGCATAGCAGGATTGGAGGGTGAGGGGACCATCCATACTAGGATGAGGAATGGGATGCCATGCATACCAGGATTGCGGGGTGAGGGCACCATACATACCAGGATAGGGATCAGGGGTACCATGCATACCAGGATCGCGATGAGGGGTGCCATGCATAGCAGGATTGGAGGGTGAGGGGACCATGCATACTAGGATGAGGAATGGGATGCCATGCATACCAGGATTGAGGGGTGAGGAAACCATGAATACCAGTATATGGATAAGGGAGTACCATGCATACCAGGATTGCGGGGTGAGGCCACCATACATACCAGGATAGGGATCAGGGGTACCATGCATACCAGGATCGGGATGAGGGGTGCCATGCATACCAGGATAGGAGGGTGGCAGAACATACCAGGATGGGAGACCACATACCAATTAAAATCCTCCCCACCCGGCCGTAGAAAGGGTTCATAGCTAGTAATAATATAAGTTGCATTAAGTACAAACATTTTAATCATACGGCAATGTTAAAGAGTAACTAAATGTTTCATTTATTTTTACATTTTGTCTAGCATGAAGAGTTATAAAAGTTTGCAAATTACTTTAATATATTTGTCTTCATTCCTATAAAGAATTGCATGTAAGTGTCTTCCAAACCTCTGCTTTCCCACAATCTATTTGCTTTCCTTTTGCAAACATGCTAATTTGGAGCACAGTTTGGAGTCTCTAGGTTACTAACTTGACCTTGATCACAGATGACCACGATAATATGGCCTCTAAATCACACAAAAATATCCTCCGAACTGTCTCTTCCAGTACTTAAACATGATTAAAGGAACAGTATAATATTGCTTATATTTCCATTGAAAACTTAGTCAGAATAAAAAGAAATGTTTTTTTGTGTACTTAGTGGCACTTTGCCAATAATGTAATCCAAATTTTTAAAAATAGTGCGAATTTCTATTAAGTCGTTATATTTACCCAGTAATCATTTTATTTGGCATAGATTTTCTGGCATGTACTCAAGATGTTTTAGTTCACCCTAAATTCGAACAGAACAAACTACATTTCAGAGCAAAACAAGATGCTAATAATTAGGATGTATCTGAAGGACAGGGGTCTACAAAATGTTTCTTAGCAACAACGGAACATTTATGTTATTGAATATTCCAGTCAACTGAGAAACTGTGAACTGTTCATTTAAAATAAATTGTTACTCAAATGCTGGTTTCCCATTGGTCCAACCTTACAAAATAAACTAGTTCTAGCAGGAAAAATTACTGTGATTTATAGCCTTGATCCTTGCCAAAGGACATAATTTAATATGTGCTAATAAAAAGACCCAGTAACCAACTCTAATACATATAGCAAAGCATAGAATGCAGATTTGACTCTGTTCACATCATGTTTATGCCTTCTATTTGACAAGTAAGCCATGAAATACAGGTTAAATACATCAATCTGGATGCATGCTTTATATTACCCATTGGCTCCCATTGTAAAAAATGTATGATTAGCTTATCTTATGATTGTAAGGATAACCTGCCACCAGGATAAACACTATTAACCTGCAGATATTGGGTTAATCTGAAGGTCAATAGCTTACTAACCTGTGTGCGCCCTCACTTAGCTTAAGTAACTTTAATCTCACTGGCAGCATTTGGTTTTCAGTCACAGGGGCAGCACCGGTGCTGGTTCAGTCACCGCTGTGACAATACAGAGAGGCGGTGTGGCGCTGTGGTACCCCACCATCCAGGTAAGGTGAGAGATCCTAACCACACTCCAACACTCGCATCCTGCACAACAGAGTAGTTCAGCAAAACCCCATTGCGGCTCTTTGCTTAGAGGGTAGCAGAGCACCTTTGGTGGTTCCCTGCTTGGAACACTAAACATGCTGGGAGGTGGGTGAAGTTGAGAATACATAAAAGAGCGGAGAGGTTTAGGATTACAGGTCAGTCTGTCAGGAGGTCAGTGAGTAAGGAGAGTCACTCAGAGAGGAGTGAGGTCCCTGGAAGAGGGATGGAGGAAAGAGTGCTGCAGCTGCCTCAGTGCCAGCTGGCACAGGAAAGGAAAGAAGGAGAAAGACGTAGAACTGAAACCTAAGCTTCCATAGGAAAGAAAGACAAGTACGGAACGAAGGAGTAAGAGAACACAGAGGACGTGAGTTAGGAGAGAACCCTGCCTAGAAGTTCTAAGCGCAAGGCTGGGGCCCGGTCCCCAAGGTTGTATGGACATTAATGGTTCTGCAGCAGATACCGGTGGAGTAGTGAGCTGTAAATGCACTACTCCCATCTAAGACTTGGGGGCACAACAGCAACATGGATAGAGAGCCGGGACTCAGGAGTAAGGGAGTCCCCGAAGCAGGCTACAGCTGTCTGCCGTACAAGTAGAGTTCTTGGGAACATCTGATAGGAGGAACTCCAGTGTAACTCAGTACTAGGAGATCTTCACAATAAAAGGCGCTATAGAGGAGACGTTCAGAAAAGGCACATGTTGGCGGAGTGTGGGAAGGGAGCATTCCATCTCGCCTGGAGGTTGGCTGAGTCCCTGACCCGGAGGACACAGTACGGAGGCCAGCACCTGTGTGCACTACAGACTGTGAGTAAAGCTTTGGAACTACAAGCCTTGGTGTCCTCCATTGATTCCTGCGACAACACACACCCAGCACCGCTACATCTGGGTACCAGCTTCCACACCGCCTGCACCTCTCCTCTTCTCCCTACATCTACACTGCCCTGGGGCTACAACTCCACCTGTGGGGAGCTACTCCATCTCGGCAGCAACACACCATCAGCCCCAGAGGATCTGCATGCAGCGTCGGCTTAACACCTCCCTTGCCGAGCACCACAGGTGGCAACACGAACTATTCCATTAACTACATTCCACCATTTCCATTCCCCCATTACTTGGGCACCAAGGGCCACAGACCGGGTCACTGCTGCTGTGACACATCCCGCTGACACCGGCCAGGTAGCGAGTATCCCACAGCCCTAGGAGGGCGACCCAACTTGGCGTCATGAACAGGATGACGAGACCCGATGCCATCGGGTTCTGTGCGCCTAAAATTTGTTGGACTTAAAGCTTTTGAGAATGTGCAAAAGACCTAATTTAATAGACTGTAAAATGGACAATAGAAATGGCCGCTGGCGCGGAGAAGGGCGTGACGATATGGGAGGTCTTAGGAAAAGACCGCGAACAGTCTTGGGCCTCCCCTGCCTGAATTACTATGTGACAGCTACATGGCCCACCCCCGAGGGGTTCGTATACTGGCTTTGTATGGAGGCACTGGAAGAAGACGTCGCCCCAAGAAGGAGGTTCAGAAGCCAGTGGCGGGAAAGGGGCTGAGGCAGGAGGAAGAACGCCAGAACGCCATTTTGAAGAGACGGGAGGAGGCCTGCGGAGCTCGGGGAAGCGGATCTCCCTGGCGCCATGGCTGAAGGCTCCAACCCGACACCCGAGATGAACCGCCAGCAGCTGGAGGACGAAATTGCCCAGCTGACGTGCCGCCTGCAACTGAGGCAGGAAACGCTATGGACACTGAATTGGCAGCGTGCCCAGGAGAGGCCGACACCGGCGGTACCCGCGACACCGGTACCCGCCGCTGCTGCATCGGACCTCCTCCAGGTAGGCTCTGTGTAGCCTGCCGCCGCCATCACCCCATCGGCAGCATCACATGAGTTTCTTGCACCTGGTAGCAGTTCCCAGTTAGCAGCTTCCATAACCCCAGGAGGGGACCACCACTAGTGGCCTGCAAAATAACTAACTTTTGTTACCCAGGAGGGTTTATTTGCACAGTTGTGCCTTTGTTTTCCTATTATGTTCCAGTTTTTGTTTCCCAGTTGTTGCCCTGTTTTGATTGGCAGCGTTTCTTCTATTTGAACTATGGAGATCATGGACGCTCAATGACCCGGAACTGTGATTGTAAATAGTTGCACCTCTTTAGGTGCCCTCTCTTGGTTTTACATGGACACTTTTCGAAGATAATGTCTACCTCATTTGGAGTGTGACTCCAATCAAAGGACACTGCAAGAGATCCCGGCTGGGAGCGGTGTCCAGCACTTACAAGAATTATTGAAAAGTTTTAATGTGAAGTATTTAATGATGTGTCTTATGAGAGTAAATAGCTTTTATATAGAAGTAAGAAATGTTTTATCAGAGAAAAGAGAGATTTGAATAAAGAATAAAGAGTTGAAAATGTAAATGTGAAAGTCACTTTGAGCTCATGACAGAAAGTAGAAAATGTGAAAAAAGGAAAGATGATGAAGAAATGTGCTAATGAAGAATACTGAAGAAGTAGTGAGTAATAGATAATAGCACTTTGAATTACATATAGTATTGGAAAAAAAAATTGCACTTTTGACTTAAGACTATAGGTAGTTAAGTAAGAATTGTTTGTAACGTTCAAAAATGAGTACCTTTCACATTGGGAAATTTAGTATAAGAAATATTTATTCAGCATTACAAAAATTTGTATGTTCCTGTGTTGTCAACTTTGTTTACATTTCAGCCCGCGGACGTGCTGTGTTTAAAGGGGGGTATGTGGCGCCTCTGAGGCTTTGTCGCCACAGAGGTACTGCACCTCCTCCTGAGGTGTGGTACCCCACTATCCAGGTAAGGTGGGAGCTCCTAACCACGCTCAAACACTCGCATCCCACACAACAGAGTAGTTCAGCAAAACCCCATTGCGACTCCTTGCTTAGAGGGTAGCAGAGCCCTTTTGGTGGTTCCCTGCTTGGAACACTAAACATGCTGGGAGGTGGGTGGGTTGAGAATACATAAAAGAGCAGAGAGGTTTAGGATTACTGGTCAGTCTGACAGGAGGTCAGTGAGTAAGTAGAGTCACTCAGAGAGGAGTGAGGTCCCTGGAAGAGGGATGGAGGAAGGAGTGCTGCAGCTGCCTCAGTGATCTGAGCCAGCTGGCACAGGAAAGGAAAGAAGGAGAAAGACCTAGAGCTGAAACCTAAGCTTCCATAGGAAAGAAAGACAAGTACGGAACGAAGTAGTAAGAGAACACAGAGGACGTGGGTTAGGAGACAACCCTGCCTAGAAGTTCTAAGCACAAGGCTGGGGCCCGGTCCTCAAGGTTGTATGGACACTAATGGTTCTGCAGCAGACATCGGTGGAGTAGTGAGCTGTAAATGCACTACTCCCATCTAAGACTTGGGGGCACAACAGCAACACGGATAGAGAGCCGGGACTCAGGAGTAAGGGAGTCCCCGAAGCAGGCTACAGCTGTCTGCCGTACAAGTAGAGTTCTTGGGAACATCTGATAGGAGGAACTCCAGTGTAACTCAGTACTAGGAGATCTTCACAATAAAAGGCGCTATAGAGGAGACGTTCAGAAAAGGCACATGTTGGCGGAGTGTGGGAAGGGAGCATTCCATATTGCCTGGAGGTTGGCTGAGTCCCTGACCCGGAGGACACAGTATGGAGGCCGGCACCTGTGTGCACTATAGACTGTGAGTAAAGCTTTGGAACTACAAGCCCTGGTGTCCTCCATTGATTCCTGCGCCAACACACACCCAGCACCGCTACATCTGGGTACCAGCTTCCACACCGCCTGCGCCTCTCCTCTTCTCCCTACATCTACATTGCCCTGGGGCTACAGCTCCACCTGTGGGAAGCTACACCATCTCGGCTGCAACACACCATCAGCCCCAGAGGATCTGCATGCAGCGTCGGCTTAACACCTCCCTTGCCGAGCACCACAGGTGGCATCACAAACTATTCTATTAACTACATTCCACCATTTCCATTCCTCCATTACTTGGGCGCCCAGGGCCACAGACCGGGTCACTGCTGCTGTGACACATCCCGCTGACACCGGCCTGGTAACGAGTACCCCACAGCCCTGGGAGGGCGACCCAGCGGCTGTAGCCGCACCCCCGGCCCTGACAGATACCGGCTCTGCTTTACATAGTAGAAGCAGCAAGGTACTCAAAATATAATAAGTCTCTGATAGGTTCACAAGTAGGGTATCCAGCCCATTTGTAGAAATGATAATGAACTTGGCACTCCCTATTTGTTGAAAAAGAGGATTAGATTTTATTGCCATCCAGATAAAGTTTAATTCTAAATGTTTTTGATCCAACACAAGACCTTCATCAGAGAATCTCTTTAAGATTACTGGATGCTGTGTTGGTGCTATTTAGCCTACGCCCATGAAAAACCTAAAGTTATGTTTTTTTAAAAGTTAAACCAGATAATGATACATATTCTTTTAAATTAAATGCATTTTTATTTCCATGATTATAGAGTGGCCATTGTGCCTGGGCATCTGTTAATAGTAACTAAAGATAATCTTTACAGCCAACACATGGACCATACGTGTAGAGACTGTAGGATGCTGTACACAGACCAAGGGTGAAAGGGGTTTATCATACAGTAGAAACTCCACGCAGGGAGAAAATGGAGGGATAATTTTCCCTAATACAGCAAAAGGCTAATGGGGATAACTTAAGGAACGGGGACAAGTAAAGCCGAAAATACAGTAAAATATAACTTATCACTCAGGCGCCAGTCACGGTTGAACTTCTGTCTGACTGCTGCTGCCTAGATTGTGTTGCAGTGGGGGTCTGTCACAATCCTGAGATAAATGATGTAGTATCTTTTGACGTTGGCGGTGTCCTCCCGTGGTCCTGACGATGGCGGCAAATCCTCGGGATCCTGATGCGGATCTTGGGTCCAGCAGATGAGGTGATGAAGAGGGATATGTCCTTATCCTCAGCAGTGAGTGACCCAACACTACGGAGATTTGCAGCACTGCCCAAACACAGTTTACAATGGGCAGCCCGGTTTTGCTGTGCCGAATTGACACATGCCTAAGTCCCGTTCACAGACCGTGTCTCTCACGGTCAGTACTGTCATTGGGGATGGCTGTGGCAACATTATCGGCTGTGTCAGTGGTCTCAGCAAGGGCAGTGATGTCGGCTGGGACAGCGGTGTCTGAGCGGTACTCAGTCAACGGTCTCCTGTCAAAACAATAAAGGAAAAATGTGATAATTTTCCTTGGCATTCCGGGTTTCACATGGGGGCAGAGGAGCCCCATAGATTTACGGTATATGGGGTTTTGTCTGATTTTCATTTGTTGTTTATTTTTTAAATAGATTAAAGACTACTTTTCTTTTTTTCCAACTAGTTTTTAATAACCAAATTGTAGGTGTCGTCCTTTAAATCCTTCTATGTAATTTCCTTTGATATCATCTTGTCCTTGGTTTTGTGCAAGCATGGTTTATAGATAAATCCGTGCTTATTTATTTAGATGTATTCTATGTATGAATGCGGTTGGATGTCTGGTTTTCAGAGTTAATTATTTAAAAGGTACAAGTGAAGTATATACTCACAGCAGTTTGTCAACTGATTTCCCTTTACAGTTGAAGGGTTTTTAATAAAAAAGAGTCATGTATTATAAATACATGTACCATGAAATTCAGAGATCAATTGCCCAAGTTTTCATCAACATGGCAAGTATAAGTGGCATACGGGTAGCAATGAGGAAATATTTCGGCTTTTAATGAGCTTACAGATCAGATTATTTCCTATATTTCCTACGATTGTTAAAAATAAATGTGAAATAAATTAAATTTTTATTCCTTGAGATGAAGCACCATAGGGTCCATGAATATACAGAAGGTATGGAAAGTATTCAGACACCTTTAAATTTTTCACTATTTGTTTCATTGCAGCCATTTGGTAAATTCAAAAAAGTTCAGTTTTTTCTCAGTAATGTACACTCTGCACCCGATCTTGACTGAAAAAACAGAAATGTAGAAATTTTTGCAAAATTATTAAAAAAGAAAACTTGAAATATCACATGGTCATAAGTATTCAGACCCTTTGCTAATTAGTGAGTAGAACCACCCTTTTGATCGAGTACAGCTATGAGTCTTCTTGGGAATGATGTAACAAGTTTTTAACACCTGGATTTGGGGATCCTCTGCCATTCTTCCTTGCAGATCCTCTCCAGTTCCGTCAGGTTGGATGGTGAACGTTGGTAGACAGCCATTTTTAAGTCTCTCCAGAGATGCTCAATTGAGTTTAGGTCAGGGCTCTGGCTGGGCCAGTCAAGAATGGTCACATAGTCGGAAGCCACTCCTTTGTTATTTTAGCTGTGTGCTTAGGGTCATTGTCTTGTTAGAAGGTGAAGCTTCAGCCAAATCTGAGGTCCAGAGCACTCTAGAAGAGGTTTTCGTCCAGGATATCTATGTACTTGGCCGCATTCATGTTTCCTTCAATTGCAACCAGTCGTCCTTTCCATGCAGCTGAAAAACACCCCACATAGTATGATGCTGCCACCACCATGTTTCATTATTGGGACTGTATTGAGCAGGTGATGAGCAGTGCCTGGTTTTCTCCACACATACCACTTAGAATTATCACCAAAAAATTCTATCTTCATCTCATCAGACCAATGAATCTTATTTCTCATAGTCTGGGAGTCCTTCATGTGTTTTGTTAGCAAACTCTATGCAGGTTTTCAAATGTCTGGCACTAAGGAGAGGCTTTTGTCAGGCCACTCTGCCATAAATGCCTGACTGGTGGAGGGCTGCAGTGATAGTTGACTTTGTGGAACTTTCTCCCAACTCCCTACTGCCTCTGCGCAGCTCAGCCATTGTGATCTTGGGGTTCTTCTTTACCCCTCTCATCAAGGCTCTTCTCCCACGAGTGCTCAGTTTGGCTGGACGGCCAGGTCTAGGTAGACTTCTGGTGGTCCCAAACTTCTTCCATTTAAGGATTATGGAGGCCACTGTGCTCTTAGGAACTTTAAGTACTGCAGAAATTATTTTGTAACCTTGGCCAGATCTGTGTCTTGCCACAATTCTGTCTCTGAGCTCATTGGCCAGTTCCTTTGACCTCATGATTCTCATTTGGTCTGACATGACATGCACTGTGAGGTCTTATATAGACAAGTGTGTGCCATTACAAATCAAGTCCTATCAGTTTAATTAAACACAGCTGGACTCCAATGAAGGAGTAGAAAAATCTCAAGGGGGATCATAAGGAAAGGGACAGCATGTGACTTAAATATTAGTGTCTGAGCAAAGGGTCTGAATACTTATGACCATGTGGTATTTCAGTTTTTCTTTTTTAATAAATTTGCAAAAATTTCTATTCTTTTCAGTCAAGATGGGGTGCTGAGTGTACATTAAAGAGAAAAAAAGAAGATTTTGAATTTACCAATTGGCTGCAATGAAACAAAGAGAGAAAAATTGAAAGGGGTTTTAATACTTTCATTATCCACTATAAATGGTCAAATTTAGGGATATGCTCATTCGGTGAATATTTTTTGCTTAAATACATGTATTATGAGCTAGAAAACATTTTTATCTCCTATATATCACAGTGCATAGCCAACTGCAGAACATTGTTTAGAGAGTTTTTCTGATAGCTTCAGTCTTTACCCAATGTGTCCCCTCTCCTGAACAATGTTCTAAGCTGATCTATGGTCAAATCAAAGTTCCATTGTTTTATTGCATTTAAGACCACAAATTTGCCCATAGCCTTTAAGTTAGCCAAAATCAGAACTGCGATTTTTCTGGCTCATTGAGGTGCTTAGTAGATGGTCATGTTCTATTACCTCCACATGTTCTTATTTTGTCTTCATGGTTGAACCACAATACAAACACTTTTAAAGGAAAGCTACGAGTAAAATAGAAAAACTGTTATACTTAGTGCAGGGCCTATGAGGGTGGGAGCAAAATTATCATCTTGCTGCTCTTTGAAGTCCATTTATTACTGTATATAGCAACCAACTAAGGCCCTAGGTTACTGTGTAATGTTTGACTGGTATAGCATCTTATATATAACAGTGGATTATGTCTTTCTTTCCGAAGCCGGGATGGGCGGCGCCTGACACCAGAGTCAACGCGTGCGAATACCGCACTACGGCACCATTTTATTGAAGACACTGTCTTTGTAAATTTGCAGACAGTGTCTTCAAGAAAATGGTGCAGTATATCATGGGATGCGCACATGCTGACTCCGCCACCATTTTATTGAAGAATTGTACTACAACGTCAACATAGCAAATGTACAATGTACATACAATGTCTCCATCATCTTTATGGCCATCACATGTGCACTGCTATGTTGACATTGTAGTACATTACTTGAATAAAATGGTGCCAAAGTCCGTGAGTGTGCATACCATGATCTCCAGCTCCATTTTATTGAATACCCTGTGTATGTGATTTCGCAGACACAGTGGCTTTACAAAAATGGCACCGGACAGCGCAGAACGTGCATGCCCTGTCTCCGGAGTCATATTATTGAAGAATTCTACTACAATGTCAACATAGCAGTGCAGCTATTACCACTATGTCTATGGCCAGTGTGTGCGCAGTGTTATGTTTATGCTGCATTATATTACTTCAATAAAATTGTACTGGAGTAAGAGCGTGCACATACAGCGCCATTTTATTTAAGACACTGTGTAAATGTACCAATAAAAGTGCTCACCACCCAGGGATAGAATGGGTTCAGTAGCTAGTTCTATTATGAAAGAAAAAAGTACAAAATTATTGAGAAGCCATGCATTATTTTGCGCTTTAACGGAGGAGCCCAGTTGGCATAAACCCCTCTCTCTTGGAATTTCCTACTCATTTTTTTTAAATTAGTTTTGTAAACGAGACAATCCCTTAAGCCATATTTAGACATCTGTGAAAACATGGTCCATGTGCAGACCATGATGTACAGACTGGTTAGAGGTCTCGATATCCAAACTGAACACCTTCGTATAGAGTATGTATATAAAGCTGCTGATCTTAGGCCAGTCAGTACTTTACCGTTTCTAAATGGACTGTATTTGGTGTATGTCTGAAATCGTCCTTAAAAGAAGTTGAAATGTAATAATGAATTTGTATCTTTCATTTTAAATGTAAATTTTATTTTCTGTTCCTTCTGTTAAATAAAATATGTATGATATATAGTTTACAATATATATAAATTTATCTTCCAAGAAACAGTCTTAATGCGTTCTGCAATATTAATATTGTGCCACAAATATTCCATATTTCTCTTATTTCATCACCACCCATGCAATGATAATTATGTCTATTCATATTTGTTTGTTTTTTTGACATGCAAAAATTAGTTAAAAAAAACTGTAGAAGAAATTAGAGGAAATTAGTTTCCAGTACAGCTATAAGTATTTAGCTCAGTTTGGTGTAATTCATGTAATTCATTTAATACTTGGAACCATAAAAAAGTGGAACAAATACACTGCATATCTCAATCTATCAAACCAGTGCTTAAAGAAGCACTTCCATAAAATATTTTATCTTTTTGATATATTGAACTTTTTTATTATATAGCACTGTGTATTGACAATTACTCAGTTTGCCGTTCTACCAGGTTAATTATTATAGTTTTCATTAAGTCTATGAAATCATGTGATTAAAAACATACTATATGAATCTTTCCAAGCTCTCTGTAGAAGCAGGAAGTCTCTTTTTCCTGCATGTGTAATCATTAGAACTACAATACTACATCATTGCAAAGCCCCTAGAGGGGGAGAGTAGTGGAGCAGCTCGGTCAGGAAATGAAGAAGGGGATGACTCATACATGGAAAATTGACTTCCTATTACTACTTAAAGCTTAGAAGGATTCACAAACCTCAAAGCATTTGTGGGATGTACTATCAAATGAAGTCTAAGCACTGGCTATATGATTTCAGACATATATGTTTGATTGTGCGGCATTTCAGAGAAAAACACAATTTAGATGCTGCCAAGGACCAAGCCACATGGAAGACTAGTTGGATGGCGCAACAGTTCATAGAAAAACATACTTTAAATGTCACTGGGAGCCAAGTCACAAGAGAGACTAGTTGGACTTAAGAGTTTGTGGTGGCTTCTCTTCTCCCGCTCCCCATGAGTGACAGGTCTCTCTTTGTGTGCATTTATAGAGAAATATCTGTCAGTCACTGGCAGTGGACGTGGAGAAGCCGCCGGTGACCTTCCATGTCTGACTAATCCCCACAGTGGTTCAGTCCCCAGTGGCTTTTAGCACTTGTGTAATTTGAAGATTGTGGCCACCAATGCAAATTTGTCAACTGGGCCTCCAATTATCATTATGCATTAGTATTAGTCTTCTCACATAGGCCAAAGAGACCTTTGGATCTCTTCAGGAGTCTGAGTGCAACTGTAACCCTTGAATTGACTATAGTTACGGCCTACTTCAGAGGTTTTATGGAGCCTATGCTTTGATTTGTCCCTTTCCGCTCACAATTGGCCAACTTTAATATTGCATTTATGGTGAAGGATTTTTTTTATATAAATTAAACACTTTGTTCAATTTCATTTTTTAATCTAGCTGCGTAGTTTATTTACTACTTGATATCATTTTGACATTTGCTGCTCTTCTTGTGTTAATCTCGAGGAATAAGTTTGTCATCTGTTTACTACAGAAATTCCTCTAAGCTTGGTTTTACAAGTTTTAAATCTGTCAGTAGGAATTTAGCATCCAGGGTTTTTCACTACAGCCTCAAACTCCTATTTAATTTTCTGAATTACCTAATCTTCTTTTATTTGGTGAGAAAGAGATAAAATATACGGAGAATAGATTTACTGAAAGGGAATTCATTTAAGCTGTCAGATTTTTAAAACAAAATGGTCTATAGTATTGCGTCCCCAGTAATGTAATAAATCAACAAGCATATCCCCGCACATTGAGTTTAGTTACGTATCTAATCAGGTTTACAGCCAGAGTGAAATATCGGAAAAAAAAGATCATTCTTCCTCTAAATAAAATCTTCTTTTTCGACTTTAGTATAGGGCATTTTAGTTGTTTTGTATGAATGTGTTTTCTGTTTTATCCAATATATAAAAAGCCTGCAATAAGATGAGAATTGTAATGTGTCCTAAGGAGAAAATACAGAAAATTCAGACGATGTACTGGAAGCAAAGATCAATAGATAGATAGATAGATAGATAGATAGATAGATAGATAGATAGATAGATAGATAGATAGATTTTAGATTATAAGCCCCATTGGAAACAATGATGGTATTATCTGTAAAACACTGCAGAATTAGTGGCGCTATATAAGTGAGTAAAATAAATAATTAGATTGATTTGTATTATATTATTGGAGGTGGTGAATGCCTATATATTTGACTGCAAGAGCAAACCTGAAAGACAATAGCCCTATAGGGTCTTATCCAAGTAAATATATTGATAGTAACAGGAGATTTGCTGGTTGGGTTGTGTTTCCTCAAACACTTAGGCTACGTTCACACGTAGCGGAACTCTCGCGGAAGTTACCGCGAGAATTCCGGAATTCCATTCCGCGTGAAAATCGCATTTTAAATTACTGCGATTTTCCCACGGAAAAACTAGCGATTTGCAAGGGTAATTAGCTTGCAGAATGCTAGCGTTTTCCAAGCGATCTGGAGCATCGCTTGGAGAACTGATTGACAGGTTGGTCACACTCGTCAAGCACAGTGTTTGACAAGTGTGACCAACTTTTTACTAGTGATGCTGCCTATGCAGCATCAGTAGTAAATAGAGTTGAGCGATACCGTCCGATACTTCAAAGTATCGGATCGGAATGGATCGGCCGATCTTAAAAAAAAGTATCGGTATCGCCGATTCCGATACCGGAAGTCCCATTCAAGTCTATGGGACTTCCGGTATCGGAATAAGAAAAATCCTGTTTTTCCCTTGTACAGCCTCTCTGGGGTCTGTACGGGCCTTTCGGGGGGCTGTGCCGGCCTGCCAGGGGGTCTGTGCAGGCTCCGGTGGTCTGTGCCGGCCTGCCGGGGGGCTGTGCCGGCCTGCCAGGGGGGCTGTGCCGGCCTGCCGGTGGTCTGTGCACCCTGTGGGGGGCTGTGCCGGCCTGCCGGGGGGCTGTGCCGGCCTGCCGGTGGTCTGTGCACCCTGTGGGGGGCTGTGCCGGCCTGCCGGGGGGCTGTGCCGGCCTGCCGGGGGCTGTGCTGATGTCCGGGGGTCTGTGCAAGCATCGTCCGATGGGACTACAAGTCCCATCTGGCGATGCCTGCTACCATGACAGTGATTGACACATTAGCCAATGATGGGACAGTAGTAGTCCCATCATCCGGCTAATGTGTTAAATGTTAAAAAAAAAAAAAAAAATACTACATACATACTACATGCATGCTACATACATACTACATGCTACATACATACTACATACATACTACATACATAACACATATATACTACATACATACTACATACATACTACATATATACTACATGCATGCTACATACATACTACATGCTACATACATACTACATATATACTACATACATACTACATACATACTACATGCATGCTACATACATACTACATGCTACATACATACTACATATATACTACATGCATGCTACATACATACTACATGCTACATACATACTACATATATACTACATATATACTACATACATACTACATGCATGCTACATACATACTACATGCTACATACATACTACATATATACTACATGCATGCTACATACATACTACATGCTACATATATACTACATACATACTACATATATACTACATGCATGCTACATACATACTACATGCTACATACATACTACATATATGCTACATACATACTACATATATACTACATGCATGCTACATACATACTGCATGCTACATACATACTACATGCTACATACATACCACATATATACTACATACATACTACATGCATGCTACATGCTACATACATACCACATACATACTACATACATACTACATACATACTACATGCTACATACATACTACATATATACTACATGCATGCTACATACATACTACATGCTACATACATACTACATATATACTACATGCATGCTACATACATACTACATGCTACATACATACTACATATATACTACATGCATGCTACATACATACTACATACATACCACATATATACTACATACATACTACATACAATACATTCATACAATACATACATAGACATACAGTACATATAACATAGAGTAACATACTTACCAATACTTGTCACATTGTTCCCCGAAGCCATTGTCTTTTACGGAATAAATATTAACATAACAAACCACAAAAATACTCACCCACGATCCGAAGCAGTCCACGAGTGTGTCCTACGACGATCTTGGGTAGAGAACTGCAGCATCAGCTGTTGCTGCCGTTCTCTACGGGCTGCAGGAATCCAATGACGGAAGGTAGGTATCCTTCCGCACTGTATTCCTCCGCCACTTAAAAAAAAAAAAAGTCCCTAGTCTCACTTTATGCCATTGCTGTGTGGGAAATTCCCACGCAGCAATGGCTTAAAGTGAGACTAGGGACTTTTTTTTTTTTAAGTGGCGGAGGAATACAGTGCGGAAGGATACCTACCTTCCGTCATTGGATTCCTGCAGCCCGTAGAGAACGGCAGCAACAGCTGATGCTGCAGTTCTCTACCCAAGATCGTCGTGGGACACACTCGTGGACTGCTTCGGATCGTGGGTGAGTATTTTTGTGGTTTGTTATGTTAATATTTATTCCGTAAAAGACAATGGCTTCGGGGAACAATGTGACAAGTATTGGTAAGTATGTTACTCATTGTTATATGTACTGTATGTCTATGTATGTATTGTATGAATGTATTGTATGTAGTATGTATGTAGTATATATGTGGTATGTATGTAGCATGTAGTATGTATGTAGTATGTATGTAGCATGCATGTAGCATGCAGTATGTATGCAGCATGCATGTAGTATACATGTAGTATGTATGTAGCATGTAGTATGTATGTAGCATGCATGTAGTATATATGTAGTATGTATGTAGCATGTAGTATGTATGTAGCATGCATGTAGTATGTATGTAGTATGTATGTAGTATATATGTAGTATGTATGTAGCATGTAGTATGTATGTAGCATGCATGTAGTATATATGTAGTATGTATGTAGTATGTATGTAGTATATATGTGTTATGTATGTAGTATGTATGTAGTATGTATGTAGTATGTATGTAGTATATATGTAGTATGTATGTAGCATGTAGTATGTAGCATGCATGTAGTATATAAGTAGTATGTATGTAGCATGTAGTATGTATGTAGCATGCATGTAGTATGTATGTAGCATGCATGTAGTATGTATGTAGTATGTATGTAGTATGTATGTAGTATATATGTAGTATGTATGTAGCATGTAGTATGTATGTAGCATGCATGTAGTATGTATGTAGTATGTATGTAGTATATATGTGTTATGTATGTAGTATGTATGTAGTATGTATGTAGTATTTATGTAGCATGTAGTATGTATGTAGCATGCATGTAGTATGTATGTAGTATTTTTTTTTTTAACATTTAACACATTAGCCGGATGATGGGACTACTACTGTCCCATCATTGGCTAATGTGTCAATCACTGTCATGGTAGCAGGCATCGCCAGATGGGACTTGTAGTCCCATCGGACGAAGCTTGCACAGACCCCCGGACATCAGCACAGCCCCCCGGCAGGCCGGCACAGCCCCCCGGCAGGCCGGCACAGCCCCCCACAGGGTGCACAGACCACCGGCAGGCCGGCACAGCCCCCCGGCAGGCCGGTACAGACCCCCACAGGGTGCACAGACCACCGGCAGGCCGGCACAGCCCCCCAGCAGGCCGGTACAGACCCCGGGCAGTCCACACAGCCCCCCGGCAGGCCGGCACAGCCCCCCGGCAGGCCGGCAGAGACCCCCGGAAGGCCCGAAATGACGGCGCATCATGATGCGCACACACCGCGCATCATGATGACGTCAGGCTGTCAATCAACTTTGAACTTCCGATTCCGATGCCGACTTCCGATATTGAAAAAATATCGGAAGTCGGTATCGGAATTCCGATACAGCAAGTATCGGCCGATACCCGATACTTGCGGTATCGGAATGCTCAACACTAGTAGTAAAAGATAAGATGTAAAAAATAATAAAAAAAAATAAAAAAATATTGTTATTCTCACCTTCCGGCGTCCCGCGCAGCCTTCCCACCTCTCTCCACGCTCCCGGCATCTTCCGGTCCCAGTAATCCTTTGCGCAAATAACCGCGAGACGTCGCGCTCCTGCGAGACCTCAATGTCATCGCGGTCATTCTCACAAAGGATTACTGGGACCGGAAGATGCCGGGAGCATGGAGAGAGGCGGCAAGGCTGCGCGGGACGCCGGAAGGGGAGAATAACACTATTTTTTATTTTAATTCTATTTTTTACAGGGATATGGTACCCACAGCCCTGAGGACAGTCTCCTCTCCTCCGGACCGTGGGTACCATCCGCAAATGTTCTGCTTACTTTTCGCATGGTGGGCACAGCCACATGCGGAAAGTAAGCAGAACAATGCATTCCTATATGGACGGAATCGTCGCGATTCCGCTAAATTAATGAGCATGCTGCGTTTTTTACTGTGAAGCGATTCCGCAGCATTAGCACAGCATTGCGGAATCGCATAGGATTGCATGGGATGCTTATTTTTCGCATTTTCGAGGCAAAATCACGCGTTTAAAACCGCCGTAAAAACACTGCGATGTGTGAACGCAGCCTAAATGCACTTAAAAACAGGCTGCAGCAGATCAACAAGATAAAAGAACATCAAAGTAGAAAGGAGTGGGCTAGCTCCTCCACTGCCAGGAGGAGGACACTGTTGACAGAGCGAGTCAGGAACCAGTGAAGATTATATGTGGTTTATTAGTCAGCACATTTCAAAGTAACACACTTCTTTTGGACAAGCAACAGTGACTTTGACAGTGACTCTGACTGTGGCTTGTCCTGAAGAAGAAGTATGCTACTTTGAAACGCGTCCAATATACGGCAGCATTTTGGCCTTGTAGCGCTGGGGTCCTGTGTTCAAATCCCACTAAGTACAACATCTGAATAGAGCTTGTATGTTCTCCCCATGTTTGTATGGATTTCCTCCAGGCTCTCTATTTTCCTCCTACACTCCATAGATATACTGATAGCGATCTTAGATTGTGAGACCCAGTGGGGACAGAGATGATGAGGTCTGTAAAGTGCTATGGAATTTTATGGTTCTACAAAGGTTGGTAAAATAATGACTAAATTATACATATATATATATATTTATTTATTTATATATATATATATATATATATATATATAATACAGGGGTTGGACAAAATAATGGAAACACCTAACAGTTTGGCATCATAGTCTTCGAACATGTTATACACATGCAAACCGTGACACATGGTAATGTTTTGTAGTTGATTATTTGTGTTATGTGATATGTGTATGTAAATTAACTGTTTGTTTTGCAGAATTGTAAGAACATTGATGAAAATCTGATACCAATGGCAGACCTCTCGGATTTTCAAAGAGGCCAAATTGTTGGTGCTCGTATGGCAGGCGCTAGTGTAACAGAAAGTGCCCGAATGCTTGGCGTGTCAAGAGGTACTGTCTCCAAAGTAATGACTGCGTTTGAAAGAGACGGAAAAACATCCACAGCAAAGCACAGGTCCGGCCGAAAGTCGAAGTTGACTGAGAAAGACCGTCGGACTCTAAAGCGATTTGTGATAGAGGATCGCAAGACCACGGCTCCGAAAATCACTGCTGAGCTCAATGAACTAATACAGAACCCAGATTCCATGAAAACTGTTCATCGGGAGCTGCACAAATATGGATTCCACGGAAGAGCTGCAATTCGAAAACCGCTGCTCTCAATGACAAATGTTTCCAAGCGTTTAGAGTGGTGTAGAAACCTCCAGAATTTGTCCCTCGAGCATTGGAAACATGTGATATTCTCAGATGAATCATCGTTTACCCTATTTCCGACCTACGGCCGAGTGTACGTTTGGAGACAGCCAAAAGTAGCATTCCATCCAGACTGCTTTCTCCCAACCGTAAAACATGGCAGAAGTTTTGTGATCATCTGGGGTGCTATTTCGTGGAGCTCCGCCGGGCCAATGATATCCCTTCATGGAAGAATTAACAGCCGCGATTATTAAGGCATTTTGGGTGACTAAGTGCATCCTATGGTTCAAGCACTGTTCCCGGAGGGGAACGCCATCTTTCAGGATGATAATGCACCAATTCATACAGCTAGAATCGTTAAAGCTAGAGATGAGCGACTTTGCCTTTTTTCAGGTCGAGTCAGGTTTCATGAAACCCGACTTTCTCAAAAGTCGGGTCGAACGAAATCGGCCGATTATCGTGAAAAGTCGAAGGCCGAATGAAACACGAAACCCAATACAAGTCAATGGAGAAGAAAAATTGGCAGTGAGTGGAGGACAGGAAACACACCTACAGTGCCCATTTTAATGCCAAAAACATCAATTCTTATTACTTAAGCTTGTCAACCTTAATTTACTTTATAATAATAGTTAGGCATTGAAAACTGGGGGTTATTTGGCTAAAGTTGTGGGGGGGTAGGGCTGGCTCCAGATTTTTGTGGGCCCTGGGCCAAAGAGTGTCACTGGGCTCTTTTAACACATGCCACAATTCATGATCCTCTGATACGGCAGAGAAATAGCGGTATAGTACAATGAAAAATACTTAACTTCTTACATCTCATGACTGATATCCATTTTAAATTCTCCAATAGCTCCAAAAACGGACAGTATATTACTCCATACAGTATTATGGCCACCGCATAGTGCGCTATACGGTGTAATGAGGCCCATATATTTCTCCATACAGAATCATTGGTCCCATATAATGTTTGAAACATTATATGATGAGCTCCACATAATGCTACAGTATATAATGGGCCCCATGGATGAAGCTCCACTGTCTTATGGGCCCAAATAATGCTCCATATATAATGGGCCCCATTTCTAATGCTCCAGTGCATAATGGGCCCTGTAAATGCTACTCCAGTGTCTGATGTCCACCTTTGGAATGCTCTAGTGTATGGTGGGCCTCATATATCATTCTCCAGAGTATAGTGCTCCCCAAAAATAGCTGTCCCAACATTGAAAACAATTAAATAAGTCTCCTCGCTAGGGAACCCCTGTACTAGTCTGGACTCGTCGTCATCCCCATCTTCCATCTCACTGCAGTTGGACTGTTTAGGCAGAGGGCGTACAGACGTGATGTCATTGTGCTCTCTGACCAGAATGTCACTGTCAGGAAACGCGGAAGATGTCACGGCGGTGGAGCAGGGAGAAGTAAGTATTTCAAATTTGCAAGTGCTGTGATCCTGAGCAAGCAGGGGGGCGCACTCATTGACAATGGCACTGGCACTCACACCCATGAGTATGCCCCCCCACCTGCTCAAGGAACCTGCACTTTCATCTGCACCTTCCTCTTTGTCACCGTGTAAAGTGGTATAGTATGCGGGAAGGGGAACCTGAGTTCCATCAGGGTCAGATTCTGGCTGTGTAGAGTGCAAGGGGAATGTAGTGGTCTGGGTCAATGTACCAGCAGAATCATCTAGCAGTGGCAGGGTATCAGTACACTTGTGGTGCCCCCAGGAGTACAGTCGCCACAGTGGCATTACCTTCCTCCTAGGGAGTGTGATGTCATGCTTGGGAGCAACAAAGGATCTCTCTAGCAGTTAAACCAACACACAACACAGTTCCCACTCCAGGCCAGCAGGGAGAGCTCTGAACCTGACTGCTGAGGAGCTGCTCTCTGTGGTCGGGAGGAGGTAAGTTAGGGCAGTCTGTGAAGAGAAGGGGAAGTGTGTTGATGTGAGAAGGAGAGCTGGAGGATGAGCAGAGTTAAGGCTCACTCCTAGCTGGAGCGCATGGTCGGGATTCCGGTCTCCGAGTTTGTAGGGACACTGCAGTAGAAACCGGAGGAAGTAGCAGCTGTAAATGCTCTGTACCCAACTAAGGCTCGGAGGCACCAGCAGCGACGTGTGTGAGCCAAAAGGAAAAGGCTATGGCTGCCTGCCATACGGGAAAGTTCCAAAAGAGAGTCAACAGGGGGAACTTCAGTGAACTCAGTACTGCGAGTACCTCAGATAAGCGCTAGAACAGAGGCCACACTACCTATCTGCAGTGAGAGAAAATTCCTAATTTGGTTCCAGGCTGACCAACTCCTTCTCCATCTGTACTCTGGGTCCTGGACGGCACTTGCCAAGTACAGGTAAAGGAACTGCACGACTGTGTCTGTCATCTTTCTCCTGCGCCTGGTGCATGGCTCTGCTACATCCTGCACTGCACACCATCTACCAACTCTTTCATCTGCCCTGCGACTACGGCCCTACCTGTGCAGGGCTTCTACATCTTAGCTGCACCACATCTCTCCCAGAGAAGCGACACTGCAAGCGGGTCAATCTGATCAGAAACCACAGGTGGCGTCACATATCATTCACCTATAAACGTTATTCACCCCTTTGCTTGGACGCCCGGGGCCACGGAACGGGTCATCACCACCAACGTGAGACATCCCTCTGAGACACCGGCCCGGTACCGATTAACCCCACTGCTCTGGCTGGCCACCCACACTCCATGTCAGATTCATCTTGGACTGGGGAATTCACGATTTGACTTGATAACCAAGGCATGGTATGATAGAAAGAGCTATATGGACTAATGTGAAGTGTGGCCTGCTGCATCATTCACTTTTGGTGGGGGTGAAGGACACAAGGAAAGGGGTTCTTCCTGACCAGGAGCCAGCACTTGATGACTCTGTGCTTGCATTTTTTGAAACTTCAGAAGAGGAGGGCATATTTGCTGGAGTCTGTTTCGGCAATGTAAGCTAAATCTAGTTCCTGATGCTCCGGCTTTAAAAGCGGTTAAACTACTCCCAAAAAAGGTAGCCTTCCAGGCATTCCGGAGTCAGACCATGACGCAGGCTCAACACCTCCTGCCTTAGCTGCTATTGTGCTTTTGCCACTGCCAGCAGATGCTCCACCACCATCAGCACCAGCAGGCCCCCCCACGCCCACGTCCGCGGCCTCTTCCACCAAACTTCAAAATGTTGCAGAAAATGAACCCAAAATAACATCAGATATATGGTACTGTATCAGAAGCGTACAGCTCTATACAGTCAAAGGATGATTGTCAATCTCCCTCTATATACCATCAGTTACACAGAGACGCTCACAGGCTCAGTATGGATTAGACAAGAATATAAAAAGTAGAAAAAGTGTACAGTATCATCAGATAGCAGATATATATAGTATAGTTTAAACATTCTAAATCTCCATAGATATTTCAGGAGGCAGACGCTCTCAGGCTCAGTATGGATTACAACACAATATAAAAAGCCGTAAAACGGTAATGGATCTGAAGAGTACAGCTGTACACAGTGTAGGGGTCATTGTTGTCAATCTCAGTATTTATTTCCACAGTCAGAAAATAACTCTCACTTGGTCAGTTTGGATTGGACCATCATCTAAAAAGCAGTAAATGGGTAATGTATCACAAGCGTAGAGCTGTATACACTAGTGTTGGGGTAATTTTTAAATGTACATCTAAATTGCAGGAGTAACCCACAGACTGTCACACGCTCAGGATGGATCACACCACAATATAACAAGAAGATCCGCAAGAAATAATCAAACATGTGGGACAATGTTCCAGGTGTCAATGATACACTTAGAGTGGTGGGTGGAGGAGGACTTCCTGGCAGAAAGGGTACAGTATCACTAGATACCAGGTATATATAGCATAGTTTAAACATTAAAAATGTACATCTATATATTCAGGAGTAGTGTTGAGCCACCCTGCTAGTGTTCCAGTTCGTTTTGGTTCGTCGAACACGAGGCAAGTTCGTCGAATGTTTGTCGAACGTTCGACGAACAGCGTCGAACACCATTGAAAACAATGGCAGGCAAACACAAACACATACAAACACATAGAAAACAACTGCAAAACACCTTAAAACGTGTCCCAAAGCAGACAAAATGCTCAGAATACAAAAATTACATATGGAAAACGGAAACTACATATAGATAAGAGGTCGAGGCGTAAAAGGAGGAAGAGGAGACACAGATATAGGCATGTTATGCCCTTATGAAGTCAAGAAAGGCTGGAATAAAAATGTAAAATACCACAAAACAGTAAAAATCTGAAATCGAAGACGATCATATACCGTCGGACTTCCCACCATAAATTAGGCCAACTGCTGATCGGGCGGCGTTATTCCCACGAACCTCCGAACAGCGTCCATGATGGCAAAGTGTTTGGTTTCCGGGGGGGCAGTATGGTTGCAAAGCTGAACCTTAAAAGAATGTCAAGGAGTGGAGCCTGCGGCTTAATTCGACTCCACCCAGGAAACCTCAATCATGCCAGCTACAGAAAAGATTGACAGATTGCAAGCTTTGTTGATTCTCTGGGTGGTGGTGGATGTCGGTTTTTAGTTGTGCTAGCGATTTGTCAGCTTAATTCCGTTAACGAACGAGACTCCAGCATGCCTCCGCGGTACGCGTCAAGCTTACTAGAGGGACACGCAAGGCTCTGGCATGCGAGATCGATCAGCAACAGGTCTGTCATGCCCTTACATGTCCGGGGCTGCATGCGTGCTACACTGAAAGGTCCAGCGTGTGTCGCTTACAGGTGAAGATAACCCGCTGAACCCCATTAGTGATGGGGATCTGGGATAACAATTCTTCCCCGTGAGCGAGGATTTCCCAGTAAGTGCAGGTCAACCGGAATTCCGGAATTAGGCCTATCCGGCATTCCAGAAAAAATTAAAAAATTAAGTGTCCAAACCACAGGTGCTGTAGTTTGCTTAACAGCTGGGCTCCTATGCTGAGTAGCATGCAGTTCTTACATAAACAGGCAGCATAGCTTGGTTCAATGGTGGGCTCCTCTGCTGAGTATGAGACAGTGCTACAAGGCCCAAAAGGATTTTCTGGACAAGATGCGGTAAAAAATAATTAGAAACACACACGGTGTAGCTCCTTGACAGGTGTACTACACCACTTGCTACCACACACTGCTACTACACCATGAAACAGTCTATTAACATTGAAAACCATTATTAATGTGAAAATGAAGCTACGTTTTTGTGAACGAACCGTTCTCGAACGGAACCTCGAACAGCCGAACTTTAAGCAAAGTGTTCGAGTTCGACGAACGGCTCGAACACCGCCCAAAACGGCTAGAATTTTAACTTGGTGAACAGGTCGACTCGAACACCGCTCATCTCTAATCAGGAGGCAGACTCAGACGTTCTTAGGCCCAGTATGGATTCAGCAAGATTGTAGAAAGTTGAGAAAGGGCACAGTATCACCGGATAACAGCTATATATGTAGCATAGTTTACACCTGAAAAACCTACAGTATGTCTATATATCAGAAGGCAGACAAAGACGGTCTCAGGCAAAGTATGGATTCGACGTGATTGTAGAAAGTTGAGAAAGGGTACAGTATCACTGGATAGCAGGTATATATAGCATAGTTTAAACATTAAAAATCTGCGTGTATATTTCCGGAGTCCGACAAAGACACTCACAGCCTCAGTATGGATTAGACAAGAATCTAAAAAGTAGAAAAAGGGTTATGTATTCGAAGTGTACACCAGTATACACTGTTGGGGTATTTTTCAATCTTCATATACATTTCAGTCTCAGTAAGACAGTCCAGACTCTCCGCAAGAGGAAACGAGATAGGTACAAGTTCAGACGGAAAGTCGACTGATTGCAGAAATTTTGGAATTACTAATCACGGTAAAAACTCCCGGGAGAATTCTCAGAGGCGATGCTGACCCTCAATTACTTTGACTGTGGAAACAGCGAAAACAGTTCTTGTGAAGAAAGGTTTGCTGTATCGCAGTACCGTGGAACCCATCACCATTACTCATCTCCATCAAATTGTGGTCACAGGAACAGATGTAGACATTGTCCTCTCTGCGTATCATGATCTGTCAGGTAACTTTGGAGTGCAGAAGACAGAAGCCACAGGCCGTAGGCGATTCTATTGGATTGGCATGAGAGGACACATTTAAAA
The DNA here is from genome assembly GCF_039654945.1 of Dendrobates tinctorius. Lineage (NCBI taxonomy): Eukaryota > Metazoa > Chordata > Amphibia > Anura > Dendrobatidae > Dendrobates > Dendrobates tinctorius. The sequence goes on along the minus strand of NW_027361705.1, from coordinate 15,779,317 downwards.
ATGTGGGCAGGAATGTCACACGTCTGTGAGTTGGAAAACCGTGAAAGCTGATGATAAACCACCAATGCATCCCATTGTGAGTCAACGTCTATAACAAATGGAAGCCATTGATCATCTGAAGATAGAGCCCAGCAGGACAGGGAATAGCTACGTCTTAACCATCATCTATCATTTCACCAAATTTGTATTGGCAGTCCCAGTGAAGTATTTTACAGGCCAGACTACATAGTGGTGGAACAGGGAGAAGTAAATATTGCAAGTGCTGCTCCCTGAGCAAGCAGGGGGGCCCACTCGTGGGCGGCGGTACTGGCACAGGGCCCTCATAGTACGCTGGTGTGTCTGACGGCGGGTGTGCACCCCCACCATCAGAGACACTTGATTCTACTATGAGGGACCTTGTGCCAGTGCCGTTGCCAAAGAGTGTGCCCACCCACCTGTCCAGGGCAATGGCACTCGCACGGGTGCATGCACCAGGTGGTGACCCCGGCCCTGTGGGGGAGACAGCCCAGTTAGGGAGGTGGAAAAAATGGCATATGTTGATGTTGGACATTCAGCAGCTGCAAATGGAGTAATTGGAGAAGTCTGCGGAAGAGGAGGACAAAAGCAAGCCATTTTTCTGGCAACCTATGTGTCAGCAGGGGAGGGTGGGACAAAATCCTTTGAAACCCATGCATGGTTCATTTTAATGAAGGTTAGATCATCAACATTTTGGGTCAACAGACGGGTCCTTTTTTTCTGTCAGGATTGATCCAGCAGCACTGAAGACTCTTTCAGATAACACACTAGCAGCAGGGCAAGCGAACTCCTGTAAGGCATATTGTGCCAATTCAGGCCAGATGTCAAGTTTACTGGCCCAATAGTCAAAGGGGAATGACCGGTGAGGGACAACATCGATATGGGAGTAGAGGTAGTTTGTTACCATAGTTGACAACTGCTGTGTCCTGTTACTTTCGATCGATGCAGTATTACCAGTCGTGTGAGAGGTACTTGAAAAATCAGTCCACAACATGGTCATGAAACCCCTGTGTCCAACGCCACTTCGGCTGTGTACACCACGAACACCTCATCCATGTTGCCCCCTACGGCTCATTGGAAAAACATCACCGCTGCTGGGAATGCCTCAAACAAATGGTTTACCAGAGTTGCTTGTTTGTTAGCCATTATTAGCTCTAGATTCTCCTGTGGCATGATGTTTTGGAATTTGCCTTTATAGCGTGGATCCAGGATGCTCGCCAACCAGTAGTCGTCATGGTTCATCATTTTGGCAATGCGGGGGTTCCTTTTAAGGATCTGCAAGGCATAATCAGACATGTGGGCCAATGTTCCAGGTGTCAATGATGCACTGCAAGTGCTGGGTGGAGGAGCACTTTCTGGCAAATCCACATCCCTTCAGTCACGCGCAAACCCTGTACTTGACCTTGCCACGCCAACTTTTTTTTTTGCCCCCTGAGAAGCATCCTCCTCCCCAAAATAATCATCCCACATCATCCTCCTCCTCTTCCTCTTCTTCCTCCACCTCGTCCACGAGACTTCCCTGAGCTGACAATGGCTGAATGTCATCAAGGCTTCCCTCCTCCTCTTCCTCCTCGGCTGCAGACGCCTGCTCCTTAATGTGCGTCAAAGTTTGCATGAGCAGATGCATAAGTGGGATGCTCATGATTACGATGGCATCATCTAGGCTTTCCAGTCATGTGCATTCCTCAAAACACTGAAGGACTTTACAGAGGTCTTTAAGCTTTGACCACTGCACACCAGACAACTCCATGTCTGCCTGCAAACTGCATGCCCGTGTATCCTCCCACAAATGAATTACAGCCTGCCTCTGTTCGCACAGCATCTGAACGATGTGCAGGGTGGATTTCCAACTTGTTGCAACGTCGATAATTAGGTGGTGCTTGGGAAGGTGGAGCTTGTGCATTCGAGTGGAGTGTACGGGCGACCGGCGGATGTGCGAGCAGAGTCTTCGCACCTTATGGAGCATGGTTGTTAACTCCGGATAATTATTGAGGAAGCACTGCACCACCAGGTTCAAGGTTTGAGCCAGGCAAGGTATGTGTCTGAGTTTTGAAAGGGCTATGGCTGCCACAAAATTCTGGCCATTATCACTGACTACCTTGCCTGCCTCAAGATGTAGACTGTCCAGCCATGACTCAGTTTGTCGCTGCAAGTAGTCCGCCAGTACATCCGCGGTGTGTCTGTTGTCGCCCAAGCACATCATCTTCAACACAGCCTGCTGACGCTTACCACTAGCTGTTCGATAGTGGGACACCTCGTGTGCAAAACTGGCAGCTGCGGATGGAGTGCTCGTGCGACTGAGCTCTGTGGACGAGCTTTCGCTTCTGGAGGAGGAGGAGGAGGGTCGAACGCTTACAGCCAACTGTTTCCTATACCGTGGGCTAGGCAACACTGTCCCATCACCACTGTCCCCTGTGGACCCTGCATCCACCACATTAACCCAGTGCGCAGTGATGGACACGTAACGGCCCTGGCCATGCCTACTGGACCATGCATCTGTTGTGCCATGCACCTTTTCACTCACTGATTGCTTGAGTGCATGGACAATGCGGTTTTTCACATGCACGTGGAGGGCTGGGATGGCTTTTCGCGAAAAGACGTGCCGACTGGCTAGGTCATAGCGTGGTACTGCGTAGTCCATGAGCTCGCAGAAAGCTTTGCTTTCAACCAACCGGTTGGGCATCATCTCTATCGAGATTAGTTTGGCAATGTGGGCGTTCAAAGCCAGTGTACGCGGATGAGAGGATGAGTACTTTCTTGTCCTACTCAGAGTCTCTGATAGGGTGAGCTGGACTTGAGAGCTGCATATGGTGGAACTAGCGGTGGACATGGCGGACTGAGAGAGGGTTGGTGATGGTGTTGGTGGTGTTGCTGATGGCCTAGATTCAGTCTTTCGTAGCAATAACATTGTGATTCCATGACTGCTTTGCCCTTGCGACGACACCTCGACATTTGCTGCTGGTGGTGTGCTAACCGGTAGGCTTACAGTGGGGGAAGCGATGTAGCGTTGCTGAAGACCTTCAATCGGAGCAGGTGCACATGTGGTATGTGAGGTTTGGTAGCCCATCCATGCTTGCAAGTGCATAGTGGTTAAATGTCTAAGCATGCAACTGGTATTCAAATTTCTCAGATTTTTCCCTCGGCTAAAGGTCTTTGCGCACTTCTTACAGATTACTTTTGTCTGATCATTAGGATTTTGTTCAAAAAAGTGCCACACTGCACTCTTCCTACTATGGAAGACATTTTGAGACGTTGCACGCTGTGCTAATTTGACCATCTGGCCAAGCTGTCTAGCAATTCTTTTGGTTTTTGTAACACATTTTTGGACTGCTAAGGTCATGCCAGATAACAGCTGTTGCGATGTCATTGCCTGCTGCGGATCCTCCTCCTCCTCTTCTGAGCTATTGGCAGCGGCACCCTCTTCCTCCAATGGATGCCAATCTTGGTCAACAACTGGGTCATCCATCACCTCCTCTTCAATTTCATGTGCACCTTCCTCTGTGTCACCGTGTAAGGTGGTATAGTATGCGGGAAGGGGCACCTATGTTTCATCAGGGTCTGATTCTGCCTCAGTACACTGCAAGGACAATGTAGTGCTCTGAGTGAATGTGCCAGCAGAAAAATCTAGCAGTGGCTGTGCATCAGTGCACTCCATGTCAGATTCATCTTGGACTGGGGAATTCACGATTTGACTTGGTAACCCAGGCATGGTATGTGAAAAGAGCTCCATAGAGTAATCGGTAGTGTGGCCTGCCACATCCTTCACTTTTGGTATGGGTGAAGGACACAAGGAAAGGTGTTGTTCTTGACCAGGAGCCTCCACTGACGACTCAGTGCTTTTATTTTCTGAAACTTCAGAAGAGGAGGCAAGAGAGCTGGAGGCTTTGTCAGCAATGTAAGCCAAAACTTGTTCCTGAAGCTCCGGCTTTAAAAGTGGTTTACCTACTCCCAGAAAAGAGAGCATTTGAGGCCTTGTGGAGCCAGACGATGACGCAGGCTCAACACCTCCTGCCTTAGGTGCTATTGTGCTTTTGCCACTACCAACAAATGCAACACCACCACCACCATCGGTACCAGCTGGCAACCCCCGCCCACTTCCATGGTGTCTTCCACCATACTTTTTGTGAAAATGTACCCAAAATACCACCAGCTATATGGTACTGTAAAACAAGGTAGAAGGTGTATCTACTATTGGTGAGAATTTGAATCTCACGATAGATTTGAGGGCGCTGAACTATTGCCTCAGGCCCAGTAGAGATTACACCTCAATGTAACAGGCTGAAATTGGATGGTGTATGACAAGGTGGAGGGTGTCTATAGGATTGGTGAGAATTTGAATCTCACTATAGAATTGAGGATGCAGAACTATTGTCTCAAGCACAGGAGAGATTACACCTCAATGTAACAGGCTGAAATTGGATGGTGTATGACAAGGTGGAGAGTGTCTATAGGATTGGTGTGAATTTGAATTTCACTAGAGATTTGAGGACGCAGAACTATTGTCTCAGGACCAGGAGAGATTACACCTCAATGTAACAAGCTGAAATTGGTTGGTGTATGACAAGGTGGAGGGTGTCTATAGGATTGATGAGAATTTTGATCTCACTAGAGATTTGAGGATGCTGAACTATTGTCTCAGGCCCAGTAGAGATTACACCTCAATGTAACAGGCTGAAATTGGATGGTGTTTGACAAGGTGGAGGGTGTCTATAGGATTGGTGAGAATTTGGATCTCACTAGATATTTGAGGACACTGACAATGATGCTCTCAGTCCAATTATGGATGCAGGCAGCCTAATAAGCAGGACTGCTGCACAGTGCACACACAAAAGGGTGGAAAAATGAACGCTTGGTAACTGTGCAGAATAGAGGAAGAAAAGTATTTTTGCTTTTAAAAAAGCAGTTTGCACAGCAGTGTGCAAACAGCAATGCAGCTATCAGGGAGCCTTATAAGGCAGCCTAATAACCAACAGAGCTGATGCACAAAAATAGAGCCTCCCCTGTCACTGAACACAAAGTGTTGTGTTGTAAGTGGAAATAGCTAACAGCAGAAGCAATTTTTTTGTTCTTCCCTGCCTAACACTCTCCCTACAGAATCAGCAGCAGCTCTCCCTATGCTAAGATCAGGATAAGTAAGATGGCGATCGGTGTTCACGCCCTATTATTGCCCCTGTGACGCCACACAATGCCAGCCAGTCACTTGCATGCCCTTCTCAAAGATGGTGGTGACCGATGCCTATGTCATCGCGTTGCCCACAGTGTGCGCCCTCCATCATTGGCTGGAAAAAGGGCGCTGGAAGCATCTTTTGAAACGCGACTTTGGCGCTCTGGTCGCTGACCTCGTGGCCGACCTCATGCTATGGTTGGGTTTTGTTTCATGAAACCCGACTTCAGTGAAAGTCGCGGGCTTTTGAATATGACCGTCCCATTTCGCACAACTCTAGTTAAAGCATGGCACGAGGAACATTGTAATGAAGTTGAGCATCTCATCTGGCCCCCACAATCCCCAGACCTCAACATTATTGAGCATTCATGGTCGATTTTAGAGATTCAAGTTAGACGTTGATTTCCGCCGCCATCGTCGCTCAAAGAACTTGAGAGTGTTTTAAATGAAGAATGGGCTACAATTCCTTTGGAAACAATTCACACCTTGTATGAATCCATACCTTGGAGAAGTGAGGCTGTAATCGCCGCAAAAGTTGGACCTACACCATATTAAACTAACTTTTGGTGATGTTTCCAGGTGTTTTCATTATTTTGTCCAATCGTATATACAGTACAGACCAAAAGTTTGGACACACCTTTTCATTCAAAGAGTTTTCTTTATTTTCATGACTATGAAAATTGTAGATTCACTCTGAAGGCATCAAAAATATGAATTAACACTTGTTGAATTATATAATTACCAAAAAAGTGTGAAACAACTGAAAATATGTCTTATATTCTAGGTTCTTCAAAGTAGCCACCTTTTGCTTTGATTACTGCTTTGCACACTCTTGGCATTCTCTTGATGAGCTTCAAGAAGTAGTCACCAGAAATGGTTTTCACTTCACAGGTGTGCCCTGTCAGGTTTAATAAGTGGGATTTCTTGGCTTATAAATGGGGTTGGGACCATCAGTTGTGTTGTGCAGAAGTCTGGTGGATACACAGCTGATAGTCATACTGAATAGACTTTTAGAATTTGTATTATGGCAAGAAAGAAGCAGCTAAGTAAAGAAAAATGAGTGGTCATCATTACTTTAAGAAATGAAGATCAGTCAGTCCGAAAAATTGGGAAAACTTTGAAAGTGTCCCCAAGTGTAGTGGCAAAAACCATCAAGCGCTACAAAGAAACTGGTTCACATGAGTACCGCCCCAGGAAAGGAAGGCCAAGAGTCACCTTTGCTGTGGAGGATAAGTTCATCCGAGTTACCAGCCTCAGAAATCGCAGGTTGACAGCAGCTCAGATTAGAGACTAAGTCAATGCCACACAGAGTTCTAGCAGCAGACACATCTCTACAACAACTGTTAAGAGGAGACTTTGTGCAGCAGGCCTTCATGGTAAAATAGCTGCTAGGAAACCACTGCTAACTAAGGACAGGCAACAAGCAGAAGAGACTTGTTTGGGCTAAAGAACACAAGGAATGGACATTAAACCAGTGGAAATCTGTGCTTTGGTCTGATGAGTCCAAATTTGAGATCTTTGGTTCCAACCACCGTGTCTTTGTGCGACGCAGAAAAGGTGAACGGATGGACTCTACATGCCTGGTTCTCACCGTGAAACATGGAGGAGGAGGTGTGATGGTGTGGGGGTGCTTTGCTGGTGACACTGTTGGGGATTTATTCAAAATTGAAGGCATACTGAACCAGCATGGCTACCACAGCATCTTGCAGCGGCATGCTATTCCATCCGGTTTACGTTTAGTTGGACCATCATTTATTTTTCAACAGTACAATGACCCCAAACACACCTCCAGGCTGTGTAAGGGCTATATGACCAAGAAGGAGAGTGATGGGGTGCTACGCCAGATGACCTGGCCTCCACAATCACCAGACCTGAACCCAATCGAGATGGTTTGGGGTGAGATAGACCGCAGCGTGAAGGCCAAGGGTCCAACAAGTGCTAAGCATCTCTGGGAATTCCTTCAAGACTGTTGGAAAACCATTTACGGTGACTACCTCTTGAAGCTCATCAAGAGAATGCCAAGAGTATGCAAAGCAGTAATCAAAGCAAAAGGTGGCTACTTTGAAGAACCTAGAATATAAGACATATTTTCAGTTGTTTCACACTTTTTTTCTTAATTATATATTTCCACATGTGTTATTTCATAGTTTTGATGCCTTCAGAGTGAATCTACAATTTTCATAGTCATGAAAACAAAGAAATCTCTTTGAATGAGAAGGTGTGTCCAAACTTTTGGTCTGTACTGATATATATATATATATATATATATATATATATATATATATATATACAGCTCGGGCAAAAATTAAGAGACCACTGCAAAATGTTCAATTAGTTTGAATTTTCTCTTTATAGGTATATTTTTGAGTAAAATGTAATTTTAAAATTAAGCAAAATTGCTCATTTATTCTATAAACTACTGACAACATGTCTTTGAATTTCCAAGCACTAAGGGTATGTGCACACATAGTTTTTTGTCTCTGCGGATTTTGTAGAGAAAACCGCAGGAAATCCGCAGGACAAAGTGCTGCGGTTTTTCTGCGGTTTATCTGCGGATTATCTGCGTTTTTTCAGCGGTTTTGCCCTGCGGTTTTACACCTCATAATGGATGAGGTGTAAAACCGCAGCGTTTCTGCACCAAACAATTGACATGCTGCGTATTGTAAACCGCAGCAAAACCGCGCGGACAAAAATGCAGCATGTGCACAGCTTTTTTTGATTTCCATAGGAAATAAAGGTACTGTACAACGCAGCAAAATCTGCTGCGTTTCTGCAGAGCCAAAAATGCTGCGGAAACGCAGCAGAAACCGCAAAGTGTGCACATACCCTTAATCTTGCATTTATTTTCAGAAAATGAGAAATGGTGAAAAGAACAAAAGAAATGTAGTGCTTGCAGACCTCAATAATGCTAAGAAAACAAGTTCATGATCATTTAGAAACAACAACACCAATGTTTAGCTCAGGAAGAGTTCAGAGATCAATATTTTGTGAAATAACCATGATTTTTAATCACAACTTTCATGCATGTTCGCATGCTTTCCACCAGTTTTTCACACTGCTTTTGGGTTACCTTATGCCACTCCTGGTACAAAAATTTAATCAGTTTTTCTTTGTTTGATGGCTTGTGACTGTCCATCTTCCTCTTGATTACATTCATGAGGTTTTCAATGGGGTTCAGGTCTGGAGATTGGGCTGGCCATGACAGGGATTTGATGTGGTGGTCCTTCATCCACACATTGATTGACCTAGCTGTGTGGCATGGTGCATTGTCCTGCTGGAAAAACCAGTCCTCAGAGTTGGGGAACATTGCCTGAGCAATCCTATTCCTATCCTGTTTTCCAGGATAACCTTGTATGCGGCTTGATTCATACATCCTTCGCAAAGATTAACCTGTCCAATTCCAGCCTTGCTGAAGCATCCCCAGATCATCACCGATCCTTCACCAAATTTCACAGTGGGTGTAAGACACTGTGGCTTGTACACTTCTCCAGGTCTCCATCTAACCATTAGACAACCAAGCACTGGGCAAAGCTGAAAATTAGACTCATCAGAGAAGATTACCTTACTCCAGTCCTCTATGGTCCAATCCTTATGGTCTTTGGAAAATTTCAGCCTGGCTCTCTCCTTTGCTTCTCATTGAGGAAAGGCTTTTTTCTAGCTTTACACGACTTGAGCCCTGCTTCTAGGAGCCTGTTACGAACTGTTCTTGCCAGGCACTTCACCCCAGCTGCCATTTGCCACTGCTTTTCTAGGTCACTTGATGTCATCCTGCAGTTTCTGAGTGACTTTCGAATAAGATGACGGTCATCCCGGCCAGTGAACAGTTGTTTTCGCCCTCTACTGGTCTGTAGCTTTGTTGCCCCCAATGTCTGCTACTTGAACTTGTTGCAATGGATTGCCATCTTAGAAATTTTATGGATTCATTCATTGGATTCATCTGGTTAGCTCACCCAGTGGGTGTATGTTACCGTGACCCAGAGGGTCCACTCTAGGAAGATCATTTCTCCCAGGCGTTACAGAGGGTCTGACAATGACATCTGACAAGCTGTAAACTGCTCTGTTAGTGGTCCAAGCTAAGTGATGTACAAGTGGGACACAACAGAGCTCAGTGTCTGCTGCTGAATACTGCAGAATGCTCACTTCAGTTTAATATAGCCGATACAATGGGTAATAAACAAGTTTCAATTTCCCCAATGGGGATGGGCAACTCCAACCATAGTTAGAATATACACAATTAGAGGAGCAACCAGCCCTTGCATAAAGCAAAACACACAATTGAATATAAAATGTTCCTTTTATTAGTCATCACATAAAACCACAATAAACACAGTAATGGTAGATGAAGTGGTCAGTTATGGGAAACAAACAGAAATTCCCCAGAACCGCTCAAAGCCAAGACAGAGTAATATGCACCAGACAAAAAAACTCCAAAAGAGACATATAATGGTATGGTAAGGTAAGCCACAAAATCTGAGTAAACAGTAATTCAAAATCTCGCCCTACATATACTAGTGTATCAATTAGGATACCATATAGGCCAGAAGTAAGATCCAGTCTAGGGTGACAAAATTATAAGAGGATAATAAATGTGGCTGCCATAACATAGAACTCCAAAAGGAGAGTCTGTATATCAAGATTGTATCCTAAAATACATAAAGTGACGGTGCAATTTAAAGTGCCATTTAGTGCTTATCCATGTGGGTGAATATCCTGGCTCCAGGAACGTGCCCTGACGCACGTTTTGCCTATTTGGCTTCCTCGGGGGGCAGTGTGACCACTTCATCTACCATTACTATGTTTATTGTGGTTTTATGTGATGACTAATAAAAGGAACATTTTATATTCAATTGTGTGTGTTTTGCTTTATGCAAGGGCTGGTTGCTCCTCTAATTGAGAACGCTCACTTCAATAGGAGATAAAACGCATTACTTGTTTGAAGCTACTAAGCAATGTATGGGGCTGCTGTGTTCTACCTGTAAATAACATCATTCCACCCACTGATGGAGCAATTTTGGCTGATGAGTGGGTGTGCCAGGTGTTGGACCCCAACCAAACTCATGTTGACGACTTATCCCGTGTATAAGATCAATCTTTAAAATTTAGAGAACCCATTTTAGGTCACATTCACACTTTCAGTATTTGGTCAGTATTTTACATCAGTATTTTTAAGCCAAAGCCAGGACTGGGTAAAAAATGTAGAAATGTTGACATGTTTCTATTATATTTTTCCCCTGATTGTTCTACTCCTGGTTTGACTTACAAATACGGAAGTAAAATACTGGACAAATACTGAAACTGTGAACGTGGCCATAGGCTCCCTTCACACGTCTGTGTAATACCGGTACCGGACAAAATGGTACTAGTGTCATCAATGTTTGGATCATTGTGTCATTAGTCTGCCATCAGTGTCCCATCTAATTTTTTTTTGGTATGGCTTAAAAAATTTAATTATCTTTAATCGATTTACAATAATATGTATAACATACTAATATATGTACCAGCTACTTTAAAGGACATGTTTATGTACACCTGTCCTTTTCCTTTGGTTTATAGTTTAACTTTTGCTTTTCTCTCTTTCCCTATTCTCCTCCCTTTATCCCCATTAACATTTTTGCTCTTTTTCCCCTCCTTTTTATCCTCTCTTCTTCCCTTTTTTGTGTAATTTTTTTTAAACCAATAATAATATTTGAACAATGAAATTCAATTCCAAAGCTTCTCCTATACTTTGCAATACTAAACGTGCACATCACATGGACAGCACAAAGATGACACATGATGCCATCCGTGTGCTGCACAGGTTTTTCCTGGACCCATAGACTTGTATTGGCCCTTGTCATCCGTGCTGCTGGTAAAAAGCGAACATGTCTCCGGAAAAAACAAAGACGTGTGCAGCACCATAGATTGAAACGAGTAAGAGTACTATGCATGAAACAAATGCTGACACATGTACTGCAAACAAAGACATGTGAACGAAGCCTTATGGGGGTTTTATCCCTTGCAGGATGCCATACACTGTGGTTGGTCATGCTGCAGGGCACAAAAGGGGGTCCATTGGACTTTGGTAGCCCCCTGAGGTCTTAGTTTCCAGCTCAGTCCCTGCATGCTCAGCTTAGTGTTCTTTTGCTATTGTTCACATTTGATCTGGTTTTGTCTATTTCAGTTTTGTGTGGTCAGCCAGCTCCGGCTGGGGCTATGCTGAATCTCCATCCATATGTTACTGCTTGTGCCAGTTTATTTTTGTCCCTTATTAGATTTGCCTCTTTTTTGCTCTGCTTTCAGAAGATACCAGATTGCTGATATAGTGGGCGAAGTCGTGCAACTTCAGTATTTTTCTAATATGCAAATAAAGTCCGTGGGGCCTCATTTAAGAGTCTCAGTATTTTTCTATCAGACGTGTTGGACATTTTTTGCAGCTTTTTTTGCGTGATTGCAGATAGTGTCTTTCCTTTCCTGTCCTGTCTAGTTAGTGTGGGCCCCAAGGTTTGCTCAGTCTATTTTCCTACCTGAGTTTGTGTTTTCATCTTGTCTCACCGACAATATATGCTTGGGGGCTATCTATTCCTTTTAGGGTCTGCTCTGGGGCAGTTTAGATTTCCCCTTTCTTGATTTAGGCTTATTTAGCTATCCGGCTGTGTCGAGGCATCTAGGATCATCGCAGGTACGCTCCACAGCTACTGCTAGTTGTGTGGACAGGATCAGGGGTCTGCAATCCGCTTAGTTACTGTGACGACCAAGGTAGGTAACGTCCAAGAGTGGACCCTCTGGATCGCGGAACTGGAGCTCCCGAGGGCGAGCGCGCCAGGTGGAGCTGACCCCTATACAGGGACCATTAGGGGCAGACCCTCGGAAGACAGATACCACGACAGCTAGAACCAAGAGGGGCGGCTCAAGGGACCAGAGAGGAACTGGCGGAACCAGAGCACAAGACGAACCGGAGATACGGGACGGGTCAGGCACACGGGGCGGAGTACAGGACTGAGTGAGGAATATAGGACGGAGTACTGAGTACAGGACTGAGTGCGGAGTATGGGACTGAGTGCGAAGTGCAGGACTGAGTGGGAAGTACAGGATGGAGGATGGAGTACAAGACTGAGCACGGAGTATAGGACTGGGAACAGAGTGCCGGACTGAGTGGGAAGTGTAGGACGGAGGGCAAAGTACAGGACTGAGCACGGAGTACAGGACTGAGAACGGAGTGCAGGACTGAGTACAGAGTACAGGACTGAGAACAGAGTGCAGGACTGAGTACAGAGTACAGGACTGAGGGCAGAATACAAGACGGAATGGGGAGCACAGAACTGAGGCAAGGCAAGGATAAGGAGGAAGTTGTAGGGAAGCCCCCCTACAACTTGGCCAGAATACCGCAAGGTACAGCACACGATAATTAGGCATCTCCACCATCTTGGAGACACCTGATATACCACATGCTGCTGTTTGATTGGGCGGCCAGACCTCTGGGCAGGCGCTGCAGGGTTAAGAAACCTGCAGAGCGCGCGCCCATGGCCTAGGGCGCCCGCACGTGACAACCACGCGCCGGGAGGATGGGAGTGAGGAGTAGGTGGGCACAGCGCGGTTAGCTGAGGGCAGGTGAGTACAGGCAGTGGCGGGCACCGCCGATGACGTGACAGTACCCCCCCTTTACGTCTCCCCCTCCTGAGGTTGGACAAAAACTTCCTTAAAAGAAGAGAAGCATTAACAATCTCTCTAGGTTCGCAGGACCTCTCCTCAGGACCAAAACCGTTCCAATCGATAAGGAAGAAGGTTTGCCCCCGAACTCTTTTCATGGCTAGAATATCTCTTACCTCAAAGATGTTATCAGCCCCTACTGGCTGAGGGGAAGGAGGTGGTACCGGGCGATACCGATTAAGAACAACAGGTTTAAGGAGTGAGACATGGAAGGCGTTAGGGACCCTGAGTGAAGCCGGCAACCTCAATTTATAAGCCATGTTGTTAATGCATCCAAGAACCTCAAACGGACCGATGTACTGGGGGCCCAGTTTGTAAGAAGGCATCTTTAGGCACATATGCTTAGTTGACAGCCAGACTTTGTCGCCAGGTTGGTATGGCGGAAGGTCCCTGCCTCTCTTGTCAGCATGTCTCTTAATCCGGATACTAAATTTTTCAAGTGCCTCTCTGGTCTCCCTCCAGACCTGAGAAAACTCGGAAGAGATCGCATCCACTGCAGGAACACCAGAAGGCGTGGCGAGAGGTAGCGGAACACCAGGATTCTGGTCAGAAACCACAAAGAACGGCGGTTTAGTGGTGGACTCATTAGGATGGTTGTTATGGGCGAACTCTGCCCACGGCAGAAGGGACACCCAGTTGTCTTGATGGGCATTAGAAAAGTGATGCAGGTAGGCTGCTAATACCTGATTGATCCATTCCACTTGCCCATTGGACTGAGGGTGATAGGCGGAGGAGTAGTCCAGAGATATACCCATTAGTTTGCTGAGTGCTCTCTAGAATCGGGAGGTAAACTGGACCCCTCGATTGGAGACAATTTGTTGAGGGAGTCCATGAAGCCTGAAGATCTGGTGGATGAAGACCTTGGCCATCTTGGAGAAGCGATCGACCACTACTAGGATAGTAGTACACCCTGAAGAGTGAGATAGATCGGTAATGAAGTCCATAACAATCTGTCACCAAGGGGCCTCAGGAGGAGGCAGAGGGTGAAGCAGGCTGGACGGCAGACTTCTTGGTACTTTGTTCTGAGCACAAGTCGTGCAGGAGGCTACGAAATCTGTCACATCTTGACGAAGAGAAGGCCACCAATAGTAGCAAGAGAGAAGGCAAAGGGTTTTCTTGACCCCGACGTGACCCACAATCTTGGAGGAATGCCCCCAGTCAAGGACTTTCAACCTTTTATTCTGGGGGACGAAGGTCTTGCCTTGCGGAATGGGGGAGAGTGTCATAGGTGCCACAGGGATAACTTTGGCTGGCTCAATGATATAAGAAGGAGCCTCCTCAGTCTCAGGTGATTGCAAGGACCTGGATAGGGCATCCACCTTTGTATTCCTATCCCAAGGCCGAAAATGGAGTTTGAAGTCAAAGCGGGAAAAATACAGCGACCACCTGGCTTGCCTGGAGTTGAGCCTTTGCGCAGACTGAAGATACACCAAATTCTTGTGGTCCGTGAAGATTATGAATGGCAGTCCCGAGTATTGAAGGCTGTCTTCGACTCATCCCCGGCACGGATTCGGATCAAGTTATAGGCTCCCCGCAGATCCAATTTGGTAAACATCCGGGCCCCTCTCAAACAGTCAAAGAGTTCAGGGATTAGCGGGAGAGGATACCTATTTTTGACTGTGATACTGTTCAAGACTCGGTAGTCAATACATGGCCGAAGGGATCCGTCTTTCTGCCTGATGAAAAAAACCCTGCTCCAGCAGGGGAAGATGACTTCTGAATAAAACCCCGAGCCAAGTTTCCCGGATGTTTTCAGACATGGCCGCGGTCTCTGCCGGAGACAGTGGATAAGTTCTCCCCCTGGGGGGGAATAGCTCCTGGAATCAGCTCGATTGGGCAATCGTAGGATCGATGCGACGGCAGGGTCTCTGCCTCTTTCTTGCTAAAGACATCGGCGTAGTAGTGATAAGCCGTGGGAAGCCCAGGAAGATCGGTAGGAGCGTGCAATGGACCAGGGCGAGGTACCGACAACCAACAATGTTCATGGCAGGAGTGTCTCCAGCGGAGGATCTCCCCAGAACGCCAGTCCAGAATGGGTTCATGTAAGCGTAGCCATGGTAGGCTGAGGAGCACGGCGTGGGAGAAAATAGGCAGCACATAAAAGGCGATCTTTTCTCGGTGAAGAGCTCCAACTTCTGACTCCACCTCAACAGTGACCATGGTGATGGGTTCAGGTAGCGGTTTGCCATCCACAGAGGCAATTGTGCGTGGATTTTCTAGAGTAAGGCCGGTTTCACATTAGCGCTTTTTAAGCGCACGCACGGCCGGGGGTAGCTCCGCCCCCGAGCCGGCTCTCTGCCCGGCGTGCCCGCCCCTTGCTTGTAGCGCCGCCTCCTAGCGCACAGCGGCGCCTGCGATTGGCGCACCCTATCTTTAGCATAGGGTGCGCAGATCGTGCGCAGGCCGTGCGCTAGTTGCGCTTTGACCTGCGCTGCGCACTTTTGACGGTGCGCCATGCGCGCCAAAATCCGAAAAGTTTGATTTTGGCGCGCATGGCGCACCGTCAAAAGTGCGCAGCGCAGGTCAAAGCGCAACTAGCGCACGGCCTGTGCACGATCTGCGCACCCTATGCTAAAGATAGGGTGCGCCGATCGCAGGCGCCGCTGTGCGCTAGGAGGCGGCGCTACAAGCAAGGGGCGGGCACGCTGGGCAGAGAGCCGGCTCGGAGGCGGAGCTACCCCCGGCCGTGCGTGCGCTTAAAAAGCGCTAATGTGAAACCGGCCTAACCACCGGAATCCGGAACTGGTCCACTTCCTTGAGCCGGATGAAGTTACCAGCCGCACCCGAGTCCACATACGCCTTCACAGATCTACACTCCCGACCTAAAACAATTAGAGCTGAAATGGTAAGGGGCAGAGAGGAATCAGTATCACCTAGGGAGGCCTCTCTTACCTGGCCTAGGTGGAGGCGTTTCCCGGCCTCACTGGGCAAGTACGCACAAAATGATTGGCCCGACAGTAAAGGCATAGCCCCTGCGTCCTTCTCTCCTTGCGTTGTTACTCGGACAACTTTACATGGTCCACTTGCATGGGCTCAGGAGTGGAATTACTAGAAGACGCCGGGGAGCGGGGAATTGGCGCTTGATATAGCCTAAAGGGTCTCCTCTCCCTAACTGACTCCCGGGAGCGTTCTTGAAACCGTAAATCTGCACGGGTGGCTAGGGATATGAGATCCTCCAGGGTGGTAGGAGTGTCTCGGCCGGCAATCTCATCTTTTATTTTGACCGAGAGGCCCCTCTAAGAGGCCCCAACCAAGGCCTCATTATTCCATCCTAGCTCAGAGGATAGTGTCTGGAAGCAGATGGCATACTGTCCTACAGTGAGAGATCCCTGACGGAGGTTGAAAAGAACCTCAGTGGTAGAGGCCACGCGTCCAGGATCATCAAATACCCTGCGGAAAGTATCTAGGAAGTTCTGTATGCTAGATATCACTGGGTCATCTCTCTCCCACAGGGGATTTACCCAAGCTAAGGCCTCCCCCTCAAGATGGGGCACAATAAATGCTACTTTGGCTCGATCAGAGGGGTATTGCTGAGGCAGGAGCTCAAAGTGCAACCGGCACTGATTTAAAAACCCCCGACATAACTTGGGCTCGCCGCTAAACATGGAAGGTTTCCCTAATCGTGGTGGCGGGTGAGATACGGGGTCTCGAGGTAGAGCCGAAGTGGCAGCAGAGGACTGCAGGGACAGAAGTCGGTTGTCTACGGACGCCATGTAACTCAGAATGTGGGACTGGGTGTCACGCTGCTGCGTGAGCTCCTGCTGGAGCCCAGCTAGCAATGGGGCATTCCCTGGGTCAGCAGTTTGTAAGGCGGAAAGGCGGGTGTCCATGGATTTCATAAAAGACATTATTCTGGTCTGGTTCTCACGCAAAAAGAGCAATTCTTTCTACATGGCCGCTGAGGTGCTAGCATGGTCCATGGCCTGATTATGTTGTGACCACCAAGGAAGGTAACGTCCGAGAGTGGACCCACTGGATCGCGGAACTGGAGCAAGCGCGCCAGGTTGAGCCAAACCCTATACAGGGACCGTTAGGGGCAGACCCTCGGAAGACAGATACCGCGACAACTAGAACCAAGAGGGGCGGCTCAAGGGACCAGAGAGGAACTGGCGGAACCAGAGCACAAGACAAACCAGAGATACGGGACGGGTCAGGCACAGGGGCGGAGAACAGGACTGAGTGAGGAATACAGGACGGAGTATGGAGTACAGGACTGAGTGCGGAGTACGGGACTGAGTGCGAAGTGCAGGACTGAGTGGGAAGTACAGGACAGAGGATGGAGTACAGGACTGAGCACGGAGTACAGGACTAAAAATGGAGTGCAGGACTGAGTACAGAGTACAGGACTGAGAACGGAGTGCAGGACTGAGTACAGAGTACAGGACTGAGGGCAGAATACAAGACGGAATGAGGAGCACAGAACTGAGGTAAGGCAAGGTTAAGGAGGAAGTTGTAGGGAAGCCCCCCTACAACTTGGCCAGAATACCGCAAGGTACAGCACACGATAATCAGGTGCCTCCACCATCTTGGAGACACTTGATATACCACACGCTGCAGTTTGATTGGGCGTCCAGACCTCTGGGCGGGAGCTGCAGGGTTAAGAAACCTGCAGAGCGCGCGCCCGCGGCCTTGGGTGCCTGCGCGTGACAACCACGCGCCGGGAGGACGGGAGCGAGGAGGAGGCGGGCACAGCGCAGCGAGCTGAGGGCAGGTGAGTACAGGCGGCGGCGGGCCCCGCCGCTGCTGGAACGGCGGCAGTCATCGCCGCCGACGTGACAGTTACAACCTCTCTGGTTTTCTGTGGCTAAGCTTGGTCTTGCTCTCCTCCTCGGTGACCCAATCATAACAGAATCACCAGCCTAAACCGCAGATTCTAAGGTACTCAAAAACAGGAAAGAATTTTTTTTTTTTTTGTATATTTTTTCCTCTTTTTCTCTGGGGCCGTAGGAGGATTTTTTTTTCTTTAATGGAGATTAAGCAATTGTCTGATTGTGTTGAGTAGCTCGCTGCTGAAGTGGTGGGAATTTCCACCTATCTCGCTCAATCATCTGCTGTTGAACCAAAAATCCCTACTCCTGATGTGTTTTCTGGGGATCGGTCTAAATTTTTGAATTTTAAGAATAATTGTAAACTATTTCTTGCCTTGAAGCCTAACTCATTGGGGAGCTCTGTGCAGCAGGTTAAAATCGTCATCTCCTTGCTGCGCGGCGATCCCCAGGATTGGGTTTTGTCTCTGACACCTGGAGATCCTATTCTGACTGATGCGGATGCATTTTTTCAAACCTTGGGGTTGTTGTATGATGAACCTAATGCTATTGATCAAGCTGAGAAAACCTTATTGGCATTGAACCAGGGTCAGGATTCTGCAGAGTTATACTGTCAAAAATTCCGAAAGTGGGCAGTCCTTACTAAATGGAGTGACGATGCCCTAGCGGCTCTCTTTCAGAAGGGTTTGGCAGAAACCATAAAAGATGTTATAGTGGGATTCCCTGTTCCCTCTGGTCTTGACGATTCCATGTCATTAGCCATTCAAGTTGATCGGCATTTACGTGAACGTAAAACTACACGAGAGGCACTGCCGCCTTTTGAACGAACGTCTGAACCCATGCAATATGATAGGGTTTTGTCTAGGGCGCAACATCAGGAGTTTAGAAGGCGTAATAAGCTGTGTTTTTTCTGTGGAGACACCTTTCATACTATTTCTGTCTGCCCTAAACGAGAAAAATGTTTTGCGCACACATTTGCCGTGGGCAGTGTACAGCCTAAGTTCCTTTTGGCAATTACCCTGATCTGCTCCTTGTCTACATTTCCGCTAAGGCTTTTGTAGATTCAGAAGCAGCTTTGAATCTGATGGATTTAGACTTTGCTCAACGTTGTGGTTTTCCCATGTTACCCCTGCTGGCTCCTATCCCTTTGAGGGGTATTAATGCTACTCCTTTGGCAGAGAATAAACCCCAGTTTTGGACCCAGGTGATAATGCGGGTCGCCACAGACCACCAAGAAAATTATAAATTTTTGGTGCTGCACAATTTGCATGATACTACTGTTCTGGGTTTTCCCTGGTTGCAAACTCATAATCCTGTTTTGGATTGGAAATCTATGTGTGTGGTGAGTTGGGGTTGTCAGTGTGTTCTTAGTGACACTCCTGTTTTCTCCACCTCATGATATTCCTGACTATTTGGCTGATTTTTCTGATGTATTTAGTGAGAGTAAGTCTGCGTCTTTGCCTCCTCATAGGAGTTATGACTGTGCAATTGAGTTAATGCCGGGTGTAAATTTGCCAAGGGTCCGCTTTTCAACTTATCGGTACCCGAACATGATGCTATGCGATCTTATATCAAGGAGTCGTTGGAGAAGGGTCATATTAGACCAACCTCTTCACCTTTAGGTGCTGTTTTTTTTTGTGGCTCAGAAAGATGGTTCATTAAGGCTTGGATTGACTATCGTTCCCTTAACAAAATCACTGTTAAATATCAGTACCCATTACCCCTGGTTTCTGATTTATTTTCCAGAGTTAAAAGTGCCTGCTGGTTTACCAAGCTTTACCTCAGAGGGGCTATAATCTTATTCGCATCAAGCACGGGGATGAATGCAAGATTGCGTTTAATACTTCAGAGGGACATTTTGAGTACCTGGTGATGCCTTTCGGGCTCACTAATGCCCCTTCTGTCTTCCAATCTTTTATGAACTATATTTTCTGGGACTTTGTGGATAAGTTTTTGATCATTTATCTGGATGATGTTTTGATCTTTTCCAGTGATTGGGATTCTCATGTGGAACATGTCCGGACTGTGTTCTGGATTCTGGGGGAAAACTGTATGTTAAGGGATCGAAGTGCCTCTTTGGTGTACAGAGGATTTCATTTTTGGGATTCATTTTGTCTCAGTCGGCTATTGAAATGGACCCGGCCAAGGTACAGGCCATTTATGATTGGGTTCAGCCCACTTCTTTGAAGGCTCTCCAGAAGCTTTTGGGTTTTGCTAATTTCTATCGTACATTTATAAGTAATTTTTTCTGGTATTGTCAAACCACTGACTGATCTGACCAAAAAGGGCGCTGATGTGGTGAATAGATCCAGTGACTTCTAAAATGAATCCCTGTGCCTTCTTTTCTCGAAAATTCTCCCCATCTTAACGTAACTATGACGTGGGGAACAGGGAATTGTTGGCCATGAAATGGGCATTTGAAGAGTGGAGACATGGGTTGGAGGGAGCTAGACATCAAGTTATGGTCCTCACCAACCACAAGAATTTGATTTATCTTGAATCAGCCAAATGTTGAATCCTAGACAGGCTAGGTGGGCCTTTTCACACGTTTTAATTTTGTGGTCTCTTTTCTTCCGGGCACTAAGAATGTTAAGGCGGACGCCCTTTCTAGGAGTTTCTTTGCGGATTCTCTTATTGTGACTGGGCCTACTACCATTCTAAATGAGGGGGTAGTTCTTTCCACCATCTCACCCGATTTGAGACGTGCCCTGGAGGAATTTCAGGAGGACAAACCTGAACTTTGCCCTATGGGAAAATTGTATGTCTCTGACCAGTGGAGGAAAAGAGTAATGTCTGAAATTCATTGCTCCACGTTGGCTGGTCATCCAGGTATTTTTGGAACCAGAGATTTGGTGAGTGGGTCTTTTTGGTGGCCTGCCTTATTTCGTGATGTCAGGAATTTTGTGCAGTCCTGTGGGACTTGTTCTCGGTCCAAACCCTGTTCTCATTCTAGTGGGTTGTTGATGCCCCTGCCGGTGCCCAAGAGGCCATGGACCCATATCTCAATGGATTTTATTTCCGATCTTCCTGTCTCTCAGAGAATGACTGTTATCTGGGTGATTTGTGATAGATTTTCTAAGTTGATCCATCTTGTACCACTCCAAAAGTTGTCATCGTCTTCAGAGTTGGTGCCCTTGTTTTTACAACAGTTGGTTCGGTTGCAGAGGATTCCTGACAACATTGTGTCAGACAGAGGAGTCCAGTTTGTTTCCAGATTTTGGAGAGCCTTTTGTTCCAAACTGGGAATTCAGTAATCTTTCTCCTCTGCATTTCATCCTCAGACCAATGGGCAGACTGAGAGAACAAAACAGGCTTTGAAGTCCTATTTGAGATGTTTTATATCTGCTGATCAGGATGTCTGGGTCTCATTTTTGCCTTTGGCCGAATTCACGCTAAACAATAGAACTAGTTCTGCCACTTTGATGTCGCCCTTTTTCTTTAACTTTGGGTTTCATCCTCGATTTTCTTCAGGGCAAGTGGAATCTTCGACCTTCCCAAGTGTGGATACTGTGGTAGAGAGAATACAGCAGATTTGGGACCAAGTGGTGGATAAGTTGTCCCTCTCTCAGGAAAAAGCACAACGATTTTCCAACCGGCATAGGACCATTGGTTCCCGGTTTAATGTGGGTGATATGGTTTGGTTGTCGTCAAAGAATATTCCTATGAAGGTTGCGTCTCCAAAGTTCAAGCCAAGATTTATTGGACCTTATAAGATTTTGGGGATTCTTAATGCTGTTTCTTTTCGATTGGCTCTTCCAGTTACGTTTAAGATCCATAACGTGTTTCATAATTGTCTGTTGAAGAGGTTTGTGGAGCCAGTAGTTCCTATGGCGGCACCTCCTGACCCTGTATTGGTTAAAGGCAATGTGAAATATGAGGTAGAGAAAATATTGGACTCTCGTTTCGCTAGACGGAGACTCCTGTACTTGGTCAAATGGAAGGGTTATGGCCAGGAGGATAATTATTGGGTCTCTGCTTCTGACATTCATGCCGATAGATTGGTTCGTGCTTTTCACCGGGCCCATCCTGATCGGCCTGGTGGCGTGGATGGGGGTTCGGTGACCCCTCCTCAAGGGGGGGTACTGTTGTAAATTCGCTTTCTGGCCTACCTCTGGTTACTAGTGAAGGTAATGGAGCTGGTTGTTATAACAGAGGGGTCACGAGTTCTCTTTCTGGGCTCCCTCTGGTGGTGACTGGAGGTAATGGAGCTGATCTGATTAACAGAGGCTTGCCAGCTGATAATGAGGAGGACGATTGGAGATCTGGAGTTTCTGACTGGATTTAAGACAGCCGACTCCCTCTATCCCTGCTGGTGATTTTTTTTCCTGCCTCCTGAGGTCTTAGTTTCCAGCTCAGTCTCTGCATGCTCAGCTACAGTTGTGGCCAAAAGTATTGACACCCCTGCAATTCTGTCAGATAATACTCAGTTTCCTCCTGAAAAGGACTGCAAACACAAATTCTTTGGTATTATTATCTTCATTTAATTTATCTTAAATAAAAAAGTACAAAAAGAATTGTCCTAAAGCCAAATTGGATATAATTCCACACCAAACATAAAAAAGTGGGTGCACAAAAGTATTGGCACTGTTCGAAAAATCATGTGATGCTTCTCTAATTTGTGTAACTAACAGCACCTGTAACTTACCTGGTTCACCTAACAGGTGTTGGCAATAACTAAATCACACTTGCAGCCAGTTGACATGGATTAAAGTTGACTTAACCTCTGTCCTGTGTCCTTCTGTGTACCACATTGAGCATGGAGAAAAGAAAGAAGACCAAAGAACTGTCTGAGGACTTGAGAAACCAAATTGTGAGGAAGCATGAGCAATCTCAAGGCTACAAGTCCATCTCCAAAGACCTGAATGTTCCTGTGTCTACCGTGCGCAGTGTCATCAAGAAGTTTAAAGCCCATGGCACTGTGGCTAACCTCCCTAGATGTGGACAGAAAAGAAAAATTGACAAGAGATTTCAACGCAAGATTGTGTGGATGTTGGATAAAGAACCTCGACTAACATCCAAACAAGTTCAAGCTGCCCTGCAGTCCGAGGGTTCCACAGTGTCAACCCGTACTATCTGTCGGCGTCTGAATGAAAAGGGACTGTATGGTAGGAGACCCAGGAAGACCCCACTTCTTACCCCGAGACATAAAAAAGCCAGGCTGGAGTTTGCCAAAACTTACCTGAAAAAGCTTAAAACGTTTTCGAAGAATGTTCTCTGGTCAGATGAGACAAAAGTAGAGCTTTTTGGGGCAAAGGCATCAACATAGAGTTTACAAGAGAAAAAAAGAGGCATTCAAAGAAAAAAACACGATCCCTACAGTCAAACATGGCGGAGGTTCCCTGATGTTTTGGGGTTGCTTTGCTGCCTCTGGCACTGAATTGCTTTACCGTGTGCATGGCATTATGAAGTCTGAAGACTACCAACAAGTTTTGCTGCATAATGTAGGGCCCAGTGTGAGAAAGCTGCGTCTCCCTCAGAAGTCATGGGTCTTCCAGCAGGACAGTGACCCAAACACACTTCAAAAAGCACTAGAAAATGGTTTGAGAGAAAGCACTGGAGACTTCTAAGGTGGCCAGCAATGAGTCCAGACCTGAATCCCATAGAACACCTGTGGAGAGATCTAAAAATGGCAGTTTGGAGAAGGCACCCTTCAAATATCAGGGACCTGGAGCAGTTTGCCAAAGAAGAATGGTCTAAAATTCCAGCAGAGCATAGTAAGAAACTCATTGATGGTTACCGGAAGTGGTTGGTCGCAGATATTTTGGCTAAAGGTTGTGCAAGCAAGTATTAGGCTGAGGGTGCCAATACTTTTGTCTGGCCTATTTTTGGAGTTTTGCGTGAAATGATCAATGTTTTGCTTTTTGCTTCATTCTCTTTTGTGCTTTTTCATTTAAGACAAATTAATTGAAGATAATAATACCCAAGAATTTGTGTTTGCAATCATTTTCAGGAAGAAACTGAGTATTATCTGACAGAATTGCAGGGGTGTCAATACTTTTGGCCACAACTGTAAGTGTTCTTTTGCTATTGTTCACATTTGATCTGGTTTTGTTTATTTCAGTTTTGTGTGGTCAGCCAGCTCCGGCTGGGGCTGTGCTGAATCTCCATCCATATGTTACTGCTTGTGCCAGTTTATTTTTGTCCCTTATTAGATTGGCCTCTTTTTTGCTCTGCTTTCAGAATATACCAGAGTGCTGATATAGTGGGCGAAGTCGTGTGACTTCAGTATTTTTCTAATATGCAAATAAAGTCCGTGGAGCCTCATTTAAGAGTCTCAGTATTTTTCTAGCAGATGTGTTGGAAATTTTTTGCAGGGTTTTTTGCGTGATTGCAGACAGTGTCTTTCCTTTCCTGTCCTGTCTAGGTAGTGTGGGCCCCATCATTTGCTCAGTCTATTTCCCTACCTGCGTTTGTGTTTTCATCTTGTCTCACCAACAATATATGTTTGGGGGCTATCTATTCCTTTGGGGTCTGCTCTGGGGCAGTTTAGATTTCCACTTTCTTGTTTTAGGCTTATTTAGCTCTCCGGCTGTATCGAGGCATCTAGGATCATCGTAGGTACGCTCCACAGCTACTGCTGCTACAGTAGATGTGTGGATAGGATCAGGGGTCTGCAATCCGCTTAGTTACCAACATCTCTGGTTTTCTTTGGCTTAGCTTGGTCTTGCTCTCCTCCTCGGTGACCCAATCATAACAGGCTTCATCTGAGTGTACGGTTGTCTGAAGAGGATTCACTCTGACCAAGGCACCTACTTTCAAGGACTCGTTATGGAAGAACTGCATCTCCTGTATCAGATTGAGAAATCCAGGAAGACGCCCTACCATCCACAAGGGAATGGGGCCTGCGAGCGTTTCAATCAGATCCTGATTCAGATGCTAAGAACTCTGGAGGAAGACCGGAAAGTTCACTGACCTGAATTTGTGGCTGAATTAGTCTGGGTGTACAATAATCGGGTACATAGTACAACTGGATATACACCATACACCCTACTGTTCAGCCAGAAGGAGCGAGAAATCATGGAGCTGGAATTGGATCCAGAGGAGGACTACCCACGGACGGGGTTGTCCACCTGGGTCTGCAAACATCGTCACCATCTACAGCGGCTTGTGCAGACCAAGTTCCGGGAAGTTGAACATCATGAAGTGACTCCCCTGTGAGGGACAGCTCTTAAAGCCGGAAATGCATGTTGGTTTGAGACAAACATCCTCGAGGCAAGCTGGAGTGTTGGTGGGAAAAGCACCCATGTCGGGTGAAACGCCAGATCAGATCCTAGGTCCCGTCTGAGGTTCAGCCTAAGGGGCAAGAAGATGATCCCACTCGAGTAGTTAATCGGAACATGTTATGTCCTTGCTTGTCACGAGATCATGATCGAACAGAGAGAATACCAGCTGTTCCTGAAGTGCTCCCCTCCACAGTTGTCGACTACGACAAGGGAGAATTCTCTGACCCGACACCCTTTGACCCAGAAGAGGAACAGGATCTTGAAGCTCCCGAACTGGCTGCTCCATTAAACCTGGGTGCATCCCTGTCCTCGCCTGCTGAACATAACTCCACTACTCAACCTGACTACACTACTCCACCTGCCTCCACTACTCAACCTGATTTACGCTGTACAGAATGGAAAACATCAGGAATACCACCCAATTGATACGAACAAGACCAATTCATTTGGCAGCGGATCATCCAAGATATGGAGGAATGTCAACGTCTACTGCAAGAACTCTCGCCCATGGAATGGCGAACTAAAGGATAGGAGGAGTGTAAGAAGAAGGACCGTACTGCGGGTACCTGTTCGGTGCCAGTTCTGGAACTGTTGGGGCTGTTTCCTCTGTTGTCCAGGGAAAGCTTAAGGGACTGGACCAATCCTTACGTGTGGAAGCAGGGGATGTGATTAAGGGTTTACAGCCTCAGCGCACACAGAATAGCCTGTCTTGGACATGCGGTGCCTTGGCGTTGGGGAAAAAAAAAAATTTTGCCTTCTTCTTGGACTATCCTAAGATCCTATTGTTATACAGAAGCATCATCTCAGCAATTGTTATCTGGATGAAGAAGAACTCTCTGCTATATGGATACATTATTTCAATATATGTTTCATATTTTATTGATGTTTAGTGGTGTAGGGCTGGTTATGACGTCGATTTCGAGACCTGGGATATGGTCATCGGGCCATTCAGAGAGGATATAAGAGAGCCAAGGACACAGCAAGGGATCAACTGTTACATAAAAATCTACCTATTATAACTCATAATGGGGCTGACGATCAGGTAAGGTTTACTACAAATTACATCAGTAGATGGGTTGATCTTAAAAGGATCATTGAAAAACAATGGAAAATTCTTTTCATGGATTCTGTCCTCAAAAGATGCCTACGAGCATCACCATCCCTTGTGGCGAAGAGAGCCCCAAATTTACGAGATATCCTGATTCATAGTGCATATAATCCAAAGGGGAGGGAAAGGTCTGGAAGAAATTCCAGGCGTGAAGGTTTCTTCCCTTGTGGCCTTTGTAAGGTCTGCGCCAAAATGCAAAGGGGTTTTTCCTTTCTCAACTTTGATCGGTCTAGAAAATTTGACATCAGGACACACATCACTTGTTCATCTAAGGGGGTCATATACCATGCTGAATGTCCCTGTAGGAAGATCTATATAGGGATGACAACCCGCGAACTTAAAGTGAGGGTGCGCTAACATTGTCTTGATATTGATAAAGCGAAGACCATCAATGATGAGACCTCATTAACAACCCTTCCAAGACATTTTAAGAGATATCACAATTGTAATTCTAGTCTCTTGGCTGTCAAAGGCATTGATCTTGTTGATTTGGGTCCAAGAGGGGGTGATTTGTTCAACAGACTGGCAAAAAAGAAGTGTCAGTGGATTTTTAGATTAGGGACACTCACACCACAGGGCCTAAATGAAAGTTTTGGCTTTAGCGCATATCTTTAAATAGCAATAGAGTTCAGCTTTTCAGGGGTTTTTTATATGTATATTTTTTTATCTCTTGGTTTTAACGCAATTTTTCTTCCTAGTTTTCATTCATAAATAACCCGTCTTGGACATGCGTTGCCTTGGGGAAAAAAAATAATAATTTTGGCCTTCTTCTTGGACTATCCTAAGATGAGGAACCTATTGCTAAACAGAAGCATCATCTCAGCAATTGTTATCTGGATGAAGAACTCACTGCTATATGGATACATCATTTCAATATATGTTTCATATTTTATTGATGTTTAGTGGTGTAGGGCTGGTTATGATGTCCTTTTTTGGCCTTTTCGTTTTGGGGGCATGCAATGTGCCATTAATTGGTTACTAATTATAAATGGGAGATCAATGTAAATTATATTCAAAAACATAAAAATAATCAATTTAAACATAAAAAGGTTTTTTGTATAAAAAAATATAGTGCGAAATTGTGGCACGTTGTGGCTCGGACTGGCCCACAGGGTAACAGGGAAATCCCCCGGTGGGCCCCTGTGCACATCTGGGCCCCCATCCCCACTATATGGGCAGTACTTGGCATAATTCACTTGATTCACTCTGTACAGAAAAAGCAGCATCTCATCATTCATTAACCAAACTACCCAGTTTATAATTATGTAGAGATATAGGTAAATTTGTGGAGGGTAGTGTAATATTTGTATGCAAGTGAAAAGTGGGCCCCTCAATGTCAATGTTACTGGTGGGCCCTTGGCACCCCAGTCTGACACTGCATACACATAACACAATAGCGTATAATAGCAGGGTCAATTCTAAACCATAACAAACAATAAAAGTTATGACAGTGCTGACAGTTCTGAATTTAACAATGGCATTTACGCATCATAAAGTTCATTCAATGTGAATCAAATTAACGTCAAACTCTAGGAAATGTAAAGGCTTTAACAAATTTGTAGGAATCTAAAAAATAATCCCTCCACCATTTTACATATTACGCAACATTGCATTAGAGACACTAGCTCCCATCATCTCAAGCATGGGCGCCTAGGCTTGCCCATAATGCCTTGCATCTTATCACATCAGTGGTGGTGTAGTGCATCCAATTAGGAGAGAATGAAAGAGCCATTAAAACCTGAGGCAGGAAAGCAGCAGCAATGTTAGGGTTTTACAGCCTAGAGATAGAACTTCAGGATGCATACCCCATCATATTCTATACTGTGCTGTTGCTGCTCTCCACTACCATGGTCAATATGTGCCTAAACATACAGAATGCTGTTGGCTCATTGTGTTGCATAGCTCTAGTATGCCTTATAGCTGCTAAGAACCATACCTTGTTCAGTTTAAATAAATAGGGAATTGATCCAAAAAAAGAGAATTTTTTTCTTTGCCTGTTGAGAATCTTTTATGTCTTCATATTCAAAAAAGCAAACCTGTACTTGCTCCCTAAATAAAGGGTTACCATAATTTTTACATGGCTTGATAAAATGCAATGGTTTCTTCATTTTGCACACAGTGAACCTGTATATAGCTTCTTCATTTAAAAACAAAATGGCTCTTGCTACTGCCTCTGCACCACCCATTGTGAAAAAGCCATGCCATTACCTGTGCCTAAACATGACAGACATCTGCCCCCAAAATAAAATAATTTTTTAGAACATTGTTACATTTTAAAATGCATGAAAAGGCTATAAGTGCAATGTGTTGTTAAAAAGGCCCCTGGTTATCACCGACTATCATCTGTTTACCCATAGCCAGATAGAAATGTCAAAGTGACCTAATCCTAAATTTGAATTAAAGAGATCAAATAGGGTTAACCACAGTTTTAGGAGACCTCAATATGTTGCACATCCTTTCTGGGCAATTGGCAGTACTTACGATTTGCAGCAAATTGGTTCACTGCAAAAAGACTTCAAAAAATAAAGTGAAGCTGTAAAATTTGAATTTCTAAAGATATGATTATTTCTAATCATCATATATTTGCAACCTTTTTGCATTCTCCAATATATGTAAAATGCATGAATTGTTTTTTTCTTCAATACCCAAGTAACCCTTATTTTACTGTTTCTGTTTTGTTTTTCTTTACTATTTTATCAGTGGGTTTAATTAGCAAACTATTCAATTGTCTGAATGACTGAGAATGGTTGGCACATACTTTGCCCTTCTTTTTTTTATATATAGATCATCCTAAGTATCGCCTCCAGAAACTTCAGAACATTACACATCTGACCACGGGTTATTTTTTTTTAATGCTAATAACCAGACAAAAAGTAATGGAGCAAGGGAAAAAGATTAGAGGAAAGTGGATAGAAAAGTAGATTGTGCTAAAGATGCTTTGAGGCGACAAAGGGGAATAACAACAGCTTTGTGAGAAATGTGAGAGTATACATTCAGATAGCAGAAAAGAGAAAAATAAGCCAAGCACCGACAACTGAAATATATGTTGTAATAGGGCAACTATTAGGGCAAAATTAGAAATTTGCCACGGCCCTAGTTGTGGCCACATTTCCAAATCTTCTCTTTGGGACCTTATGTAGCTTGCACTTTTTGAACACAGAGCAATCAGAATAACTTTGCAGGCTGCAAGAAAATAGGAAATTTTACTTACTGGTAGGCTTTATCATTGTTTGAAACAATGAGATCATTATTTCTGTCTGCAGTTCAAAATATGGCATTATTAAAGGGAATCTGTCACCTCAATCACTAATGCTTTTCGGCTTTGCCCGCAGTTGGGCAAAGCATACTGTGCACGTGCGATTGGAGATTGCAATGCGCACGCGCATAATCTGGATGACAACTACGGAAATTACCTGAAAGATTGCATACAGCGACCAAGGAGGGGTGGAGGGAAGGAGCCAAAACACCGTCCATCTGACCGAACCCAACTCATTTACATACCACGCCAAATTGAGGTGGCAGATTCCCTTTAATTTGTAGAACACTAAAAGTTTAGCACTTTCACTAAGAGGTGCACTATTACCACCTAGGATATAAGCACTATATTATTTTTGGGGTAACATATCTATTTATGCATCTATGTATCTAGCTATGTATCTATTATCTATCTATTATCTGTTAGGGATGGCGGAACGCACTAAATAATAAATAATAGAAAGTGGGTTCGCCGCCTGGGGTCCACCATGCAGAAGGTGTAACTGCTGCTAGGTAATGGCGGAAACTCAATATGTATATCGCACGCGAGTTGAAAGTCACCCAGTGTGCTCTGGGTGTACTCTGTTGATTCACAGAGGCGCCAAACAAATAAACATAAATACCGAGCCTGTTGGACTCACAGGTCTCAGCGGAATGCACGCACGGTATATGGTCACAGGACTAGGGCCCAAGACACAGGGTCAGTGTCCGTCTAGACCTACCGTGCATGCGGCGGTGCTACTGCGGATGCCGACAAGTGCTGCTGACTGCAGCTCGGCGATTGACAAAACAGCTATACGACAATGCCCAGGAGGGGGCACACTCTGGGACGCTAGTTCTGTGGAGATATGCACTGTGGCCTGTAGTGTGCCACTGACTGGCGCTGACTCTATGACTAAGTCCCTATCCACACACATAATATCAGAGGGAAGGGAATCTTAATGAGTCATTCGCAGGTTCATGCATCCATCATCATTCACACAGTTAGCAATTAGAGTCTATACTAGCGCATGGCCGAGCGGCCATGCAAACCTTTTATACCCGGGACCTTCCGGAAGCTTCCAGATCCCTGAGATGGACCAATCAGATTTGGAGAATGACCTGGGCATGTGACTCCCGATCTCCAATGGGAGATCGTCTTGTGAGCATGCTCAGTGGAGCGACGGAAGGACTTAGCCTCTGGAGTGACTTTCTGCTTATCAGCCTGTGCTGCTATTGCTGGCCCAGAGGTGGCAGCAACAGCCAGACCCACAGAGCTGGTCTGAGCAGAGCGTCGGGAACTACTGGGCTGCTGAGCAAGCTCCTCTGCGGTCGATGGAGAATGGTAGACTGCAGGATGTGAGGCTCTGGTTCCCTGCTGTGCAGTTGCAGGAACTCAATGTCTAACATTATCTATCTATCTAGCTGTCTATTATCTATCTATCCCATATCTATCTATGTATCTGGAACTCTTGTATTATACATTTTAATTGGATCCTGGATAACATATGTTTCAAGTTGAACATCCTGATATAAATCTTGTAACTTTTAGGGAGCAAAATGAAGTATCAATAGTCAATGGAAACCAAAGTCATGAACCATCTGAGGTCTAAATCCCATTGAAAATCAAAGTGGACAATTAAAATCACATGCAGATCTATTGTGTGTGAATTTCTTAATGGGAATTCACAATATGACACTCACATGTCTGTTTGCATTCTTTCCTGTCAATCCATGATCCAGCCCTTGCCTACTTGCTTACACAATGGGAGTCCCTTAAATGTATTTTAAGAAGCACATTAATGAAACATCACAATGGGAAGGAGAAGGCATTAAAGATATCATCTCTACTTCATCAGCTTCAGTTTCTTAAGGGTCCAATATGAACATTATCATACTTAATTTTGGCTGATCTGATTAAAACCCCTCAATTACACAAGTAACCCACAGCCAAACTGTCACTCAGCAGACATCTATCACTATTGCACAGAAGAATGCTTCGCCTGTGTTTTGAATCAGAGAAGCCTCTGCCAGACCCCTCTGACAGCCTTTTATCTTGGACAACTCAAAAGTAATGGTTTTTGGAAATCCAACATACCAGCAGATCCTTTTTCTTCCTTATATCATCTGTCCAAGAAGATTTATAGCCGCCATTTGAGTGTTGGGTGATATCCTGCGGTTATTGATGTTTTCAGCCATTGTTAGTCTAATGTGTATTGCGGTCTTTAGATCAGAATGTTCTTTTGGACCACAAATACCTAATATTTAGGATCAGATACTTTTATGAATACTCAGATAGTTGTGGACAGCCATTGTCAAGTCTGTTTTATCCCCATTTACAACTACTTGCATCCCACAGATTAAAGAAACCTGACAGAAGTAATATTTCTATCTCAATGAATTCTTGGAGACCTGTAAGACTTACTATTACCAAGTATATAAAGGGTCAATTTCCAGATATGATCCTTTTATTGCACATCATATAGAGGCTTTTGGATACTGAGGCTAGAAATTCTCTAAAAAAGGACATAAAAGCTACTAACGCTGAATATAAGCCAAAACTAGGTTCAGCTCTTAAGATTTTAGCCAATACTATTTTCATTATTTGGAATAAGTGTCCTTCATATTGATGTCTTTCTCATTTTTAAGTTTCTTAATAATTTTTTTTCCCACCATTACTAGTCAGATGGCCTTCTTTCAGAAAATCTGAGATTCTACAATAATTAAGTTTATTGAGTCCAATCTGCTACAAAAATTAGAGAATCTTCTCCCACCCAAAATTCCTGGAAGACATGGGGCTCCCATACACTGACTTATAAATATGTGGTCTTCCTCATTTGTTTCTTGGTTAGACATTTTCAAAAAATTTAGAAAATGTAAACATTAACATAAATTTATGTATGTACTAAATATATTTGGCTTTGCAGCTGTGAGAGACAGATTTTAAGATTTCAAAATTTGTACAAATAGCATTCTGCATCCTCCAAAACACTTATCAATGTCTAGCAGGCTTTGCAAGCATCATTCACACTCATTCATACATATTTCCCAAATGGGTCTTATTATGTATTGAAATAATAATCTGATAACTTCAACTTCAAGAAAACGTATAAACCATGTCTGTGAGCACAACTGCTTTCTAATCTAATGAATAGTAAATATCTAGCTCATTGCTATTTGATAATTGTTGAATTGACTCAAAGACCCTGTTTAAAGTATAACCCTGGGCCAAAAAAAAATTGAAAATTTAACTTTATTGTTGGCCCATGGAACTAGATTTGTCATTATATTAACCTACCTGATTATTACTGCTCCCGAAATTCTTCTGTGTCTTTTTCTAGACCTTAGTTTAAGCCTGTGTAGACCATAAGGATTGTCATATTTGCTGTGATAACTGGACTGGCTCAAAGCACTGTTGGCTGTTTTTTGCTTTTTTATTTTTTTTGCCATGGCCAGAACAGGCCTAATCTGAGGTATAATAAAGATTAGTAGCATCTCCAAAATGGCCATATTCAGATAAATAAAGCTTTGGTGACTATTAGTTCTTCATTAGAGACAAGCGAACTGTAAAGTTTGGGGTTTTTACCAGACATCTAATGTCCGGTGCTGAACTACGAACATGGACTTCTCCTGTTGTTCTGGGAGAACTGTTGAGAGAGAAGGGGATGGATGGAGAAAAGGAGAGAGCCTCCTAGTGCTTATCTGAAGAGACTGCAGGCACGTAGGATGCAGTAATGGTCTGTACCAAGCGTGAAAGCGGTTTATTATACAGTAGAAACTCCATGCAGGGACAAAATGGATTGATAATATTCCCTTATACAGCAAAAGGCTAATGGGGATAAGTTAAGGAACAGGGACAAGTAAAACCGACAATACAATAAGATATGTTATCATTAAGGCGCCAGTCACGGTTGAACTTCCGTCTGTGACTGGTGCTGCCTAGATTGCGTCGCAGTGGGGGTCTGTCACAATCCTGAGATAAATGATGTAGTATCTTGATGTTGGCAGTGTCCTCCCAAGGTCCTGACAATGGCGGCAAATCCTTGGAATCCTGAAGCAGGTCTTGGGTCCAGCAGATCAGGTGATGAAGAGGGATACAACCTTTTCCTCAGCGGTGAGTGTCCCAACACTACGGAGAGTTGCAGCACTGCCCAAACACAGTTTACAATTGGCAGCTCGGTTTGCTGTGCCGAATCGACACATGCCTTAAGGCCCTGTCTCACATAACGAGATCGTTAGCGAGATCGCTGAAATGTCACAGGTTTTGTGACGCAACAGCGATCTCGCTACGTATGACACATAGTGGCGACTGGCCCCCCTGCTGGATATTGCTGATCGTACTCGAATGCCCTAGGCCATTTTTTGTTGGCGTCCTGCTGGCCAGCATGCATTGCTGTGTTTGATGCCGACGAGCGACCTCATTTGCGACAAAGAACTCAGGGACACAGATGTGAGTTGTCAGAATAGTTGCTCTGTGACAAGGTCCCAACGACCGCCGAAGTCGTGATACGAATCGCCTTATTGTTGTTGCGTCGTTGAATAGATCTGCCTGTTTGACAGCTTTCTAGCGACCATGTAGCGACATACCAGCGATCCTTACCAGGTTGTATCGTTGTCGGGATTGCTGGAGCATCGCTATGTGTAGCGGGACCCTAAGTCCCATTCACAGACCGTGTCTCTCACGGTCAGTACTGTCAGCAGGGGCAGCTGTGGCAGCATTGTCGGCTGCAGTGATATCGGCTGAGAAAGCGGTGTCTGAGCGGTACTCAGTCGACGGTCTCCTGACAAAGCGCTCTGCCATCCTAGGCTCTGCTCAGATGCCTCTCAGCTGATTTTACCTCACAGGTGTCCAGCGCGCCCGAAGTTCCTGCCCAAACTTTCTGGTCACTCGTGTGCTGCAGCTCTGTCCGCTTAGCCATGCCCCCTTTTCTCAAACACAGAGTATGGTATGTAGTCTCAAGCTTTCTACCCCGCAATATGACAGCCCCAACGGTTCTGGACCCTTCACGGAGGAGACATGCCTAGTTAGTTCCTTCGCCTTACACTTACTATGATTATTTTACAGCCCTTTTACAGCAGCAAACTTTGGGTCCACATTGGCATCTATGGAGGTTCTGGTAGAGTTCTGGTACCCAAATCAAACTTTAGACTACAGTTCTTTCAAACCCGATGAACCAGAACATTAATCGATCAGCTCGTCCCTATTCTTCACATGTCTGAGAAGTGGTGAGTTCTCCTTCAATGGAAGTCTTCAAACAGAGGCTGGACAGACATCTCACTGGGATGATTTAGCGAATCCTGCTTTGAGCAGGGGATAGGACCAGATGGCCCAGGAGGTCCCTTCCAACTCTACGATTCTATGATTCTATGATTCTATGATTAAAGGTTTCTGGGAGATATTTATATTTTTAATAAAAGTAGTGCAGCACTGACTTTTCTGCATAACCCACATATAGGGGTATTTTTTTCCTCTGTAAATGCTTTCTCTTTAGACTGACTGCATAGTCTATTTTTGTTGTGATGTAGGACTATGTACACAATGAGTCTTTTAGGAGCTTTTAAAGTGGTTTCTATACAAAATCACCTGAAACATCACTTATAAAACACTTAAAAGACCCTTTGTATTAAATTTCTATTGAAAAACCACTTTGCTATTCATATGTTCAGTGATTTAAGTGGTTTATTTTTTTTACTTTAGCCTTTAATTGCATGGTGGAAAAGAAAAGAATGTGTATGCTCCTGATGAAATTCATTCTAAACTGGCTATTGTCAAAATTGTAAAAAAAAATGCTACAGAGAAAAAACACTCTTATAAAACACTTCAACCACTATTCTAAACCACTTTAGGAAACAGTAGGAAGTTACTTCAGAGGCTCCTCAAGGTAGGACTGTTTCCAAAAGCAGTTTATATTTGAAAACTCGTCATTTTTGAACACCTTGAAAAACTCAATGTTTTCAATTTGGACTTTGAGATGAAAGTGTTTTACTGCCTGCTGCTTAACAGTGTCATAAACATATATCGAAATAGATATTGCAGCCACGTCATTTACTGTGTTACCGCTCGTGCACACGACTGTATTTTTGGTCCTAGTTGTATCGACTAAAACAGATCTCACTTGGACCAATGCTATTCCCATGAGGCAGTGCAGATGGGCGATTATTTTAACTGACTGAATCTGAAAAAAAATGCAGTTTGCGCGATTGTCTTCTGAAAATCAGAAGAGACTCATCCATTCAAGTCTATGGGTGTGAAAAAAAAAATTAGATTCCAAACGGAGCCACAGTATAGCATCTAATTTTTACAAATTGTGGTACAGTAAAGGGTGTTTTACTGGATGGAAGATACATTTCTCCCAGCAGATTAATGTTTGGCCGGGTTTTTCCCTAAAGACAGGACCTGCAATGATGTCATGGTCATGTGATCAGCCCATGTGATGTCTACCTCACCGTTGGGAGGGGTTATGGGCTATGTAATGGAGGTTGGTGTTTGGCACATGGTGAGTGTGTTTCTGGAAGCTACAGTAACTTGTGTGGACTTAGCCTGAACTTGTATACAGGATCCCCGTGCTGCAGGACTATCGCAGCAAGACTCTCAACAACCCTGGGAATGGCACCTGGCGGATGCCGCAGGATCTGGCAGCCGCTTAGTTAAGCCCGTCCCGTGCAATGGGTGAGTCTGGAACCAGTGGTTCTCCAAGCTGGAGTATATTTATGCTTTTCCTTACTTTCTGTTAACCTGCTGTTTGCAAAGTGACATTAAACCACTGAAATTAGACTTTAAGCCTGTGTGTTGCCTTGTTACTGCAGCCCTGCCATTACCTACCAGAGCGAATCCCTACAATAAGCATTGCAATATAGGAAGCTGTGAATGGTCTTATAAATTATAAATTTTCTGCTGCTTTAAAAAAAATGGATTGCATGTGGACTGTACATGGATGACAAGTGCAAAAAATATCACCCCACTTTTCTGGATGCAACTCTGAACAATTTTTTATATGCTCGCATGAACTTAGGCTTTACACTATGTATTTTTTGGTCATGGAGAAGGTCTCTGATATATCTCTAGCAACTGGTTTATAGAAAAGAGGCAGAGAAGTACAAATTGCTGGAGGGGGAGCAAGATGTCATTTTTTTTCCTAAAACTTGCACACTCCAAAATCTCATACTTTTTCATGAAACCAATGATTGATCAAAATTCTAACAATATTTAGAACATAAATATTCAATTTTGAAAGTTAAATCATATGGTAGACTCGACTATTTGGAGCCTTTTTTGGCCTCTTGGTAGGACAAAGCATATTTTAATAGTTTCTGTAAAAGTTTATCTTTAATTGTGCCTTGTCCTGAAGACAAGTCGAAGAGCAATTTCTCTCCATTTTTAGATAGAATTAGGGTTGCTATTATAATAAGTATGTGTGACCTAAGATATCACTCTACTTATTGGCAAAAGTCAATAATTACCATTTTTTTCTGCTGTGTACGGACGGAGCATGTTTGCTTATAAGTGGAACAATTTTCCAAATGCAACACCAATAAATAGATTTAGAGCGCAACATCGGTTATTTCATCATGAGTAAAAGGTCATTACAAATATTCAATAGGTCAAAATTATTGTAATCCGCAGTACTTCACTTTGTGAAAGGCACTTAGATGGTGCATGCAAGGACAATATGAAAAAGAAAACCTTTTCAAGATATTGCATCTTTATTAATTATTTTAGGTGTTCAAACTCTTTAAGATTGAAAGCCAAAATGTAATGTAAAGCTGAATGATACTGCCTTAAGAGAACATGAAACATAATTAATTATATTCACATGCATTACCAATAACGGTGTGCCCACTCCACCAAAAAAACCCAGAAACTTATCTTGTAATTCCTACAGGTGGCGTTTCTGGATAATTTCAGCCAAAAAATAGACTGTTACTTGTTGGTCATGCACTGATGTACATGTAAACAAGCTGGGCTTGTGGACAATATATCATAAGCTTCAGATAAAGACCAAAGGCATGATAATAATAGCAGATGGTATTCCAAACTGGATAGGTAGGGAGGGATAAGCGTGTTGGAATAGGAGTGAATTAAAAATTATAAACTTTACTGATAATGATGTTTAAATATTGAAATATTGAAATATTACATTAAGGTGCACGAGCAAGATAAACAAAAATAGTGTAGGTACTAAACTATTACTGCATGGGACACAACAACGGACAGGTATGGTATATTGTTGGTTCATTATTTTACTTTTATTACAGGAGATCGAGGGATTCGGGGAATTAGGTGAGGTCATAACTATGGTTTAATTAATAAATTGTGTCTTTATTTCAATTAAAGATTTTTTTACTGGGTGTCTGTGTTTTATTTACAATTTGACTATGGGGTTAGCAATAGGGGTGTCTTATTGATGTGTCTCCATTACTAACCTTGATGGCACAAAGGTTACATCAAGCCCCGCAACTATTACCCTACTTGCCACCGCTGCAGGGCAAGTGGGAAGAGTAAGGCTATGTGCCAGAATTTGTGCATCTTAGAGATGCACCTTTTCTGGGGTGACTGAAAGCTGATGTTTTTAGCCAGGGGGGCCAATATCCATGGCCCCTTCCTAGGCTATTAATATCAGCTTGCAGCTATCTGCATAGCCTTTGCTGGCTATTAACTATAGGGCTACCCTACGTCATTTTTTTTTTGGATCCCCCATTTTAATAGCCAGGAAAGGCTAAGTATACAGCTGTGAGCTGATATTAATAGCCTGGCAAGCTCCATGAGTATTACCCCCTTCCCAGGCTAGAAACATCTGCCCCCAGCCATCGGCTTACCCTCTGCTGATAACGAAAATTGCGTAGGAGCCCATGCCATTTTTGTCAGAAAAATAATCTTTTATTCATTCTATACATGTACATTAAGCTGCAAACACACTGTACTAATTGTATTTGTGACTGAAGTTTATATATCTACTTATTCTATTTGTCTTTGCTGTATGTAATCCATCTCTTCTATCCTGTCAACTCCTGCAGTGATTTTACAGAACCTGCCAGATGTTTTACCAGCTTTTCTTCTATCTATTTCTCTTTGCAATAAAAATACATACATATATATGTGTCTCACTGATATCTAAATATATATATATGTATTCTATGTGCATACAGTGTATCTATTCTATCTATTCTAATCTAACCTATCAGTGTGATTTTACTGTACAAGCACAGGAATTGCTGGCTTTTCTTCTATCTATCAATTATATGTACATATATACAGTATATATATATACTGTTTATACTGTATATACACTATATATATGTGTGTTTTGAGGAATATTTCCTTTGAAAATGATGTGTAAATAACATAGAGAACTGCTGTATGTAAAAGCTCATGTTAAAATCACATTGCAATCGAATAGCAATCACATTGCACTTCGATGTAAATCAGATGCTAGGTGTAAAAATCGCATTGTCCTCGCATGACACTTGTCCATTTTTTCGGTCTGGATTTTTTGCCTTCCTCTGGATCAACATGTTAGGGCAAGTTAGGATAGGATATGGGTTAAACTAGATGGACTTAAAGTCTTCCTTCAACCTTAATAACTATGTTACTATGCTACTATATTAGATTACAGACCGTTTTTTTCCAACATATGGGTATGAACGTTAACTGCTGAACTCAGAATGGATTTTGATTTAATCTCAATCTTACCCACTAGTTTTAAATGTGGAGAGAGAGGGGAGACATACAAGAGAATGGAATCCACCATAAATTCCAATATTTGATGAGACCGTTCCTTTTGTCTTTTTTGTCGCACATGGTCTTATTGATAAGAGGGGAAATAGGGTCTAGTCATTGGCAAATGCAGATAAATATATGACCTAGAATTTATAACATGTCATTTTCCAGGGACTCTTTCCTCTAAATATTTTGCCATAATTTTGCCACTTAATTTTCTATTGTGCTGCTGGTGATTGGCTGGTTATGGGCTGAAAACTCCAAAAGGGACATGCCATAGATCTAACAACTTAATCACTGGACTGTGATATAGCACACAATGTTCTTTGTGGAAGAAGTATCAATTTGAATGTGAACATTGTGTTATGCTTTTATAGTCACTAACTGCACATTTAAAACTAGCGGGTAAGATTGAAATGAAATAAAACCCATTCTGAGTTCAGCAGTTAGACAGATTCTTTTATAATCTATGTGCCTATGTGGAGTGCACATTTCTTTGATATCTAATGTTGGTTTGGACAGAGTCTTTTAACCTTTTGTATCTGGTTTAAGCAACACTGGTACTTGCTACACCAGTAAGGCCCAACCATCTAAAGGGTTCCCTGACGACCTTGTAGAAATTTAATATGTAGTACCTACGCTATTTTTGTTGGTCTTGCACATGCACCTCAATGTAATATTTGAATATTTTAATATTAATTATGAACAAAGTTTATTATTTTTAATTCACTCCTAT
Organism: Dendrobates tinctorius; assembly: GCF_039654945.1. Lineage (NCBI taxonomy): Eukaryota > Metazoa > Chordata > Amphibia > Anura > Dendrobatidae > Dendrobates > Dendrobates tinctorius. The sequence goes on along the minus strand of NW_027361705.1, from coordinate 15,739,667 downwards.
TCCAAAACACTTATCCCTACCAAGGGCACGATTCATCAAAGTTTCTACACCAGTGTTCAGGCATAGAAAACTTTGAAAAGTTGGAAATTTTGGAGCAACTGGAGGCTGTGTTAAAAGTGTTCAACTTTTGCTATTTTCTCACCATTTTCATCCAAAGCTGACAAAGTGGGTTGAATTGGGGCGGGGCGGGTGTGTGGAGACCGCTACTCGTCAAATGTGTGACAAGCGGCAGCATTTGGTACGCCACAAGCAGGGACAGGAGAAAGATTTATAATGAGGCGCACACAGGTGTATTCCACTCATTTGGCACTCCTGATTCATGAAGATTTAGACACCTCTTCATGAATCAGAATTATCTGACTCCAGCATGCCCCCTCATCATGACCGGCTTGAAAAACACTACTCTTGTTAAGTCAGGCCCCAAATATTGGTTCACACACATTGTTAAACACCCATAGTGTCAGTCCTAGCAGAGACATTCCCTAACCATTAAAATAGAAAGTAGATTTTCTCTATGTATACCCCCACATCTCTTCATCAGCGCAGTGTCACAAGTCTTCAGTCGTCTGCATTGCCAAAGGTCCAAAAGTATGATGACTCTCAAACATGAAGCATGAATGCAGATTATTTTGTCAATAATCTAGTGGTTTTGTTCTGATGAAGAGGTTTGTAAACCTTGAAACGCTTTGACAAAATAAACTTCATGCTTCATCTTTGTCAGTTATCATACTTTTGTACCTTCGGCAGCACAGATTCTGAAGCACTATATTCCTCATCTATTACATTGTATCCCATTGGTGGTCCTGCAGCGGCCTTTACATGCTTCTGACGCGCCTCAGAGGCCGTAGGATACTCGATACCGGGCCAGTCTTAAAGGGATGTGTCACAGTGGCAGTGACCCGCTCCGTGGCCCCAGGCGGTCATGTAAAAGGGGAGCATTGATTAGGGTTAAAGTTTAAGTAGTGATTCGTGACGCCAGTTGGAGTGTTTGACTATAGTAAAGCCGGCACTGCAGATGATCCCTGGGGTAGTAGATGGTGATGGCAGTGCAGATCATAGAATCAAAGAATCATAGAATCGTATAGTTGGAAGGGACCTCCTGGGCCATCTGGTCCAACCCCCTGCTCAAAGCAGGATTCGCTAAATCATCCCAGACAGATATCTGTCCAGCCTCTGTTTAAAAACTTCTATTGAAGGAGAACTCACCCCCTCTCATGGCAGCCTGTTCCACTCATTAATCACTCTAACTGTCAAAAAGTTTTTTCTGATATCTAATCTGTGTCTCCTCCCATTCAGTTTCATCCTATTGCTTCTAGTCTTTCCTTGTGCAAATGAGAATAAAGATGACCTTCTGCAATGTTACAGCCCTTGAGATATTTGTAGACAGTTATTAAGTCTCCTCTCAGTCTTCTATTTTGCAGGCTAAACATTCCCAAATCCTGCAACCTTTCCTCATAAGACAGGGTTTGCAGACCGGTCACCATTCTGGTCACTTTTTTCTGAACTTGCTCCAGTTTGTTGATGTCTTTTTTAAAATATGGCGCCCAAAACTGGACACAGTATTCCAGATGAGGTCTGACCAAAGAGGAGTAGAGGGCAATAATGACTTCACGTGATCTAGACTGTATGCTTCTGTTAATACATCCTAGAATTGCATTTGCCTTTTTTGCTGCTGCATCACACTGTTGACTCATATTCAGTCTGTGATCTATTAGTATACTCAAGTCTTTTTCACATTTGATGTTGCTTAGCCCTATTCCTCCCATTCTGTATATGCTTTTTTCATTTTTATTGCCCAGATGTAGGACTTCGCATTTTTCCCTGTTAAAAACCATTCTGTTAGTTGCTGCCCACTGCTCCAGTTTATTTATATCTTTTTGAATCTTCTCTCTCTCTTCTCTAGTATTAGCTATCCCTCCTAGCTTTGTGTCATCAGCAAATTTAATCAGTTTACCCTCAATTCCTTCATCTAAATCGTTGATAAAGATGTTGAACAATACAGGGCCCAGGACAGAGCCCTGTGGTACCCCACTTGAGACATTCTTCCAACTGGATGTGCAGCTATTTACGACCACTCTTTGGGTCCGATCACTAAGCAGTTATGAATCCACCTAACAGTTGCCTTGTCCATTCCATACTTAGTCATTTTTTTCAATAAGGATTGTTTAACCCTCTCCAACCAGGACTGACCCCCAGAGATTGTGATGGAAGTAGAAGGCACGGAGTAATCAGGCAGGAGACAAGGAAAGTCACTTTATCATTTACTGTAGTTCAGGTGCAGTTCAGAGGAGATATTACAACTCTCACCAGGTTACAGTCTGCTTTGCAGAATGGGAGTTATCCTTCACTCTGCTGTGACTCAGTGTAAGCTTCCTGCTATTCTAATTCCTTCTGGGAAAAAGGCTTCCCAGAGACTGAAACTTCCAGTATAGCCCCTACTCACTGTGTATTCCTCCTCTGGCATCTTGCAGCTTGGATCCTGTGTGAAGCTCGAGTTCCTTCTTGCACAATCTTTCACTGATCCTAGTTTGCTGCTGTCTTCCCTGGGAAAACACTGCGCTGTTGGTTGTATAAACTCACACAGTCTCTCAGCTTACCACCCTGCTCTGAAAGCATGGCCTAGGGGCTGATTCCCTGATGCTTCTTTGCTTTACTCCTGGAGGGAGCTCATGTCATCATGGCTTCCAGGAGCATTCTCCATTCTCTCCTTCTTCTTCACTGAAAACAACAACTCTCGACTCCTCCCCATCCCAGTTAGGGCATGTCTGCAAAGCTCTAAGCTTCAGACAAGTAAAGGAGTGAGGTAAATTGTGTGTGTGTTGTGGTCTCTAGCAGAGAAAGCATAACTCCCTTGCTCACAAAACACATGCAAAACAGTACATATTTAACCCTTTTGTGGTGGTAAAAACGTAGGGCGCCACACTTCCAGCAGAGTTGTGATTGTCACAATTCTAACAGGTAAGCACACCTTTAATCTTCTATACCACTTGGTTACCGGATAAGACCCTATTTTGTGCTTTTTGTGACTCCAATTATTCAATCTGAAGTCCTTAATATTAGCATTCAGAAGTAGAGATGGGCGAACCTGTTCATGTCACTCCTTATTGGGCAAGCTATAGTGCTTACCGAATAAGCTGCAGAGGGAAACACGATACAAGGAGCACGCTGGCTGATCAGCTGTTTGATTCCACAGCTGCATTTGTTGTGGATGTGTGACAGGCACAATGACAGGCCTGTTTGTTGGGCTCTCCATGCATGTGTTATGATTGTGAACCATCTGTTACACTTGCAGCTTTGGTGCCAAACAGCTGACCAGCAGGAGCAAATCCAGGTAGCCGGGTTCCCTCCACAGCATGTTTGATAAGCACTATAGTTTGCCAAATAAGGAGTGACCCAAACAGATTCACTCATTTCTATTCACAAGTAACACTCCTTTCTTCCACTACAGAGAACATAGCCATCAGTAAGACTTTTCAGCTCTTTGCTTTCTGTACCTTGTAAGTGCTTCAGTGTTGATGTCTGTAGCTCTCAAGGGTGTGGTTGCGATGGAGTCTCAGAGGTTGTATTGGACTTAGGGCAGGTTCACATGACCGTATAAAAATCTGTCAGAGTTTTATGCAGAAAAGTGGGACAATTTTTGTTCTCAGTCTTCATCCTTGTGCAATGCGCTTTTTTTTACAGCAGCAACTATTAATCATTTAAACGACCAGTTACAGTTTCCTGAATTGCAATGCTACTGAAACAATAGGATGTTATACTGTGGCTCTGTATGGCATCCGATTTTTTTCTTTTGCACATCCACAGACTAGATTGACAGATTCATCCAATTTCCAGAGGAAGCTAGTGCAGCATGTGATTTTTTTTTTCACACCCTGATTCAGTAAGTGAAAAAGAAATAGTCATCTGTACTGCCTCATTGAATAAAATTGATCATCAGTGTCTAATTGGTGGGGGTGAAACAACCCGCCGATCTGCAGTTCCTGTAGCCGATGGTGGCTGGGACTGGTCAGCTGTGGAGCTTCATCAGTGGAGTAGTGGCTTCGGTTGGGTACTAAACATTTTCCCTCCATGGATTTATATAGCGGGAAGATATGCTGTGCAGCTTTGCAAGTGAGCAGTTCAGCACCAGTAACAGCTAATTGGCTAGGGTACCTGGTATCGCATCCACATCAATCAGACAATGATGACTTATCCTAAGCACAGTCAATCAATATAATAGTCCCAAATAATCCATTTAACATGCAATGAGGTATGCCAAACCAATTTAAAATAAAATAAACCAAGAAGACTGACATCACTGATGTGTGCTGGTGTTAGGGGTCAGGTTTCTGCATCTGCTCTGCAGGAATCCAGAGCCTCACATTCTGCGGTCTCCTGCTGTCTATCTACCACAGAGGAGATTGCTTTGCAGCAGATCGCTCCAGAGACTAAGTCCCTCTGTTCTCCTACTGGGCATGCTCACGAGACGATCTCCCATTGGAGATCGGGAGTCATGTGTCCAGGTCCTGCTCCAGATCTCATTGGTCCATCTCGGAGATCTGGAAGCTTCCGGAAGGTCCCGGTTATAAAAAGCCCGCATGACTGTTCGGCCATGCGCTAGTATAGTCTCTAGTTGCTACTGTGCAAATGATGATGGATGTATGAACCTGCGAATGACTCATTAAGATCCCCTCCCTCTGATATTACGAATGTGTCCAGGGACTTAGACTAGAGTCAGCACCAGCGCGTGGCAAGCCTCAAGCCACTACAGCATCATCCACAGTGCTAGCGTCCGACATTGCGCCTGCTTCCTTGCGCCTGCTTCCTTGCTTTGTTGACTAGCGGCAGTGTCCTATGCCTCACTGCAGTTGCAGCCCTCTTTGGCATCCACAGTAGCAACACCGCATGCACGGTAGGTCTAGATGGACGCAGCTCCTCTGTCTTGGGTCCTGTTCCTGGGACCAGACACCGTGTGTGCATTTACCTGAGACCTGTGACACTAACAGGCTCAGCCTTTTGTGTTTACCTCTGCTGACATCTCTGTGAGCAAACAGAGATTGCTTACCACACTTGGGTGACGTTCAACCCGATACGCATTTCCGCCATATTGCTCGTCTGTCACTACTTAGAAGCGGTGTAACATCTACTGCACGGTGGACCCCGAGCGGCGAACGCACTTTATTATTTATTTTTATTTAGTGCGTTCCGCCGTTCCGAACAGCTGGTTGCCATGGTGATCAAACGCAGCTGACTGGGAGTAGGAAAAACACTACTCCCAGATTGCCATAGGTAAAAGGCACTGTATTTGGGGAAATTTGGGGATTTTTTTAGCTTCACTTCTAAAGGTTTTGCTTTTATGTTAGGGTTTGGGCACACAATGTCTTTTTCACACGGGTACCCCTTACAAGGCTTTCAAGTGGTAATCTGTTCAGGAAATGCTGGCGTTATTTTTTCTTGAAGCATATTTTTCAGAATTTTAATGGTCATTTTCTGAGCACTTGTTTAGTTTTTGTTTGGCCACTAGTGGTTATTTTTGCTTTTTCATGTTTAGTTCATCTTTTTTTACTGTTGAAGTAAAACCACTGGCAATAAGCTAAAAAAAAATAATTGGGCGTTAACTTGTGGTCTTCCTATTTGGTAATGTATAGAGCATTTTCATAGTTCAAAATACTTGAAGATTGGCAGGTGACTCCTTTTAACCACTTGACATCTTTGCAAACCTGAAGCACTTTAGAAACATTCAAAAGACTGAACATATAAGAGCAGCAAGTGATTCTTACATAGAGATGCATATGTTCATTTTTTTGAGCATTTACCTTAGTTATCGCATTTTCAGGCTGGTTTTGGAGTGGACTCGCCTAAAAAAAAAATGTTGCATGCACATATTTTGAGGTTATTTGTTGCTTCCATTTCTAAATGCAAATTGTAAATGCTCTTTAGTAGTGATGGGCGAGCACTACAATGCTCGGGTGCTTGTTGCTTGGGTCGAGCAAATTGGAATACTCAGGTACTCGGACAGAACAATGAGCCCAATGTAAGTCTATGGGAGATCCGAACATTTTTGCCGCGATCCCCCCCGGGGGTCATTTTAAGGTCTAAAAACGAGGCAATTTGCATATTATTTTCCCAGAGGAGCATTGCACGGCGAATAAGTCTCCTTACCTTGACAAGCCACAGCTGGCATGTCACTCTCCGCAAGGAGAAACCTTACTTCTTAGACCCTAGTCCAGAGCCTCTCACCTTGCCAAATCAGATCTCATACTTTGCACTGACGAGAGCCAACAGCTTGAAACACCGTGTCTGCAAATTGAGATTCTGATTTGGCTTGTATCCTAAGTCATACTACAAGACTCGTTAAAGGGTTGATTGTGACTTGTAGGATCGCTACTACCAATAGGTGGCGCTGTAGAGTAAAAGTCCTCTTTCTTTCTGAAGAGGCAATTTGCATATTATTTTCCCAGAGGAGCATTGCACGGCGAATAAGTCTCCTTACCTTGACAAGCCACAGCTGGCATGTCACTCTCCGCAAGGAGAAACCTTACTTCTTAGACCCTAGTCCAGAGCCTCTCACCTTGCCAAATCAGATCTCATACTTTGCACTGACGAGAGCCAACAGCTTGAAACACCGTGTCTGCAAATTGAGATTCTGATTTGGCTTGTATCCTAAGTCATACTACAAGACTCGTTAAAGGGTTGATTGTGACTTGTAGGATCGCTACTACCAATAGGTGGCGCTGTAGAGTAAAAGTCCTCTTTCTTTCTGAAGAGGCAATTTGCAGAAAATGATGGAAACTCTGCTCAAATGACACAGGAACAACATGGGGACTGCCCCTGTCAGTGTTCCTGACTCCTAGTTTACAGCTTTAAACAATGTTGTCAGAGTTTCATGCCAAAACCAAACCAAAATGGATTTTGCTGGGAAATACAGTAAGTTAAGGTTCATCCATTACAAGTTAATGACTTGTATATAAGGCAAAGTAATTAACCCCAGACCAAAATGTTCATCCACCACTTGGGCTATGTTCAGACACAGCGTTTTTGAAGCATTTTTCAACTTTAACATTGCTTTCAACCAATACAAATGCATTCATTGGGAAATATCATTGTAACATTTAACAACCCTAGCTGGCCATATTGTTTCAGTTATGAATGAGGGACTCTTAAAGTCACAGAGCCTATTTTTACAGGGGTATCAGGCAGCATTAATCTGCTTAAAGGGCCATTATTAAACAGTGAGTCTCCTAAACTGTTATAGCCTATGCAGTGAGTGGATGTGCTGCCAAGAATTACGACGCACCCCAATACCCCTTTCACGAGATGTCCAGGAGTGCTTTCATAAAAAATGTTGCATTGAATGCAAGGCCTGCACTGCTACCAAGTCATATGCACCCCAATATGCCTTTGAACCCAGGTACTGGATGGGCCCTGGAAAATCCACTTCACATTATTCATTTTGTACTCCCATTCTGTTTTCTTATGCATTGACTGCAAGGCCTGCCCTGCTACCAAGTCATATGCACCCCAAAAAGCCTTTGAACCCATATACTGGATGGGCACAGGAATATCCACTTCACATTATTCACTTGGTACTCCCATACTCTTATCTTATGCATTGACAGCAAGGCCTGCCCTGCTGCCAAGTCATATGCACTCCAATCACTCCAATCCCCCTTGGAAGAAACAGGGAGGGGGGCCTCTTAACAAAAAATGTCCCATAAAATAGGAGCGGGTCTCCTAGACTTGGAATGCCCATACACTTTGTGTATGGGCTGGCAAACATTTCCCCTGTAGGGTACACCTCAACCTTTTTCAGAACAAGTCACAGCCTAACCACCCACCATTGTTAATAATGCAACACTGGCTGTAGCTGCACGGAACAGGTAAACCCTTTTGATCTAGTGGCGGTGGATGATCAGACATGGAGGAAGGCCTGCTTAAAAAATAGGCCAAATTTCTAGGAGCGGGTCTCCTAGACTTGGTATGCCCATACAACTTTCTGTGTGGGCTGGCAAACATTTCCCCTGTGGGGGTGTACATATTTTTTGTATTTTGGTGACGGGCATCGTAACACACTTGCCAAAACATAGAGTGACCGGATCATGACTGAATACGTTCACCCTGATGTTGAAGTGGTGGTGGACAGTGAGGATGAGAAGGAGGAGGAGGAGAACACCAAATAGCTAAAATCAGGAAGCATATATCCATGTTTGGTTGTGAAGAGGTGCATGGAAATACACCTCCCAAAAAACATTATATTGGAGTTTAGGCTTCGCTGTCATCATTTGGTGGTGTCGAGAAGTCAGGCCCAATCCATACCCTGTTCATTTTTATAAGAGTCAGCCTGTCTGCTTTTTCTGTTGAAAGGCGATTGTGCTTATCTGTGATAATACCACCAGCAGCACCAAAAACCCGCTCGGACAGGACACTAGCGGCAGGGCAGGCCAGAACCTCCAACGCATAAAGAGCCAGCTCATGCCACATGTTCAGCTTGGATACCCAATAATTAAAAGGCACACAAGAATCACAGAGAACTTTGGTGCGGTCAGCAAGGTACTCCCTCAGCCTCAGTGCATGGGTGATGGGAGGTTCTTCAAAAACTGTCCTAGAACTTTGCCAGTGTTCCCATGCCTCTGCTGGAGTGGACTTGTGTCTGTCTCACATGTCCTGCTTGGTTGGCCAACAAACTATTATCTCTGCCACCAGCGTTTTGAGATGGGAATTTTCTTAATTCACCAATAATGGCCCTATGGTACTGAACAATTTTGGTATACCTGTCTGCCTCTCGAACGAGAGAATGAAAGTTATCCTTGTATCATGGGTCTAACAGTGTCACTAGCCAGTAATGACAGGTACCCAATATTTTGACAATACGAGGGTCATGGGAAAGGCAGCGCAACATAAAGTCAGCCATGCGTGCAAGACTTTTAACAGGCAAGTCTTCCATGTCCTCACCAACAGGACGACTGATCAAGGTGTCGTCCTCCTCCTCCTCTTCCTCTTCATCTTCTTCCCTGTCCTCAGGCCATCCATGGTGAACAGACGGCATGACAGTTGTGATTGTAGTCCCGTCTATAGCGCATGAAAGTAGCTCCTGTTCTTCCTCCTCCTCCTCTTCCTCATTGTCAACCAATCCATGTTGGGATGACACGAGGCTGGGCTGTGTGTATTCACCCTGCATGGTTCCTTGCTCCATGTCCTCGTGCTCTGCTTGCGATGCCTCCTCTTTCATTGTGAGCAGAAAGCTTTTCAGAATGCAGATGAGCAGGATGGTGACGTTAATTGTGGCCTCATCGCTGATCACCATCTTGGTGGACTCCTCAAAGTTTTGGAGGATGCTACATATGTCTGACATCCATGTTCACTCCTGAGGTCTTATGTGTGGAGTCAAACCTGAAAAACGATGGCCTTGCTGATGCTGGTATTCAACAATTGCCTGCTTCTGCTCACAAATCCTTTCTAGCATATGCAGTGTAGAGTTCCAATGTGTGTTTACATCACACACCAGTCAGTGAGCCGGAATCTGCAATCACTGCTGAAACATGGCAAGGGCGGCTGAAGCTGTAGCTGACTTTCTAAAATGTGCACACAGGCGGCGTATTTAAACCAGCAGATCCTGCAGCTCTGGATAGCTATTTAGAAAACATTGAACAGCAAGGTTCAGCACATGGGCCAGGCACGGTACATGCATCAGTTCACCTCGTCTCAAAGCTGCCACCAGGTTCCTGCCATTGTCACACACAACCATGCCTGGCTGGAGATTTAGCGGTGTCAGCGGTGTCAGTCACACATCTGCCTGCTCCTTCAGAGCTGTCAATAACACTTCAGCATGTTTGTCACCTAAGCAGATTAGCTTCAGCACAGCCTGTTGCTGCTTTTCTTTGGCAGTGCTGCAGTGCTTCCAGATTGTGACCTATGTGCTCATTGCTGACATGGAGGCTGAAGAGGAGGAGGTGCAGGAGCTGTACACAGAGGGGGCAACCCTGATTAACGTAGGGCCCGAAATCCTGGTGTTGGGAGGACGTGTTCCATCCAAAGGTCTGACTGGGTCCCGGCTTCCACTATCCTACCCAGTGTGCCGTCAACGAGATGTACCATCCCTGGCTACAAGCACTTAAGTTTACTTTCCCAGTAACTGCATTGTTGAGGGCACAGGTAATGTTGTGGGACACGTGCTTGTGTAATGTTGGGACGGCACAGCGGGAGAAATAGTGGAGGCTGGGGACCGAGTTCCTTGGGACAGCTGCCGCCATCAGGTTGCGGAAAGCGTCCGTCTCCACAAGCCTAAAAGGCTACATTTCGAGCTCAAGCAGACAAGAAATATGAGAAATTAGTACTGTAGCCTGTCAGATGTTGGCTGCATATTTCCGCTTATGTTCCAATGACTGGGGTATGGACAACTGAAGGCTGCGCTGGGACAAGGATGTGGACGTGCTTGATGATGGTGCTATCTTACTGTGGGCAATGGCAGGTGCAGGGCAGGAGACATCTTCGCATGCACCATGGACAGGGGATTGGCTTGCACGCACACCAGTGGAAGAAGCAGTGGTGTCACCCGCAAACACTATTCCTGGAGCCTGGAGTTGGGCCCACAAAGTCAGGTGCTTTGCTGCCATGTGCCTAATCATGCTGGTGGTGGTAACGCTGGTTGTTTTGCTACCCCTGCTGATGCTGGCATGACAGGTGTTGCAAATGGCCTGTTTGGGGTTATCGGCAGTTTTTAAAAAATAACCAGACTAGGGAAGACCTAACAGTTGGACTGGCAACTTCCGTCAGGTTGGTGTTACAGGGAACGGTTGCATGCCTTCTGTCTGCAGCCACCACACTGCTTCTTCCTGCCTGAAGTGGTGCGATGCCTACCTCCCCCTGTATGATGCTGTCCTCGCTCTGCATGTCCTCCTGCCAGGTTGGGTCTGTTACTACATCATCCACCACCTCATCTTCCACTTCCCCACCCTGGTCCTCCTCCTGATTTTCTGGCAATTTTGTCTCTTTATTGTCCACCTCTTGTGACCGTGGCTGCTCAAAGATTTGTGCATCGCTACATGGAATATCATCTTGGCCCACTTCAAGTAGACCGGGCGAGAGGCATGAATCTCCAAATGGAAAACTAAACAGCTCTTCGGAGTGTCCGAGTGTGGGATCAGTTGTCTCATGGCACTCAGTAGGGTGGGATTAAGGAGGATCAGGGTAAGGAATATGCGGTTCAGATTAACGGCTTCATGTTGAAGACAGGGTAGTGGATAAGTAACTGGAAGTATTATCTGCTATCCAACCAACAACCTTTTCACACTGCTCTGGCTTCAATTGTACTGTCTTGCCATGGTCCCCTAGGACTTCGGACACTAAGGTCCAGCGAGAAGATGTGGGTGTTTTCGGTGGGCCAATTTCAGCTTGCCTATGGCTTCGGCCTGCACCATCACAATCACATCCACTTCCCCGTCCCTTACCACACACCTTGCCCATTGAAAATGGACTAGAATATTATACACGTTCACTACAAAAGGGTGATTTGGGAGGCAACTTTTATGTGATACGTGTGCTCATGGGCGTACCTAGGATCTCAACTGGGGGTGGCAATCCATGGTCATTCAGGTTGTAAAATTATAGAATGAAAAAAGTGAATGAAACTGCTCCATACAGTATAATGAGCCCCATACCTGTATGTACATCATCACCAGCCTCAGCTCCCTGAGCCCAGCACCTGCATATATATTATCACCAGCTCCAGTCCACTGAGCCCAGCACCTGTATATACATCATCACCAGCTCCAGCCCACTAATCCCTGCTCAACCTGTATATATCAGCACAGCCACATCCAGCTCCTGTATATACATCAGCTACAGCAAGACCCCAGCCTCAGTATATACGTCAACCCAGCCAGCCCCCAGCCCCATTATAGACATCATCACAGCCACAGCCAGCACCTGTATACATCAGCCCAGCCAGCCCCTGTATACATCAGCCCAGCCAGCCCTCAGCCCCTGTATACAAATCACCCACAGCCAGCCCCCAGCCCCTGTATACACATCAGCCACAGCCAGCCCCCAGCACCTGTATACATCAGCAACAGCCAGCCTCCAGCCCCTGTATACATCAGCAACAGCCAGCCCCCAGCCCCTGTATACATCATCAACAGCCAGCCCCCAGCCTCTGTATACATCAGCCCCCAGCCTCTGTATACAGCAGCCCCCAACCCCTGTATACATCAGCCCCAGGCCCCTGTATACATCAGCCCCAACCCCTGTATACATCAGTCAAGCCACTGTATACATCAGTCCAACCGCTGTATACATCAGTCCAACCCCTGTATACATTAGTCCAGCCCCTGTATACACATCAGCTATAGCCAGCCCCCAGCCCCTGTATACATCAGCCACAGCCAGCCCCCAGCCCCTGTATACTTCAGCCACAGCGAGCCCCCAGCCCCTGAATACCTCAGCCCAGCCCCAGCTCAGTACCTGTCCTATCTGAAACTGTAGATTGCCTCAGGAGCACGCAAGTATGCTCCTCCAGATGCCAGAGTCACTGACCTGATGGTTCAGGTTCAGTGGCGTGCTGCAGCCAAGGGCGGGAGACAGGGAGAGCAGAGCGCTCTCTCTCTCTCGCCACAAAGAACGTCCTGACATTCAATGTCAGGACATTCATATTAACTCCCTATGTACAGGGCACACGTGCCACTGCATGCACTTGTAAAGCCGGTGGCACAGTGCCTGAAGATTTGAAGGACCGGCAGCAGGATAGGTGCGTGGCCTGCCACTGCTTCTGGGGGGGCAGCTGCCACCCCCATCCCACGGTGGGTATGCCCATGCGTGCGCTTGAAAACCACACTTTTCCCAATCTGGACTTTAGGTAAAAATGTTTTTGGTCATCTGATTTAATAATTACGTTAACAGACTGCAAAAAAGTTACAGTGTTTTGGCCTAAACTGACCAAACTTTGAGGACGCACAGATATGAGCTGGCACGGAGATAACACTATGACAAATGTTTTTTGGGGGGGCTAAATAGTGCTGTATATAAGTACAGTAAAACCCAGGACAAAAAAAGAAAACTTTGAGCACACACAGATATGAAATGCCACGGAGATACCACTACTACAAATGTGTGACCTATTTTGTTTTCTTTGGCTAAATACTGCTGTATGAAAGTACAGTGACAGCCAAGACAAAAAAAGAAAACTGCCGTAAACTAGCCAAAGTTTGAGCACGCACAGATATGAGCTGGCACGGAGATACCACTATGAAAAATGTGGGTTTTTTTGTTCCTTTTTTTTTGCGGGGGGGATCAATAGTGCTGTATATAAATACAGTTTAACCCAGGACAAAAAATGCCATAAACTGGCCAAACTTTGAGCACGCAGATATGAGCTGGCACGGAGATACCACACCAAATAATGTGTGGCTTGTATTCCAATTACACCTGTGGCTAGCTATATACCAACCAATATATTCTACAGGTAGCAACAGCACCAGAACACAGGAAGGGAATGGACCTTATGATGTATGCAATGATCTTTATGCACTGATGTGTATAGAGCGACGTACACTACCCTGCCTACCTAACACTGGAACCTGTATACTATGGAATTAGTCCCTTAGAAGGACTCTTGGTTTAGCTGGATGTGAGTAGTTTAGGGTGGTAGACCCCACACTAACTAATAAATCCCCAATTCTGATCCTATCTCAGCAGCAGCTCTCCCTACACTATTTCACTCCAGATCTGAATGCACCAAGCAGGGCAGCGCCCGGTCTCTTATACCCTTGATGATGCTGTGTGGCCAGCCAATCACTGCACGACCACAACAAAGATGGCTGCGGCATTTCATTGCCTGGCAGACAAATCCCTGCATCTTGATGGGGTCTCTAAAGTCCGCGAAAAAAGCTGGGTGGAGACCGGAGTTCCCCCCCGAGTAATCCCGGAAATGCTCAATGCTCGCCGAGTACACAGAGTACAGTGATACTCAGGTGAGTAACGAGTAGTGGCAAGCATGTTCACTTATCACTACTCTTTAGTAATAATATTGGAAGCCAAAATTATAAAAGCTCAATCTCTCATGCTGTAAGACATTAGCCACATAATTGAAGCACAGAGGTCTGTGAAACATAAATAATGGAAGCAGAAAGTGGGAATGATGTACATGTAAGTCTAATTGTATAAGCACCTAATGAAATGGGCTCTCGGTTTATACTTTTCAATCAGTTGATATTCTGAGTGTGATAAGCATCAGTGACACACTGATTGACTTAATATAAGAAGCTTAGCTGTCTCCTACTGTATGCATGGCGTGCAGTTCTCCATTGAGTAATATATATGGCAATGACTACATTTTAAATGCCTAACTAGAGAAGAAGGTGCCTCAGCTAATGGAGAGTAGGGTGCCAAATGTCTCAATATGCAAACTAATGGAAATCGAACAGCAACACATTAGGAAACATTTGCAAACCCACAATAAAATAGCTAAAAAATTGAGTCTTTAATGTAAATATGAAAATAAAGTGCATTTTTGCTGCGCATAGTGCAAAAATAGCAACAATGTCTGCTACTGAAGTAGGATTGGCACTTTACCTGCTCTAATGTGAATGTGAAGAAAACTTCTAGCAATAAATTCTTGTCACTGTTGTATCTTTCCTGGACAAATTATTTATCCCTTTGTCTTCCTGTTATTGTTTGAATATTATCTCCTTGCTTTATCACTATTGTTTTGCGCAGTATTGTATAATTTTTTGCCAAATCTTTTATTATGGGTGTGAACATTAACACAGCAAAAAAGGACAACCGTATTTAACTGCTTCGGTCTTAAAAACTAATAGTAGGATGCAGCAAACCCACTAAATGTAGTTGATTTGTGTTCACATCCATAAAATTAAAAGCAAAGTAACAGAAAGATTAATTCAAATTCACCCAAAAATTAACACAGAAAAAAAGGGCAACAGTACCTCCATGCCCAGGTCTTAAAAACTAATGCACTATCAGGGTGCAGCAGACCCACTTAATAATGATGGAGGCAATGCAGGTTCAAAATACTGATGAGACAACCACTCTAAAACCTACCAACTCATGGAGCGGGTGGTTGCTTAGGATTAAAATTACGCATAAAAAAGGCTTGTATGGGGTGCTGATCACACACAGGTCGTACACAGGGTCTGGCTTCAGCTTTAGTGACTCCCATACTATTCTAATGTAAGTGTGGCTACTTAGAATATGAATTATTGAATTACTCCTGCTGGACTACTATTCCTACTACTACTATGCATAAGCAAATTATTAACTTTGTAAACTTAAAAAAGGTGGTCTGGTTTAGAATACTTATTTTCAAATATCCTATTATGAAATTAAAAGGTGATTTTGACCCCTCATCTGTTAGTCAAAGAGGAAAGTATCAGCACTCTGAGGGATCCTGCACTTCCATGCAATATTTAAGAGTTAATTTTGAAGGGGGATGGGAGCGATCTCAGGAGTGGCACATCCTGGGCTATCAAACAACCTAGGCATAAATGATGGTATTTCTGTACAATGTGAAGATCACATCAACCCTTACTACAACCTACCCCTTGAAATGAGACATGTGGAGGGTATAGAAGACTAAACTAAGAATTAGCCAATCTGCATTATGTACCAGTATTACGGAGAATACAGTGTAACCTATAACTGACAAATAGAGATATTACTGAGCTGTAATCCACATGCTGTGGATTTGTGGGGCAGATATTTCCCCGTGAATCCAGAGAAAGCTACAATACAGTTTAGAAAATTACTATAGGTGCAAAATCTACATGTAACCCATGGTCCTTTTGCTGTGGGATTTCAGCTGGTTCACTAAGATTTTGTAACAAGTTTTTCTGGTAGAAAAATTCCACTAGGTGTTCTATCTCAGCATATATTTGGTTTTCATCCTCTCATCACTTTTTATTTTAAATGTTTAAATGAGTAACTTGAATCTCCCAACAGGTCCGCCAGCTATCACAGGTTTTTAATTGCAATTGTCTTTTCATATGGGCCAATGGAACCTTTTGAGAACCCCTAGTCTCCAGGACTCGGGTTTGATTGCGACCCTTGCATGTACTATAATTATGCCTGTGTTTCTTAATATATTTTTTTCATCCTTTTGACACTTTCAATTTTAAGTGCTAATGGTAATTTGCTTTAGTGATTAACGATATTCACTAGAGATGAGCAGATGAGGCAAATTCAAATTTGCCTGCGCCTGCAATTTTTTCCAAGAAATTTGATTTGCAGAAAGTTGTATATTGTGTATTATTATTGTCCTTTTATACAGTGATATTTGCAAGCACGGTAGTGATACACAAATATCTAGCTATTTAGTTCTAACGGTCAGCACACAAATCCATTTTTTACTACCTGCAGCTGCATCCACCCCTTGAGGATTAAGAGAAAGCGCCAGTGTTTATACCCTATGATTTGCAAAGAAGTTATTTAAGCTATTGTAATGTCCTTTATTGTTCCCTGGGGTCTCTGAAGACCCCAGAGCATAATAATTGTAAGTTGTAAAAGAAAAAAAATACTTATACCTTACAGCACACCTCTCCAGGTCAACTGCTCCTCACTGTCATGTTTCTGTTCCTACACGCATCTTCTTAACACTGTTCTGAGTACTGAATCCCTGAGTCTTCATGCTAGGTCAGGACTTCTAGAGAATAGTTAGGAGAGAAAAGTGAAAATAGGGTCTTATCTGATAAATAAGGGATGTTATACAATCAAATTGCACTCACCTGATGGAAGATAAAAAATAGTACTTAGAAACTTGTTAGAGTTGACAGCCGCTGCACCTACACTGGTCAGCCGGTGGCCAAGTTGTAATATTAGAAACTGGAGAAATTCAACCCATATGTACTCAACGAATTTCTCCAGTTTCTAATATTGCAAATAGGTCAGGACTTCTGTCTCTGATGAGGCCTGGGACGTTCTGTGTAACTCTGTGAAAGGTCAAACATACGTAGTCACCTTACGCCCATGCACCAAGTGTTTCAGGAATCATCAGATCTAGATGTCCTGGCCTAGCATGAGTGGTCAGACCATTTTAGTACTGGAGCAGAGTGGCCAGTGAGATGAGTAGTAAGGCTATGTTCCCAAAATTAGATTTTGGTGAATTTTGGACACTGCATATTTTTGCTGAGTTAAAAACATAGGGACTTACAGCTCAAGCAAATTGCATGGGATTTATAGAAATCTCAGGCCCTCTGTGCTTCTTGGTAATGCCGCATAAGCTCACCTCCGGTGCTTTTTTCAGATCCACAGCACATTACTTTTTTTGTGGGTACGCTGAGTTTTCTGTGCAGATTTTCCCCATAGACTTACATTAGATGCTGAAAATCTGGAGGAAAAAATACACATGCATTTTAAGCGTGCTTCCATGGAGGAAATGCTTCAAAACCACACGTAATTTGTACCCAAGTATATCAATAACATTTTGCCAAAACCAAATAGTAGGACGTATCAAAGTAAAGCAATTTTATTTAAAGCATAAGACAACAAAAAGAAAAAAATGCATTGCAAAAATGCAATAAAAGCACAACATGTAAAATACACTCAAAAACAAAATGAAAAACTGCAACTGAATAAAAAGAATTTCTGCAGAATCAAAAACTCACCAAAATCTCACTGTGTGAATGTAGCCGAAGGCTTCTTTTCTTTCTTATTCTTCCACCCTTTAATGGCCCTTTATGGTTCAGAAAAATGGTGGTTGCTGGGTGTTGTTCTGCTGAGTCAACGCAGAAGTGAATTACAAAATAATTTTCATTCTTGCAAATGTGGACTTTTGTAATATGCAAGTAGAATTCATTTCCAATTGAATATATTCACCTATCTCTAATATTCAGTTATTTGTTATCAGTTGTCATCTTTTCCACTGATAGATCATAAACATTGTAAGGGCTGAGATAATTAATATTAATATTTTATTTTATTGTTTCTTCTTCCTATAGGGCCGAATAGATGTACCTTCAAATACAAGTTCAAATTCTAGTGAAGTGGTCAA
This sequence comes from Dendrobates tinctorius, assembly GCF_039654945.1. NCBI lineage: Eukaryota > Metazoa > Chordata > Amphibia > Anura > Dendrobatidae > Dendrobates > Dendrobates tinctorius. The sequence goes on along the minus strand of NW_027361705.1, from coordinate 15,721,693 downwards.
TAAAGATTTTCAACACCACAAGAACTGTGATTCCCCTCTCAATGTAAGCATATGTAATTTTACCAGAAATGTTGCGCCCTAAAATTGTTTCTTTGCTTTGCCTGTAGACTTTACAATTTGATGAGTTTGCCAGTAGGCAAAAAAATTGCTCTGATGAACCCACATCTACAATTAGTCTAAAAGCGTTTTTCTCACCTGTTTCACTAAACAGAATATTCATCCTATGTTTATATATCGTAGCCATGAACAGTCTCAAATCTCCATGAGATCTCATTAGGTCTCTCTTGCTGTAAAAAGGAAGAGCTGCATTATGCATGAACCACCAGTATGGCGGACGTTATCTGCCCTAATTGTCCTGGTAGAAACCTTGAGATCTGTTAACATTAGCATCATGGGTGGTTCCATTCATAAAGTCATGACATCGCAATGCCTTATGGAACTTGTTGATGTAAAAAAACTAATTTATTGGAAGTGTATAAATTTGAAATTAATTAGATTGTCTAGAATATTGGATAATCCTATCAAATGGATAAATGTGGCCACACACATTTTGGATGACTGAACCTGAGGCCAAAACAATTGTCCCTATTTAGAATATATGAACCCTTGACCAAATCAAGCATGCATTTGCATGAGGAGAAATATCTGTTTGTCTGTTCAAAAAGTGTTTGGCCATCTGCCCTTTAGTATCAATGGCCATCATAGGGAAATTATACTATTGAAGGTGCTCCAACAAGCTGCTCCAACTCTGATCAGCCGTTACCAGCTCCTAAGGATAGGTCATCAATGACAGAGTAGTGGACTATCCCTTTCATGCTCTGTTTGTGGTTGGCAGATACACTTGATGTATAGGTTCACTTTTAAAATTACTTAAAGATTTGGTAAATCTTAATATAATCAATTTGTAATATGTTCTTATTATTTTTAAATGGTTATTTTTGTTTGTTTCTCGGTGCATTTTCTTCTGGTTTGAGTTAAAATAAAAAATCCAGTAGTTAATGCACAGCAGTCTGGGTCTGTGGTTGAGATTTCAGATTATAGAGGTAGAGATTTTATTTCAAGTCTAGAGATTGTAATGGCTTGCATTTTGGGAAACAGAGACATGTAATTATTTTGTCTCTAATAAACTACACATCCATAACTATACTGATATTATATGTGGAGATCAGGACAACAAAACTAGAAGACATTAATAGTGTTTCAGAGAACACAACCATTATAGAAATCGAGCCATTAATTAACTCCACACTAGAGATTATTATTATTATGCATTTATATAGCGCCATTTATTCCATGGCGCTTTACATGTGAAAAGGGGAAATATAGACAAGTATAATAAACATGTGTAAGACAAGGGACACACAAGTACATAAGGAGAGGGGTTGAGCAGATCGATCCATGGAGGATTGAGTTTGTGTCAAATTTCCTAAAATTTGCCAGCTTCATGTAAATTTGAACATTTGAAATTTTTGGTTCATAAAAAAAAGTTGCCCAGCATCATTTCCCACACTGCTGAAGCATCAGAGACCAGGTTAACTTCATTTTGCATTGCCATGCAAGCCACCCTATAATATCTTGCAGGTATAACATCTAGTGGATTATTATACCTGGTACAGTGGTGGTCAGTACCTGGGGCCATCACAGATCAGTGACTACCAGTCGAATATAGTTTGTATGGCAAAGTAGTTTTCCATCTCCAGGGTCACTTGGCACTATTCTATCTTATGTAGAGTGTAAGCTCTTATAGTCAGCTGGGTCTTCTCTCTATCCTGTATAGTGTAAGCTCTTAAGGTAAGCAGGGTTCTCTCTTTTGTAGTGTGTAAGCTTTTATAGGCAGAGGGGTCCTCTCTTTCTTTCTCATGCAGAGTGTAAACTCTTACAGTCAGTGAGATTCCTTCTCTCTCCTGTAGAGTGTAAGCTCTTATGGTCAGTGGGATTCCCTCTCTCATGTAGAGTGTAAGCTCTTATGGTCAGTGGGATTCCCTCTCTCATGTAGAATGTAAGCTCCTATGGTCAGTTGGATTCACTCTCTCTCCTGTAGAGTGTAAGCTCTTATGATCAGCGGTCCTCTCTCTCCTGTAGAGTGTAAGCTCTTATGGTCAGTGGGATTCCCTCTCTCCTGTAGACTGTAAGCTCTTATGGTCAGTGGGATTCACTCTCTCTCCTGTAGAGTGTAAGCTCTTATGATCAGCGGTCCTCTCTCTCCTGTAAAGTGTGAGCTCTTATGGTCTGTGAGATGCCCTCGCTTTCCTGTAGAGTGTAAGCTCTTATTGTCAGTGGGATTCCCTCTCTCTCCTGTAGAGTGTATGCTCTTATGGTCAGCGGTTTCCTCTCTTGCTCTCTCTCCTGTAGAATGTAAGCTCTTATGGTCAGCAGAGTCATCTCTTTCTTCTGTAGAGTGTAAGATTTTATGGTCAATAGGGTTCTCTCTCCCTCTTGTAGAGTGTAAGCGCTTATGGTAAGTGAAGTCCTCTCTCTCTCTTTCTCACCTGCAAAATGTAAGCTCTTGTGTTGAGAGGGGTCATACGTCTCTTTCGTTTGTAAAGTATAAGATCTTATGGTTAGTAGAGTTCTCTCTTTTTCTCCCCCCCATGTGAATTTTTTGAGCAATTGCAAGCTTTCCAGTGTTGATAATAGCGTAAATTTATTTGGTATTTTTTGGTAAAAATTTAGCGCAGTCAGAAAATTCAAATTTAAAAATGTCTGCTCATCTGTAGTCCACAATTCTACAGTAACTGTGGTTGCTTCTGCAACATGTGCATGGTTTTATAATAATTACTACACAACCCATTTACATTTTGGACTACAACATTTCTTGAAAAAAATATGCCATGTGTGATCGTACCCCAATAGGGGATGATACTCCAAACTAAACTACCAGATTTTTATTATGAGCTGTTTCTGATCACAATGGCATTCCACTTGTACAGTGAGATGTCGCAATTCCAGACTGCTGTTGGAAGGAGAGTTCCGAGAAGCCTTCCTGATTTTATAGATGGAGGAGGAGCTTCAGACCCACTTACATTATTACTGTATATATAGGATGTGTCACCAGTTTATTGAAAGTAATTATTTAAAGTGAACCTACAATTTAAAAGAAAAAAATGAGCTTAATTAGATTTTAGAGATTTTTTGGGGGGACACCAAATAAGAGAAGTTGAAATTAAAACAATTGTTTTTGTAATAATCTACAAAATAGAGAAATGTGGCAGGTAATTGTCCCTGTCGCTGACTGACATTATTCTGAGCAATATTGCATTTCTAACAGACACATAAGAGCCAGAAACAACGGAATAACGTCATAATGCTTATTATGTATCAAAAACAATATTGAAATGGATATGACTGTATCAAGCACATAAATGAGATGATTTTGAATAATTAAATCCCATTTTTTATATGATGTTATTTGTATTTAGATGACCCTGTATGTGAAGTGATGTACTGTGTACATCATGTTATGTATATAAGATTCTTATGTTACAATGAACCTGTATATATTACTTGTTTATTTCATTTTCTGTTTCTTGATTTATGGAACTTACTGTACAGTGTATAGTGTAAATGTTGAGGCAGGACTCCCGTTTTTTAGGTACCTCCTGAGTTGTCTGTATTTTTTACTAATTGCCTGTCTTATATTTAAATAAAAATGTTCGTACTCAAGTGCAAATGTTTATTGGGAATGTATTGTAATTTCTGCGTGATCTACAGACAAGACAGCCAAGAGATTATGTAACACAAGCATATAGATGTTGCAGCGGTTATCATAACCCACAGGGTACCATCTACATTACTTGTCACAGAAGGTTATCCAGTTTAAGAGGGTTAAGATCACTTAGCATTGCACAAGTCATTAACTAGAGATGATTGCATGTATTGAAATTCCAATTTGCCACATTCCTAGAATTTTTCCCAAACATTTGAATTACTGAGGATTTATACCCAACAAACTGTAATACTGCAACGCTTCCACTTACCCTCAAAAGACATATGTGTCACTCTATAATCTCTTACGACTGTATCCGAACACATTAATGCTTTTGTAGTACAAACACAGCCTTAGTAATATCAAAGTGACCTCAACATTGAAATAGATGGTAACCAGTAGTAACCGACAGCCCAATTAATAACAAATCAAAATTTTCATGTTTCTATTAAAAAAAAAAATATTCCTCTTAGTCAATTGTGACCATATACAACATTCTTTGCAGAACACTGACTCAATCTCATTGTGTTACTGTCAAAGGTAACATCCTGCTGTGACTGATATGAGTGATATGCCATACATCCCATAACGCCGGACGCTTACTCCCAATAATATATTTACCAAAAGTAAAAGGATTGCATACATGTGGCAAGATGTACACTGGATGGCATTGCCAATAGTGGAGCATGTTTCCTAATGGGGATTGCACCAGAAAGAAAATTTAAGTAAAAAGAAATAAAAAGTGTTAATAAAATATAACAGCAATTCAGTAATACCTCCCTTGTAAACTCCCTGAATCCAAAGTCACTGAATCACAAATCACACACTTACCACCATTCACACTTACGCTCCAGTCACACTCAGCTCGCTCATACTCACACTATTTTTTTTCCCTTCACCAGCAATTCACCTGCAGCTAAATGCACTTGCAAAAGGGAAAATGCTGGCTGAGAATTTAACCTAGCTTTGTAATTTCTTTTTCTTCTTGATGAAACATGGTTACATCGTCTACATATAGGAGACCATACATCCACTCCATCGCTATATTTTTTATATACAAACATGGATCAGCCTGAGATCTTTTAAATCCTTCATCCATCAAAACTTTGTTCATTTTTGAGTTCCAAGCTCTTGCCGACTGCTTAAGTCCATAGACAGCTTTTTGGATTTTACAAACAAGGTTCTCTTCACCGTTTTTAATATATCCCTCGGTTTGGCTCATATACAACTCTTCTTCATTGTCACCATGTAAGAAGACTGTTTTGATGTAAAATGTCTCACTGTCATCTGCTGAACTGCAGCTACGGACATTAAAGTTCTGAATGTGGTTTGCTTCGCAACTGGAGTAAAAATGTAGCATACTTTTGAGACTACCCTTTTGCGACCAATCTTACCTTAAACCGGTGAACTTTACCTTCTTAGTCATATTTTTGTTGAAGACCCGCTTACATCCGATAGCTCTTTTTCCTTGTGGTAGCTCAGTAAGCTCCGATGTCTGGAGTTGGTGAAGGGACTCCATCTCCTCATTAGCGGCATTTATCCACTTCTGCTTCTCGTGAACAGGCAGTTTTTGCATCTCTTGCCATGACTGTGGCTCTGGTTCAGGAAGTGTTCTGACCATATAAGAAAGGCATCTAGCTGGGATACCTTTGTTTGGCCTTTCTGATCTCCTGACTGGAGGTTGACTTGGTTCTTCTGTGTCTTTCTTGGTGGCTTCAGAGCTTATCCACACTTCAGTGTTTTCCTTTTCGGTGTCTGGGTTTGGTGATTTGGTGAGTTTCGCTATAGCCCACCAGTACTCCTTGCTTTGCATGTGATTCCCACTTGGAATGTTTTTCTTTGGGAACATACACAAAAGTTTTGCTTCCAAATATCCTGAGGTGCTTCAGGTTAGGCTTCTCGCAGTTCCATAGCTCATGTGGAGTTCTATTTGTGGCTTTACCTGGCACTCTGTTTTGAAGATAGCAAGCTGTCATGATGGTTTCTCCTGAATACGTTGTAGATAGATTGGCATCAAAGTCCTACTTCTTCCACTTTCACAGAGAGTACGGTTCTTTCTCTCTGCAATGACATTTTGTTCTGGGTTGCATGGAATGGTAGTCTGGAACACGAGTCCATCCATTTTCAAAATGGTTTGCAACTTACTAGTGATAAGCGAGTATACTTGTTAGTTGAGATTTCCCAAGCATGCTCGGATGATCTCCGAGTATTTGGATGTGCTCGGAGATTTAGTTTCTCGGAGGTTTAGTTTCTGACTCAATCTTGCTTTCCAAATTCTGCAATCTGCTTTTAAGGTGGCCAGGCTTTTTACAGACAAATCATTCACAAATTTTTCTTAGATTGCTCTTATATTTAGGGAAATCCTGTGTCTTTAATGCGGTTTCTGCTCTGGAATCATTACTGCTGCTTACATGCTGCATTTTTCTCTTGAATTCATCCACAAGTTTGCCTTTAACATACTCTAGTGTCAGCTCATCATCTGGCCGTACATCTATTGCAGTCACAAAGGTGTCATAACTTTCCAAAAGACCACTTAATAGAAGTGCAGCAATATGAAAAGCTTTAATTTCTTCTACGATACCCCTGAGACTAGCCACAGTCTCTAGGGTGTTTTTTATATAGTCCTGCATATTCTGTCCATCACTTAGCTTAGACCAATACAGCTTTCTCATGAGATAAAGCTTATTGCTGAGATTTTATCTTTCATGTACTTTCTGTAACTCATCCCACATCTCCTTGTAGTTGCACATTTGCATATATGCACAATCTGATAATCCACTACACTGAGGGAGATTGTGCTTTGTGCTTTCTGATCTTTCTCTAGTCAATCATCTGGTAATGGATGAGGCACTTGTTCCTGAGTATATTTCCACATACCTTCTCTTATGAGCAGCATCTTCACCTTGAATTTCCAGGACTGGTAGTTCTGGTTAGTAAGGCTTGGCACTGAGAACTTAACAGGATTGCTGTTAGTGGACATCTTCTCTGTTGCTCTGTGCTGATTTTGCTCTGGGCCTCTGTTGCTGTGTTACTCTGGAATTCTGTGTCACTCTGGGTCCATAACCTGTTGGCAGCAGATTATTCAAGATACTCTCCAAGCATGTGACAACAGAGCTTCTTTATTCAGGAATAATCAGGAACAATATATGATAAGCTTAACAAATCAGGAATAAATCATTTGTGTGTCTCTATCTGTGCAGTATCTACAGCAGGCTGCTTCTCTCATACACAGACACAGAAAAAAAGGAAATAAAGTCACAAGCTTTCCCTGTGTGAGCCTGTGTGAGTTTTCCCCTCCTTTTGCTCCAACCTCATGAACAGCATACAAATTTAGCAACTAATCACTCATAGACATCAAAAGAAGTTTTTGCACCAAACATATTCCAAAAATTTGCAAGGAAGAATGACAGAGGATCCCAAATCAGGGTGTGAAAACTTGTTGCATCATTCCCAAGAAGACTTATGGTTGTACTAGCTCACAAGGATGCTTCTACTTAATACTGAGCAAAGGATCTGCGTACTTATGACCATGTGATATTTCAGTTTTTCTTATTTTAGTAAATTTGCAAAAATTTCCTACATTTCTGTTTTTTTTTGTCAAGATGGGGTGCAGAGTGTACATTAAGGAGAAACAAATTAACTTTTTTGAATTTACCAAATGGCTGCAATGAAACAAAGAGTGAAAAAATTAAAGGGGGCCTGAATACTTTTCTGTACCCACTGTATAATTAACTTTTATTTATCTTTTCAACCTCAATTGTTGCAAAATATAGGTCTAATAGAAAATACTATGTAAGTACATATACAGAAAGCAAAACATGGCCACAGTATAAGTGTGATACAGTATATTCAGTTTTCAAATTGGCCTACTAAAACAGGTTTGAAAAAAAGACATGCCAAGTTAAATATCTACAGTTTTAAAAAAAGTTTCTATCTTTTTTTTTTCAAAATTCGATTCCCTTTCCAAAAAATGGTGTAAAAGTCAATGTTAGATAAGTAAATGAAGAAAATTGTAGTACCAGTAGCAGAGTGCTGAAATATTTTAGAGCACACAGATGTAAAATTTGATTAATGAAATAAATGTGCACTTTATAAAATAGAGTCACAGTTAAATGCCTTGATTTTGAGGATTTTTTTAAATTTAAAATTAAAAAAAACAATTATTCCCCCTCCATAAAAAGGAATGCACAAGAAATGCAAAAATTGACTGTAGTTGCATGTGACAATCAATCCCTTGACTGATACTGATTTCAGATATTTATACTTCTGTATAAAATATTGCGCAGCTATGTTGCTGCCTTCTAGTGCATATAATCAATCAATCATACCTAGTGTGGCACTGCTGCCATCAGCTTTTTTATCTCTTTCTTCCCTAGCAATCAAATCTCTGTGAATTATTATTTACAGGCTTTTTTCACTAATGCATTTGTGCAACACATAACAGTCAGGATTATTTTTGCAAACCTTTAGTGCTTTCCCTTGTTATCTCTCTTTTTGAGGTGTGAGTTATGACATCCTCTCATTAACCTAAATCACCCTAGAACGTCTGCTGAATTCCCTTTCTTATCTTTTAATTAGGCTATGATAGTTCCTTCTGATTGGCTGCTCTATACAATGTGATATGGTAGCTACACAGCATTATGGTTAGCCTGTGAGGTTGCACTTGAGGTCATCTCAACCTTCTGTGGCTGTTGAAATCTTCTGTGTAAAAAGTTGGCAAACTTTTTGGGGGATTTCCACAAATGGAATTGCAAATTTTCTGAATTTTGAGGGATTAAGGTAATTTCAACCTTCTGTGGCTGTTGCAATCTTCTGTGTAAAAAGTTGGCAGACTTTTTTTGTGTTTTGCACAAACGGAATCATAAATTTTCTTAATTTTGAGGGATGTTCTGATTTCACAAAATTTGACTCAAATTTCTTTTGCTTCGATTCGCCTATTTCTATGATTGACTAACGTCAAGTTACACTTTTTATTTAAGATAACTTTTTGCTAGAGCTGTACATTATTGTTTAGGCAAATAACTAGATAGAGCATTTATGAAGCGCATGTCTGGGCAAGTTGTACCAGATACATACAAGCAAACGCATGCCAAAATGTGAGAGTTAAAGTTTTCAATTACAACTTTGACTAGCAGCATGATTTTGCATGTAATGCAGCAATTTTACATGCAAAACCGCACATTCAAGACATAATTGGTGGCATCAGCAAAATTGTGTGGCAATTGTGTGGACCATTGTGTGGATTTTTTGTATGTAAAATTCTTTGGGAAAATGCCTGAAAAACACCATATCTAGAGTTTGGATAAAACTGGTAAGGATCCATAATACACGAAAAAAGCACATTTTGTACTGCAATTGATAAGGTCCCTATTTTTTTAAACTAGGCACAACTTAGTCTGTAAATATTGGAAAAAAAAATCTTTATGCACCTATTAATCCTCAGTGGCTCCTCTTTATCCCTACCCAGATCATCTCTTGTCCTGGTATCTTCTCCCTGCAGCAGGGACGGCCTGTGTGTGAAACAAAGCTAACTGTTTTGTGCTGTTATTTAAAGGGTATTTTTATCCTTTTGATTTAATTATAATAAAAAAGGAAATGATTATTAAAATCAAAGTGATGAAAAACCCATTGAATGTATTTTAAACGAAACGCAGGATAGGATCATTTTACTTGATGCCTTTTTTCACCCTAGTCACATGAAGCAGAAAAAGCACAGTTGAATCGGGGACAGCTTATCGAATCTTTAACCCATGGCTTGTGAATATAGATTTTCACTGAAGATTTCACTCATGGAGAAATTTCAGTATAATTGCATAAATCAATCAATAAAAACCATAGTGAAGAAATAGTTTTAGGCTAGTAGGCTGGCTTGTGTATCTAATTGCAGGAAGAACGGTAGCACTAAACAATAGCACTAGATTTCAGGAACATGAGGTTGAATTATTCAGTTTATGCAAGAGAAAATATATGATATGAAATCATAGTTATTGAAATCTTGATTCAAATTTTAGATCAGAAAGTGAGCCTATCTTTAGATGTAGCAAAGACTTGTGAGTAGAGTTGAGCGAAACGGGTGGAAAAAATTCAAAAGTCGCCGACTTTTAGCAAAGTCGGGTTTCATGAAACGAAACCCGACCCTAGGATGAGGTCGGCCACGAGGTCGGCAACTTACGCGCCAAAGTCGCGTTTCAAAAGTTTGTTTTGCGCTCTTTTTCAGCCAATCAGGATCCACGGACACTGTGGGCAACGTGATGACATAGGCACGGGTCACCACCATCTTTCAGAAGGGCATGCAAGTGATTGGCTTGCTTTGGTGGGCGTCACAGGGGGTATAAAACGGCGTGCACGCCGACCGCCATCTTACTTCTGCCGATCTTAGTATAGGGAGAGGTTGCTGCTGATTCTGTAGGGAGAGCGTTAGGCAGGGAAGAAGACAAAAAAACTGCTTCTGCTGCTAGCGATTTGGCCTGCACAACACACCAGTCACTGTGTGTGCAGTGCAAGGGGAGGCTATATAGTGGTGTATCAGTGGTGTTGGTTGTTGGGCTGCCTTCTAAGGCTTCCTGACATTCCTGCATTGCTGTTTACCCACTGCTCCGCAAACTGCTTTTTTAAAAGCAATCCAATCTCCCTTATCCTCTAGTTACTTTTGTCACAGCTGTGCCATCGAGCCTGTCACATAGCGCTCAGATATTCATTGGGCCTCACACAATCCAAAAGTGTCCATTGTCCAAAAGTGTGTGCAGAGATTCAAAATCTCCCTTATCCTCTAGTCACTTTGGTCACAGCTGTGCCATCAAGCCTGTCACATAACGCTCAGATATCAGTGGGCCTCACACAATCCAAAAGTGTCCAGTGTCCAAAAGTGTGTGCAGAGATTCAAAATCTCCCTTATCCTCTAATCACTTTTGTCACAGCTGTGCCATCGAGCCTGTCACATAGCGCTCAGATATCAGTGGGCCTCACACAATCCAAAAGTGTCCAGTGTCCAAAAGTGTGTGCAGAGATTCAAAATCTCCCTTATCCTCTAGTCACTTTCGTCACAGCTGTGCCATTGAGCCTGTCACATAGCGCTCAGATATCAGTGGGCCTCACACAATCCAAAAGTGTCCAGTGTCCAAAAGTGTGTGCAGAGATTCAAAATCTCCCTTATCCTCTAGTCACTTTTGTCACAGCTGTGCCATCGAGCCTGTCACATAGCGCTCAGATATCAGTGGGCCTCACACAATCCAAAAGTGTCCAGTGTCCACAAGTGTCTGCAGAAATTCAAAATCTCCCCTGTCCTATAGACACCTTGTACCTTGTTTTACATTACTATATAGTTTGTTGGATTTTGTCTACATTTCTACCAAAAATGAGGAAGGCTGGTGGAAGAGGCCGTGGAATTGGGCGAGGGTTGGCAGCTGGTAATGATGGTGTTGGTGGTGGATCTGATGGTAGTGGCAAGAGCAAAATAGGACCGAATGCAGGAGGTGCTGACCCTGCGTCCTCATCTGGCTACATAAGGCCTCGAACGCTTAGTTTTCTAGGAGTTGGCAAACCGCTTTTAAAGCCAGAGCATCAGGAAAAAGTTTTGTCTTACATTGCTGACTTAGCCTCCAGCTCTATCGCCTCCTCTTCTTCAGTTGTAAAAAGTAAAAGCACTGAGTCGTCATTGGAGGCTCATGTTCATGAACCACACCTTTCCTTGTGTCCTTCACCCCAACCAAGATTGAAGGATGACGCAGGCCATTCTACTGATTACTCCATTGGGCTGTTTTCACATACCATGCCTGGATTATCAAGTGAAATGGTGAATTACCCAGGCCAAGATGAATCTGACATGGAGTGCACTGATGCACAGCCGCTGATGGATGATTCTGCTGGTACATTCACTCAGAGCACTACGTTGTCCTCGCAGTGTACAGAGCCAGATTCTGACCCTGATGAGACTCAGGTGCCCCTTCCCGCACACTATACCACCATACACGGTGAAACAGAGGAAGGTGCACATGACATAGAAGAGGAGGTGATGGATGACCCAGTTGTTGACCCAGATTGGCATCCATTGGGGGAAGAGGGTGCTGCTTCCAATAGCTCAGATGAGGAGCATCCACAGCAGACATCGACATCACAACAGCTGTTATCTGGCAGGCCCGGAGCACTCCAAAGACAGGTTCCAAACATCAAAAGAGTTGCTGGACAGCTTGTCCAGAGGGTCAAAAGATCACAGCGTGCTAGGCCGCAAAATGTCTGCCAAAGTAGGAAGAGTGCAGTGTGGCACTTTTTTGAACAAAATCCTCATGATCAGGCCAAGGTTATCTGTAAGAAGTGCGCAAAGACCTTTAGCCGAGGGAAAAATCTGAAAAATTTGAATACCAGTTGCATGCTTAGACATTTAACCAGCATGCACTTGCAAGCGTCGACACAACACCAAACCTCAAGTGCCACATGTGCAACTGATCACAACGAAGGTAGTCAGCAACGCTACATTGTTTCCCCCACTGTAAGCCCACCGGTTAGCACAGCAGCAAATGTTGAGGTGTCGTTGCAAGACCACAGCAGTCAGGGAATCCCACTGTTATATCAACAAAAGACTGATTCTAGGCCATCAGAAAGAACACCAACTCCATCACCATCATTAACCCTCTCTCAGTCCGCCCTGTCCACCGCTACTTCCACCATATGCAGCTCTCAAGTCCAGCTCACCCTCCCAGACACTATGAGTAGGTCAAGAAAGTACTCAGTCTCTCATCCGCGTACACTGGGTTTGAACGCCCACATTGCCAAACTAATCTCGTTTGAGATGATGCCCTTTCGGTTGGTGGAAAGCACAGCTTTCCGCGAACTCATGGCCTATGCAGTACCACGCTATGACCTACCCAGTCGCCACTTCTTCTCTCACAAAGCCATCCCAGCCCTCCACCATCATGTGAAAGACCGCATTGTCCATGCACTCAAGCAGTCAGTGAGCGGAAAGGTGCACCTCACAACTGATGCATGGTCCAGTCGGCATGGCCAGGGCCGTTACGTGTCCATCACTGCGCACTGGGTTAATGTGGTGGATGCAGGGTCCACAGGGGACAGCGGTGGTGGGACAGTGCTGCCTAGCCCACGGTATAGGAAACAGTTGGCTGTAGGCGTTCGACCCTCCTCCTCCTCCTCCAGAAGCGAAAGCTCGTCCACAGAGCGCAGTCGTACGAGCACTCCATCTGCAGCTGCCACTGTTGCACACGATGTGTCCCCCTATCGAGCAGCTAGTGGAAAGCGTCAGCAGGCTGTGTTGCAGATGATGTGTTTGGGCGACAGACACACCGCCGAGGTGCTGGCCGAGTACTTGAAGCGACAAACTGAGTCATGGCTGGGCAGTGTACATCTTGAGGCAGGCAAGGTAGTTAGTGATAACGGCTGTAATTTTGTGGCAGCCATAGCCCTTTCAAAACTCAGCCACATACCTTGCTTGGCTCACACCTTGAACCTGGTGGTGCAGTGCTTCCTCAAAAATTATCCGGAGTTAACAGCCCTGCTCCAGAAGGTGCGAAGACTGTGCGCGCACATCCGCCGGTCGCCTGTACACTCCGTTCGTATGCAGAAGCTGCAGCGATTGCTCCACCATCCCAACCACCGCCTCATTATCGACATTGCAACAAGGTGGAACTCCACCCTGCACATGGTGGAGCGGCTGTGCGAGCAGAGGCAGGCCATAATGCATTTGTGGGAGGATACATGGCCAGGCACTTTGAGAGCAGACATGGAGTTGACAGGTGTGCAGTGGTCGAAGCTGAAAGACCTTTTTTAAAGTCCTTCAGTGTTTTGAGGAATGCACACGGCTGGTAAGCGCAGACGACGCCATCCTAAGCATGAGCATCCCACTTATGCGTCTGCTCAGGCAAACTTTAACACACCTTAAGGAGCAGGCGTCTGCAGCCAATGTTGATGAGGAGGAAGAGGAGGAGGGAATCCTTGATGACATTCAGCCATTGTCTGCTCAGGGACCTCTCCTGGACGAGGTGGAGGAAGAAGAGGAGGAGGAGGATGATGATGGGAATGATTACTTAGGGGAGGAGGATGCATCTCGTGGGGCAAGTGAAAATGTTGGTGTGGCAAGGTCTGGTACAGGGTTTGTGCGTGACTGGAGGGATGTGGATTTGCCAGAAAGTGCTCCTCCACCCAGCACTCGCAGTGCATCATTGACACCGGGAACATTGGCCCACATGTCAGATTATGCCTTGCGGATCCTAAAAAGGGACCCCCGCATTGCCAAAATGATGAACGATGACGACTACTGGTTGGCCAGCATCCTGGATCCACGCTATAAAGGCAAATTACAAAACATCATGCCACAGGAGAACCTTGACCTAATATTGGCTAATAAACAAGCAACTCTGGTAAATCGGTTGCTTGAGGCATTCCCAGCACACAGCAGCGGTGATGGTTCTCACACGAGCCGTACGGGCCGGGGGCAGCTTGGCAGAGGTGTTCGTGGTGCACACAGCAGAAGTGGCGTTGGAGACAGGGGTTTCATGACAATGTTGTGGACTGATTTTTCAAATACCGCTCACACAACTGGTAATACTGCATCGATGGAAAGTGACAGGAGACAGCAGTTGTCAACTATGGTTACAAACTACTTTTCCTCCCATATCGATGTTCTCCCACACAGGTCATTCCCCTTTGACTATTGGGCCGCTAAACTGGACACCTGGCCTGAATTGGCCCAATATGCCTTACAGGAGCTCGCTTGCCCAGCTGCAAGTGTGCTATCGGAAAGAGTCTTCAGTGCAGCTGGATCAATCCTGACAGAAAAAAGGACCCGTCTGTCAACCCAAAATGTGGATGATCTAACCTTCATTAAAATGAACCACGCATGGGTTTCCAAGGATTTTGTCCCACCTTCCCCTGATGACACATAGGGTGACAGAAAAATGGCTTGCTTTGGTCCACCTCTTCCTGGTACTTCACCTATTTCGCCTTTTGCATCAGCTGAATGTCCAACATCAACATATGCCACTTTCTAAAACTCCCTAACTGTGCTGCCTCCCCCCCCATGGCCGGGGTCACCACCTATCGCACGACACCGTGCGAGTGCCGTTGCCCTGGACAGGTGGGTAGGCCGACTCTTGGGCGCGGGCACTGGCACAGGGTCCCTCATAGTGCAATCAAGTGTCTCTGACGGTGGTGGTGCACACCCGCCGTCAGACACACCGCTGTACTATGAGGGGCCCAGTGCCAGTACCGACGCCCACAAGTGGGCCCCCCTTGCTTGGGCAGGGCCCCAGCATTTGCAGTCTTTACCTCTCCCTGCTCCTCCGCTGTGTAATCTGGGCCGTCAAATCCATACTGTGCCTGACACCGTCTGAGCCTGCCTCCTGCTGTATAGACATATATTTTGAATGTGTACGCTATCCATACATGTTATCCAGGGATTCGGTACCCTTTCTAACCTTTGTGCAATCACGTGCAATCCATACTGGGCCTAACACCGTCTGAGCTTGCCTCCTGAGACATATATTTTGAATGTGTACGCTATCCATACATGTTATCCGGGGATACGGTACCCTTTTTAACCTTTGTGCAATCACGTGCAATCCATACTGGGCCTAACACCATCTGAGCCTGCCTCCTGAGACATATATTTTGAATGTGTACGCTATCCATACATGTTATCCGGGGATACGGTACCCTTTCTAACCTTTGTGCAATCACGTGCAATCCATACTGGGCCTAACACCGTCTGAGCCTGCCTCCTGAGACATATATTTTGAATGTGTACGCTATCCATACATGTTATCCGGGGATACGGTACCCTTTCTAACCTTTGTGCAATCACATGCAATCCATACTGGGCCTAACACCGTCTGAGCCTGCCTCCTGAGACATATATTTTGAATGTGTACGCTATCCATACATGTTATCCGGGGATACGGTACCCTTTCTAACCTTTGTGCAATCACGTGCAATCCATACTGGGCCTAACACCGTCTGAGCCTGCCTCCTGAGACATATATTTTGAATGTGTACGCTATCCATACATGTTATCCGGGGATACGGTACCCTTTCTAACCTTTGTGCAATCACATGCAATCCATACTGGGCCAAACACCGTCTGAGCCTGCCTCCTGAGACATATATTTTGAATGTGTACGCTATCCATACATGTTATCCGGGGATACGGTACCCTTTCTAACCTTTGTGCAATCACGTGCAATCCATACTGGGCCTAACACCGTCTGAGCCTGCCTCCTGAGACATATATTTTGAATGTGTACGCTATCCATACATGTTATCCGGGGATACGGTACCCTTTCTAACCATTGTGCAATCACGTGCAATCCATACTGGGCCTAACACCGTCTGAGCCTGCCTCCTGAGACATATATTTTGAATGTGTACGCTATCCATACATGTTATCCGGGGATACGGTACCCTTTCTAACCTTTGTGCAATCACGTGCAATCCATACTGGGCCTAACACCGTCTGAGCCTGCCTCCTGAGACATATATTTTGAATGTGTACGCTATCCATACATGTTATCCGGGGATACGGTACCCTTTCTAACCTTTGTGCAATCACGTGCAATCCATACTGGGCCTAACACCGTCTGAGCCTGCCTCCTGAGACATATATTTTGAATGTGTACGCTATCCATACATGTTATCCGGGAATACGGTACCCTTTCTAACCTTTGTGCAATCACGTGCAATCCATACTGGGCCTAACACCGTCTGAGCCTGCCTCCTGAGACATATATTTTTAATGTGTACGCTATCCATGCATGTTTTCCGGGGATACGGTACCCTTTCTAACCTTTGTGCAATCACGTGCAATCCATACTGGGCCTAACACCGTCTGAGCCTGCCTCCTGAGACATATATTTTGAATGTGTACGCTATCCATACATGTTATCCGGGGATACGGTACCCTTTCTAACCTTTGTGCAATCACGTGCAATCCATACTGGGCCTAACACCGTCTGAGCCTGCCTCCTGAGACATATATTTTGAATGTGTACGCTATCCATACATGTTATCCGGGGATACGGTACCCTTTCTAACCTTTGTGCAATCACATGCAATCCATACTGGGCCTAACACCGTCTGAGCCTGCCTCCTGAGACATATATTTTGAATGTGTACGCTATCCATACATGTTATCCGGGGATACGGTACCCTTTCTAACCTTTGTGCAATCACGTGCAATCCATACTGGGCCTAACACCGTTTGAGCCTGCCTCCTGAGACATATATTTTGAATGTGTACGCTATCCATACATGTTATCCGGGGATACGGTACCCTTTCTAAACTTTGTGCAATCACGTGCAATCCATACTGGGCCTAACACCGTCTGAGCCTGCCTCCTGAGACATATATTTTGAATGTGTACGCTATCCATACATGTTATCCGGGGATACGGTACCCTTTCTAACCTTTGTGCAATCACGTGCAATCCATACTGGGCCTAACACCGTCTGAGCCTGCCTCCTGAGACATATATTTTGAATGTGTACGCTATCCATACATGTTATCCGGGGATACGGTACCCTTTCTAACCTTTGTGCAATCACGTGCAATCCATACTGGGCCTAACACCGTCTGAGCCTGCCTCCTGAGACATATATTTTGAATGTGTACGCTATCCATACATGTTATCCGGGGATACGGTACCCTTTCTAACCTTTGTGCAATCCATACTGGGCCTAACACCGTCTGAGCCTGTCTCCTGAGACATATATTTTGAATGTGTACGCTATCCATACATGTTATCCGGGGATACGGTACCCTTTCTAACCTTTGTGCAATCAAGTGTAATCCATACTGGGCCTAACACCGTCTGAGCCTGCCTCCTGAGACATATATTTTGAATGTGTACGCTATCCATACATGTTATCCGGGGATACGGTACCCTTTCTAACCTTTGTGCAATCACGTGCAATCCATACTGGGCCTAACACCGTCTGAGCCTGCCTCCTGAGACATATATTTTGAATGTGTACGCTATCCATACATGTTATCCGGGGATACGGTACCCTTTCTAACCTTTGTGCAATCACGTGCAATCCATACTGGGCCTAACACCGTCTGAGCCTGCCTCCTGAGACATATATTTTGAATGTGTACGCTATCCATACATGTTATCCGGGGATACGGTACCCTTTCTAACCTTTGTGCAATCACGTGCAATCCATACTGGGCCTAACACCGTCTGAGCCTGCCTCCTGAGACATATATTTTGAATGTGTACGCTATCCATACATGTTATCCGGGGATACGGTACCCTTTCTAACCTTTGTGCAATCACGTGCAATCCATACTGGGCCTAACACCGTCTGAGCCTGCCTCCTGAGACATATATTTTGAATGTGTACGCTATCCATACATGTTATCCGGGGATACGGTACCCTTTCTAACCTTTGTGCAATCACATGCAATCCATACTGGGCCTAACACCGTCTGAGCCTGCCTCCTGAGACATATATTTTGAATGTGTACGCTATCCATACATGTTATCCGGGGATACGGTACCCTTTCTAACCTTTGTGCAATCACGTGCAATCCATACTGGGCCTAACACGGTCTGAGCCTGCCTCCTGAGACATATATTTTGAATGTGTACGCTATCCATACATGTTATCCGGGGATACGGTACCCTTTCTAACCTTTGTGCAATCACGTGCAATCCATACTGGGCCTAACACCGTCTGAGCCTGCCTCCTGAGACATATATTTTGAATGTGTACGCTATCCATGCATATTATCTGGGGATACGGTACCCTTTCTCACCTTTGTGCAATCACGTGTAATCCATACTGGGCGTGAGAACGGCTGGCGAGCTGTTAAGCAAGCTACAGCACCTGTCCAGACAAGTACAGGTATTCCCTAGCGAGGAGACTTATTTGATTGTTTTCAATGTTGGGACAGCAATTTTTGGGGAGCACTATACTCTGGAGAATGATAGATGGGGCCCACCATACACTGGAACATTCCAAAGGTGGACATCAGACACTGGAGCAGCATTTACAGGGCCCATTATACACTAGAGCATTAGAAATGGGGCCCATTATGTTTGGAGCATTATTTGGGCCCATAAGACAGTGGAGCTTCATCCATGGGGACCAACATATACTGTAGCATTATGTGGAGCTCATCATATACTGTTTCAAACATTATATGGGACCAATGATTCTGTATGGATGTAAAAAGTGAGGTATTTTTCATTGTACTATACCGCTATTTCTCTGCCGTATCGGAGCATGATGAGTTGTGGTATGTGTTAAAGGGGCGCTCTTTCGCCCAGGGCACATGAAAACCTGCAGCCAGCCCTCCCCCCCCACAACTTTAGCCAAATAACCCCCATTTTTCAGTGCGTAACTTGTATTATGAAGTTAATTAAGGTTGACAAGCTTAAGTAAGAAGAATTGATGCTTTTGGCATTCAAATGGGCACTGTAGGTGTGTTTCCTGTCCTCCTCTCACTGCCGACTTTTATTCCCCATTGACTTACATTGGGTTTCGTGTTTCGGGACGACCCCGACTTTTCCCTATAATCGGACGATCTTGCTCGACCCGACTTTTGGAAAAGTCGGGTTTCACGAAACGAAACGCGACCCTAAAAAACCAAAAGTCGCTCAACTCTACTTGTCAGTCATTGTGAGCAGGCAGGGCGAAGCCGCCAGGAACATGCCTGTATGACTAGTCACCTGAGCGACTCAGTCCACAGCACAGTGCGAGAGGTTTAATTATGGCTAAACTAGAGGAGGAGTTTTTGTCATCTTGCTCTATTAAACCTCTCGCATACTTCTGCTACATTGATGATCTGCTAATAATCTGGACAGGCTCAAAAGATGATCTGCTTACCTTCCACAATAACTTCTACAAGTCTCACCCAACCATCAAACTCACCCTCAACTTTTCAAAGTCCCAAATACATTTTCTGGACATGACCATATATATCAAGAACAACGCCATATAAACATCAATTTATCATAAGCCCACAGAATGCCTCTCCTATAAACAGCCCCATAACTTAAAGAATCTCCTGGTCAGAAGTGTCCTCTCATCACCATCAGTGAAGACACATTCCCATGCAACAATAAAAAATGCAAAACTTGTACCCACATATTACCCACAAATACAGTCTGCATACCAAACTCAAATCAGGACTATAAGGTCATGGATTTCTTTTCATGTACATCCTCCAATGTGGTGTACATGATACAATGTACAAGGTGCCCTGGAGGTATCTATATTGGGGAAACCAAACAAAAACGACAAATGAGGATGAAACTACACCAACACACAATGAGAAATGAAATGGACACACCTGTGGGAAAACATTTCTCTGGACTTGGACCCTGTATGATGGACTTCAAAGTCTTAATACTAAAAGGTCATTTTAAGGATGACAGATAAAGAAAAATTTGGGAATTCAAACTGATAAAGATGTTCAATTCTTTGACAATAGGGCTCAATTTAATACCTGGATTTATGACTCACTACATGGACACAGTTCACAATTCCACCAGATGGACTCTAGATAACTAAAGCCCCCATCACACACAGCGATCTCGCTAGCGAGATCGCTGCTGAGTCACAAGTTTTGTGACGCAACAGGGATCTCACCAGTGAGATCGCTGTGTGTGACAGGTATCAGCGACTGGCCCCCCTGCCGGGTATCGCTGATCGTGCTCAAATGCCCTGGACTTTTTAGGATCGTTGGTCTCCCACTGGCCAGCACGCATCACTGCGTGTGGCAGGCGGGAGAGCAGCGATCAGCGAGCTCCCAGCTCGTATCCAAGGTAAACACTGGGTTTCTAAGCGCTGCGCCTAGAAATCCTCTGTGTACCTTAATAATAATAATAATAATAATTTTTATTTATATAGCGCCAACATATTCCGCAGCACTTTACAATTAAGCGGGGACATGTACAGACAATAAATTCAATACAAGTTAAGACAATTCAAACAATGACATTAGGAGTGAGGTCCCTGCTCGCAAGCTTACAATCTACAAGGAAATGGGGGGACACAGTAGGTGAGAAATGCTTGTTAATTCAGGTCTGGCAATTATAATAGGGATTTTCATATAAAGCTGCATGATCCGGTCATCAGCCCGTGTGTTTAAGTGCAATAGACAAGTATCAAGTGCAGTTATCATGTGCATGAAGGGTGTGGAGACAGATGAATAGTAGGGTGCAGATTCAGAATAATATTTGGAAGGAGGGAACAGGGCAAAGTTAGCTTGCTGAGTAGTTGATGTGATAGGCTTCTTTGAAGAGATGGGTTTTCAAAGCGCGCTTGAATAGGTCAGGGCTAGGTATCAGTCTGATCGTCTGGGGAAGTGCATTCCAGAGAGCTGGAGCAGCACGAGAGAAGTCTTGGAGACGGAGGTGCGAGGTTCGGATTACGGGGGATGTTAGTCTTAGGTCATTTGTAGAACGGAGGGCACGTGTAGGGCGATAGACAGAGATGAGAGAGGAGATATAAGGCGGTGCAGAACAGTGGAGAGCTTTGTGGGTGAGAGAGATGAGTTTATAATTAGAAACCCGATGTTTACCTTGGTTACCAGCTCCCTGCACCAGCGCGCTGGTATCTAAGGTACACAGCGACGCACATGCTTGTCATCACTGGTGCTGATCTCTGGTGAAGCTGCCTGTTTGGCAGCTCACCAGCGATCATGTAGCAACACACCAGCGATCCTGACACGTTCATATCGTTGTCGGGATCGCTGGTGAGTTGCTATGTGTGACGGGTCCCTAAGAACATCATTCCCACCATCTCTCCATTTGTAAGAAGATGCCTACACTGTGTGCAGAATTATTAGGCAAATTAGTATTTTGGTCACATCATCCTTTTTATACATGTTGTCCTACTGCAAGCTGTATAGGCTTGAAAGCCAACTGCCAATTATGTAAATCAGGTGATTTGCATCTCTGTAATGAGGAGGGGTGTGGTCTAATGACATCAACACCCTATATAAGGTGTGCTTAATTATTAGGCAACTTCCTTTCCTTTGGCAAAATGGGTCAGAAGAAAGATTTGACTGACTCTGAAAAGTCAAAAATTGTGAGATGTCTTGCAGAGGGATGCAGCAGTCTTGAAATTGCCAAACTTTTGAAGTGTGATCACCGAACAATCAAGCATTTCATGGCAAATAGCCATCAGGGTCGCAAGAAGCGTGTTGATAAAAAAAGGTGCAAAATAACTCCCCATGAATTGAGGAAAATCAAGCGTCAAGCTGCCAAGATGCCATTTGCCACCAGTTTTGCCATATTTCAGAGCTGCAACGTTACTGGAGTATCAAAAAGCACAAGGTGTGCCATACTCAGGGACATGGCCAAGGTAAGGATGGCTGAAAAATGATCACCTTTGAACAAGAAACATAAGATAAAACGTCAACCCTGGGCCAAGAAATATCTTAAGACTGATTTTTCTAAGGTTTTATGGACTGATGAAATGAGAGTTACTCTTGATGGGCCAGATGGATGGGCCCAAGGCTGGATCAGTGAAGGACAGAGAGCGCCACTCCGACTCAGACGCCAGCAAGGTGGAGGTGGGGTACTGGTATGGACTGGTATCATCAAAGATGAACTTGTGGGACCTTTTTGGGTTGAGGATGGAGTGAAGCTCAACACCCAGACCTACTGCCAGTTTCTGGAAGACACCTTCTTCAAGCAGTGGTACAGGAAGAAGTCAGTATCGTTCAAGAAAAACATGACTTTCATGCAGGACAATGCTCTATCACATGCATCCAAATACTCCACAGCGTGGCTGGCCAGTAAAGGTCTAAAAGAAGAAAAAATAATGACATGGCCCCCTTGTTCACCTGATCTGAACCCCATAGAGAACCTGTGGTCCCTCATAAAATGTGAGATTTACAAGGAGGAAAACAGTACACCTCTCGGAACATTGTCTGGGAGGCTGTGGTGGCTGCTGCTTGCATTGTTGATCGTAAACAGGTCAAGCAACTGACAGAATCTATGGATGGAAGGCTTTTGAGTTTCATCGTAAAGAAAGGTGGCTATATTGGTCACTGATTTTTTTTTTTGTTTTTGAATGTCAGAAATGTTTATTTCTAAATTTTGTGTTGTTATATTGGTTTACCTGGTGAAAATAAACAAGTGAGATGGGTATATATTTGTTTTTTATTAAGATGCCTAATAATTCTGCACAGTAATAGTTATCTGAAAAAACAGATATCCTCCTAAGATAGCCAAATCTATAAAAACCCCACTCCAACTTCCAAAAATATTAAGCTTTGATATTTATGAGTCTTTTGGGTTGACTGAGAACATAGTTGTTGTTCAATAATAAAAAGAATCCTCTCAAATACAACTTGCCTAATAATTCTGCACGCAGTGTAATTTGATTTAGTTGGCTTATCTTTAGGAAGCATTACCCCTCCCACCTCATGATCAATGTCCTACTGTAGTATACATTAAATGTTGTGCCTTTTTTTTATTAATTTATTTGTAATAATGCCTGAAGAAGGAGCCCCTGTCCTCTGAAAGCTTGCAAACATATATAATTTTCTGGTTAGCCAATAAAGGTATCATTCCGAGAATACTTTGTCATCTGTGGGCAGAAAAGTATTCACATCTTCTGTGTGCTCAAATGTGATTTATTTTTTCTAGAAATTAGTTAGCAGTCATTGGAATTCAGAGTTTTGTATTCCGACAGTTGTGACTGGGATACATGTACAAAGACACATCATGATACTGATAATTGGGTCAAGCTCAGGCAATGTATGCCTCATTCTTGTGGGCTATATGAACAAGCGGAACTTTATATAAAGTTTTAGTAATGTTAGAAAATTTCAATTTCATGCTGTTGTTCTTTATGGATAAGAGAACAGCAATTTATAGCTAACAGTAGAGATGAGCGGAACGATCTGTGGAGGATTGGGCTTGAGTCAAATTTCCAGAAATCGAACAATGAGATTCATGATTTTCATGAAAAAAAACCTGCTGTAAACCATGTCACACCTTGCGGAAGCATCAGAGAGCGGGCTAAAGTTAAAGCCCCATAATGTCCTGCAGCTATGACATGTTCCGGATTATCATACCTTGTATAATGATGGTCAGTACCTAGACCACCACAGATCATTGGTTCTCAATGGAGCACAGAGTAGTTCTCTATCTCCATAGTCACTGGGTAAGTCCCTCTCTCTTCTGTAGATTGTAAGCTTTTATTGACAGCGGAGTCTTCTCTCTCCTCTCTTCTTCTCCTGTAGCTTGTAAGCTCTTATGGTCAGCGGGGTCCTCTCTCTCCTGTAGAGTGTAAGGTCTTATGATCAGTGCAGTCTTCCCTCTCCTGTAGAGTGTAAGCTCTTACGGTCAGTAGGTTCCTCTCTATTCTGTAGAGTGTAAGCTCTTATGATCAGTGGTTCATCTCCTTCCTGTAGAATATAACCTCTTATGGTCAGTGGGGTCCTGTTTCTCCTGTAGAGCATATGCTCTTATGGTCAGTGGGTTCCTCTCTTCTGTAGAGTGTAAGCTTTTATGGTCAAAGGAGTCCTCTCTCTCCTGTAGAGTGTAAGCTCTTATGATCGATGCAGTCTTCTCAATCCTGTAGCATGTAAGCTCTTATGGTCAGCAGGGTCCTCTCTCTCCTGTAGAGTGTAAGCTCTTACGGTCAGTGGGGTCCTCTCTCTCCTGTATTATTATTATTTATTTATATAGCACCATTGATTCCATGGTGCTGCACATGAGAAGGGGTTACATACAAATTACAGATATCATTTACAGTAAACAAACTAAAAATCACAGACTGATACAGGGGTGAGATGACCCTGCCCTTGCGGGCTTTCATTCTATAGGATGGTGGGGAAGGAGACAGCAGGTTCGGGGGTTGAAGCAGTTCTGGTGATGGTGAGGCAGTAGCTCTGGTAGTGTTGAGGAGGCAGCGGGATCATTGCAGGCTGTAAGCTTTCCTGATGAGGTGGGTTTTCAGGGTCCATCTGAAAGATCCAAATGTGGTTGATAGTCAGACGTGTTGGGGCAAAAAATTCCAGAGGATGGGGGATATTTGGGAGAAGTATTGGAGGTGGTTGGGTGAGGAGCGAATAAGCGTGGAGGAGAGAAGGAAGTTTTGGGAGGACCGGAGATTACATGAGGGAAAATATCAGGAGATTAATTCAGAGATATATGGAGGAGACAGGTTATTGATGGCCTTGTAGGTCAGTATTAGTAATTTGAACTGGATATGCTGAGGGAATGGGAGCCAGTGAAGAGATTAGCAGAGAGGAGAAGGCGGAGGAGCAGCGAAGAGAGAGATGAATTAATGGGGCAGCAGAGTTAAGGATGGACTGGAGAGGTGCAAGGGTGTTAGCAGGGAGGCCACACAAAAGGATTTTGCAGTAGTCGAGGCGGGAGATGATGAGGGCATGCACAAGCATATTAGTAGATTGAGAGTTGAGGAAAGGACGGATTCAGGAAATATTTTTGAGCTGGAGGTGACAGGAGGTGGAAAGAGCTTGGATGTGCGGTTTGAAGGACAGGGCAGAGTCAAGGGTTACTCCGAGGCAGCGGACTTCCAGTACTGGGGAAAGCGTGATGTCATTAATTGTGATAGATAGGTCAAGTAAGGAAGATCCGTGAGATGGAGGAAAGATAATGAGTTCAGATTTGTCCACATTGAGTTTGAGGACGCGAGAGGAGAAGAAGGAGGATATGGCTGATAGACACGCCGTGATTCTGGACAGCAGAGAGGTGACATCTGGGCCAGAGAGGTAGATCTGAGTGTCATCAGCATACAGGTGGTACTAGAATCAGTCAGACTTTATGAGTTGTCCTAGACCAAGTGTATAGATTGAGAAGTAGGGGTCCTAGAACAGAGCCTTAGGGAACTCCAACAGAGAGAGGGTAGGAGGTAGTGAGGGAGTGGGAGACACTGAATGGGTGGTTGGAAAGATATGAGGAGATCCAGGATAGGGCAAGGTCTTTGATGCAAAAGGAGGAGAGGATCTGCAGCAGGAGGCAGTGGTCAACTGTGTCAAAAGCAGAGGACAGGTCTAGAAGGAGGAGTATAAAGTATTGTCCATTAGCTCCTGTAGAGTATAAGCTCTTATGGCCAGTGCAGTCTTCTCTTTCCTGTAGAGTGTAAGCTCATATGGTCAACAGGATCCTCTCTCTCTTCCTCTTTATTTCTATCCGCTCACTTTCTCCTGTAAAATGTATAGTCTGTGGGGTCCTCTCTCTCTCCCTCTCTCTCTCTCTCTCTCTCAACTTCTTCCTTTTTTTTTCTCTCTGCTCTTTCTCCTGTAAAGTGTAAGCTCATATGGTCATCAGGGTCCTCTCCCTCGCTCTCTTTCCCTCTCTCTACCTCTCTTCCTCTTTCTTTCTCTCTGCTCTTTCTCCTGTAAAGTGTAAGCTTTTATGATCAGCGTTGTATTCTAACTCTCTCTTCTGTAAAGTGTAAGCTCCTATATTTAGCAGGGTTCGCACTCTTTCTTTTCCATCACATGTATTTTCCATGCATTTACAAGCTTACCAGTATTGAGATTTGAGTGAATTTATTAGCCGCAAATCAAATTTTTGGTGAAAATTCAGAGAAGCCCTCAAATTCTAATTCAAAATATCCGCTCATTTCTACTTACCAGCATATTTGTAATGTGAGGCTACAACCCCTATCCCAACACCCTATGCACATTAGATAGACATAAAGCAACTTAAGGAGCTTTCAAGAGAAGAAAAAAATATTTTTTAGACTGCTCACAATGGTCTACCAAATTAAAATATTGAATACCCACCTCAATAGATACCTAGCCTTCTCCTTTTTAATTCTACTGGATCCCACCCTACAGGTGGTCTCCTACATACTGCATCAGAAATTATATTTTCCCACAGATAACTATTGCAAAAGGATGAGGAGGCAAAAAGTGCAATAGGGTCTTATCCACATTACAAAGGAGAG
Source organism: Dendrobates tinctorius (assembly GCF_039654945.1). Taxonomy (NCBI): domain Eukaryota; kingdom Metazoa; phylum Chordata; class Amphibia; order Anura; family Dendrobatidae; genus Dendrobates; species Dendrobates tinctorius. Next base: position 15,695,097 of record NW_027361705.1, on the reverse strand, counting down.
AATATACCAAGAAATTTGCTCACCTGGTTAGGATGAGATAAAAGCATAGAGTCTGGTGGCTGCTGCAGATCCACAGGTCCTCAACGACCAGAAGAAGTACTATATTCAAAGGGAATTCGTAGTTAAAACTCTGCGCTGCTGCAGGGATAAATTCCATTCTCCTGGACGTTATCCCTGTGGCATCGTGGAGTTTTAACTACATCTTCCCACAGAGACATGTTATATCTGCAGCCAAATACTGGCCACAGACAGTAACCACTACATCCACTGATGCTATTTTAGTTTTTTCCACTCATGGCAAGCTGTCAGGAGACTTATCGTCAAAGGCTTAAAAGTAAAGTCTGGGTTTTCAAGCCCACTACATAACATAATAGCAAACCTACATTGCAATACTGATTTCAGGAGAGTCACTTACTGATGTTTCCTCATGGAGCACTGCCCGCAATTCCTTTCCAAAAGACGGTAAAAGCCATGATTAGCACTGCGGAACTCTGCCCTGTGACAGCGATAATAGCCTAATATTATGTCTTATTGATGCTCTTATATAAATTTCCACTCTCTCTCTCAGTGAATTCTACTGTATTCCTGTACATTTTCTATCACCATCTGATTAAAATTAAACCTACAAGGCTATTTTTAGAGAAATGCAAATCTTTTTACATAGGTGCACACAGTCGTTTATATCTTGTCTTTTGTGCATGTGATGGGAGTGATAAATTTAGATATTTTGCTGCAGTGTGTTGAATTTTGGAGGTTTGTTTAAAGATTTCACTATGAATAGAAGAAACATGATATTGAAGCATTATTATGCTAGTCACACTCTGATCACACTCTGGTCAGCATTTGATCGAGGCGTGAAGGGAAACCATAGAAAATCAATCAAGCAACGCGTTTCTGACCTGTGCGGTCCTTAGTCTCTGCCTGAATGCTTATCCAAGACTGCACAACTATAAGCAATCCCAACCTAGCTGATTAACTAGCCTGCACAAGTGTGTAAATATAAAACTAATGACAATAACCCACAAGGCAACATACAAATGTAGCACAAAACCATGAATATACAAAAAACAAGAGAACGCAAAATCCAATTCCATGATCACCTAGTTAATACTACAAGATTAAATCAGACATTTTGTTAAGCCCAATGGGAGATGTGGTATTTAACATTAGAATTAAGTACATCTCTCCGTTCAGAAAGCCCTCCTCCAGCCCCCCCACTCATTTGTAGAGCCCTCCTCCAGCCCCCACCCATTCTGAGGGCTCTTCTCTAGCCCCCCACTCATACAGCGCCCTCCTCCAGCCCCCCACCCCAGGCCGACCTGTTAACCTTCTCAATGGCACAGAAGGAAAAGTGAGTTAAATCACCCATATGTGTTTGTGACAGGACACATTGGATAGACACATTGGACGGACTGGATGTATTTGGGTCAGAGGCATATCTAACATGCTTCCTGATCCTTTGTTTTAAATTGTGGGTGGTGCACCCTAAAAAAGAGAGTTTACATAAATCACAGTGTGCACGATAAACAACATACGTGATTTTATTTTTATTGAAATAAAGCCTTTTTATGGATGAAAGTACTGGCCTCTTCCTAGACTTTCCACTTTGAGCTTTTTAACTGTGCACTAACATGGTGATCTGAACAACCATATTGTTCACTGACTTGCATGGCCAAGTAAGATCTGATTTACAAATGTAAATCAAGCATATTATGATTTTTTTCCTCAGAAAGGCTAGGGCCAAAGAAAAATTTGGACATGTGTGGCGCCCCCAGGAGTACGGTCGCCACAGTAGCCTTGCTTCCCTCCAGGTGGGAGTGATGTCATGCCTGGGAGCAGTGAAAGGATCTCTTTATCAGGTAGTTCCAGCACACAACACAGGTCCTACTTCAGGCCAGCAGAGGGAGCTCTGAACCTAACAGCAGAGGAGCTGCTCTCTGTGGTCAGGAATAGGAAGTTAGTTAGTTAAAATGTAGACAGGGAAGAAGGAGGACATGTAGAGATGAGCTGGGGACTGTAGCTAGAGCAGAGCTCACCCATAAGCTGAAGCGCATTGACCAGACGCCGGAGTCAGAGGCTGTGGGGATACTAACGGTCCCACAGCAGAAACCAGAGGAACAGAGGCTGTAAATTCTCGGTTCCCAACTGAGATTCGACGACACAGTAGCAACGTGTGAGCCAGAGACACCATTAAGGGCAGTTCATGAAAGAGGCTACAGCTATCTGTCATGCGAGTGGAGTTCTATGTAACAGACAGAAAGAGGAACTTGTGTAGAGTTCAGAACTGCAAGTAGTTCAGAATAGCGCTAGAAAGTAGACCTCACAACCCACCTGTATAGAGAGATTCCCAAATTGCTTCCAAGCTGATCAACTCCTGTACCATCTGTAATCTGAGCCCTGGACTGTATCTACACAGCACAGTAAAAGGTAAAAGAAACTGCACTCTGTTAGGTCCTTTGAACTCTTCCTGCATCACCTTCTCAGCATTGCTGCATCCTTTGCTCCACCCTACATCACCATCCATCTCTCAACATCTCTCTCATCTGCCCTGGGACTCAGCTCTGCCTGTGGAGAGCTATTCCAACATTGCTGCATCCCACCATCTGTCCCAGAGGATCTGCAGTGCAGCGCTGGTCCCTTCTGATCAGATACCACAGGAGGCATCACGAATACTCTTTACAAAAACTCTTTCTTTATCATCCCCTGTAAATACACCCCTTTTATTGGACGCCTAGGGCCCCGGACCGGGTCACAGCCGCTGTGACACTGCCCCTTTAAGAAGCAGCCTGGTACTGAGTATCCCACTCGCCCTGGCGGGCGCTCCACATAAGCACAGGCATATAGTATAACATTGGTCCGAGTGTGATCTGATTTGTCGGATTGAACTGGGACCATAAATACGGTTGTTTACATAAGCCGTTAGGCAGTAGATCAGTACTTTCATCAGGTCATAATCTATATTTTGACTAACACCATAAAATTATTTGGACTGTGGGCGTTCTTCACCAGCAGCACTCACACCTCAACATTATCCTGTATTCTAGTGTAGAGAGGTTGAACTACATTCAAGAATTAATACAGCAAAAAGGGGGCAGCAATGTTTACCTGCCCAGGCCTCAGAACTAATGCACTATCAGGATGCAGCAAATTCATATAGTAAAGATGGCGGCAACACAGAGGCAAAATACTGATGAGACAACCACTCACAACCTACCATCTCACGGAGGGGCTGACTGCTTAGTATTAGATTGCACAAAAGCAGCTTGTGCTGGTCACACAAAGGTAGTGCACAGTGTTTGGCTTACAGCGACACCGATACTGTTAGATGAACTAAATGCAAGCAAAATTCTGAGGATAAATCTAACTTCAGTGTCTAGCAAAGTGTAACATAAAGTAATGAGCTATAAAAGTGGTATTCTGTAAATGTGTGCATATCTGTATATAACGTATATAACTGTTTATATTCTGTAATATTTGTACATATTTTCTATTAAATGTAGATCTAGAGTCTGGCCTCTGGTCTGCAGACAACACTCTTATGTATTACATGTGAAAGTAAATGACTGCTTTGTATGCTGTAAAAACATTAAAATTTCACATTTCTGATCAACTGATTTGTCTAAGTTGTGACTTTATTACAGCCACTCTTCAGGAGAAGGAATAAATAACCTTGATTTTATTATTTTATTAAATGAGGCTCTCCAGCTATCAAAACTACTACTCCCAATATGCTATACAAGTCTGAAGCTTACAGGAAATGCTGTAAACTTTAGTTTTTCAACAACCAGAGAGTTTTGAGTTGGAGAAAGTACTGAATAGAAGCTGTTTTTACTTACCTTTGAAATTAAGGTGCTCATACATCTTAAAGGGAATCTGTCTGTAGGATCAACCCTCCCAAGCCACCTATATGAGCATGTATGTCATAGGAAGCTAAAAAAAAGTATACATTGAGCAATCTGATGTTTCATTCCAGAGAAATCCACATTTTTCTTAAAATGTAAATCAGCTGTTAAGATTTATGGGCCGGACACAGATCTCACTGAGAATCTGCCTTATCTCTATATATAAAAATCAATGTGTGTGTGTGTGTGTGTATCACCAACCAATCACGAAGCATCTTTCATTTCACCAGAGCTGTTCAAAAGAAGCTAAGCTGTGATTGGTTGCTATGACCAACAGTTTTCCTTGCAACCAATCACTAAGCATCTCTCATTTCACCAGAGCTGGTTAAAAGTAGCTGAGCTGTGATTGGTTGCTATGACCAACAGTTTTCCTTGCAACCAATCACTAAGCATCTCTCATTTCACCAGAGATGGTTAAAAGTAGCTGAGCTGTTATTGGTTGCTATGCGCAAGTTTTCCCACTTGACAACACCTCAGCAGACACTGACATGGTGGGAGAAATCTAGCATCCCCAGGAACATAAGCTCCAGCCATCGTCTGTCCCCCAGAAAGGAACAGTAAGTACATGACAGAAATGAATCCCCCCTCCCATGTGGTATCATTAAGTGACACACATGAATGTAGGAAAGTGCACATATTAAATGTCATGTGGATTTAATATTTTCTCACAGACACTTTTATGCATTATTGATGTGTTACTGTGCTCTGATGCTGTGAGGTTTTTTAAAGTGCTACTTTCCCCACAATTCACTTGAATATACCCATATAACACGTAATGCTTTTCCCATAACAACCCATTAAATATGATACTATACTGCATACAGATGCTGTACATCCATGAGAAACTCAGCCAGACAAATTACAAGTTGATGGTACATGAAAATGTGTGTGAAGGATTCTCTACTGTACTTATGTATAAGGTTTGTGCCTGTCCATTGGTGAAAAGCATGACTGATATTTATGGTGGCAAATAAGTGAGAATATCAGCCTGATCAATAGAAAACCTGGGATCTCAGTGAACCATGTTTCTGTGCAATTTCACTATTCTACTTTTACTGGCTTTGGCGGGATGATATGGGATATTATGGGTAGTAGTCTGGTAGCTCTGGCTGACGGGATGATGTGGGATATTATAGTGAATGTGGCTATGCGGAGAGGACGCGGCTCTACACTCAGCTTTATATATAAATACAATCATTATAATTTGTTATAACTAACCGTAGTTAGTTACTATGCCCGGGCAACGGCGGGCTCTTCAGCTAATTTTAAATAAGAAGGGGGCAATACCAATGTGAGACATGTAATGACTGAAAGTCTGCTCTCCTGATCTGCATATCTCAAACTGGCAACACCCAATTCATTTCAAAAAAGCTCAGGAGGCAGATTCTCATAGAGATTTACATCTGGCTCATACATCTTAACAGCTCATTTACATATTATGAAAAATATGGATTTCACTGGAGTAAGTCATTGGATCGCAATAATCAAGGTATCATTTTTTTCAATTTTCTAAGACCTACATGCCCATAAGAGCTCCATGCCCATAGGCTTAGGAAGGTTGATCCTGATGACAGATTCCCTTTAAATAGCAGTTTCTCCCATCCCTCCATGCATATGTAACTTTGTGTGCTTTGATTGACCAAGGTAAAGCAGGGTCAAGCCTGTATATGTTTTACATGGGCACAGTGTGTAGTTCCAATCCTTTCCTCTACCAACATCATCTATAGGAGAAAGATACTGACATTGACAGCTTTACACATTAGACAGTTGCTTGGTCCCACCAAATTTGGCAAGATCTAATGATTTTAATAAAATATATATTGGGCCTTTACTATTGCAATCATTTATCTCTATATATAAATCTGAATGTGTGTGTATCACCAACCAATCACGAAGCAGTAGAGTGGGACACCAACCAATCACGAAGCAGCAGAGTGGGACGTGGTTGGAGAGCAGGGCTGAGGACGGATACAGCAGGACAGTGCATGGAGAGCGGGGCTGTGAGGAAGACAGTCTTCAGGACAGGGGCCGAATATTGCCGGCACCCTCCCAGCCCTGTCCCGATTCAGTCGGCGCTCCCTGTCACCAACTTCGCTATCCCTCCTTTCCCCTGTAGCTTCCCAGCCTAAATTTAGTCCCCGGCTCTTCTACTGCGGCCTACTACAGCGCTAAGCCATGCCCCCCACAGGCCGCCCAATCACACGCGCTGCAGCTCCGTTCTAGCTCGGCCCACTCTGGCAAGCTCCGCCCACTCCGGCCAAACTAACAATCTGCTCACATCTTCCCTCTTAAAGGGATCTCCTGTATGGAAGTTAGGGCAAATCCCTCAGTGCTCTGATTCTGACTCCAGGCCTCTATTAAAGGGATCATTGGTATGGAAGTTAGGACAGTTCCACTCAGCTCTGTGGTTCTGACCCCAGGGTCTCTTAAAGGGATCCCTGCTATGGAAGTTAGGGCAATTCCACTCAGTGTTCTGGTTCTGACCCCAGGCCCCTCTTAAAGGAATCCACGGTTTGGAAGTCAGGGCAATTGCCTTCAAATGCTCTGGTACTGACCCCAGGCCTCTAATAAAGGGATCATTGGTATGGAAGTCAGGGAAAATCAATCCAGCACTTTGATTTTGACCCCAGGCCTCTCTTAAAGGGATCACCGGTATGGAACTTAGGACTGTTCCACTCAGCACTGCGGTTCTGACCCCAGGGCCTCTTAAAGGGATCATTGGTATGGAAGTTAGGGCAATTCCAGTCAGAGCTCTGAGTCTGACCCCAGGCCCCTCTTAAAGGGATCCCTGGTATGGAAGTGAGGGCAAATCCACTCTGCGCTGATTCTGTTCCCCAGGCCTCTCTTAAAGGGATCTCCGGTATGGAAGTTAGGGTAAATCCCTCAGTGCTCTGATTCTCACCCCAGGCTTCTATTAAAGGCATCATTGGTATTTAAGTCAGGGCAAATCCACTTGTCGCTCTGGTTCTGACGCCAGGCTGATGGGATGATGTGGGATATCAGGGGTAGTAGTCCGGTGGCTCTGGCTGATGGGATGATGTGGGATATTAGGGGTAGTAGTCCGATGGCTTTGGCTGATGGGATGATGTGGGATATTAGGGGTAGTATTCCAGTGACTCTGGCTGACGGGATGATATGGGATATTAGTGGAAGTTGTCCGGTAGCTATGGCTGATGGGATGATGTGGGATATTAGGGGAAGTAGTCCGGTGGCTTTGACAGGATGATGTGGGATGTTAGGGATAGTAGTCCGGTAGCTTTGAAGGGATGATGTGGGATATTAGCAGTCCGGTGGCTCTGGCTGACGAGACGATGTGGCATACTAGGGGTAGTAGACTGGTAGCTCTGGCTGACTGGATGACGGGATGATGTGGGATATTATAGTGAACGTGGCTATGCAGAGGGGGCATGGCTATACACTCAGCTTTATATATAGATATAATCATTATAATTTGTTATAACTAACCATAGTTAGTTACTATGCTCAGGCAGCGGCAGGCTCTTCAGCTAGTAATATATATTTTCATAGCAAGCATTATACAGTAGTATTCAATATGTTTAATGGCATGAATGTCCCTCCATCTACAAAGATTTTGAGCCTTTACAACTACTTTTCTCTTTCAAATTCCTTCCATGACATAAGATTTTGATAAAGCCCAGATAATGTGACACGATTAGACTAAATCTCCCAAAAGGGCAAACACAAAAAATGATTTTATCTACTGAAAAAGAGTATGATAAACAAAGAAACAGCAGATAAGGTAGGGCCACAGAAAGTCAAGAAAATGTATTAACAGCATCAAAGAAGTATAAAAATATTAAAAACAAGCAAGAAGTAAGCCACATTCACACTCCTAACCTCATGTAGCCATCAGTGTGTTCAAACCAAGTCTAGATTGTTTGACCTTTTCTTAAATCCATCAGGAAAACACTATAAACTCAACGTAAAGCTCTGTGACCTTCTCAGACATTACATCTCACAATCCCTCAATTTTCTTCCTCTCTTAAGGTTTGTAAGGAGCAATAAAATGCCAGAGATAAATATGAAGATTGTGATTGATCTGTACACTCATCGCTTGTTTTCTTCATTTCCAGTAGACCGTAACGTAATCCTAGGTTCACCTCAATAAGATGGCATTAAGAGAAATAGAAAATAGCTAGAAATGCCATAATGTAATTACTGCTTTTAGGCTATGTTCCAACTATGAATTCTTGGTGAGTTTTTTAAGGTGCACATTTGAAAGGTGCCAGGGTTGTTTAATTGTGGGCGAACTTGCTGCTCCAGCACTCTTCGGCACCATACAGCAAAAACGTGTCCCGATGCACTGCTGTGTGTTGAGTACATCTGACATACTTGTGGCCCATAGGCTTCCACTGGCTCCTGGCTTCCACCTTCCAGAACTTCTGCAGCAAACAATCTAGGGGACATAGAATTCATAAAAACAATTAAACTTTTACATGACAGCTTTCAGTCTTGACAATCAAGCATATAGGATAAGGCATGATGGACTGCAGTCTTTCCTACAGGTAGCAAACAAAACTTCAGCCTGGGTTCTCGGTGTGGGTAGAGCCTCCCTCTTGCTAACTCCTCTAGCACAAGGAATTCTTCCCCAACACAAGCAGTTCACCCAGACTGCATCACCTCCTGCTTCTGAGAGTTTGAGTCCACCTTTTCCTGCATCATCGTCTGCACTGCATTCCTTAAATCCTTATATAACCTCCTGACTCCCCCTGTATATCCCTAAAAAACCTTTTTGATTTCTCATGCGCTGTATGATAATTGGGCCTGTCTGCTCTGATGGACGTGGCTTCGGTCCTCTCCACTCCTTCCCCTGGCTTCTGCTTGCCATCTTTGATGTGGATGATGCCTCCTGCGACATCCTCATTGCCGTGAGATATCTCGCGCCAGCATAAATAAATTGTGTCCTGCACTTGCACAGTGTACTTTGCCCGCACTTTCGAGTTTGCGCAGTATGCTTTCCCTGCAGTTCGGCAACGCATACTGCACAAGCGCGAGACACGATTTGTCTGGCAAAGCACGAGATATCTCACAGCAATGAGGATGATGCAGAAGGTGTCATCCATGTCAATGACGGTGAGCAGCAGCTGGGGGGAGGTGTGGAGAGGGTCAAAACCACGCCCATCAGTCTGGACGGACCCGATTAGCTTTTTGCAGTATGCTCTGACTAACTGCAGGCAAAGCTGAAAAGCAGAAATGCACATGCACATTTTCACTTTTCAGCTTTCCTCGTAGTTGGGCAAAGCATACTGCTGGTGTGTAGTACAGTGTGGTCATGTAATACTGAGAATGTCACCATGATTTAGCTTTGTAATTCTGGGGGAGGGGAGTTGCCAGTGACATTACTCACCTCTCTTACTGGACCAGGCCGACAGCACAGATTCTTTCCAGCACGACATGCGGCGGCTGCAGAGGTGCTGTGGCTGCAACCACCTCACCGGCCCTCTCAGCATTCCACTGCTCCAACTGGCCCTGGATCCACTACTGTTCTCTGCTCTCGGACAACATCCAGATCTCCTAAAACAGAGCCTCCTTTTTCCGGATCTGTAGTAACGACGTTCCAAGTACAAAGGCCATCACAGAAGAACAACCATCCCTTAAAATCAAGCCCTTATATAGAGACTTCCTCCAGTCGTCATCAATCAGGTAAGCCCCTAACTCCTGATTTTCTGTATCCATCTCCCATTAAAATTCCCGCTGAACAAACAGTCTCCATCATTAACACCTTAGAACCCAAAACTCAGGCGTAGCAAACATCATTCCAAAGTCATGAGACCCTCTCTTGAGCCTTGGTAGGGGTTACAGTCTGGGTCATTGCTGGAAATGGAGAGTTCGAAATGTTTCAGAATGTAGTTTGCATTTCTTTCACAGAAAATTCACTATTCAATGTATTTTCCCTGCCTGAGCTACTGAGAAAACACAGTTTCCCAGTTATTATGATTTATTTCCTGGATAAAAGGCACTACATGATGCTCCAAGTTTTTGACTACATATACAACTGGTCTCATAAGTAAAAGAGCCAATGGCTGGCAGGTAAATTTTAGTATTGGAAAAGTACACAACCCTGGCACATGAGCAAAAGCACATTTTACACTAATTACCTCCATCTGTTGTATAAAGATGGTAGTGCTAACTGGGCTGCAGATACGGACAATATAAAAAAATGGTGCTTTTTTGCCTTTTTGGATCAATTTTGTAGCAGTCACTATAAGACTACATTGACATGGCATAGATAGATATTTAGATAGATAGATAGATAGACAGATAGTAACATAGTAACATAGCAACATGGTTAGCAAGGCCGAAAACAGACATTTGTCCATCCAGTTAAGCCTATATTCCGTCAGAATAAATCCCCAAATCTACGTCCTTCTAAAGAACCTAATAACTGTAAGATACAATATTGCTACGCTCCAGGAAGACATCCAGGCCTCTCTTGATCCCCTTGACTGAGTTCGCCATCACCACCTCCTCAGGCAAGGAATTCCAGATTCTCACTGCCCTAACAGTAAAGAATCCTCTTCTATGTTGGTGGCAAAACCTTCTCTCCTCCAGATGCAGAGAATGCTCCCTTGTGACCATCACATTCCTTGATATAAACAGATCCTCGGAGAGATATTTGTATTGTCCCCTTATATACTGTACTTATACATGGTTATTAGATTGGCCCTCAGTCGTCTTTTTTCTAGACTAAATAATCGTAATTTTGCTGATCTTTCTGGATATTGCAGTTCCCCCATCCCCTTTATTAAGTTTGTTGCCCTCCTTTGTACTCGCTCTAGTTCCATTATATCCTTCCTGAGCACCGGTGCCCGAAAATGTACACAGTACTCCATGTGCGGTCTAACCATGGATTTGTACAGAGGCAGTATAATGCTCTCTCATCATGTATATCAAGGCCTCTTTTAATGCACCCAATGATCCTGTTTGCCTTGGCAGCCGCTGCCTGGCTCTGGCTGCTCCAGGTAATTTTATCATTAACTAGGATCCCCAATTCCTTCTCCATGTCAGATTTACCCAGTGGTTTCCAGTTCAGTGTGTATTGGTGATATTGATTCCTTCTTCCTATTTCTATAACCTTACATTTATCATTGCTAAACCGCATCTGCCACCTTTCGGCCCACGTTTCCAACCTATCCAGATCCATCTGTAGCAGAATACTATCTTCTCTTGGATTGAGTGCTTTACATAGTTTTGTATCATCTGCAAATATCGATATTTTACTGTGTAAACCTTCTACCAGATCATAAATAAATATGTTGAAGAGAATAGGTCCCAACACCAACCCCTGCGGTACCCCACTCGCCACAGCGACCAAATTAGAGTAGATAGATAGATATTCAGAAAAATTGGAGGCAGCACACCGTATGTAGTGAAAAAAAGAGCTATTTAATAAGCTCAAAAGGCGACGTTTCGCTCCAAACAACAGGAACCTTTCTCAAGCAGTGAACGTATGAAAGTGCCAGGTATATAAAGGGTATACATTGTGATGCAGTGACCCCTGTGACAGCAAAATGGTGCTGTATGGGCTTCCCAGGACATGCATGCAGGCGTTTCCTTTATTGTGATGGGAAAATTATGAGCGGCAGGATTGTAAATGGCCGACATGTATCACAGGGTGGGTGGCCCTGTGATGGAAGCTGGAACATGTATTGATCAGCAGAGGTTACTGCTGATGGCTTCTGTTTTAATAACCAACAAATCAGATGAATACACATGATATTTACCAATAGCTTTCATGGGTCATGTGCATATGGATTAAATACGCCTATCATCAAATTACAGATGAAGCTCCACAAAAGATGATACATAGGCAATAATAATATATGACAAAATAATTTATTTTATTAGAACACGATTAAAAACATACACCAAGATATGGGGAAAGAGGGGGTGGGCTAAAGGCTCACCGCCTTGATCATAAATCGACATGCATGTCCAGTCAACAGACAGTACGATATAAAGGGGATAATATGTCTGCTATGAATTATCTAGTCAATAACAATTCATAATAACATAGATAAGTAAGAAAAAAAAAGAGGTTACTGCTGATGGTTTCTGTTTTACAATAGGGAAGCTTCCAGGTGACTTGGTGAGATGGGTGGAACAAGTCACCTACAAACCCACCCAGGGGTGTGTGTCTGAACGCCCAAAGTAAAGCCTGTATGTGTGTGGCTGTGTGTGTAATAGGACCTGTCCTGTAGTGAAGTCATGACGATGTGATCCATACTTCACCTGTGGGTGTGGTTCTGTACCATATAATGTGCCTGAGGCCTGATTACAGGGGAGATGGTGTGTACCTGAATGGTTCAGGGTGCAAGGTCCTGGAGGGTCAGTGTTGGGAGATCCTGGGAGGAGGATCGGATCCCTGGAGCACTTGCTGCGACCTTGGACCTGGTGAGGCGTGAGTGTTGGACAGTCTCACGAGGGGACGGACATCCTGAATACCACCCACTGAAGTCCTGAACCTGGTGGCCGGAGTGTTGGGAGACCCAGGGAGGAAGGTCAGATCCCTGAATAGCACCCAGTGAGGCCTGTGTGTTGGACGGTTCCAAAGTAGGGACGGACATCCCGAATAGCACACAGACAAGCCACGTATGTTTGCAGAGTCAGTGACGGCACTTCATTAGGGGAGCTGCCGTCCGTCTGTGGATCTGGACTGTCAGGTGGCCTGGTGAGCAAGGCGTTGTCCGGGATGGTGATCCCAGTTCGGCATCTTCCCTGAGAGAGAGGACTACCAAAGAGTCAGCATCTGGAGCAGGAGCTCCTGCGAGGTAACCCCTGACATGGGGATATAACTGTTGGTGCCCGTGATGTTCTAAAGACACTAATGAACTGTTTGGTGTGTGGTCACCCGCGTTAACTGGACAAAGAAGTCCAGCGTGTTTAGTGACATCGTGTTAAAGCCATGTACCAAGGATTGTGATGAACTTTGTGCAAGCATGTGACATGTAACATGTTCCTCAGCAGTTTATGAAGGCATAATAAACTGCACTAGACTGTTTAAAAAGAAAGTGTTCCTGCATGCATTAATATCACGGCCAAGTGAGTGTTCCCCAATGCCCTCATGGAGCGTTACCTTGCATATGGTGGAGAATGCGGGAACTTTTGTAGCCTTGTTGCTAGGGGCAACGGACGAGGTCTACAAACTCGGTTGCTAAGGGCAACGGTCCAGGATGCACGTGTGAGATTTTTGTTGTGGCTCGGCGGGGACACAAAGTTTTTTCCTGAGAGTCAGCGTGCTGTGGCTCGGTGGGGTCACGAAGGTTACAAGCGTCTTGCTGTAACTCGGCGGGGTTACGAAGGTTGCTGTGGATTGGTGGGTCCACGAAGATGGCACAGCGGAAGCGTGCACAGACTTGTGGCAGCGGGAGCTGCAGTTGGAAGTTGCAGCAAGAAGTTCTGCAGCACCAGAAGCTGCAGTGACACCATCAGCTGCTTGTGAGCAGCAGCCGGAGGTGCTGGTGTTTGTGGCTACAGCAGAAGCTGTGGCAGTGCCAGCAGGAGCTGGTGGGGTGTCATAAAAAGACGTCAGAGGTACAGACTGTGCATCCTCTTACAGGGCTAGTACCATCCCCAGAACGATATAAGGGACTGTGTTTACTTGGACCTGAGACTGCCATGGGGGAGTCCACGGAGTGTACCCCAGTGACGGGTGGTGTCCCTAATTGCGGTGGTATCCGAAAAAAGAGGGTGGTAACCCTAACAAAGATGATTGCCCAAAAGGGGTGGAGTCCCAAAAGGGGGTGGTAACCCATACAGGGATGACTGCCAAAAAGGGGGTGGAATCCCAAAAGGGGGTGGTATCCCACAATGGATTAGTTGCCCAAAAGGGGGTGGAGTCCCAAAAGGGGCGGTAACCCAATTTGGGATGGTGGCAAAAAAAGAGGTGGCGGCGAATGCGCCATTGGACTGTAGCTGGGAGCAGCGAAGTTCCTGCTATGCAGGCCCATCCTATACTGTGGACAGCTTGGTCAGTGAATTGACACTATAGTGCCCCTTCTAGCTGGATGGAGAAAGGGTGATGAGATTGTTAGACCCAGGGAGTTGGGTGTCTGTGCTGAGGACCTCTCCTGGACGTTCTGTGTCGCCTGGGACGGGGACGAGAGTGAATGGCTTTGGTGGGGACGATAAAGAACCTTTGACAGCATACCTCTACATTGACATGACTGAGGGTTCCATGCACCATGAAGTGACAGTAGTCCCGGACTTACGGTGTACTATGGTAATAGGGCGGGACTTAGAAGCCCTGTGGAACTGGTGGACAAAAGAAGAAGTGTCTGTAGAAATAATGGGTATGGGAGGTAATGGTGTGGAAAGTGCGCCCCCTAAAGTAGATAGTCCTAAGTTAGGCATGACCAAAGGAAATGGTGGACGGGCCCAACTTAGTGACAGGGCGGTAGCAGCAATGCCCGAAAGTATGACCAGAGAGAAGGGTGCATCGGCCCAACTTACGGACATGATGTCACCTGACATGTACCACAGGGTGACTGATAGTCATGTGGCAATTAAAAAGAATGGAGCTGACACCAGAACAGAGGGCGACTTGAGCGTTTACCACACTGTGGAGTGTGACACAGGTACCAGGCGTGACTGTATATGTTATTGCCATTAGCAATCACTAGGGCTGAAGACAATGTTTTTCAGACAGAAGCACGAACCCAGTGTAATGACAGTGCTCCACAAGGTGAAGGTAGCAGGACACTGGTAGTCATACCAGAATGTGTGACCATTGAAGAGGAAAAGCTCTCCAATTTGACCGCTATCACCCGACAGCTAGAGGGTCAAGTTGACAAACTGACCAAGGAAGTGTGCACGTGGAAAGAGCGAGTTGACAGTATTCACCAGGTAGAAGCGCACATACAAAACTCAGAGAGAGATCACAAAGAGATCTGTCAACAGCTGGCGAAGGAGTTTTTAAAGGTGGTGAGTATGGAAGTCGCCAATTCCACACAGTTGGAGCGGCTGTGCCACCTAGACTCCGAGCTCTTGCAGTCATGGCCCAGAGACAAACGGCTGAGAACAGAGTGGATGAGCTGGAGAAAGAAGTCTTGGAGCTCAGAGGTCACATGACAATGTGGCAATGTGGGAATAAGACCCTAAGAGAAGATATGGAAGTGCTCAGAGAAGCAGTGAGAGGTCTTCTGCAAGAGGAGAAGGTGATGGTCAAAAACTTACAGCGGCTGTGCGCAAGTGATAGCAAGGCAGAACTGGCAATGACCACTTTGGAAAAGGGTCTTGCAGAGTGTAAATCTCAGGAAGATTGTGAGCCAAGAGCTGAACACCCAGTCATAGCAGATGTCTTGAGGGAAGTGTCTGTGGTAAACCAGGAGCTGTCTGTCCATGAAGAGAGTGAGGCTTCGCTCTTCAAGGAAGCGATGGAGGTACCCAAAGACATGCAAGAAGTGTGTGCCAGTGAGGGTGCACATGTGGCCTTTAAAAAGGCAATAAAAGCCTATAGTGTAAACTGGGCCCCTGGAGAGGAACCAGTTGGTGATACTGGCAGATAGGGAAGTCACAGAGAAGCGGGTTACTGCCCTGAAGGAGATACACCTACAATGTCTCCACACGAAACAGATGGTCGTGTTGGGTAATAAGAAAGCAGCTCGATGCCTGGAGCTTGCGAGGGAAGCTCAAAGTCGGCTGGGCTTTGTGGAAAATATAATTCCGGTACCCAGAAATCTGATGGGGAAAGTTGTTGGAAGACTTGTAAAGGTGATGCAGGAGATGGTAAATAGATCTGGTGTGAAGAGAGTAAGGATCCCACCTGCTGGTGAAATCCAAGTAGCGGTTGAAGATGACATGGTTCCAGTAATTGTTGTTGGCTCGGTGGAAAGCATTGGGAACCTCCGCATGCTCCTGGAATATTGGGTAGTGTACCTGAAGGAGATAGGGCAGTTAAGATGGGACCGACTGAAGATTAATAAACTGATGCAGAGCATCAGGTGGCATCCACCTCCAACCCAAGGTATAAGAACCCGAAGGGATCCTCCAAATAATGAGATGGCAGGTAGCCGAAAACTGTCAGCAAGACGGGAGCGTCGAGAATCTGCAAGTGGCTGTCCTACTGTCAGTACGAGACTGGTAGGGCAAGGTGACATGGGTGCCCGGTCTCGAGGCCCCTGGTTTGTGATAAGTGTTCAACCCCACAAGTTTGAATAGAGGGGGGTATGTGATCCAGTGACTCCTGTGAAAGCTAGGGGGCGCTGTATGGGATTCCCAGGACATGCATGCAGGCATTTACTTTATTGTGTTGGGGAAATTGTAAGCGGCAGGATTGTAAATGGCCGATATGTATCACAGGGTGGGTGGCCCTGTGATGGAAGCTGGAACATGTATTGGTCAGCAGAGGTTACTGCTGATGGTTTCTGTTTTACCATAGGGAAGCTTCCAGGTGACTTGGTGAGATAGGTGGAACCAGTCACCTACAAACCCACCCAGGGGTGTGTGTCTGAACACCCAAAGTATAGCCTGTATGTGTGTGGCTGTGTGTGTGATAGGACCTGTAGTGAGGTCATGACCATGTGATCCATACCTCACCTGTGGGTGTGGTTATGTACCATATAATGTGCCTGAGGCCTGGTCACAGGGGTGAGAGTGTGTACCTGAATGGTTCAGGATGCAAGGTTCTGGAGGGTCAGTGTTGGGAGATCCAGGGAGAAGGATCGGATCCCTGGAGCACGTGCTGCGACCTTGGACCTGGTGAGGCGTGAGTGTTGGACGGTCTCAGGAGGGGACGGACGTCTTGAATAGCACCCGCTGATGCCCTGGACCTGGTGGCCGGAGTGTTGGGAGACCCTGGGAGGCGGGTTGGATCCCTGAACAGCACCCGATGAGGCCTGTGTGTTGGACGGTTCCAAAGTGGGGACGGACGTCCCAAATAGCCCACAAACAGGCCACGTGAGTTTGCAGAGTCAGTGATGGCACTGCATTGGGTGAACTACCGTCCGTCTGTGGATCTGGACTGTCAGGTAGCCTGGTGAGCAAGGAGTTGTCCGGGACGGTGATCCCAATTCGGCAGCTTCCCTGAGAGAGAAGGCTACCAAAGATTCGACATCAGGAGCAGGAGCTCCTGCGAGGTAACCCCGGACATGGGGATATAACTGTTGGTGCCCGTGATGTTCTATGGACACTAATGAACTGTTCCGCGTGCGATCACCCACGGTAACTGGACAAAGAGGTCCAGCGTGTTTAGTGACAACATGTTAAAGCTGTATACCAAGGATTGTGATGGACTTTGTGTAAGCATGTGACATGTAACATGTTCCTCAGCGGTTTATGAAGGCATAATAAACTGTACTAGACTGTTTAAGAGGAACGTGTTCCTGTATGCATTAATATTGCAGCCAAGTGAGTGTTCCCCAACCCCCTCAGTGAGCGCTACCTTGCAACATTATTATAATCATTCACATTAAATCATCATTGTAAGAGCATGTATTTACATTAGATTTAACATGCATAAAGTGCAAACAGTGATACAGGAAATATTCATCACATAAAGTGCAGTGCATAAATATAGATAGAGAAGGCATTAAAAAATATGCATTTAAACATCAATTGGTAATAATAAAACAGATGTACAATCTTGTTAATCACATCCATGACTTGCTCCACTCTCTTAGGTTAAGGCAAAAAGATTCAAATAGACAGTATGTTACAAAGGAACTAAACCTCAGTGCTACTAAGTCACAACGCTTTAAAAAATATATAAGCAGAGAAATAAATATACAACGTTATAGCATGATTATAGTTCAGTTTTCATCTTATGCTAATAAAAACACCATAGATATAGGTCCCTCATTTTCAAGCATGTTACAAAGGGACAAAACCTCAGCACTACAATATAATGACTAATAAGCCACAGCACCTTTATGAGTATAGACAAAAAACTAATTATACAGCACATAAAGTCTTAATATAGTAGCACTTTGATCTAATGGCACAATTATTGTTCAATAAATGTAATGCTAGTAAAATTAAATCGCGCCATACATATAATGCTCTCATTTTCAAGCATGTTTTAAAGAGGATTCTCATTCCAATTAGATATTAGAAGGGCTGAGGAAAATCCATAAGGGTGAGAACAACCCCCGTTAGCTGGGGCTGGCAACTCACCACATGAAAAATAGGGGAGACACAAGCTTCGTTAAAGAACTGTGTCTCAACCCCAAATTCTCAAGTGGATAATATACTCTTAAGCCACATCTTAAATCTCTTCAATAGAGAGAATTATCCTCAAATCACAGAGGTCCCTTGTGTCAAGAGCAAATATATCTGGAGCATCCGCCAGGGCTGTGGGGTACTCAGTACCGGGATGGTTCTTAAAGTGGATGTCACGGCAGCGGTGACCCGGTCCGTGGCCCTGAGCGTCCAATTGAAAGGATGAAAAAGGGAAATAAAGTTTATAAAGGATTATTTGTGATACCACCTGTGGTATTCGGCAATTAAGGAGATAACCGACACTGCAGCTTCAGTCCACTGGGGCAGATGGTGAGGCAGCAGAGTTGGTTCAGCTCTCCACAGGTAGAGCTATTCCTCATGGCAGTTATGGTGTTAAATATGGTTATGATAGTGGTGCAGGGCAGATGACACAGCAAATAAACAGAAGGACAAAGCGGGGTGAAGTCTTCCCACTTTTACTCACAGTTCTGTTGTACAGTTCCCAGCAGGGGTGCTGTGTCTTCCAGGTTTGCGGTCCAGTCAGCTCCCAAGTAATTTAGTAATCACCTTACCAGGATTCTCTTCAGATGTTCCTTTCCAGGCTGTATCACTACGCTGGCAACCCCTACCACCTCTCATGCCCTGTATCTTCACACACAGTGTCCCAATCCAGCAGACTCAGATCTTGTCGGACGACGTTGGTCAAATCCCTAGATCCTATATGTCTGCCATTTCAGCAAATGAGTGTGGGGTTGGCTGCAGCAGTTAAAGATACTGCCTCCTCGGGTTTCCTAGCTGAGCCCTTAGTTTCTCTACTAGTTTTGGGGCCGGTCGCCTAACTGCGACCTGGCCCCTCCACCGACCACGCTGGTGGATGCGGGCCCCACGGATGGATTGCTCACTATCCATGCCCCTAAGACCTATTCTTCCTCTCCTCCTGGAGCTTACCTTCCTTTCTTCTCTATCTTCACTTCTTCTCTCTCACTCTCTTTAGTCTGGAGACAAGCTGCACTCAGCTTCAATCTCCACAAGTAACTCCTGTCTCTCTTCTGCCTGACTGACTCCCTGCCTGACTGACTCCTTCCAGAACAATCTCTTTACCTTAGCACTAACTCCTCCCACCAACTGTCACTCCATTAAGCTCCGCCCCTTATCTACGTTCTCCACCTACACGCTTTACACAGCTCTCCTCGCCGACTGAGAGATATAATGTTGGATGCAAGTGTTAGAATCCTGGATAGTGACCCCTCCTTACCTGAGAGCAGGGTACCACACCTCTGGCATATTTCCATTAGTCTTGATAGCATTTTTATATGGCTAAATAAAAGCTAAAATTTTTAAGTGCAAAAAAAATTTTCTTCACTGAATTCTCTTAATTTTGATTTTTTTTTCTCACCTGCAGGATCGTAGCCCAGCCCTGAAAGGAGTGCACTGCACAACTAAGGCCTAGTTTGGGGATCTACCTAGCAAAGGTTAACAATTGCAGAAGCTTTGAGTTGAAATAATAAAATAAATGTTGTCACATTTCAGAAACTTCCACCTTTAAAGAAGTTATTTACAGTACTACTTGAACAACTCCTTTTCATACTTCACGCTTGGCCACTATAAAATAAAAAAGCCTATATTCACTTCCTGTGCCAGTACCGTTCCCTCGATTTTGGCACTGTATGGTTATTGTCACAAGTGACCCTGGAGCCCAAGCAAGGTTGGTGTCTCTGTCCCTGCCTTCTGTCAAATTGATCTTGAAGAGGAAGTCAGAAATCAGCTGCAGCTCAGACTTCCTCTTCATGTTCAATTCATATGAAGTCAGAGACAGTGATGCCAGCCTTGATTAGGTGACAGGGTCACGTGTCACAATAATCACACGGGAACCCTGGGGAGAGAAAGTGCTGACACCTTGGCAATGATGCCGGTATGGGAGGTGAGAATAAGCTTCCCTTTCACAGAGGTGAGCATTGTATACACTACCCATGTAGATAATGTTTACAGGTGGCATAACTAGAAGAGTCCTCAAGGTGGCAGAGACTTTGGGGCAAGTTTCCCTTGAGTGCTCTCTACGTTTTCCTGAATATACTGGAATATTTTCCTTTAAGCTTGGCAGATAGTCACTCCAAGATATTCTAAACATTTCCCATTTTATTCTTCATCCAAAATCTACAAATAACAGGTTACCTCGCCTCAAGTTAGCAGAATAGCTGCTCCCCGCAGTAGTGTCTCTATGATACACAATTTGCAGTTAATTCTGGTTACATCCTATAATCACGCTGCTTTCTTAAAAAGTACGCTGTAATGAATGTCTTAATTTTGTGCTAATTGTTACATTGTTATTAACTGTCTCCAAATATTTCAAAGTACAAACTTTACTTGGAAGAATTTATCTAAATATCCTTGTTTGTTTCTATAATTAAAGCACCACAAAGGAGGTGGAGGACTAAAGGGCAGTAGGAGATGTGTATTAAGTGTGGCAAAAGGCAATTCTGCCATGTAATTTCTTCCCAGAAACATCAATTTAGTCTACATCTCCTACTGTCAGTGTCTGGCTGTGCCTTGCGTAGGCTGTGTGCTGTTAACATTTTAGCAGTTTAAAAGAAAAACTGCTCATTTTGAAGAGTTGGGAAAAAGTTAAAGGTCAATGTAATAAAACAGTGAGTGAGTATTAAAATATTCATTAGCGTATATACTGATTTTGCGTTCTATTCCATTTAGAATATGATGGTTAGATCATTATAAACTATAAGCGAAATAGAAAAAAGCTTTTTAAAGCTTGTGTAAAATATTTTGTCTGTATGAGGGTCATAGTGTATAGTAGACAACAGAGGTGGTTGTCTATATATCATCAAGGTTCATCACTGATGGCTTGCTTTTATTCAGGTGCCTTAGGTCCCATAAATATGAATATGTAGAATAAGAAATAAAGCACACATGAAATATATATATATTTTACACCTTTGGCCTGGGACAGCTCATAGAATCTCATGGCTTTCAGTATCATCTTTATGCTGATGACACACAGATCTACATCTCTGGACCAGATATCACCTCCCTACTAACCAGAATCCCTCAATGTCTGTCCACTATTTCATCCTTCTTCTCCACTAGATATCTGAAACTCAACATGGACAAAACAGAATTCATCATCTTTCCCCCATCTCACGTGACCCCCCCTACGAACCTATCAATTACAGTAAATGACTGCCCACTCTCCCCAGTCCCACAAGCTCGCTGCCTCGGAGTAATCCTTGATGCTGATCTCTCCTTCAAACCACATATCCAAACCCTTTCCACTTCCTGCCGACTTCAACTCAAAAATATTTCACGCATCCGTTCATTCCTCACCCAAGAATCTGCAAAAACCCTAGTCCATGCCCTCATCATCTCTCGCCTTGACTACTGCAACCTCATGCTCTGCGGCCTCCCCTCAAACACTCTCGCACCCCTCCAATCTATTCTAAACTCTGCTGCCCGACTAATCCACCTGTCCCCCCGCTATTCCCCAGCTTCTCCCCTCTGTCAATCCCTTCACTGGCTCCCAATTGCCCAGAGACTCCATTACAAAACCCTAACCATGACATACAAAGCCATCCACAACTTGTCTCCTCCATACATCTGTGACCTCGTCTCCCGGTACTTTCCTGCACGCAACCTCCGATCCTCACAAGATCTCCTTCTCTACTCCCCTCTTATCTCCTCTTCCCACAATCGCATACAAGATTTCTCTCGCGCATCACCCCTACTCTGGAACTCTCTACCACAACATATCAGACTCTCACCTACCATCGAAACCTTCAAAAAGAGCCTGAAGACCCACCTCTTCCGACAAGCCTATAACCTGCAGTAACCACCGATCGACCAAACCGCTACACGACCAGCTCTACCCTCGCCTACTGTATTATCACCCATCCCTTGAAGATTGTGAGCCCTCGCGGGCAGGGTCCTCTCTCCTCCTGTACCAGTTATGACTTGTATTGTTTAAGATTATTGTACTTGTTTTTATGTATACCCCCCTCACATGTAAAGCGCCATGTAATAAATGGCGCTATAACAATAAATAATAATAATAATAATATATAGTATAGATCAGGACAAGATAAAGTCAGTTGGTGCCTAAGGACGTGGATTCAGCATGTGCTTCATCAACCTTGGTCCTTGAACTTCAGCATTATGAAGCAGTTGATGGGTGTTGATGGATGAGTAATTACATCAGCTCATTTTTTTACATTTTCCCCTCAGATCAAATATTAAGGAAGAATTTTTTAAAATACAGAAGTTGAAGGTGTTGTTCTCCTTTTGGGACTTTTTTTTTACTTAAAGCCATGTATTTGGAACTAAAAGAATATTTTTTTGCAATTCGGCTTCATCCAAAATTTTGCACTATTTGCCATCTATAGTATTTTTGTTGCACAATATACTGTATATTGCTGGCTGCAAAAGGAATTATCTGAGAATCTGAGAGTGAGCTCCTGCTTACAATCTGATGGGAGAGTTTGTAACTCATCTATGTGTCTTTATGGCTGATTTATATCCACCGACAACATTAAAGTTGCATGCGCAAAAAAACATGAAAACAATGAACTTCTGAAAGCAAAATGGTGCAAAATTTTAATAGAAACCTAATTTACAAATGCAATATTTAATCCCAAATACACATATTTAAGTAAAAAAAAACAAAAGTGGACAACCCTTTTAATACCTTTTAGCAAATGCAAGACGCAATGAGCAAAACTGCATTTTTTTTTAAATTATGCTCCTCCTAAATGGTGCACCAGGCAACTGTCTACTCCCACTGCCTGTCTTCCTGCATGTTCTACAGACCCATATGGTACCTCTTGTGTACCTCAGATGTTTCTTTCTGGGTATTCATTAGGAATCCACAAACTATTCACTATTTTGCTGTGTTCTCATGAATGCCATATTACACATCTATTCTCCCCTGGAAACACTGTAATGCCTCCTTTATATAATTCCATATGGTAACACAGAAAGGACATAAGGATGGCTAAGATTTGTAAACTGTTTTGAAGATAATGCCATGTGCATAACACCCGGATTCACAGATGAAAATCCCAATCTAATCCTAGTCACACCCTCAAAATAACCATTTCATCACTACCCATACCAAGAGATGAATAAAAAACGAATCTGAACCGAGAAAAGTAAGTTAATGTGTATGCACAATGTAAGTGCATATTAACACATGACCATTAACCAGAGAAAACAGAAAGCAAAAAACACAAATATCCTGAATTAAAAAGTAAAAAATAAACTGCAAATAATGCATAAAGGTAATAATAATAATAATAATAATAATAATAATAAGGGTATTTAGTAAACATAATTTTGATCAAAATAATGTACAAGCCATCCCGCCACGTCACAGCAACCCCTGTGGGAAGTCCCTACTCTAGTATTTAAAACCTTTTCACTTGCCAAGTGACGTGAATGTGAACAAGGATCGAGCGGCTGAACCACTAGTAAAAGCTTAGGCCAGACAGGATGGTTTTCCCAGCTCAGAAAGAGGGCAGTCACACCCATATATGCACTGAATGCACAATTAAATGAATAAAAAACGAATCTGAACTGAGAAAAGTAAGTTAATGTGTATGCACAATGTAAGTGCATATTAACACATGACCATTAACCAGAGAAAACAGAAAGCAAAAAACACAAATATCCTGAATTAAAAAGTAAAAAATAAACTGCAAATAATCCATAAAGGTAATAATAATAAAAATAATAATAATAATAATAATAATAATAATAATAATAATAATAATGGTATTTAGTGACCGCCCTCTTTCTGAGCTGGGAAAACCATCCTGTCTGGCCTAAACTTTTACTAGTGGTTCAGCCGCTCAATCCTTGTTCACATTCACGTCACTTGGCAGGTGAAAAGGTTTTAAATACTAGAGTAGGGACCATCCAACAAGGGTTGCCGTGATGTGGCGGGATGGCTTGTACATTATTTTGATCAAAATTATGTTTACTATATACCCTTATTATTATTATTACCTTTATGCATTATTTGCAGTTTATTTTTTACTTTTTAGTTCAGGATATTTGTGTTTTTTGCTTTCTGTTTTCCCATACCAAGAGATGCAAATATCAAACCTTAAATTGTTCTATAAAGAAGTGATCACAGCGGACGGACCCCATTGGGTCTCAGAATACCTCTATCTATATAGTAATTCTGATTTGTAGTGATTGCCCTCTTAAACTGTCTAGGCACCACAAACAGTAGTGCCACCACACATCAGTGACATATTGTGCCATCACTGCAGTGCCTTAAACCACACTGTCCTGCATTTCTTTACGGAACCTGCAAGTAAACAGTCAATAGATCATCGAAATGTAGCTCCTCATGTGCCAATATCTTCCCCCAAAGATCATCTACTGGGAAAAGAAGCTGGGAACCCAATATCGCATATGCGTTAGGTTCTGGTATCACGCTACTAATTCTGGATTTCTTTTTGAGTTTTGGACATTTATTTAGTGTGTAATTGGGAAGCAATCACACTGTATATCTTTAAGACATCTCCGGATATCATCCTCACAAGTGACACTCTCTTTCATGCCAACAGTTTT
The DNA here is from genome assembly GCF_039654945.1 of Dendrobates tinctorius. Lineage (NCBI taxonomy): Eukaryota > Metazoa > Chordata > Amphibia > Anura > Dendrobatidae > Dendrobates > Dendrobates tinctorius. The sequence continues at coordinate 15,670,435 of NW_027361705.1, read as the reverse complement.
AATAATGTGAGTGTAGGGAGGAGGACCATCGTATAGTGTCTGGGCCGGAACCAAGGGGACCGCCATCTGGGTTCCTAGAGAAACGGTACCCGGGGGACAGCGGAGGAGAGCTAGCTACTGAAAGTGACAGGACTGCAAGGGGCGGGGGGAGTATAAAGGGGGCAGTGAGCGCGCCGGGAAGTCAGTTGGTAGTACACCAGACACAGAGAAAGTCTGTGGTGGTGTGACAGAGCCAGAGTGACTGATGGCGACCAGAGGAGAGATCAGCAGCAGGGAGGAGATCTACGGCAGCCTTCAGAGAGAATGTGCCGAGGTTACCGGCAAGAGACTGTCACCCCTCTCCTAATTGGGCCCGCGACCTGCCCACGGTTGTCCTCAGCCACTGCCGCTGCACTCCAACCCGTTGCGGCCTGCCTGGTATCTCCCGCGGTCGCTGACATGCCACTTGAGCCTGTGGTTGTGGCCTGCCCGCTGCCACCCCGCCGCCATCCTTAGTTGTAGCCTGTTCATCACCGCTCACAGCTTCCATTACCACGCTGCAGTTGGCAGTTGGGGCCTGCTCCTCGCCTATGGAGAGACTCTTTGCACAGGCAAGGCCATGCGCGTGGCCTACCAACCGCCACTCTTCTAGACTGCATCACTACCCCGCTTGGGGTGATTGGAGTCCCCGTGGACTCGCTAACGAACGGGACCCTGCTGTGGCTACAGGGGGTTACTGCAACGAAAGACTTCCTTAGGGCCTGTTGTGCCCCAACTACTCACTCGCTGGTGAACGGGACCCTGCTGTGGCTACAGGGGGTTACCGCAACGAAAGACTTCCTTAGGGCCTGTTGTGCCCCAACTTCTCCTGGGTGCTGAGACGCCTGAAGACTACTGCAGTTTTACGACAGCTGGGCCCAGCGGCTGCGACACCAAAGCAGCCACATCAGTGACACCAAAGCAGCCACATCAGCGCCCCCAAAGCAGCGGCTCCAGGGACACCAAGGGACGTCAGGAAGGATAAGTTGACTTTAGGAAATAAGGACACGTGGTTGGCTGTTTCGTGGCCCCATAATATCTAGCCTTGCCGGGTTAGTTGCATTCTTGTTAAAAGAAAAGTGTTGTTATTGTTGTTGAGTCCCTGCGATGACAATTAGTGTTACCCCTTTTTAGTTGTTCAGTGTAGCCCCAGCAGCTACTTTCCAAAACAGCACTCAGTCTCGTGTCTCGTCACTGCATCCTGTGAACTTGCTGTTACCTACATTTGGCGTAGTCGGCAGGATGCAGTCTCCGAGCGCGGACAATGGTGCCCCAGACCAGGGCAGGGCTGTGAACTCTACAGATAATGAGGGCCCCCGTTCCAGCATTTAGTTGGGGTCTATGCTGAACAACCTGCCTAGTTTTTCCGGCTCCAATACTATGTTATGGAGCTGGACAGAGTGGATGCGGGGACTCTTTCGGAAGCACCCAATGACTCCTGACCTGGAAGCCGAAGTAGCTCTCATGGCATTAGACGGGGAGGTTCGGAGGTCAGTGATGTTGAGGACCCTGGGACACCACAACACCTTTGATAAAGTTTTGCAGATAGTAGAACAGACCCATGGGGACCCAACTGATGTGGGAGAATTAAGGACCCGGTTGTTCAGTTGAAAGCAGGGAGAGGGGGAGACTATCACCCAGTATATGAATGTCCTCCAAGAATTGCATACGGCTATTGAAAGAAAGGATGGAGCAGGGGTAGGACCTATTGACATTACCCTACGTGACCTACTGGTGACTGGACTGCGAGACCCGTTAATAAAACAGGGATTAAGGGAGCAGATCAGAATGAATCCCCATATAGACTTTTCAGAGATGGGAAGTCAAGCAAGGGCTCGAGAGCAAGAGCAGGGGATGGCGGTCCCCGTGGGGAAGGTTAGGAGTGTGGAGGCTTCTGTGAACGCAGTTGAGGAGCCTCAATGGGTGGAAGAGATGAAACAAGAGTTGAGGAACATCAAGGGCGAGTTGGCCGAAGTGAAGAGAAGGACCAAGTCCGGGACTGGACAGCCTAGTTTTAATCCCGGCCACTGGGGGTCCCGCTCCTCGCGGGGCGGTCGGTCTGCGCAGGCCCGGTGTTATGAGTGCGGAGAACCAGGCCACTTCGCCCGAGAGTGTCCGCGGCATGGGAAATACCCACCGCGGCGGCCATTAAACTAGAGGGCTCCGGGCTGGGGGGACTCCGCTCAGAGCCAAAAACCACAACTAGGTGTGGTAGAAGTCCCGAAGATTTGGTCGCAAGATGTCCGGTGGTTTGGGCAGAAATGGAGGGCCCGGCCGTCCGGTGCCTGGTGGACACGGGGTCACAAGTAACCACGATGCCCGCAACTTATTTTCAACAAAATTTCCCTGAGGCAGCGAGGCCCCAGTGGGGGCCCAAGATCAGACTAGTAGCCGCCAATCAACTACCGGTTCCGGTTGCCAGGGTGGTGTGGGTACAGGTGACGTTGTGCGGTAAATCCTTTGGTCGCAGAGGGGTGGTACTGACTCAAGGAGAAACTGATAAGCAGCATCCAGTCATCCTAGGCATGAACATACTACGGGAGTTCGGCAACCTGCTCCTCAATGATCCTACGCATAAGATCCTGAAGCAGTGGGGTTCTCGCATGGCCCAGGGACAGGTATTCCAGCAGTTGGTGCGGGAAGCACGGGTACATCAGGACTGCCAGGAAGGCGAGACTCTGGGCAAAGTCATCGCGCCAGCGGCTCCCCTGCTTGTGCTGCCTCCCGGGCAGACTGTGATGGCCCTGCCAATTTGAGCCACAATACCCTTGGAGGGCGTGGAGATGCAGGTGGAGCCATGCTACTCGGAGTGCTTGCATCCTGGCATACTGGTGGCCCGTTCCCTGACTACAGTGCAAAAAGGGACCGTCCTGGTGCGCTGCGTCAACCTCGAAGACCGAGACATCGTCCTGTAAGCGCAGACCGAACTGGCCAAGCTAGTAAGGCCTTTAGAAGAAGTGCTTCCTGCTCCTGCGGTTCAATTGGGAGTACAATCTGAGAATCCTTGGAAAGTAGAGATTCGAACTCTACAGGCCACCAAAGTCTCGGCTCAGGAGAAGGGTCGAAACATCCTGTAACAGATGCGGGCCGAGCTCTCCGGGTTAACTCCAGCCCAGTTCTCACAGATAAAAACATTGCTCGGACAGTACCATGAGGTATTTGCTAGTCATGAGGAAGATTTTGGGTGTACTACTGCCATCACTCATGAAATCCCCACGGCAAGGGCGGCCCCCATCCGAGAACAATACCGACAGATTCCTCCACAACTCTATCAAGAGGTGAAAACTTTGTTGGCCCAAATGTTGTGAAAGGGGGTGATACGGGAAAGCCAAAGCCCCTGGGCAGCCCCCATTGTGCTGGTCCGTAAAAAAGATGGTACATTACGATTCTGTGTGTATTATTGAAAGCTGAATGCTTGCACAATTAAAGACTCATGCCCACTGCCCAGCATAGAAGAATCCTTGTCTGCCTTGGGAAAGGCAAAGTATTTTTGGACTCTGGACCTGGCCAGTGGGTACTGGCAGGTGCCCATGTCTGAAGAAGATAGGGCCAAGACGGCGTTCATACTGTCTATGAGACTATTTGAGTTCAATCGAATGCTGTTTGGACTGGCCAACGCCCTGGGAACCTTTCAGCAGTTGATGGAGCGGTGTCTGGGAGATCTCAATTTTGAGGCCACGTTGATATACCTGGACGATATCATTGTCTATGCTGCCACATTTGAGGACCACTTAAAGCGGTTGGGACAGGTGTTCGGCCGGTTGCAAAAGTACGGGTTGAAGGTAAAACCCCAGAAATGCCACCTATTTCGCTCTCAGATTGAGTATCTGCGCCATGTCGTCTCAGCAGAGGGTGTGAGGCCATCTCGGGAAAAGGTTGCTGTTATTCAGGGATGGCCTACCCCCGAGACGATAAAAGATGTGCAGGCATTCCTGGGGTTGGCCGGATACTACCGTCGCTTTGTAAAGAATTTAGCATGTCGAGCTTGAGCCCTTCACGACCTGCTGAAGGGAGCTCCCACTGTGGCAAACGGACGTTAAATCCAGTGGCAACAACCTCAGGAAGAGGCCTTCCGAGACCTCAAGACTGCGATTTCGGATGCTCCGGTGTTGGCCTATGTGGATTTCTCGCAAACGTTTATCCTACACACTGACGGGAGTCTTGACGGGCTGGGGCTGTGTTGTCATAAATTCACGACGGTCGGGAGAGAGTGATCGCCTATGGAAGCCGCTCACTCCATGACTCCAAGCGCAACCCTGACAATTACAGCTCCTTTAAGCTCGAGCTCCTCGCAGTGGTGTGGGCCATGACGGAGCGGTTCGCAGAGTACCTAGCGGGCTCCGAGGTAGTGGTGCGGACCGTCAAGAACCCGCTGGCCCATTTGGAAAACGCCAAATTGGGGGCTCTGGAACAACGATGGGTGGCCCAGATGGCCAAGTTCAACTATAAAATCATCAACAAAAGAGGGGCTGAGAATGTCCATGCTGACGCCCTCTCCAGGATTTGATATTCATCCCCAGTAAAGAATCGAGACAACGAATTAGAAGAGGAAGAGATACCGTTCGCTCTCACCGCTGCCGTGCTCACTGCTGCCACCCAAAAAGTGTCTTCCCCAGAGATCCCAAGGGGCATACTGGAACAATCTCGGGATAAGTGGATGCAACAGCAACAAGAAGACGGAGAAGTTGGACTTCTCCAGACGTGGGTCGCCGCTGGCCAACTACTCACTGATTCCTAATGACAAACTTTGACTCAAGACATGTCAATGATGTTGCGACAATGGGAAAGGTTGGTTATCCGAAAGGGACGATTGTACCTTAAAATAACATCACAAACAACCTTCATGACGTTTTGGCAGGTGGTTACGCCAGGAGCCCAACTCTACGAACTGGCTCGAGAGGCCCAAGAAAAAGGGGCTCATTTCGGAGCTGTAATGGTCAACGTGTGACTGGACAACACCGACTCCAGCAGGGCGAATTTATATGACACACGCGACCCTGGATACACCACCTCCAGTAAGGCAAATTTAAATAATAAGACCTGCAGCCGGATACACCGCCTCCAGCAGGCGAATTTCAGAAATACACGTGAAACCGGATACACCGCCTTCAGCAGGGTGAATTTAAATAATAAGGGGAAACACCAGGGAAACAATTACAATGGTGGGCCCTGCGATAGGGAACGGGGACGTGGAGACCTCCTGCACTCCCCTGAGTCAATGTCTCTACACTCCTACTGATCCCTAGGCCGATTCTGCACCGGGCACCACTCAGGATACCTTTAAACCCTAGCTCGCCCTGCACCTACCCCTTTCTAGAGAAATGGCCGGTGCAAAGACTAATCCCACCACTGCACTGAAACACACATAAAGGAAAGGCGCAAACAGGGAAACACCACTTAGCTTTGCTCTGTTACTCTTGCTCCCAGCAACAGAGTCCACCACCAGAATGCAGCTTTCCTCCTGAATAACTGCCACCAAGCTCTGTCAGAGCTGCAAGGAAATCCACTCTGACTCCTTCCACACCAGGACTCTGACTGTGCTGCAAGGAACTCTCTCTAGCTCTTTTCTCCACCAAGGATGGTTGGAAATGAACACTATCACCAACATCAGTGAGAGCACATGACACACCTTTATAGTTAAGCCAGAGGAATCACACCTGTTAGTGATTCCCGTGTAATAACGCTAACCACCACCGGGGGAAAACTAGAACAAAAGACACCACTGTGTAATAATCCTAATGGCCTCCGGGGCAAAACCAAACTTAAGCACGCAGCTTAAGGAAAAAAAAGGTTACATGTGCTTTTAACTGTCATCATCCAACCTGGATCATGACAGGAGCTAAAAAGACCTTGCAATGGTTGCAACAGAGAGTTTACCACCCACGCTTGCCGACTGTTGTGGACGAAATTTGCCGGACCTGTCGCCTATGTGAATTAGCCAAACTGCCCGCTCAGCGAGCCTCAGTACAGACAATCGTGACCTCAGCGCCCCTTGAGCTCCTGACGGTAGATTACCTGACAATTGGTCCTGCATTCCATGGGTATGAACACTGCCTCATCATGGTGGATCATTTCACTAAGTTCCCTGTGGTCACCCCCACTCGAGACCAGAATGCGGAGTCGGCCGCCTCCGCAATTTGCAAAAACTTCATACAAGTATACGGCTGCCCCCAACGAATACATTCCAATCAGGGAGCATGTTTTTTGGGAAAAGTTATGGAAGAACTACATCATCTCTATGGGATTGACAAATCCCGGACCACACCATACCACCCGCAAGGAAACGGGGCCTGTGATTGATTTAATCGGACATTAATCCAAATGTTGCGTACTCTGGAGAGTGACAAGAACGCCCGTTGGCCCGAATATGTTCCTGAATTAGTATGGGTCTATAACAACCAAGTACATCGAGTTACCGGCTACACCCCGTACTCTCTGTTGTTCGGACGAGAGGGCAAAGAATCACGGAGGTGGTGTTGGATCCCGAAGAGCCTCAGCCCTGGACCGGATTATCATCCTGGGTCCGAAATCATCGTCACCGGCTGCAAACTCTTCATCGACTTGTACATACTAAACTCCGAGGTTTGGAACACTCGGGAAATAATACAACTCCATCTCCCCACCTCCAAAGCGGGGACCGTGTACTTGTACTAGATCAACGCCCCCAGAACAAACTGGAACCATGCTGGGAAGAGAGTCCACATCGGGTCCTAGGCCGTATTAATCCTGAAGGACCTGTGTACGAAATACGACCTGAGAAAGATGAAACGCTGCCTACCCACATTGTGCATCATAATATGTTACGCCGGTGTATATCCACTGACCCGAAGCAACCGGAACCTGTCCCTCCGGCCTCTGAACCGCTACCCATGTTTTGGGACCCGGACGACGACGACGAAGACTTTCCTCCAACTTCCAGAGGCCCTTCACTCAATGATGAGCCAACTGACACAGTTAACCCACTACCGTCCACCACCCCAGAAGACCTCACCCCAGTTAAACTAAGACGCTCCAAGCGGTCAACAGCCGGCAAACCCCACGAGTGATACGAGCAAGATCAGTTCATATGGCAACAAAAATTTATACCCCTATAGACCAATCCCAATATACTGAGGCCCTCGTCCGAAGACTGGCGAGCTTACAGGATGGGGGAGTGTAGGGAGGAGGACCCCCGTAGAGTGTCTGGGCCGGAACCAAGGGGACCGCCATCTGGGTTCCTAGAGAAACGGTACCCGGGGGACAGCAGAGGAGAGCGAGCTACTGAAAGTGACAGGTCAGCAAGGGGTGGGGCGAGTATAAAGGGGGCAGGGAGCGCGCCGGGAAGTCAGTTGGTAGTACGCCAGACACAGAGAAAGAGACTGTGGGGGTGTGAGGAGATCTACAGGGGCCTTCAGAGAGGAGGTACCGAGCTTACCGGCAAGAGACTGTCGCCTCTCTCCTAATTGGGCCCGCGACCTGCCCACGGTTGTCCTCAGCCACTGCCGCTGCACTCCAGCCCGTTGCAGCCTGCCCGGTGTCTCCCGCGGCTGCTGACACACCACTTGAGCCTGTAGTTGCGGCCTGCCCACTGCCGCCCCTCTTCCGTCCTTGGTTGCGGCCTGTTCATCACCGCCCACAGCTTCCATTACCCCGCTGCAGTTGGCAGTTGGGGCCTGCTCCTCGCCTACGGAGAGACTCTTTGCACAGGCTCAGTCCATGAGCGTGGCCTACCAACTGCCACTCTTCTAGACTGCGTCACTACCCCGCTTGGGGTGATTGGAGTCCCCGTGGACTCGCTAACGAACGGGACCCTGCTGTGGCTACAGGGGTTTACTGCAACGAAAGACTTACTTAGGGCCTGTTGTGCCCCAACTCCTCACTTGCTGGTGAACGGGACCCTGCTGTGGCTACAGGGGGTTACCGCAATGAAAGACTTCCTTAGGGCCTGTTGTGCCCCAACTTCTCTTGGGTGCTGAGACGCCTGAAGACTACTGCAGTTTTACGACAGCTGGGCCCAGCGGCTGCGACACCAAAGCAGCCACATCAGCGACACCAAAGCAGCCACATCAGCGACACCAAAGCAGTCACTCCAGCGACTCCGAGGGACGTCAGGAAGGATAAGTTGACTTTAGGAAATAAGGACACGTGGTTGGCCGTTTCGTGGCCCCATAATATCCGGCCTTGCCGGGTTAGTTGCATTCTCGTTAAAAGAAAAGTGTTGTTATTGTTGTTGAGTCCCTGAGAGGACAATTAGTGTTACTCCTTTTTGGTTGTTTAGTATAGCCCCAGCGGCTCCAGTTCATAAAAGTTACTTTCCAAAACAACACTCAGTCACATGTCTCGTCACTGCATCCTGTGAACCAGCTGTTACTTACATGACTACACCTTTGGACTTATACACAAAGCCGGAGAGCCCCACCATTTTCTTCTTTTGCTATTGCATATGGATTAACCATGGATGAGCACATGGTTACTGCTGCTTGGCGAACAGTTTCACATTCAGCATGTATATAACCACTTTTTACATGGTGCCATTTTTTTTCCTTCATTGTTGCTTCTAAATGTAGCTCCTCCTGTGCCAATATCTTCCCTCAAAGATCATCTATTGGGAAAACAAGCTGAGAACACATTATTATCACATATGAGTTAGGTTCTGGCATCATGCTAGCAATTCAGGATTTCTTTTTGAGTCTTGTGCATTTCTTTAGTGTGTAATTGGGTAGTAATCGTATAAGGGACCAGTGAGCCACACATAGCTTTGGAGATAACTTGTAGCCATCCTTATGATATACAGTAGCTTCATTCATGGTCAATAGATGATTGAATCTCTGTAATAACATCAGTCAATAATTCAAATACAAGACAAAACAGATATTGTGCAAATGGATTTTAAAGCTATGTACCCCTACATTTTTACAGCTTTCTTCTGTGCAAGCTGCTTATGTGAAAGTGAAAGAATGAGACAAGTTATGTCTGTCTGTGAAAGCAGCGGCTACTTATTGTATGGAAGACCCTCAGGGAAATTAAATCAGTTGTTTTAGGTCACAGATTTCTGACATGTAACATGTTCTGGCTGTGGAACATGATTCATCCATTCTGAACCTCACAACGTAGAAGAGTATTGTGAACAGGCTCATAAATAGAAATTATTTATTATATTTTACACTGACATTAAGCACACAAAAAGACTAAAAGATCTAAGGAAACAATGCTAGGTGAACAACAGAACTTGATACATACCAACTTTTTTAAAAAGCTATAAAAATAATTTAATGGAGATAAATACTGAAATATTTCTCTTGTTTAAAAGACAAATTGATTAAAATATTGTATTAGGGCATTCTGTGGCATTACGTTTGCCAAAAGTGGGATCTTCATCAGTTAGGTGGATCAAGAATAGCTAAAAAGAGGGTCTCTTTGGAGGCCCTGACCTGTCCATGCAATACACAGACAGTTCAGTGGTTTAACCCATCTCCACAACAATCTGGAGTGTTCGAGTTGAAGGATCTGCTCCAAGAAGGAAAAGAAACACAAATACATATATAATCCTGACAATCACTGGCTTCTCAGCAGCTCTTTTCTTATTTTAGGATGACCTGTGGAATTCTTAAGACATTTTCAGTATTTGATAAAACAACAAAAGCCCCCACAGATATGGTAGACAAAGAAGAGGAAAAAAATAGCTCACCTGTTTTTTGCGGCATGTAGTGTTGGAAAGCACGGAACCAGTGCAGTCACCCGTAAATTGCAACAAAAGAAGAAATGTGCTCCAGCTTCCAAATAGTTCAAAATATTTATTCAATCAGGGATAGAAACATTAACAGCCAAAGACAAGTCCACATGACCCTCAGGAGCTACGCATTTTGAACAAACTACAGGGTTCTTTCTCAAACTACACTCTAAAGGAAATGACATGTATTTCAACACACCAAGACCAATGAAAATTGGTCAGAAAACCATGTGATCAGACATGATTAAAAACATATGATATATGTAAAAAAGAAACAAAATAACTAAAAAAGCGAAAAGCCACTATAAAAATAGAAAACCACAGTATTAATCACTGCAAATAAGATAATATATACACACATATAATGTATTGAACTCTTATGCACGCAAAATCTAATAAAAATGCATGATTTCTCTGCGCGCATTCAAGCCAGCAGGATGACACGTCTCCAATCGGAATATCCAAAATGCCTCTCGAATCATCAGTAGTTTTCTTATATCTCCTCCACGTGATGGCATAATTACTCTTTCAATACCAGTGACTATTAGAGTTGAGCGACTTTTGTTTTTTTATGGTCGAGTTTCGTTTCGTGAAACCCGACTTTTCCAAAAGTCGGGTCGAGCAAGATCGGCCGATTATAGGGAAAAGTCGGGGTCGTCCCGAAACACGAAACCCAATGTAAGTCAATGGGGAATAAAAGTCGGCAGTGAGAGGAGGACAGGAAACACACCTACAGTGCTCATTTGAATGCCAAAAGCATCAATTCTTCTTACTTAAGCTGGTCAACCTTAATTAACTTCATAATACAAGTTACGCACTGAAAAAAGGGGGTTATTTGGCTAAAGTTGTGGGGGGGTAGGGCTGGCTCCAGGTTTTCATGTGCCCTGGGCGAAAGAGCGCCCCTTTAACAAATAATACCACAACTCATCATGCTCCGATACGGCAGAGAAATAACGGTATAGTACAATGAAAAATACTTCACTTTTTACATCTCATGACGAGGCCCATCTATTTCTCCATACAGAATCATTGGTCCCATATAATGTTTGAAACAGTATATGATGAGCTCCACATAATGCTACAGTATATGTTGGTCCCCATGGATGAAGCTCCACTGTCTTATGGGCCCAAATAATGCTCCAAACATAATGGGCCCCATTTCTAATGCTCTAGTGTATAATGGGCCCTGTAAATGCTGCTCCAGTGTCTGATGTCCACCTTTGGAATGTTCCAGTGTATGGTGGGCCCCATCTATCATTCTCCAGAGTATAGTGCTCCCCAAAAATTGCTGTCCCAACATTGAAAACAATCAAATAAGTCTCCTCGCTAGGGAATCCCTGTACTAGTCTGGACTCCTCATCGTCCCCATCTTCCATCTCACTGCACAGTATTTCAACCTTGCAAGTGCTGTGATCCTGAGCAAGCAGGGGGGGCCCACTCGTTGGCGACGGCACTGGCACAGGGCCCCTGATAGTACGGTGGTGTGTCTGATGGCGGGTGGGCCGAACCTGCACTTTCATCTGCAGCTTCCTCTTTGTCACCGTGTAAGATGGAACTGTATATGGGAAGGGTAACCTGAGTTTCATCAGGGTCAGATTCAGGCCGGGTAGCGTGCGAGGGGAATGTAGTGGTCTGGGTCAATGTACCAGCAGATTCATCGAGCAGTGGCTGGGCATCAGTGCACTTGTGTCGCCCCCAGGAGTACGGTCGCCACAGTGGCATTACCTTCCTCCTAGGGAGTGTGATGTCATGCTTGGGAGCAACGAAGGATCTCTCTAGCAGGTTAACTGATTGGGCGGCGTTATTCCCACGAGTCATGACCCTCCAAACAGCGTTCATGAAGGCAAAGTGTTTGTTTTACGTGGGCAGTATGGTTGCAAAGCTGAACCTTAAAGGAATGTCCAGAAGGGCACCACCAGGAGTGGAGCCTACGGCGTAATTTGACTCAACACGGGTAACCTCAACCATGCCAGCTACAGAACAGAAGCACACATTGCAAGCTTAATTCTGTTAACGAACGAGACTCCGTCATGCCCCGCGGTCCGAGTCTGGCTTACTAGAGGGACACGTGAGGCTCTGGCACATGAGATTGGCCGATAACTGGTGTGTCATGCCCTTACATGTCCGTGGCTGCATGTGCGCTACACTGAAAAGGCCAGCGTTTGTCGCTTACAGGTGCAGATAACCCGCTGAACAACATTAGTGATGGGGATCATTGATTACAATTATTACTCGCGAACGATGATTTCCCAGTAAGTGCAGGTCAACCGCAGTTCCGGAATTAGGCCTAACCGTCATTCCTGAAAAAAATGAAAAACTTACGTGTGCAAACCACAGGTGCTGTAGCTTGCTTAACAGCTCGCCAGCCGTTCTCACGCCCAGTATGGGTTACACGTGATTGCACAAAGGTGAGAAAGGGTACTGTATCCCCGGATAACATGTATGGATAGCGTACACATTCAAAAGATATGTCTATACATCAGGAGGCAGGCTCAGACGGTGTCAGGCACAGTATGGCTTGCAAGTGATTGCACAAAGGTGAGAAAGGGTACCGTATCCCCGGATAACATGTATGGATAGCGTACACATTCAAAATATATGTCTATACATCAGGAGGCAGGCTCAGACGGTGTAAGGCCCAGTATGGCTTGCAAGTGATTGCACAAAGGTGAGAAAGGGTACCGTATCCCCGGATAACATGTATGGATAGCGTACACATTCAAAAGATATGTCTATACATCAGGAGGAAAGCTCAGACGGTGTTAGGCCCAGTATGGCTTGTACGTGATTGCACAAAGGTGAGAAAGGGTACCGTATCCCCGGATAACATGTATGGATAGCGTACACATTCAAAAGATATGTCTATACATCAGGAGGCAGGCTCAGACGGTGTTAGGCCCAGTATGGATTGCATGTGATTGCACAAAGGTGAGAAAGGGTACCGTATCCCCGGATAACATGTATGGATAGCGTACACATTCAAAATATATGTCAATACACCAGTAGGCAGGCTCAGACGGTGTCAGGCACAGTATGGATTTGACGGCCCAGACTACACAGCGGAGGAGCAGGGAGAGGTAAAGATTGCAAATGCTGGGGGCCTGCCCAAGCAAGGGGGGCCCACTCGTGGGCGTCGGTACTGGCACTGGGCCCCTCATAGTACGGCGGTGTGTCTGACGGCGGGTGTGCACCACCACCGTCAGAGACACTTGATTGCACTTTGAGGGACCCTGTGCCAGTGCCCGCGCCCAAGAGTCGGCCTACCCACCTGTCCAGGGCAACGGCACTCGCACGGTGTCGTGCGCTAGGTGGTGACCCCGGCCAGGAAGAGGTGGACCAAAGCAAGCCATTTTTCTGTCACCCTATGTGTCATCAGGGGAAGGTGGGACAAAATCCTTGGAAACCCATGCATGGTTCATTTTAATGAAGGTTAGATCATCCACATTTTGGTTGACAGACGGGTCCTTTTTTCTGTCAGTATTGATCCAGCTGCACTGAAGACTCTTTCCGATAGCACACTTGCAGCTGGGCAAGCTAGCTCCTGTAAGGCGTATTGTGCCAATTCAGGCCAGGTGTCCAGTTTAGCAGCCCAATAGTCAAAGGGGAATGACCTGTGTGGGAGAACATCGATATGGGAGGAAAAGTAGTTTGTAACCATAGTTGAAAACTGCTGTCTCCTGTCACTTTCCATCGATGCTGTATTACCAGTTGTGTGAGCGGTACTTGAAAAATCAGTCCACAACATTGTCATGAAACCCCTGTCTCCAACGCCACTTCTGCTGTGTGCACCATGAACACCTCTGCCAAGCTGCCCCCGGCCCATACAGCTCGTGTGAGAACCATCACCGCTGCTGTGTGCTGGGAATGCCTCAAGCAACCGATTTACCAGAGTTGCTTGTTTATTAGCCAATATTAGGTCAAGGTTCTCCTGTGGCATGATGTTTTGTAATTTGCCTTTATAGCGTGGATCCAGGATGCTGGCCAACCAGTAGTCGTCATCGTTCATCATTTTGGCAATGCGGGGGTCCCTTTTTAGGATCCGCAAGGCATAATCTGACATGTGGGCCAATGTTCCCGGTGTCAATGATGCACTGCGAGTGCTGGTTGGAGGAGCACTTTCTGGCAAATCCACATACCTCCAATCACGCACAAACCCTGTACCAGACCTTGCCACGCCAACATTTTCACTTGCCCCACGAGATGCATCCTCCTCCCCTAAGTAATCATCCCCATCATCATCCTCCTCCTCCTCTTCTTCCTCCAACTCGTCCAGGAGAGGTCCCTGAGCAGACAATGGCTGAATGTCATCAAGGATTCCCTCTACCTCTTCCTCCTCGTCAACATTGGCTGCAGACGCCTGCTCCTTAAGGTGCGTCAAAGTTTGCATGAGCAGACGCATAAGTGGGATGCTCATGCTTAGGATGGCGTCGTCTGCGCTTACCAGCCGTGTGCATTCCTCAAAACACTGAAGGACTTTACAGAGGTCTTTCAGCTTCGACCACTGCACACCTGTCAACTCCATGTCTGCTCTCAAAGTGCCTGGCCGTGTATCCTCCCACAAATGCATTATGGCCTGCCTCTGCTCGCACAGCCGCTCCACCATGTGCAGGGTGGAGTTCCACCTTGTTGCAATGTCGATAATGAGGCGGTGGTTGGGAAGGTGGAGCAATCGCTGCAGCTTCTTCATACGAACGGAGTGTACTGGCGACCGGCGGATGTGCGCGCACAGTCTTCGCACCTTATGGAGCAGGGCTGTTAACTCCGGATAATTTTTGAGGAAGCACTGCACCACCAGGTTCAAGGTGTGAGCCAAGCAAGGTATGTGGCTGAGTTTTGAAAGGGCTATGGCTGCCACAAAATTACGGCCGTTATCACTAATTACCTTGCCTGCCTCAAGATGTACACTGCCCAGCCATGACTCAGTTTGTTGCTTCAAGTACTCGGCCAGCACCTCGGCGGTGTGTCTGTCGCCCAAACACATCATCTGCAACACAGCCTGCTGACGCTTTCCACTAGCTGCTCGATAGGGGGACACCTCGTGTGCAACAGTGGCAGCTGCAGATGGAGTGCTCGTACGACTGCACTCTGTGGACGAGCTTTCGCTTCTGGAGGAGGAGGAGGGTCGAACGCCTACAGCCAACTGTTTCCTATACCGTGGGCTAGGCAGCACTGTCCCACCACCGCTGTCCCCTGTGGACCCTGCATCCACCACATTAACCCAGTGCGCAGTGATGGACACGTAACGGCCCTGGCCATGCCGACTGGACCATGCATCAGTTGTGAGGTGCACCTTTCCACTCACTGACTGCTTGAGTGCATGGACAATGCGGTCTTTCACATGATGGTGGAGGGCTGGGATGGCTTTGCGAGAGAAGAAGTGGCGACTGGGTAGGTCATAGCGTGGTACTGCATAGGCCATGAGTTCGCGGAAAGCTGCGCTTTCCACCAACCGATAGGGCATCATCTCAAACGAGATTAGTTTGGCAATGTGGGCGTTCAAACCCAGTGTACGCGGATGAGAGACTGAGTACTTTCTTGACCTACTCATAGTGTCTGGGAGGGTGAGCTGGACTTGAGAGCTGCATATGGTAGAAGTAGCGGTGGACAGGGCGGACTGAGAGAGGGTTGATGATGGTGATGGAGTTGGTGTTCTTTCTGATGGCCTAGATTCAGTATTTCGTTGATATAGCAGTGGGATTCCCTGACTGCTGTGGCCTTGCAACGACACCTCAACATTTGCTGCTGTGCTAACCGGTGGGCTTACAGTGGGGGAAACAATGTAGCGTTGCTGACTACCTTCGTTGTGATCAGTTGCACATGTGGCACTTGAGGTTTGGTGTTGTGTCCACGCTTGCAAGTGCATGCTGGTTAAATGTCTAAGCATGCAACTGGTATTCAAATTTTTCAGATTTTTCCCTCGGCTAAAGGTCTTTGCGCACTTCTTACAGATAACCTTGGCCTGATCATGAGGATTTTGTTCAAAAAAGTGCCACACTGCACTCTTCCTACTTTGGCAGACATTTTTCGGCCTAGCACGCTGTCATGTTTTGACCCTCTGGACAAGCTGTCCAGCAACTCTTTTGATTTTTGGAACCTGTCTTTGGAGTGCTCCGGGCCTGCCAGATAACAGCTGTTGCGATGTTGATGTCTGCTGTGGATGCTCCTCATCTGAGCTATTGGAAGCAGCACCCTCTTCCCCCAATGGATGCCAATCTGGGTCAACAACTGGGTCATCCATCACCTCCTCTTCAATGTCATGTGCACCTTCCTCTCTGTCACCGTGTATGGTGGTATAGTGTGCGGGAAGGGGCACCTGAGTCTCATCAGGGTCAAAATCTGGCTCTGTACACTGCGAGGACAATGTAGTGCTCTGAGTGAATGTACCAGCAGAATCATCTATCAGCGGCTGTGCATCAGTGCACTCCATGTCAGATTCATCTTGGCCTGGGTAATTCACCATTTCACTTGATAATCCAGGCATGGTATGTGAAAACAGCTCCATGGAGTAATCAGTAGTATTGCCTGCGTCATCCTTCAATCTTGGTTGTGGTGAAGGACACAAGGAAAGGTGTGGTTCATGAACATGAGCCTCCAATGACGACTCAGTGCTTTTACTTTTTACAACTGAAGAAGAGGAGGCGATAGAGCTGGAGGCTGATTCAGCAATGTAAGACAAAACTTTTTCCTGATGCTCTGGCGTTAAAAGCGGTTTGCCAACTCCTAGAAAACTAAGCCTTCGAAGTCTTATGGAGCCAGACGATGACGCAGGCTCAACACCTCCTGCATTCGGTCCTATTTTGCTTTTGCCACTACCATCAGATCCACCACCAACACCATCATTACCAGCTGCCAACCCCCGCCCAATTCCACGGCCTCTTCCACCAGCCTTCCTCATTTTTGGTAGAAATGTAGACAAAATCCAACAAACTATATAGTAATGTAAAACAAGGTACAAGGTGTCTATAGGACAGAGGAGATTTAGATTTTCTGCACACACTAGTGGACACTGGACACTTTTGGATTGTGTGAGGCCCACTGAATATCAGAGCGCTATGTCACAGGCTCGATGGCACAGGTGTGAAAAAAGTGACTACAGGATAAGGGAGATTTTGAATTTCTGTGAGATTTTGAATTTCTGCAGACACTTGTGGACACTGGACACTTGGATTGTGTGAGGCCCACTGAATATCACAGCGCTATGTCACAGGCTCGATGGCACAGGTGTGAAAAAAGTGACTACAGGATAAGTGAGATTTTGAATTTCTGGGAGATTTTGAATTTCTGCAGACACTTGGGGACACTGGACACTTGGATTGTGTGAGGCCCACTGAATATCACAGCGCTATGTCACAGGCTCGATGGCACAGGTGTGAAAAAAGTGATTACAGGATAAGGGAGATTTAGATTTTCTGCAGACACTTGTGGACACTGGACACTTGGATTGTGTGAGGCCCACTGAATATCACAGCGCTATGTCACAGGCTCGATGGCACAGGTGTGAAAAAAGTGACTACAGGATAAGGGAGATTTTGAATTTCTGTGAGATTTTGAATTTCTGCAGACACTTGTGGACACTGGACACTTGGATTGTGTGAGGCCCACTGAATATCACAGCGCTATGTCACAGGCTCGATGCAGCAGGTGTGAAAAAAGTGACTACAGGATAAGGGAGATTTTGAATTTCTGCAGACACTTGTGGACACTGGACACTTGGATTGTGTGAGGCCCACTGAATATCACAGCGCTATGTCACAGGCTCGATGGCACAGGTGTGAAAAAAGTGACTACAGGATAAGGGAGATTTTGAATTTCTGTGAGATTTTGAATTTCTGCAGACACTTGTGGACACTGGACACTTGGATTGTGTGAGGCCCACTGAATATCACAGCGCTATGTCACAGGCTCGATGCAGCAGGTGTGAAAAAAGTGACTACAGGATAAAGGGGATTTTGAATTTCTGCAGACACTTGTGGACACTGGACACTTGGATTGTGTGAGGCCCACTGAATATCAGAGCGCTATGTCACAGGCTCGATGCAGCAGGTGTGAAAAAAGTGACTACAGGATAAGGGAGATTTTGAATTTCTGCAGACACTTGTGGACACTGGACACTTGGATTGTGTGAGGCCCACTGAATATCACAGTGCTATGTCACAGGCTCGATGGCACAGGTGTGAAAAAAGTGACTACAGGATAAGGGAGATTTTGAATTTCTGTGAGATTTTGAATTTCTGCAGACACTTGTGGACACTGGACACTTGGATTGTGTGAGGCCCACTGAATATCACAGCGCTATGTCACAGGCTCGATGGCACAGGTGTGAAAAAAGTGACTACAGGATAAGGGAGATTAAGATTTTCTGCAGACACTTGTGGACACTGGACACTTGGATTGTGTGAGGCCCACTGAATATCACAGCGCTATGTCACAGGCTCGATGGCACAGGTGTGAAAAAAGTGACTACAGGATAAGGGAGATTTTGAATTTCTGTGAGATTTTGAATTTCTGCAGACACTTGTGGACACTGGACACTTGGATTGTGTGAGGCCCACTGAATATCACAGCGCTATGTCACAGGCTCGATGGCACAGGTGTGAAAAAAGTGACTACAGGATAAGGGAGATTTAGATTTTCTGCAGACACTTGTGGACACTGGACACTTGGATTGTGTGAGTCCCACTGAATATCACAGCGCTATGTCACAGGCTCGATGGCACAGGTGTGAAAAAAGTGACTACAGGATAAGGGAGATTTTGAATTTCTGTGAGATTTTGAATTTCTGCAGACACTTGTGGACACTGGACGCTTGGATTGTGTGAGGCCCACTGAATATCACAGCGCTATGTCACAGGCTCGATGCAGCAGGTGTGAAAAAAGTGACTACAGGATAAGGGAGATTTTGAATTTCTGCAGACACTTGTGGACACTGGACACTTGGATTGTGTGAGGCCCACTGAATATCACAGCGCTATGTCACTGGCTCGATGCAGCAGGTGTGAAAAAAGTGACTACAGGATAAGGGAGATTTTGAATTTCTGCAGACACTTGTGGACACTGGACACTTGGATTGTGTGAGGCCCACTGAATATCACAGTGCTATGTCACAGGCTCGATGGCACAGGTGTGAAAAAAGTGACTACAGGATAAGGGAGATTTTGAATTTCTGTGAGATTTTGAATTTCTGCAGACACTTGTGGACACTGGACACTTGGATTGTGTGAGGCCCACTGAATATCACAGCGCTATGTCACAGGCTCGATGGCACAGGTGTGAAAAAAGTGACTACAGGATAAGGGAGATTTTGAATTTCTGCAGACACTTGTGGACACTGGACACTTGGATTGTGTGAGGCCCACTGAATATCACAGTGCTATGTCACAGGCTCGATGCAGCAGGTGTGAAAAAAGTGACTACAGGATAAGGGAGATTTTGAATTTCTGCAGACACTTGTGGACACTGGACACTTGGATTGTGTGAGGCCCACTGAATATCACAGTGCTATGTCACAGGCTCGATGCAGCAGGTGTGAAAAAAGTGACTACAGGATAAGGGAGATTTTGAATTTCTGTGAGATTTTGAATTTCTGCAGACACTTGTGGACACTGGACACTTGGATTGTGTGAGGCCCACTGACTATCACAGTGCTATGTCACAGGCTCAATGGCACAGGTGTGAAAAAAGTGACTACAGGATAAGGGAGATTTTGAATTTCTGCAGACACTTGTGGACACTGGACACTTTTGGATTGTGTGAGGCCCAATGAATATCAGAGCGCTATGTCACAGGCTCGATGCAGCAGGTGTGAAAAAAGTGACTACAGGATAAGGGAGATTTTGAATTTCTGCAGACACTGGACACTTTTGGATTGTGTGAGGCCCAATGAATATCAGAGCGCTATGTCACAGGCTCGATGCAGCAGGTGTGAAAAAAGTGACTACAGGATAAGGGAGATTTTGAATTTCTGCAGACACTGGACACTTTTGGATTGTGTGAGGCCCAATGAATATCAGAGCGCTATGTCACAGGCTCGATGCAGCAGGTGTGAAAAAAGTGACTACAGGATAAGGCAGATTTTGAATTTCTGCAGACACTGGACACTTGGATTGTGTGAGGCCCAATGAATATCACAGCGCTATGTCACAGGCTCGATGCAGCAGGTGTGAAAAAAGTGACTACAGGATAAGGCAGATTTTGAATTTCTGCAGACACTGGACACTTGGATTGTGTGAGGCCCACTGAATATCAGAGCGCTATGTCACAGGCTCGATGGCACAGGTGTGAAAAAAGTGAATTGTAGAATTGGGCAGAATAGGAATCTCCCTAGAGTGTAGGTCTGTAAGAACGGAACAAGTCCTCCACAGTGACACACAGATAGCTTCACTGTGGCTGTGATAACAGCCGTTACACGGTACTGTGTGAGGAGCGTACACCGTTGTATGGTGTGAATAAATGCACGCTCAGTACCTTAGCAGGACAAAAAAAAAATTGGGATTGCTTTTAAAAAAGCAGTTTGCAGAGCAGTGGGGAAACAGCAATGCAGCTGTCAGGAAGCCTTAGAAGGCAGCCTAGCAACCAACACCGCTGATCCACCACAATATAGCCTCCCCTTGCACTGCACACACAGTGACTGGTGTGTTGCACAGGCAAAATCGCTAGCAGCAGAAGCAGTTTTTTTGTCTTCTTCCCTGCCTAACGCTCTCCCTACAGAATCAGCAACCTCTCCCTATGCTAAGATCGGCAGAAGTAAGATGGCGGTCGGCGTGCACGCCCTTTTATAACCCCTGTGACGCCCACCAAAGCAAGCCAATCACTTGCATGCCCTTCTGAAAGATGGTGGCGACCCCTGCCTATGTCATCACGTTGCCCACAGTGTCCGTGGATCCTGATTGGCTGAAAAAGAGAGCTAAACAAACTTTTGAAACGCGACTTTGGCGCGGAAGTCGCCGACCTCGTGGCCGACCTCATCCTAGGGTCGGGTTTCCTTTCATGAAACCCGACTTTGCCAAAAGTCGGCGACTTTTGAAATTGTTCGACCCTTTTCGCTCAACTCTAGTGACTATGAATGCAGCAATATTCCTCTGATGTCAAGTAACAAAATGTCTAGAGGCACAAGACATCGTTCTATTGGCTCTTTTGGAAGAAATAATATCGGTAATATGTTTCGAAATTCTAGTCTTTAAATGATGGGTAGTACATCCCACATGTCAAATGACATTCAACACAAGAAATCATATATACAACATTTCTAGTATTGCAATTAATATAATGCTGAATTTTATATTGAGATCTACCCTCA
Source organism: Dendrobates tinctorius (assembly GCF_039654945.1). Taxonomy (NCBI): domain Eukaryota; kingdom Metazoa; phylum Chordata; class Amphibia; order Anura; family Dendrobatidae; genus Dendrobates; species Dendrobates tinctorius. Next base: position 15,649,412 of record NW_027361705.1, on the reverse strand, counting down.
CTATCAGAGAAGACAGAGGTAATAATGGAGTGCGCACACGTCCTACACTTAGAAGAACCACATTTATAAAATCCTGGATGATGTAACCAGGCATAATGTTTTTTAGTATTAGACCTGAAAAAAACTTGGAGAAATAGTATTACCCAGTGTAATTTATTTTTTCGCTACAACATTGTAACCAGTTGATAAAATTTGAGATATAATGTCATCCTCATATAAAATAGGAAGATTTTTTAGAATCACAGATTTAACAGTATTAAATTGAGGACTGTACTGTATTGAACACACAGGTTTAACATGCTGAGAGACAGGCTCACGAATCCTATGTGCCAACAAGTCCCTGCATCTTTTTTATATACAATACTCTTAGCTCGATTTAATGACCAACTTTGATAACCTGTCCTCTTCAACTTACTGCAGCAGCTATCAATCTCCTGTTCCAGTAAAGCTTAATTGCTACAGTTTCTTTGTATCCTAGTTAGCTCACCAACTCAAATCGATTTGACAATATGTTGCGGGTGGCTGCTAGACGCATGAAGGATGCTATTTCCTAACAAAAACTTAACAAAAGTAGATGTAATGATAGACTTGCCTTCACTACCCATCAGTAATAAATCCAAAAATGCAAAAGAGCAGGGGTCATGATTGCAAGTGAACCGAAGATTAAATGCCTTGCTATTCAAATAATTTGCAAATTCTGGTATGGCACACACATCGCCACCCCATATAATGAGTGTATCGTCAATGTATCTGCCATACCAGAAGATGCTTGAACCAAAAGGATTACAATCAGAATATAGAAACATTTCCTCCCAATATGTCTTTACAAGATTGGCTACTGAAGGGGAGTGCTTATCGCCCATAGAGACTCCTTTACTCTGCAGGTAGAACTGCTGATCAAAGCAAAAATAATTATGGTTTAGAATAAAAAACACAACCTGTAAAACAAATTTGCATAAATCTGAAGTATAGTAACTGTATTTAGTGAGATGAAATTCCAGAATTCAATAACCAAATTCTGCGGTATAGATGGCGATTACATCGCATTTAACCCAATGAAAATTATTTCTCCATATAAACTGTGACAATTGTTCCAAAACATCCTTGGAGTCTTTTAAGAATCCAGGGGTACATACACATAAGGGCTGTAAAAGTGAGTCCACCCACTGACTAAGACGTTCTGTGACTGACCCGATGCCTGAAATAATTGGCCGCACCTATGGTTCTTTATGAACTTTGGGCAAAGCATGCATGATAGGCATAATCAGGTATTTCACCCTCAGATATTCACCTTGGGATTTGGTTAATACACCCAAAAAATGCCCTTGTCAATTAACAGACAAAAATATCCAGTTGTATCTGTTGTGTGGGATCCTGTGAAAGTTTTTTATATGTACTATCATCCTGCAACAACAAATTAATTTGATCTCTGTACATGTTTGTGTCCATGGCCACAACTAAGCCCCCTTATCGGCCATTTTCACAGTGATCTCAGATTTCAGCTTTAATTCCCAGATTGCTCTATATTGAGACGAAGTTAAAGTCGTCCCACGTCTGTCATTTTTAGTTGATGTATCCAAATATTTAGGTCTCTCTCGACCACCATCTGAAACCTGTCCATACCATCCACCCTAGATTGAACAGGGTAAAACAAAGGATTTTTAGTATGAAAAAATTCAGCCTGGCTTGTTGATTTAACTATATATGAAGCTTCAGTATTAAGATCCTGAAAATTGTTAAGGGATAACTGTTTCACAAAAGTGAGTTTACAAAATTCATTACTGACAGTGTCCCGATCCAAAGCTGTAGATTCCAAAGCAGAAACAATTGTCTTTTAACAATTACATTACACACAAATCTATTAATGTCCAATAGAGTATGGAAAAGATCAAATTTTTTATCAGGTGCAAAATTCAGCCCCAAAGATAAAATTTGTAACTGTTCTGATGCCAATTCATGGCTTGAAATATTCAATACATTAGAAAAGTCATTCAAAATCGTTTCCTGTTGCTGGTGGCCATTCCTCGACCTATGTTTACGCTTTTTCCATTTTTTTAAAAACACTGTTTCCTAAACTTATGATAATAAGAATTAGTTAATAGATTGATCTAAAACAGAATTAACACTGGTTTGTAGGCCATGTGAACTGTCATCTTTAGACTCAATGTCTGTGGAGCTGAAACTCACCGTTCAGATAAATCAGAGGTATTATGTGTTTTCTTTCAGGATAGGCCATCGCTGTTAATGTTTTTATCCGTGATTGAATAAATATTTTGGACTATTTAGAAGCTGGAGCACATTTTTTCCCACACATATGGTACCATGTGGGAGAACAGGAAGAGATCCCAAATGGGTATATTTAAAATTAATTTTTATTAAATATATAATATTAAAAAAGAACATAAAAAAGCAAAATGCCATACAGGACCAAGAAACTTTTGATAATAATGTACCAGTCATGACACAGGACGGGGTTTTATCTCCTGTCCTGGTTAGGTGGGGGTTAACTTTGTTTAGCCTCTCTTTGGTTCAGGGAGGGCTATTTAGGTCTGCTTCTGGTCTGGTTCTGTGTCAGTGATACTTCTGCTTTCCTAGCTTGAGTTACTGACCCTGGTTATTGCTCTGATATCGTTGTGCCTCTGTGTGCTTGTGTGTTTCAGTGTATGACCTGGCTAAGATTCTGTTTCTTCTGTCTCTTGATTCGGTACTGCTTTGTATTCCTAAGTTCTAACTCCCGGCTCTGTCCCGGACCACTCTCTGTCTTGCCCTTTGGATCCGCGCTCCCGTCTGGCTACCAACTTTGTCTTGTCCCCACTATTCTTCTGTCTTGTCCCTGGCTACTGTTTGTCTTCCCAGCTTCTGACCTCGGCTTGCCTGACTACGTGCTCGGCTCTCATCCAGTTGTCGGCTCTTTTCCGCTCACGAAGCTTGACTCCGCCCCCCTCCTTCAGGTGCCTCCCTGGCTGAAATGTGATCTGCCAGGTCCTGTTCCGCACACTTCATGCACTGCAGTGTCTGTGCGGTCCCTGATTGTCCTGCGTCTCACGCGCAGCGACTGCTAGAAAGACACACAGTGTGTGAGTGTCTTTACAGTACCAACTTGACTGAAAGATTTCAAGAAAGAGGCTACAGCCGTAGAATGATTTGAAGAGGATACTGAAGGAATGCCCCCAGAAAAAGCTGACGGCAAAATGCGTCGGGGTAAAGGGACGCTGAGCATTTTTTTGTGGCCACCTGTTTACTGGTAATATACCTTTATTATTTCTCCTTGCTTTGCATTTATTGGATGGCTTTGTTACAGCTATTATAGCAATTATACTATTTGTCTAGCTACCATTTGTACGTTATAAGGGGTTATATTCCATTGATTGCTAGATCACTTACCTGTTTCTAGGTGGTGCCACTTAGTGAGGTACTACTATCATTAAGCACTACATTTTAGAGCATATTTATCTTCTTACTTTATAGGGGGAGTAATCATACATGTAGTTCTTTTTTTATTATATATAAATACATCACATGACACAACTACAATACATTACAGGATAAAACACAACAGAACAAGATATAATAACAAAGCTTCAATCAGACAAGACAATAAAATCAGACACAAATCATAAAGAAATAAACCAGAAATGTAAAACATAATGGAGGAACATTCTCGACCTACTAATCAGGGAAAAAAAGAGAAAAATTAACATAAAATAAAGAAAACAAAAATTAAAGGGAAGAAATAAAATAGCCATAACTACATGAATACCTCCGTAAATTAATAAATAATAAATTTATAATAAACAGTATAAAATCACGTAAAACCCTCAGCCCAGCTTCACTGATACTACTATATACAGGGTGGTCCAAAAGTTGGTGGACAGAAAATAGTAACATTTATTTTGAATTATATATAAATTATATTTACTAACACAAGTATAACATTGACAATTAAATTTTATTCTGAACAATAATACAAAAGCCCTTAAATTTTTTCAACGCAGGTGCTCAAACTGTTTTCCATCACAATTTGCACAGCTTTGAAGTCTGCCTCTTATGCTTCGACAAACATTTTTGCACAAGTCTCTTTGGGTATTAATTTCTTGAAATGCATTTCTTATGTAATTTTTCAAATCACTGACACTTTTTGGTTTTCTACTATAAACTTTGTCCTTGAGTACTCCCCAAAAGAAAAAATCCATTGGGTCAAGTCTGGTGAACATGTCGGCCAATCCAGTGTGCCTCTTCGGCCAATCCATTCATTAGGAAATGTTTCATCAAGATACTCATGGACTACTCTTGAATAATGTGGAGGGGCCCCATCTTGTTGGAAATAAAGGTCATTTGAATTAGGCTGTTGCTGTAACTGGGGAACAACTTGATTCATTAGAATTTCGAGATACATATCTCCTGTGACTGTTCCATAAAAAAATGGTCCAAAAACACCAAAACTTGAAATACCACCCCAAACATTGACACCAGGCTGATTTAGTTGTTGCTCTAATGAAGTGTTTCTCAACTCCAGGCTTCAAGACCCACCAACAGGTCAAGTTTTCAGGATTTCCTAAGTATTGCACAGGTGATAATTTCATCACTTGCTCACCTGTTCAAGCATTAACAGCATCACCTGTGCAATGCTAAGGAAATCCTGAAAACATGACCTGTTGGTGGGTCTTGAGGACTGGAGTTGAGAAACACCGCTCTAATGTTAAATGCATGTTCTCATTATACCAGTAAATACAATTATGTCTGTTAATATGGCCAGATAATTTGAAAGAAGCTTCATCACTCCATATAATGTTATCTAAAATTACTGGATTTTCTTCAATTTTGTTAAGCATAATCTCACTAAATTGCAGCCGCCTGTCTGGATCATCCTCCAATAAGCCATGAATTAGACGTGGATGATAAGCTTTCCACCCAATAGATTTCAGGATTCGCATTATGGAAGCTCGTGAAATTCCCAATTCTAAAGAGACTCTTCTGGTGGACTTTTTTGGACTCTGAACAAATGCTTCAGCAATAAGTTGTTTAATATTTTCTGTACAGGCTGTTTTGGGTCGACCAGTTTTTGGAGCATTAAGGATTGACCAGTGGCATTGAATTTGTCACGAATGCGGTAAATGGTTTGTCTCTTTGGGACTTGAGTACCAAATGTTTCAACCCAATTTGCTCTAACTGTTTCAGCATTTTGAGATTTCCAATATTCTTTTAAAATCTATTTTCTTTGATCTGTATTTGAATTATTTGCCATTATGGGTTATCTGAATAATCTGAAAAGAAAACAGATTTGGGGGAGATTTATCTGTGAAAACTAGATCTGTGAAACTGACTCAGTTGCCCTTAGCAACCAATCAGATTCCACCTTTCATTTTCCAAAGAGTCTGTGAAGAATGAAAACTGGAATCTGATTGGTTGCTAAGGGCAGCTGAGTCAGTTTCACTTTACACCATGTTTGATAAATCCCCCCCTTCATAACCCTATTACATATACTGTCCATCTACTTTTGGTACACCCTGAACTCGTATAACCCCAAACTACATTCATACCGTCCTATATGCAATATTATATACAATATATACAATATAAACACATTATACTAAACTGAATATTATACAAGGCACCTAAAGACAACAAATACCTACTGGTCCCACTGCCTTACCTTACAGCCATCCCCTTACACCACCACATTCACACTACAACAAACCTAAATACAACGCAATATACATTAACAAAATTAACAATTTTTTTAAAATAGCTTTTTCCAATCTTTTGTTAAACTATATATAAACACACATCTACACAAACTATCCCGCCACCCCTGATCCAGCTCTAGCCACAAAGTTCAGGAATTATCCAAGCTAGGATCAGGCCCCAAAGCATTTCCCCAGGTGGGGCTTGGACCTGGCCAGATCTGTCTTTTATCACCGCTGTTGAATCCCCATTCCCCCAATCCGCCATGCAACCTAAGACCCTCTATTATACACAGTATATACAATACACAATATATACAATACACTATATACAATATATACAGATACAGAAAACCAACATTACAAAACACAACCTAAGCACTCACCACCTAAGGCTCAAGTTAGATGCCTGCAAACATCCTATTTCAGGAGACAGAAATACAAAACAAAAACCTAGGGTGCAAAGACATCAGCCCACCACCAGGATATAGGAGTACTAACGGACAAAGGTACCCTGAAGGAGAAACCCCTCCAGAGATGGGCCACCATCTGGGCACCCAGTCTTTCACACTACAGAGAACGTACCTTCACCAGGGCACCCAGGATGCTGCCAAACTTCATTTACATGGTGGATTTTACTCTGTGTTAAAACTAAATCTTGTGCGTTCCACGTGAAGTACTTGACCACTGCGCTGACTATAAATAAAGTAAAAAAAAAACGAGATAAAGCACCACTGCAGAAAAAGCGCACACTGCACCAATTATAATTAAGACTGAAATAAGTAATTTTTATTGATACAAAAGAGTTATACATAATAAAAACATGATAAAATCACAAAACTATGGCATCCATAGTACCCATAATTAGAGTTGAGCGATACCGTCCGATACTTCAAAGCATCGGATCGGAATGGATCGGCCGATCTTAAAAAAAAGTATCTGTATCGCCGATTCCGATACCGGAAGTCCCATTCAAGTCTATGGGACTTCCGGTATCGGAATAAGAAAAATCCTGTTTTTCCCTTGTACAGCCTCTCTGGGGTCTGTACGGGCCTTTCGGGGGGCTGTGCCGGCCTGCCAGGGGGTCTGTGCAGGCTCCGGTGGTCTGTGCCGGCCTGCCGGGGGGCTGTGCAGGCTCCGGTGGGCTGTGCCGGCCTGCCGGGGGGCTGTGCCGGCCTGCCGGGGGGCTGTGCAGGCTCCGGGGGGGCTGTGCCGGCCTGCCGGGGGGCTGTGCCGGCCTGACGGGGGGCTGTGCCGGCCTGCCGGGGGGCTGTGCAGGCTTCGGGGGTCTGTGCAGGCATCGTCCGATGGGACTACAAGTCCCATCGGGCGATGCCTGCTACCATGACAGTGATTGACACATTAGCCAATGATGGGACAGTAGTAGTCCCATCATCCGGCTAATGTGTTGAATGTAAAAAAAAAAAAAAAAAAAAAATTACATGCTACATACATGCTACATACATACAACATGCATACTACATACATGCTACATTCATACTACATACTACATACATGCTACATTCATACTACATATATACTACATGCAACATACATACTACATATATACTACATGCATGCAACATGCATACTACATATATACTACATGCAACATACATACTACATATATACTACATGCAACATACATACTACATATATACTACATGCATGCAACATGCATACTACATATATACTACATGCTACATACATACTACATATATACTACATACATACTGCATGCTACATACATACTACATGCTACATACATACCACATACATACTACATACATACTACATGCTACATATATACTACATATATACTACATGCTACATACATACTACATATATGCTACATACATACTACATACATACTACATGCTACATACATACTACATATATACTACATACATACTACATACATACTACATGCATGCTACATACATACTACATGCTACATACATACCACATACATACTACATACATACTACATGCTACATATATACTACATATATACTACATGCATGCTACATACATACTGCATGCTACATGCATGCTACATGCATACTACATACATACTACATGCTACATACATACCACATATATACTACATACATACTACATACAATACATTCATACAATACATACATAGACATACAGTACATATAACATAGAGTAACATACTTACCAATACTTGTCACATTGTTCCCCGAAGCCATTGTCTTTTACGGAATAAATATTAACATAACAAACCACAAAAATACTCACCCACGATCCAAAGCAGTCCACGAGTGTGTCCCACGACGATCTTGGGTAGAGAACTGCAGCATCAGCTGTTGCTGCCGTTCTCTACGGGCTGCAGGAATCCAATGACGGAAGGTAGGTATCCTTCCGCACTGTATTCCTCCGCCACTTAAAAAAAAAAAGTCCCTAGTCTCACTTTATGCCATTGCTGCGTGAGAATTTCCCACACAGCAATGGCATAAAGTGAGACTAGGGACTTTTTTTTTTTAAGTGGCGGAGGAATACAGTGCGGAAGGATACCTACCTTCCGTCATTGGATTCCTGCAGCCCGTAGAGAACGGCAGCAACAGCTGATGCTGCAGTTCTCTACCCAAGATCGTCGTGGGACACACTCGTGGACTGCTTTGGATCGTGGGTGAGTATTTTTGTGGTTTGTTATGTTAATATTTATTCCGTAAAAGACAATGGCTTCGGGGAACAATGTGACAAGTATTGGTAAGTATGTTACTCTATGTTATATGTACTGTATGTCTATGTATGTATTGTATGAATGTATTGTATGTAGTATGTATGTAGTATATATGTGGTATGTATGTAGCATGTAGTATGTATGTAGTATGTATGTAGCATGCATGTAGCATGCAGTATGTATGTAGCATGCATGTAGTACATATGTAGTATGTATGTAGCATGTAGTATGTATGTAGTATGTATGTAGCATGTAGTATGTATGTAGCATGCATGTAGTATGTATGTAGTATGTATGTAGTATATATGTAGTATGTATGTAGCATGTAGTATGTATGTAGCATGCATGTAGTATATATGTAGTATGTATGTAGCATGTAGTATGTATGTAGCATGCATGTAGTATATATGTAGTATGTATGTAGCATGCATGTAGTATATATGTAGTATGTATGTAGCATGTAGTATGTATGTAGCATGCATGTAGTATGTATGTAGTATGTATGTAGTATGTATGTGGTATGTATGTAGCATGTAGTATGTATGTAGCATGCATGTAGTATGTAGTATGTATGCAGTATATATGTAGTATGTATGTAGCATGTAGTATGTATGTAGCATGCATGTAGTATATATGTAGTATGTATGTATGTAGTATGTATGTAGTATATATGTAGCATGTAGTATGTATGTAGCATGCATGTAGTATATATGTGTTATGTATGTAGTATGTATGTAGTATGTATGTGGTATGTATGTGGTATGTATGTGGTATGTATGTAGTATGTATGTAGTATGTATGTAGTATGTATGTGGTATGTATGTAGTATGTATGTAGCATGTAGTATGTATGTAGCATGCATGTAGTATGTATGTAGTATTTTTTTTTTTTTACATTTAACACATTAGCTGGATGATGGGACTACTACTGTCCCATCATTGGCTATTGTGTCAATCACTGTCATGGTAGCAGGCATCGCCAGATGGGACTTATAGTCCCATCGGACGATGCTTGCACAGACCCCCGGACATCAGCACAGCCCCCCGGCAGGCCGGCACAGCCCCCCGGCAGGCCGGTACAGACCCCCACAGGGTGCACAGACCACCGGCAGGCCGGCACAGCCCCCCGGCAGGCCGGTACAGACCCCCACAGGGTGCACAGACCACCGGCAGGCCGGCACAGCCCCCTGGCAGGCCGGTACAGACCCCGGGCAGTCCACACAGCCCCCCGGCAGAGACCCCCGGAAGGCCCGAAATGACGGCGCATCATGATGCGCACACACCGCGCATCATGATGACGTCAGGCTGTCAATCAACTTTGAACTTCCGATTCCGATGCCGACTTCCGATATTGAAAAAATATCGGAAGTCGGTATCGGAATTCCGATACAGCAAGTATCGGCCGATACCCGATACTTGCGGTATCGGAATGCTCAACACTACCCATAATACATGTCAGCACATAAATATCATACATATAAGCACATATAATGTGAGCATATAATCCAGCGACACTGTGGCACTGTAGCAGTATCCCTCCCTATTCCTAGGCTCATGAGGACTATATAACCCTGGATAAAGCCCAGCTCATAAATGCAATGGAGCAACCACACACAAAAATCCATGTTATATAATATTTATGCCAGGACCCTAATAAGCCAAGATAGTGTAGGGTTGAGCAGGCTCGCAGGATGCAGTGACGAGACACTAGACGAATGGTGGTTTACGAAATTACTTTTATCTAACTTTAGCCGCTGGGCTTGGCTGAACAAAACAAGAATTAAGAACTAAACAAACAGTCCACGCAGGGACTCAACAATCTTAACCAAATATAATGCCACTTAGCCTTCCAGGGACTGCTGGTTTCGGTAGCGTGGCCGCGTAGAGGTCGCTGAGGCGGCTGTCCTGAAGTCTCGCTACCCCGGGTAGGAATGGGGCTCAACAGGCCCTGAAGAAAGCGATGTCGTTGGGGCGCAACAGGCCCTGAAGGAAGCGATGCCGTTGGGGCGCAACAGGCCCTAAGAAAGCGATGCCGTTGGGGCGCAACAGGCCCTGAAGAAAGCGATGCCGTTGGGGCGCAACAGGCCCTGAAGAAAGCGATGCCGTTGGGGCGCAACAGGCCCTGAAGAAAGCGATGCAGTTGGGGAGCAACAGGCCCTGAAGAAAGCGATGCTGTTGGGGTGCAACAGGCCCTGAAGAAAGCGATGCCGTTGGGGCGCAACAGGCCCTGAAGAAAGCGATGCTGTTGGGGCGCAACAGGCCCTGAAGAAAGTGATGCCGTTGGGGCGCAACAGGCCCTGAAGAAAGCGATGCCGTTGGGGCGCAACAGGCCCTGAAGAAAGCGATGAAGGTGGCGCGCGGTGATGACGCAGTTCTCCAGATGACCTGTAGCCGTCCTTTATCAAGTAGTCTCTCCCAAAGCCGGGGTAGCGGGCCTTTTATCTCGCCTGTCACGAGGTGGCGTTTCTTCAGGCCGGTGACGGCCGGGTCGGCGTGATGGGGGAAGGCTGGGGGGAAGTGCCGAGGCCTCTGTGGCCGGGTAATGGGTAGTCACGGCCACAACCTGAGGTAAAGTTCCTCTCTCACCAAGGCTGGGGGCAGCAGGGATGATTCTCTCAGAACGGGGGCAGGGAGCAGTCTCTCGGAACAGTCTCTCACGTCTCTCTCGTCGGTAAATCAACAGCTTTCTCCTCACAGGCTCCTCTCGGTGCCCCTGCAAGTCACCCTGCGTCCTGCCTTCACTCTCACTCTCTCCCAACTGCCACTGCCGTGCGTCCCCTGCTCCTTTTACCCTAGCCCTGCCCCCTGTCGCCCTGACAACTTCAGTCGCATGTCTCCGTCTCCCTTTGTAATCCTCCTGATGTGATTCCTTCAATAACCCTGATGGCGGTCCCCTTGGTTCCGGCCCGAACACTATATGGGGGCCCTCCTTCCCACATTCCCCCACCCTGTAAGCTCGCCAGTCCTTGGGCGAGGGCGTCATTCTATTGAGATTGGCCTGTAAGGGTGTCAATATTCGTTGCCATACGAACTGGTCTTGTTCATACCGTTCGGGGGGTTTGCCGGCTGTTGACCGCTCGGAGCGTCTAAGTTCTACTGGGGTGAAATCTTCTGGGGTGGTGGACATTGGGGGGCTGCAGGATGCAGGCGGGTTAATTGGGTCAACTGGTTCATTATTGAGTGGAGGGCCTTTGGGGTTTGGAGGGACATCCTCATTGTCCGACTCCCAGCATCTGGACTCCGGTTCGGATGTTAACGGGATGGGTTCCAGTTGTTTCGGGTCAGTGGAAATACACGGGCGTAACATATTACGATGCACAATACGGGTGGGCAGTGTTTCATCCTGCTCGGGCCGTATTTCATACACAGGTCCTTCTGGGTGGATATGGCGTAATAGCCGATAAGGACTCTCTTCCCAATGTGGCTCCAGTTTGTTCTGGGGGCGTTGATCCAGTACCAGCACACGGTCTCCGCTTTGGAGATGAGGGGGGGAAGTTGTATTCTTTCCTGGGTGTTCCCAGTCTTGGAGTTTGGTATGTACAATTCGGTGAAGAGTTTTCAGCCTGTGGCGATGATTTCGGACCCAGGACGACACTCCGGTCCAGGGCTGAGGCTCTTCGGGGTCCAACTCTACCTCCGTGATTCCTTTACCCTCTAGTCCAAACAGCAGGGAATAAGGCGTATAGCCCGTAACTCGATGTACCCGGTTATTATAAACCCATACTAGTTCAGAAACATATTCAGGCCAACGAGCTTTCTTGTCACTCTCCAGAGTACGCAGCATTTGAATCAATGTCCGATTAAATCGTTCACAAGCCCCATTTCCTTGCGGGTGATACGGTGTGGTCCGGGATTTGTCAATCCCGTAGAGATGATGTAGTTCCTCCATAACTTTCCCCAAAAAACATGCTCCCTGGTCGGAATGTATACGTTGAGGACAGCCGTACACTTGTATAAAGGTTCTGCAAATTGCGGAGGCAGCCGACTCCGCGGTCTGGTCTCGAGTAGAGGTGACCACAGCGAACATGGTGAAATGATCCACCATAACGAGGCAGTGTTCGTATCCCTGGAATGCGGGACCAATGGTCAGATAATCCACCATCAGAAGCTCAAGGGGTGCTGAAGTCACAATAGTCTGTGTTGCGGCTCTCTGAGCGGGCGGTTTGGCCAATTCACATAAGCGGCAGGTACGGCAAATTTCATCCACAACAGCCGACAACCGTGGGTGATAAACTTTCTGTTGTAGCCATTGCAAAGTCTTTTTAACTCCAAAGTGGGCCCATTTTCCATGAGCCTCTCGAACCAGTTCGTGTAGTTGAGCTCCAGGCGTAACCACCTGCCACACAGTCGTTGAGGTTGTTTGCGACGAGAATTTACGGTACAGTAGTCCCTTTCGGATAATCAGTCTCTCCCATTGTCGCAGCATCAGCGACAGGTCTTGGGTCAAAGTTTGCCGTTGAGTACCAGTGGGTAATTGACCAGCGGCGACCCATGTCCGGAGAAGTCCAATTTCTTCATCTTCTTGTTGTTGTTGTATCCACTTATCCCGAGATTGTTCCAGGATGCCCCTGTGGGCCTCTGGGGAAGATACTTTTGAATCAACATTGGTGAGCACGGCAGCGGTGAGAGCGAACGGTATTTCTTCTCCTTCTAATTCTTTGTCTCGATTCTGTCCGGGAGTTGTATGTCGAATCCTGGAGAGGGCATCTGCATGGACATTCTCGGCCCCTCTTTTGTAGATAATCTTATAATTGTACTTCGCCATCCGGGCCACCCATCGCTGCTCCAAAGCCCCCAACTTGCCGTTTTCCAGATGTGCCAGTGGGTTGTTGTCAGTTCGCACTACCACCTCGGAGCCCGCTAGGTACTCTGCGAATCTCTCCGTCATAGCCCACACCACTGCGAGGAGCTCGAGCTTAAAGGAGCTGTAATTGTCAGGGTTACGCTCGGAGTCATGGAGTGAGCGGCTTCCATATGCGATCACTCTCTCCCAGCCATCCTGAACCTGTGACAACACAGCCCCCAGCCCGTGAAGACTCCCATCAGTGTGCAGGATGAATGGCTGAGAGAAATCCACATAAGCCAACACTGGGGCATCCGAAAGTGCAGCCTTGAGGTCTCGGAAGGCCTCTTCTTGAGGGTGTTGCCACTGGATTTTTCGCCCGTTGGCCCCAGCGGGAGCCCCCTTCAGCAGGTCATGTAGGGCTCGAGCTCGACATGCAAAATTCTTTACGAAGCGACGGTAATATCCAGCTAACCCCAGAAAAGCCCGCACGTCTTTCACCGTCTCGGGGGTAGGCCATTCCTGGATAGCAGCAATCTTCTCCCAGGATGGCCTCACACCCTCTGCCGAAACAACATGACCCAGATACTCAATCTGAGAGCGAAATAGTTGGCATTTCTGAGGCTTCACCTTCAACCCGTACTTTTGCAGCCGGCTGAGTACCTGTGCCAACCGCTTCAGGTGGTCCTCGAAGGAGGCGGCATAGACAATGATGTTGTCCAGGTAGATCAACGTGGCCTCAAAATTAAGATCCCCTAGACATCGCTCCATCAATCGCTGAAAGGTCCCAGGGGCGTTGGCCAGCCCGAATGGCATCCGATTAAACTCAAACTGTCCCATGGGCATTATGAACGCCGTCTTAGCTCTGTCCTCTTCTGACATGGGCACCTGCCAGTACCCACTGGCCAAGTCCAGGTTCGAAAAATATGTTGCCTTGCCCAATGCAGACAGAGACTCTTCTATGCGGGGCAATGGGTATGAGTCTTTAATAGTGCAAGCATTCAGTTTACGATAATCCACACAGAATCGTAGTGTACCATCTTTCTTTTGGACCAACACGATGGGGGCCGCCCAGGGGCTTTGACTTTCCCGTATCACCCCTTTTTGCAGCATTTGAGCCAGCAAAGTTTTCACCTCTTGATAGAGTTGTGGCGGAATCTGTCGATATCGTTCTCGGATAGGGGCCACTCCTGCTGTGAGGATCTCATGAGTGATGGCGGTGGTACACCCAAAGTTGTCCTCATGGCTAGCAAATACTTCATGGTACTGTCCCAGCAATGCTTTTACTTGTGAAAGTTGGGCTGCAGTTAGTCCAGAAAGCTCGGCCCGCATCTGCTCCAAGGTAATTCGGCCCTTCTCTTGTGTCGAGACTTCGTGGGCCTGTAAGGTTCGTATTGTTACCTCCCAAGGATCCTCGGGGTGTACTCGTAATTGAACCGCGGAGCGGGCAGCACTTCTTCTAAAGGCTTTACTAGTTTAGCCAGTACAGTCCGTACTTTCAGAATGGTATCTCGGTCTTCAAGGTTAACGCAGCGTACCAGCACGGTTCCTTTTTGCACCGTAGCAAGGGAACGGGCCACCAGTATGCCAGGAGGCAAGTGCTCTGAGTGACACGGCTCCACCTGCACCTCCACGCCCTCCAAAGGTATCGGGGCCCGAATTGGCAGGGCCACCACTGTCTGTCCTGGAGGCAGCACAAGCAGGGGTGCCGCTGACGCGATGACCCTCCTGGCAGTCCCGATGCACCCGCGCACCTCGCACCAGCTGCTGGAATACCTGTCCCTGAGCTGTGCGAGAACCCCACTACTTCAGTGTCCTTTGTGTGGGATCATTAAGCAACAGGTTACCAAACTCTTTTAAAATATTCATGCTTAGGGTGATGGGGTGTCGTCGATCAGCTTCTCCTTGAGTCAGCACCACCCCTCTGCGGCCAAGGGGTTTACCGCACAACGTCACCTGCACCCACACTACCCCGGCAACCGGGACCAGCAGTTGGTTGGCGGCTACTAGTCTAATCATGGGCCCCAACTGAAGCCTTGCTGCCTCCGGAAAGATTTGTTGAAATTACGCTGCGGGCATAGTGGTTACTTGTGACCCCGTGTCCACCAGACACCGGACAGCCCGGCCCTCTACTTCTGCCCAAACGACCGGACACTTTGCTACCAAATCTTCGGGACTTCCACCACCCCTAGTTGTGGTTTTCGGCTCCGAGCGGCGTCCCCCCAGCCCAGAGCCCTTTAGTTTAATGGCCGCCGGGGTGGGTATCTCCCATGCCGCGGACACTCTCGGGCGAAGTGGCCTGGTTCTCCACACTCATAACACCCGGCCGGTATAGACTGACCACCCCGCGGAGAACGTGACCCCCAGGGACCGGGATTAACGCTAGGTCATCCAGTCTCCGGTTCGGTTCTTCTCTTTACTTCAGCCAACTCGCTCTTAATGTTTTTCAATTCTCGCTTTATCTCCTTCACCCACTGAGGTTCCTGAACGGTGTTCGAGGAGGCCTCCACACCTCGGACCTTCCCCACGGGGACCGCCATCCCTTGCTCTTGCTTCCGTACCCGTGCCTGACTTCCCACTTCTGAAAAGTCTATTTGGGGATTCATTCTGATCTGTTCCCGTAATGCCTGCTTTATCAGTGGATCTCGCAGTCCAGTCACCAGTAGGTCACGTAGGGTAATGTCAACAGGTCCTACCCCTATCCCGTCTTTTCTTTCAATAGCCGTATGTAATTCTTGGAGTACATTCATATACTGAGTAATCGTCTCCCCATCTGCCTGCATCTGACTAAACAGACGGGTCCTTAACTCTCCCACATTAGTGGGATCCCCGTGGGTCTGTTCCACTATCTGCAACACCTTTTCAAAAGTGTTGCGGTGCCCCGGAGGTTTCAACATCACTGACCTCCGCACCTCCCCATCTAGAGCCATGAGTGCCACTTCAGCTTCCAGGTCAGGGGTCATTGGGTGCATCCGAAAGAGCCCCCGCATTCGCTCTGTCCAGTTCCATAGCATAGTATTGGAGCCGGAGAATCTAGGCAGGTTGTTCAGCATGGCCCCCAATGAAATGCTAGTACGGGGGCCCTCAATATCTACAGAGTTTACAGCTTCCCCCTGACCTGGGCCACCACCGTCCACGCTCGGAGACTGCATCCTGCCGACTACACCAAGTGTAGGGTTGAGCAGGTTCGCAGGATGCAGTGACGAGACACTAGATGAATGGTGGTTTATGAAATTACTTTTATCTAACTTTAACCGCTGGGCTTGGCTGAACAAAACAAGAATTAAGAACAAAACAAACAGTCCACGCAGGGACTCAACAATCTTAACCAAATATAATGCCACTTAGCCTTCCAGGGACTGCTGGTTTCGGTAGCGTGGCCGCGTAGAGGTCGCTGAGGCGGCTGTCCTGAAGTCTCGCTACCCCGGGTAGGAATGGGGCTCAACAGGCCCTGAAGAAAGCGATGACGGTGTGGCGCAACAGGCCCTGAAGCACGCGATGCCGGTGGGGCGCATCAGGCCCTGAAGAAAGCGATGCCGTTGGGGCGCAACAAGCCCTGAAGAAAGCGATGCCGTTGGGGCGCAACAGGCCCTGAAGAAAGCGATGCCGTTGGGGCGCAACAGGCCCTGAAGAAAGCGATGCCGTTGGGGCGCAACAGGCCCTGAAGAAAGCGATGCCGTTGGGGCGCAACAGGCCCTGAAGAAAGCGATGAAGGTGGCGCGCGGTGATGACGCAGTTCTCAGATGACCTGTAGCTGTCCTTTATCAAGGAGTCTCTCCCAAAGCCGGGGTAGCGGGCCTTTTATCTCGCCTGTGACGAGGTGGCGTTTCTTCAGGCCGGTGACGGCCGCGTCGGCGTGATGGGGGAAGGCTGGGGGGAAGTGCCCAGGCCTCTGTGGCTGGGTAACGGGTAGTCACGGCCACAACCTGAGGTAAAGTTCCTCTCTCACCAAGGCGGGGGGCAGCGGGGATTATTCTCTCAGAACGGGGGCAGGGAGCAGTCTCTCGGAACAGTCTCTCACGTCTCTCTCGTTGGTAAATCAACAGCTTTCTCCTCACAGGCTCCTCTCGGTGCCCCTGCAAGTCACCCTGCATCCTGCCTTCACTCTCACTCTCTCCCAACTGCCACTGCCGCACGTCCCCTGCTCCTTTTACCCTAGCCCCTCCCCCTGTCGCCCTGACAACTTCAGTCTCATGTCTCCCTTTGTAATCCTCCTGATGTGATTCCTTCAATAACCCTGATGGTGGTCCCCCTGGTTCCGGCCCGAACACTATATGGGGGCCCTCCTTCCCACATTAGCAAGAAAGGGGGGAAAAAGGTAAATCCTCCACATATCAGTGGTGCCAGAGCACATAGTAGGGCAAAACAATATCAAAAACTGCCATAAGGATGATCAATAGCCGCTATGAAAATACGGATACACGGATGCCATACCCAGGACCATTACCCCACGCGTATCGCCCTAACCTGTATGGCTTCGTCAGGGGAAGTGATGTTGCTATCATGCACAGCTAAGTGCGCCCACAATTGCACCTTGTATTTTACTATAAATAAAGTGGCACGGTCCCTTCTTCCGAGGTCTCCGAAAGCTCCATAGGCCCACTTGGCATAGGACAGAATAGCCAGCAGTGGCCAACCGTTAGAAGCTCCCACCCTATTTTCCACCTCTGTATTAAAGGAACAATGAAGCAGGAAGTGTTCCATGTTACCACAAGCCTCACGGGGCCTGTCCTTGTAGCTCCTGTACTTCAAATTGTCCCTCACATACAACTTACCTTGGAAGCAGCGCCAAGTCAAGTCCCAGTACTTCTTGGGGATCCTGTTACAATTTAACAAACTCAACCCAATCTCTAGATCCCAACTTGGGCAGTCCTTGAAGACCAATGGTTTCTGAAAATACAAAAACAAGACCTGCATGTTTCCTCGGGAGGGACCTCCCACATTCCCAGACCCCACCGGCTCATCATTTTCAGATCCGAGGTAACACAAAATGCTCTCACCTGAGATTCAAGCTCATGACTAGAGTTGAGCGATACCGTCCGATACTGCAAAGTATCGGATCGGAATGGATCGGCCGATCTTAAAAAAAAGTATCGGTATCGCCGATTCCGATACCGGAAGTCCCATTCAAGTCTATGGGACTTCCGGTATCGGAATAAGAAAAATCCTGTTTTTCCCTTGTACAGCCTCTCTGGGGTCTGTACGGGCCTTTCGGGGGGCTGTGCCGGCCTGCCAGGGGGTCTGTGCAGGCTCCGGTGGTCTGTGCCGGCCTGTCGGGGGGCTGTGCAGGCTCCGGGGGGCTGTGCCGGCCTGCCGGGGGTCTGTGCAGGCTCCGGGGGGCTGTGCCGGCCTGCCGGGGGGGGCTGTGCCGGCCTGCCGGGGGGCTGTGCAGGCTCTGGGGGGCTGTGCAGGCATCGTCCGATGGGACTACAAGTCCCATCGGGCGATGCCTGCTACCATGACAGTGATTGACACATTAGCCAATGATGGGACAGTAGTAGTCCCATCATCCGGCTAATGTGTTGAATGTAAAAAAAAAAAAAAAATTACATGCTACATACATGCTACATACATACAACATGCATACTACATACATGCTACATTCATACTACATACTACATACATGCTACATTCATACTACATATATACTACATGCAAAATACATACTACATATATACTACATGCATGCAACATGCATACTACATATATACTACATGCAACATACATACTACATATATACTACATGCAACATACATACTACATATATACTACATGCATACTACATATATACTACATGCTACATACATACTACATATATACTACATACATACCATACTGCATGCAACATACATACTACATATATACTACATGCAACATACATACTACATATATACTACATGCATGCAACATGCATACTACATATATACTACATGCAACATACATACTACATATATACTACATGCAACATACATACTACATATATACTACATGCATGCAACATGCATACTACATGCTACATACATACTACATATATGCTACATACATACTACATATATACTACATGCATGCTACATACATACTGCATGCTACATACATACTACATGCTACATACATACTACATATATACTACATGCATGCTACATACATACTACATGCTACATACATACTACATATATACTACATACATACTACATACATACTACATGCATGCTACATACATACTACATGCTACATACATACCACATACATACTACATACATACTACATGCTACATACATACTACATATATACTACATGCATGCTACATACATACTGCATGCTACATGCATGCTACATACATACTACATACATACTACATGCTACATACATACCACATATATACTACATACATACTACATGCAATACATTCATACAATACATACATAGCATGCAGTATGTATGTAGCATGCATGTAGTATATATGTAGTATGTATGTAGCATGTAGTATGTATGTAGTATGTATGTGGTATGTATGTAGCATGTAGTATGTATGTAGTATGTATGTAGTATGTATGTAGCATGTAGTATGTATGTAGCATGCATGTAGTATATATGTAGTATGCATGTAGCATGTAGTATGTATGTAGCATGTATGTAGTATGTATGTAGTATATATGTAGTATGTATGTAGCATGTAGTATGTATGTAGCATGCATGTAGTATATATATAGTATGTATGTAGCATGTAGTATGTATGTAGCATGCATGTAGTATGTATGTAGTATGTATGTAGTATATATGTAGTATGTATGTAGCATGCATGTAGTATATATGTAGTATGTATGTATGTAGTATGTATGTAGTATATATGTAGCATGTAGTATGTATGTAGCATGCATGTAGTATATATGTGTTATGTATGTAGTATGTATGTAGTATGTATGTAGTATGTATGTGGTATGTATGTGGTATGTATGTGGTATGTATGTAGTATGTATGTAGTATATATGTGGTATGTAGTATGTATGTAGTATGTATGTAGTATGTATGTAGCATGTAGTATGTATGTAGTATGTATGTAGTATTTTTTTTTTTTTTTAACATTTAACACATTAGCCGGATGATGGGACTACTACTGTCCCATCATTGGCTAATGTGTCAATCACTGTCATGGTAGCAGGCATCGCCAGATGGGACTTGTAGTCCCATCGGACGATGCTTGCACAGACCCCCGGACATCAGCACAGCCCCCCGGCAGGCCGGCACAGCCCCCCCGGCAGGCCGGTACAGACCCCCACAGGGTGCACAGACCACCGGCAGGCCGGCACAGCCCCCCAGCAGGCCGGTACAGACCCCCACAGGGTGCACAGACCACCGGCAGGCCGGCACAGCCCCCCGGCAGGCCGGTACAGACCCCCACAGGGTGCACAGACCACCGGCAGGTCGGCACAGCCCCCCGGCAGGCCGGTACAGACCCCGGGCAGTCCACACAGCCCCCCGGCAGGCCGGCAGAGACCCCCGGAAGGCCCGAAATGACGGCGCATCATGATGCGCACACACCGCGCATCATGATGACGTCAGGCTGTCAATCAACTTTGAACTTCCGATTCCGATGCCGACTTCCGATATTGAAAAAATATCGGAAGTCGGTATCGGAATTCCGATACAGCAAGTATCGGCCGATACCCGATACTTGCGGTATCGGAATGCTCAACACTACTCATGACCTCACAGCCTATAGATAGGTACTTTAACCCACAAAGCCACAAGAACAGCTATCATACATGTATTTATCCCCTTTGCTATTTTGTGTATTTTGACCTAGCTCAATTTTTGCTTGGTGTCCCTGTATGACATTTTGATTTTTTATCTTCTTGTTTTTAATATGATATATTGAATAAAAATTAATTTTAAATATACCTGTTTGGGATTTCTTTCCTGTTCTCCGCATGTACCATATGTGTGGTGGCTTTTGTTGTTATATCTTGATTTGAAGTGCCTTCATTCATTTGAGACAAATTTGATTTAATGTTCATTATTTGGTCATTATTAGAGTTGCGCGAAACGGGTCGGTCATATTCAAAAGTCGGCAACTTTCGCTGAAGTTGGGTTTCATGAAAAGAAACCCGACCAAAGCATGAGGTCGGCCACGAGGTCGGTGACCAGAGCGCCAAAGTTGGGTTTCAAAAGATGCTTCCAGTGCCCTTTTTCAGCCAATGATGGAGGACGCACACTGTGGGCAACGCGATGACATAGGCATCGCGGTCACCACCATCTTTGAGAAGGGCATGCAAGTGATTGGCTGGCTTTGTGTGGCGTCACAGGGGCTATAAAAGGGCATGCACACTGACTGCCATCTTACTTCTGCTGATCTTAGCATTAGAGAGAGGTTGCATCTGCTGATTCAGAATAAGGGAGAGCGTTAGGCAGGGAAGAAGAACCAAAAAACTGCTTCTGCTGTTAGCGATTTCCACTTACAACACAACAGTTTGTGTGTAGTGACAGGGGAGACTATATTTTTGTGCATCAGCTCTGTTGGTTATTAGGCTGCGTTATAAGGCTCCCTGATAGCTGCATTGCTGTTTGCACACTGCTGTGCAAACTGCTTTTTTAAAAGCAAAAATACTTTTCTTCCTCTTTTCTGCACAGTTACCAAGCGTTCATTTTTCCACCCTTTTGTGTGTGCAGCAGTCCTGCTTATTAGGCTGCCTGCGTCCATACTTGGACTGAGAGCATCATTGTCAGCGTCCTCAAATCTCTAGTGAGATCCAAATTCTCACCAATCCAATAGACACCCTCCATCTTGTCATACACCATCCAATTTCAGCCTGTTACATTGAGGTGTAATGTCTACTGGGCCTGAGACAATAGTTCAGCATCCTCAAATCTCTAATGAGATTCAAATTCTCACCAATCCTATAGACACCCTCCACCTTGTCATACACCATCCAATTTCAGCCTGTTACATTGAGGTGTAATCTCTACTGGGCCTGAGACAATAGTTCTGCGTCCTCTAATCTATAGTGAGATTCAAATTCTCACCAATAGTAGATACAACTTCTACCTTGTTTGACAGTACCATATAGCTGTTGGTACTTTGGGTATATTTTCACAAAAATGAGGAAGTATGGTGGAAGACGCCATGGAAGTGAGCGGGGGTTGCCAGCTGGTCCCGATGGTGGTGGTGGTGTTGCATCTGTTGGTAGTGGCTAAAGCACAATAGCACCTAAGGCAGGAGGTGTTGAGCCTGCGTCATCATCTGGCTCCACAAGGCCTCAAAGGCTCTCTTTTCTGGGAGTAAGTAAACCACTTTTAAACCCAGAGCTTCAGGAACAAGTTTTGGCTTACATTGCTGACACAGCCTCCAGCCTCCTCTTCTGAAGTTTCAAAAGATAAAAGCACTGAGTCTTCAGTGGAAGCTCCTGGTCAGAAACAACACCTTTCCTTGTGTCCTTCACCCCTACCAAAAGTGAAGGATGTGGCAGGCCACTCTACCGATTACTCCATGGAGCTCTTTTCACATACCATGCCTGGGTTATCAAGTCAAATCGTGAATTCTCCAGTCCAAGATGAATCTGACATGGAGTGCACAGATGCACAGCCACTGCTAGATTTTTCTGCTGGTACAATCACTCAGAGCACTACATTGTCCTCGCAGTGTACTGAGGCAGGATCAGATCCTGATGAAACTCAGGTGCCCCTTCCCGCATATTATACCACCTTACACGGTGACACAGAGGAAGGTGCACATGAAATTGAAGAGGAGGTGATGGATGACCCAGTTGGTGACCCAGATTGGCATCCATTGGGGGAAGAGGGTGCCGCTATCAATAGCTCAGAAGAGAACGAGGAGGATCCGCAGCAGTCAACGACTTCACAACAGCTGTTATCTGGCATGACCGTAGCAGTCCAAAAACGTGTTACAAAAAACAAAAGGGTTGCATGACAGCTTGGCCAGACGGTCAAATTAGCACAGTGTGCAAGGTCTCAAAATGTCTTCCATAGTAGGAAGAGTGCAATGTGGCACTTTTTTGAGCAAAATCCAAATGATCAGCAAAAGTTATCTGTAAGAAGTACTCAAAGACCTTTAGCCAAGGGAAAAATCTGAGAAATTTGAATACCAGTTGCATGCTTAGACATATAATCACCATGCACTTGCAAGCATGGACGGACCACCAAACCTCACGTACCACATGTGCACCTGCTCCGAATGAAAGTAGTCAGCAACGCTACATCTCTTCCCCCACTGTAAGCCCACCGGTTAGCACGCCACCAGCAGCAAATGTCGAGGTGTCGTCGCAAGGGCAAAGCAGTCATCGAATCACAATGTTATTGCTACGAAAGACTGAATCTAGGCCATCAGCAACACCACCAACACCATCACCATCATCAACCCTCTCTCAGTCCGCCATGTCCACCGCTAGTTCCACCATATGCAGCTCTCAAGTCCAGCTCACCCTACCAGAGACTCTGAGTAGGACAAGAAATACTCATCCTCTCATCCTCGCACACTGGCTTTGAACGCCAACATTACCAAACTAATCTCGTTAGAGATGATGCCCTAACGGTTCGTTGAAAGCAAAGCTTTCTGCGAGCTCATGGACTACGCAGTACCACGCTATGACCTACCCAGTCAGCACTTCTATTCACGAAAAGCCATCCCAGCCCTCCACGTGCATGTGAAAGACCGCATTGTCCATGCACTCAAGCAATCAGTGAGTGGAAAGGTGCAACTCACAACAGATGCATGGTCCAGTAGGCATGGCCAGGGCCATTACGTGTCCATCACTGCTCACTGGGCTAATATGGTGGATGCCGGGTCCACAGGGGACAGCGGCAGTGGGATAATGCTGCCTAGCCCTCGGTATAGGAAACAGTTGGCTGTAGGCGTTCGACACTCCTCCTCCAGAAGCGAAAGCTCCTCCACAAAGTGCAGTCGCATGAGCACTCCATCCGCAGCTGCCAGTGTTGCACACGAGTTGTCCCACTATCGAACAGCTAGTGGTAAGCATCAGCAAGGCTGTGTTGAAGATTATGTGTTTGGGCGACAACAGAAACACCGCGGAGGTACTGGCTGACTACTTGCAGCGACAAACTGAGTCATGGCTTGGCAGTCTACATCTTGAGGCAGGCAAGGTAGTTAGTGATAACGGCCGGAAATTTGTGGCAGCCATTGCCCTTTCAAAACTCAGACACATACCTTGCCTGCCTTACACCTTGAACCTGGTGGTGCAGTGCTTCCTCAATAATTATCCGGAGTTAACACCCCTGCTCCATAAGGTGCGAAGACTGTGCTCGCACATCCGCCGGTCACCCGTACACTCCAGTCATATGCAGAAGCTGCAGCGATTGCTCCACCTTCCCAAGCACCGCCTAATTATCGACGTTGCAACAAGGTGGAACTCCACCCTGCACATGGTTCAGAGGCTGTGCGAACAGAGGCAGGCTGTAATTCATTTGTGGGAGGATACATGGGCAGGCAGTTTGCAGGCAGACATGGAGTTTTCTGGTGTGCAGTGGTTGAAGCTGAAAGACCTCTGTAAAGTCCTTCAGTGTTTTGAGGAATGCACACGGCTGGTAATTGCAGACAACACCATCATAAGCTTGAGCATCCCACTTATGCGTCTGCTCATGCAAACTTTGATGCACATTAAGGAGCAGGCGTCTGCAGCCGAGGAGGAAGAGGAGGAGGGAAGCCTTGATGGCTGTCAGCCATTGTCTGCTCAGGGAAATCTGCTCGACGAGAAGGAGGAAGAAGAGGAGGGGGATGATGGGGATGATTATTTTGGGGAGGAGGATGCTTCTTAGGGGGCAAGAAAAAATGTTGGCATGGCAAGGACAGGTACAGGGTTTGTGCGTGACTGGAGGGATGTTGATTTGCCAGAAAGTGCTCCTCCACCCAGCACTCGCAGTGCATCATTGACACCTGGAACATTGGCCCACATGTCTGATTATGCCTTGCAGATCCTAAAAAGGGACCACCACATTGCCAAAATGATGAACGATGATGACTACTGGTTGGCCAGCATCCTGGATCCATGCTATAAAGGCAAATTACACAACATCATGCCACAGGAGAACCCAGAGCTAATATTGGCTGACAAACAAGCAACTCTGGTAAACCATTTTTTTGAGGCATTCCCAGCACACAGCGGCGGTGATGTTTTTCCAATGAGCCATAGGGGGCAACATGGAAGAGGTATTCGTGGTGCACACAGCCGAAGTGGCATTGGACACATGGGTTTCATGACCATGTTGTGGACTGATTTTTTCAAGTACCGCTCACACGACTGGTAATATTGCATCGATCGAAAGTGACAGGAGACAGCAGTTGTCAACTGTGGTAACAAACTACTTCTCCTCTCATATCAATCTTCTCCCTCACCGGTCATTCCCTTTGACTACTGGGCCAGTAAACTTGACACCTGGCCTGAATTGGCACAATATGCCTTATAGGAGCTCGCTTGCCCTGCTGCTAGTGTGTTATCTGAATGAGTCTCCAGTGCTGCTGGATCAATCCTGACAGAAAAAAGGACCCACCTGTCGACCCAAAATGTTGATGATCTAACCTTCATTAAAATGAACCATGCATGGGTTTCAAAGGATTTTGTCCCACCTTCCCTTGCTGACACGTAGGTTGCCAAAAAAATGGCTCACTTTTGTCCTCCTCTTCCATGGACTTCTCCAATTACTCCATTTGCAGCTGCTGAATGTCCAACATCAACATATGCCATTTTTTTCACCTCCTTAACTGGGCTGCCTCCCCGCACAGGGCCGGGGTCACCACCTGGCGCAAGAACCCGTGCGAGTGCCGTTGCCCTGGACAGGTGGGTGGGCAAACTCTTTGGCAACGGCACTGGCACAAGGTCCCTCATAGTAGAATCAAGTGTCTCTGACGGTGAGGGTGCACACCCGCCATCAGACACACCGGCGTGCTATGAGGGGCCCTGTGCCTGTACTGCCGCCCACAAGTGGGCCCCCCCTGCTTGCTCAGGGCACCAGCACTTGCAATACTTACCCCTCCCTGCTCTACCACTGTGCAGTCTGGCCTGTTAAATATTTCACTGGGACTGCCAATACAAATTTGATGAAAAGATAGATGATGTTTGAGACGTAGCTATGCCCTGTCCTGCTGGGCTGTATCTTCAGATGATCAATGGCTTCCATTTGTTATGGACGTCGACTCACAATGAGATGCAGTGGTGGTTTATCATCAGCTTTCATGGTTTTCCGACTCACAGACGTGTGACATTCCTGCCCACATTTTTAAATGTGTCCTCTCATGCCAATCTGATAGAATCGCCTACGGCCTGTGGCTTGTGTCTTTTGCACTCCAAAGTTACCAGATCATGATAGGCAATGAGGACAATGTCTACATCTGTCCCTGTGATCACAATTTGATGGAGATGAGTAATGGTGATGGGTTCCACGGTACTGCGATACAGCACACATTTCTTCACAAGAACTGTTTTCGCTGTCTCCACAGACAAAGTAATTGAGGGTCAGCATCGCCTCAGAGAATTCTCCCAGGAGTTTTTACCATGATTAGTAATTCTAAAATTTCTGCAATCAGTCGACTTTCCGTCTGTACTTGTATCCATCTCGTTTCCTCTTGCAGAGAGTCTGGACTGTCTTACTGAGACTGAAATAAATATGAAGATTGAAAAATGCCCCAACAGTGTATAGTGGTGTGCGCTTCGAATACATAACCCTTTTTCTACTTTTTAGATTCTTGTCTAATCCATACTGAGGCTGTGAGTGTCTTTGTCGGACTCCGGAAATATACAAGCAGATTTTTAATGTTTAAACTATTCTATATATACCTGCTATCCAGTGATACTGTACCCTTTCTCAACTTTGTACAATCATGTCAAATCCATACTGGGCCTGGGACCCTCTGAGTCTGCCTCCTGATATATAGACATAGGTTTTTCATGAGTAAACTATGCTACATATATACCTGTTATCGGGTGATACTGTACCCTTCTCAACTTTCTACAATCACGTCGAATCCATACTGGGCCTGAGACCCTCTGAGTCTGCCTCCTGATATATAGACATAGGTTTTTAATGTTTAAACTATGCTATATATACCTGTTATATGGTGATACTGTACCCTTTCTCAACTTTGTACAATCACGTCAAATCCATACTGGGCCTGAGACCCTCTGAGTCTGCCTTCTGATATATAGACATAGGTTTTTCAGGTGTACACTATGCTACATATATACTTGTTATCCGGTGATACTGTACCCTTTCTCAACTTTGTACTATCACGTCAAATCCATGCTGGGCCTGAGACCCTCTGAGTCTGCCTCCTGATATATAGACATAGTTTTTTAATGTTTAAACTATGCTATATATACCTATTATCTGGTGATACTGTACCCTTTTCATCTTTGTACAATCACGTCAAATCCATACTGGGCCTGAGACCCTCTGAGTCTGCCTCCTGATATATAGACATAGGTTTTTAATGTTTAAACTATGCTACATATATACCTGTTATCCGGTGATACTGTACCCTTTCTCAACTTTGTACAATCATGTCAAATCCATACTGGGCCTGGGACCCTCTGAGTCTGCCTCCTGATATATAGACATAGGTTTTTCATGAGTAAACTATGCTACACATATACCTGTTATCGGGTGATGCTGTACCCTTTCTCAACTTTCTACAATCTTGTCGAATCCATACTGGGCCTGAGAACGTCTGAGTCTGCCTCCTGACTAGAGATGAGCGGTGTTCGAGTCGACCTGTTCGCCAAGTTAAAATTCCAGCTGTTTTGGGCGGTGTTCGAGCCGTTCATCGAACTTGAACACTTTGCTTAAAATTCAGCTGTTCGAGGTTCCGTTCGAGAACGGTTCGTTCACCAAAAGCGTAACATCATTTTCACATTTATAATGGTTTTCAATGTTAATAGACTGTTTCATGGCATAGTAACGGTGTGTGGTAGCAAGCGGTGTAGTACACCTGTCAAGGAGCTGCACCGTGTGTGTTTCTAATTATTTTTTACCGCATCTTGTCCAGAAAATCCTTTTGGGCCTTGTAGCACTGTCTGCTACTAAGCAGAGGAGCCCACCCGTGAACCTAGCTATGCCGCCTGTTTATGTAAGAACTGCGTGCTACTCAGCATAGGAGTCCAGCTGTTAAGCAAGCTACAGCACCTGTGGTTTGGACACTTAATTTTTTCATTTTTTCTGGAATGCCGGTTAGGCCTAATTCCGGAATTCTGGTTGACCTGCACTTACTGGGAAATCCTCGCTTGCGGGGAAGAATTGTAATCCCAGATCCCCATCACTAACGGGGTTCAGCGGGTTATCTGCACCTGTAAGTGACACACACTGGACCTTTCAGTGTAGCGCGCATGCAGCCCCGGACATGTTAGGGCATGACAGACCAGCTATTGATCGATCTCACGTGCCAGAGCCTCGCGTGTCCGTCTTGTAAGCTTGACGGGTACCGCGGGGGCATGCCAGAGTCTCGTTCGTTAACGGAATTAAGCTGACAATTCGCTAGCACAACTAAAAATGGACAGCCACCACTACCCACAGAATCAACAAAGCTTGCAATCTGTCAATCTTTTCTTTAGCTGGCATGGTTGAGGTTTCCCAGGAGGAGTCGAATTAAGCCGCAGGCTCCACTCCTTGACATTCCTTTAAGGTTCAGCTTTGCAACTGTACTGCCCCCGGAAACCAAACACTTTGCCTTCATGGACACTGTTCGGAGGTTCATGGGAATAACGCCGCCCGATCAGCAGTTGGCCTAATTTATGGTGGGAAGTCAGACGGTATAAGATCGTCTTCGATTTCAGATTTTTACTGTTTTTGGGTATTTTACATTTTTATTCCAGCCTTTCTAGACTTCATAAGGGTATGACATGCCTATATCTGTGTCTCCTTCTCCTCCTCCTTTTCCTCCTCCACCTCTTTTCTATATGTTGTTGCCCTTTTCAATATGTTATTTTTGTATTCTGAGCATTTTGTCTGCTTTGGGACACCTTTTAAGGTGTTTTGTAATTGTTTTCTATGTGTTTGTATGTGTTTGTGCTTGCCTGCCATTGTTTTCAATGGAGTTCGACGTTGTTCGTCGAACGTTCGACAAACATTCGATGAACTTGCCTCGTGTTTGACGAACCAAAACGAACTGGAACACTAGAGGGGTGGCTCAACACTACTCCTGAATATATAGATGTACATTTTTAATGTTTAAACTATGCTATATATACCTGGTATCTGGTGATACTGTACCCTTTCTCCCAGGAAGTCCTCCTCCACCCACCACTCTAAGTGTATCATTGACACCTGGAACATTGGCCCACATGTGTGATTATTTCTTGTGGATCTTCTTGTTATATTGTGGTGTGATCCATCCTGAGCGTGTGACAGTCTGTGGGTTACTCCTGCAATTTAGATGTACATTTAAAAATTACCCCAACACTAGTGTATACAGCTCTACGCTTGTGATACATTACCCATTCACTGCTTTTTAGATTCCTGTCTAATCCAAACTGACCAAGTGAGAGTTATTTTCTGACTGTGGAAATAAATACTGAGATTGACAACAATGACCCCTACACTGTATACAGCTGTACTCTTCAGATCCATTACCATTTTACAGCTTTTTATATTGTGTTGTAATCCATACTGAGCCTGAGAGCGTCTGTGTCTGCCTCCTGTAATATCTATGGAGATTTAAAATGTTTAAACTATACTATATATACCTGCTATCAGATGATGCTGTACACTTTTTCTACTTTTTATATTCTTATCTAATCCATAATGAGCCTGTGAGCGTCTCTGTGTGACTGATGGTATATATAGGGAGATTGACAATTATCCTTTGACTGTACAGAGCAGTACGCTTCTGATACAGTACCATATATCTGATGTTATTTTGGGTTCATGTTCTGCAACATTTTGAAGTTTGGTGGAAGAGGCCGTGGACGTGGGCATGGGGGGGCCAGCTGGTACTGATGGTGGTGGTGAATCTGCTGGTAGTGGCAAAAGCACAATAGCAGCTTAGGCAGGAGGTGTTGAGCCTGCATCATGGTCTGGCTCCAGAAAGCCTGGAAGGCTACCTTTTCTGGGAGTAGGTTAACCGCTTTTAAAGCCGGAGCATCAGGAACTGGTTTTGGCTTACATTCCCGAAACAGACTCCAGCAAATATGCCCTCCTCTTCTGAATTTTCAAAAAATGCAAGCACTGAGTCATCAAGTGCTGGCTCCTGGTCAGGAAGAACCCCTTTCCTTGTGTCCTTCACCCCCACCAAAAGTGAATGATGCAGCAGGCCACACTTCACATTAGTCCATGTAGCTCTTTCTATCATACCATGCCTGGGTTATCAAGTCAAATCGTGAATTCCCCAGTCCAAGATGAATCTGATATGGAGTGTGGGTGGCCAGCCAGGGCAGTGGGGTTAATCGGTACCGGGCCGGTGTCTCAGAGGGATGTGTCACGTTGGTGGTGATGACCCGATCCGTGGCCATGGGCGTCCATGCAAAGGGGTGAAGAACGTTTATAGGTGAATGATACGTGACGCCACCTGTGGTTTCTGTTCAGATTGACCCACGCTGCAGTATCGCTTCTCTGGGACAGATGTTGTGGTGCAGCTAAGATGTAGAAGCCCTGCACAGGTAGGGCCGTAGTCGCAGGGCAGATGAAAGAGTTGGTAGATGGTGTGCAGTGCAAGATGTAGCAGAGCCGTGCGCCAAGCGCAGGAGAAAGATGATAGACACAGTCGTGCAGTTCCTTTACCTGTACTTGGTAAGTGCCGTCCAGGACCAAGAGCGCAGATGGAGAAGGAGTTGGTCAGCCTGGAAGCAAATTTGGAATTCTCTCTCTGCAGATAGGTAGTGTGGCCTCCGTTTCAGCGCTTATCTGAGGTACTCGCAGTACTGAGTTCACTGAAGTTCCCCCTGTTGACTCTCTTTTGGAACTTTCTAATATGGCAGGCAGCCATAGCCTTTTCCTTCTTGCTCACACACGTCGCTGCTGGGGCCTCCGAGCCTTAGTTGGGAACAGAGCATTTACAGCTGCTACTTCCTCCAGTTTCTGCTGCAGGACCGCCAGTGTCCCTACAAACTCAGAGACCGGAATCCCGACCATGCGCTCCAGCAAGGAATGAGCCTTAACTCTGCTCATCCTCCAGCTCCCCTTCTCATGTCCACACACTTCCCCTTCCATTCACAGACTGCCCTAACTTCCCTCCTCCCGACCACAGAGAGCAGCTCCTCAGCAGTCAGGTTCACAGCTCTCCCTGCTGTCCTGGAGTGGGAACAGTGTTGTGTGTTGATTTAACTGCTAGAGAGATCCTTCGTTGCTCCCAAGCATGACATCATACTCCCTAGGAGGAAGGTCATGCCGCTGTGACGACCGTACTCGTGGGGGCGTCACAAGTGCACTGATGCCCAGCCACTGCTAGATGATTCTGCTGGTACATTTACCAAGACCACTACATTCCCCTCGCACTCTACACAGCCAGAATCGGACCCTGATGAAACTCAGGATCCCCTTCCCGCATACTATTCCACCTTACACGGTGACAAAGAGGAAGGTGCAGATGAAAGTTCAGGTTCCTTGAGCAGGTGGGGGGGCATACTTATGGGTGATGGCACTGGCACAGGGCCCCTCATAGTACACCAAAGTGTCTCTGCCGGTGGGAGGGTCCACCCGCCATCAGACACACCGCCGTACTATGAGGGGCCCTCTGCCAGTCCGGTCGCCAATGAGTGGGCCCCACCCTGCTTGCTCAGGATCACAGCACTTGCAAAGTTGAAATACTTACCTCTCCCTGCTCCACCGGAATGACGTCTTCCGCGTTTCCTGACAGTGACATTCTGGTCAGAGAGCGTGATGACATCACGTCTGTGCGCTCTCTGCCTAAACAGTCCAAGTGCAGTGGGATGGAAGATGGGGACGACAAGGAGTCCAGACTAGTACAGGGATTCCCTAGCGAGGAGACTTATTTAATTGTTTTCAATGTTGGGACAGCTATTCTTGGGGAGCACTATACTCTGGAGAATGATATATGAGGTTCACCATACACTGGAGCATTCCAAAGGTGGACATCATACACTGCAGCAGCATTTACAGGGCCCATTATGCACTGGAGCATTAGAAATGGGGCCCATTATATATGGAGCATTATTTGAGCCCATAACACAGTGGAGCTTCATCCATGGGGACCAACATATACTGTAGCATTATGTGGAGCTCATTATATACTGTATGGGACCAATGATTCTGTATGGAGAAATATATGGGCCTCATTACTCTGTATAGCCCACTATGCAGTGGCCATAATACTGTATGGAGTAATATACTGTCTGTTTTTTGAGCTATTGGAGAATTTAAAATGGATATCAGTCATGAGATGTAAGAAGTGAAGTATTTTTCATTGTACTATACCAGTATTTCTCTGCCGTTTCAGAGGATCATGAATTGTGGCATGTGTTAAAAGAGCCCAGTGACACTCTTTGGCCCAGAGCCCATGAAAATCTGGAGCCAGCTCTACCCCACCCCCTCACAACTTTAGCCAAATAACCCCCAGTTTTCAATGCCTAACTATTATTATAAAGTAAATTAAGGTTGACAAGCTTAAGTAATAAGAATTGATGTTTTTGGCATTAAAATGGGCACTGTGTGTTTCCTGTCCTCCACACCCTGCCGACCTTGTTTCCCCATTGACTTGCATTGGGTTTCGTGTTTCAGTCAGCCTTTGACTTTTCACGATAACTGGCCGATTTCGTTCGACCCGACTTTTGAGAAAGTCGGGTTTCATGAAACCCGACTCGACCCGAAAAAAGGCAAAGTCGCTCATCTCTAGTCATTAGTTTACATCAGTATTTGTAAGCCAAAACCAGAAGTCGGTGAAAAATGCAGAAGTGGTGACATGTTTCTATTATACTTTTCCCCTGATTGTTCCCCTCCTGATTTTGGCTTACAAATACTGAGGTACCATACTGACCAAATACTAAACTGTGAATGTTGCCTTTCACTTGTGAACCAATCTCCATCATCAAATAAATGTACGGATTAATCAATTTCGGCAATATCATGCCCAACCCATAAACAAGGTTGGTAATGTTTCTGGTTGAAGAGATCTACCTCTTAATTCTTCATCACATTGCTGTCAGATATGAATTAGTCAGTGAAGGTTCGATGCAGGACTGCTGTAAAATCATATGACCAAAAGTCGATATTTATAAAGAAGTTGGGCCCTCCTGAATATCCAGAGAGAGAGAACTTCCTATCTACAGTATAGATTGTTAGATACGAAACCAGTTCTCATTAAAAAATTTAATTCTTGAAGATTGATTAACATTTTCTAAAACCTAAGATTGAGCAGAGCAGTAAATATAAATGTTTGTTAGCAACAGAAGGATCTGAATGTATAATTAATTTGCAGTCTCAGCCACAAGATGCTGCATGGAAAATGTCTGTGACTGAATCTACCCTTAAATTTAGGTCATGTTCCCACATAGCATAATGGCTGTATTTTTCCATTTCGGTGCTTTTTTTGTTAGTAAAATTCTCTGCGTTAAATAGTTCAAGGGAAATGGATATGATTTCATGTTAACTTACGCCCTTCAGTGCGTTTAAAGATGATGCGGAATGGTGTGTTTTTGGTAAACTATGGGGAGACTGAAAAAAATGAATGTAAAACCATGCTTGCATGTTGTAATTACTTAAAAAAAACCTTAAAAAACAATGCATTAAATCTGCACCAAAAATCTTATCTTCACACGAAAAATATTTGGTGAGATTTTGATGTTGCAGATTTCCTACAGCATTTGTGCATCTGTCAGCTAAGTTAGGTTATTTACATTTCTTTCATTGCATTCTCGAGTCCGTTTTTTACATGTGCTTTAATTCATTTCTGTTTTGGCTTTTGTGTCTTTTTGAAATGTCATGTTTATTATAAAGCTGCTTTGTTTTTTACTCTTCCAGGTATTTGGCTATGGCAAAATTGTCATTGTTCTGATTTTTTGATTGCCACAGCTATAAAATAAAATGCAATTAGAGGCCATCAAAACATTGCATCTCCTTATACATGGTATCGACAAATACATCAGCTCAGGGTGCAAAAAATAAGCTCTCACATAGCCCCGCATCTCGAAAAATGAAAACATTATGAGTTTCAGAATATAGCAACAAAAGCAAAATATTTTATTCTTACAAATTTCCAATTTTTTTTTCCACTTAAATAAAAAACAGCTATATGTGTTTGGTGTCAAGGATACACAGCTGGGGAGGGTTCACGCAGATCCACCCACTGTTAACTTTATCTAAGAGGAACACAACTCAGTTACCTCCAATCCTCAGAGCAATTAGGCAATTGTCTCATGAATGATAGATGAGACCACGGCTGCTTCCACTATTAGGTTGGTTATTGGGGAAATCACAGTGAGCATATGGTATATACAACTCTGATTCCATTGCATGGAAATATGTAAATACCCCGATGCTGTCACTACCAACTCCGCAATAACCCAAGAAATCACCATTTGTTTATACAGGCCAATTGGACACCTGTTATAGATAGCGTATGAATTCAGGGGTGCGGTATACAGAACAAGAGAAACATCGCTATTCGATTTTATATTAGGCAGTGTTTATAAAATTATACAAGATGATACAGAATCAGAGCAAAACAATATGATTTATACAATTAGATGAAATAAAAAGGAATAACAAAAGAAACTTATATATAAAGTGCTCTCAGTGAGAGAAACAAAATAGGAACATTGTGGGTATGATACCTTTTAATGGCTAACAAATAGTGAATGTTGTTACAAAGCAAAGCTTTCGGGACTGCTTATTCCCTTCATCAGGCTGATATGACAAAATATTTGAAGAAACATTATTTATATACAGTTTAAAGCACAACAGTTCAATAAATAAACAATGACCTTGGAGAGAGAATCCTTAATTAGGTAAGATTAGATAGGTAGTGTGAAAAGTTCTGTGAGATCAAAGGGCTACTTGCTGGAGATAGCTCAGATATGGTAATGGGTTATAAAACCTTCTGACAAATTGAGTCCTGTGTGAATAGAATCAAAGATTGTAATGAATTTGTGCTCCCTCATTCTCCGATGTGTATGTGATTTAAAATTGCCTTTTAAAATGACAACTTTCATATTGTCTATGTTGTGTCCTGGATGACAGAAATGTTTAGCCACAGGTAAATGGGTTTTTTTGCCTGTAATTGTATGACGATGAGACCTCATCCTTGCTCTCAGTCTCTGTCCAGTTTCTTGTACCTAACCACTTTTTTCAGTTTACCAAAAGAAACTTACTAACCCTGATTTCACAGATATGGCTCAGAGCTTAGTGGAAGGAGGCTCTCCGTTTGGAAAATTGACAGAGCCTACAGTGAACTGGGCCTTCCAAGTACTGACAAATGACATAGGCCCAGTTTTTGATTTTATTAGGTCTAAAGTTATGTCCACTAATCTCTACTTGATGATCTCATATGGGGCTGAGTGTGAGATGTGCTAGGTCTGTTAGAATTGTATGAAATCCCCAACATGCAAGATATCTTTGCCTCTTTAGGTCCCAGGCGTTAGATAGCGAGATCCTATTTTCTATAATGATTTTACCTTTTACATAGAGACTTGGTTCACACCATCTATCAGACCATTATTAATTTGGAGGAGTTCTCGTTGCCCCACAGTGATGTGAGTGAATGTATCCCATCTATTCCTTCTCTACAAACCCCAATATTCCTATCTGGACCCCGGAAACAGAGTATCAACAAAAGATGCTTTGATGGGAAAAAGTTACCTTCATGTAAGCAGATCTCATTTTGCTATATGGTTCCCAGAAAAAACGTTTCCCGTTTAATTACCTGTATACAGTACTTCAGGGAGACCTGACTTCAAAATGATTAGAGTGTTATCTCTCCCTATTTCCCTTGTTTTAATTACTTTTCTCACTAACTAGTTTTCTCTCTTGCCCATATGTTTCATTATGAAGTCTATTTCAAAAAATTTGAAGTGTAAGCTTTTCTCCCAGATGTTCTATGTGAGGGTAAAATCCAGAGATGTCTTATAGATTTTAATTTTTCTATCACACTTGATATTGCGTACACCTGTAAAATCATATTGCCAGGTCAATTTTACCATATAGTGAAAAGGATAAATAAAAAACAAAAAAATTGTGAAATTGCACTTTTTTGTAATTTCAACGCATGTGGATTTTTTATACTGTTTTCCAGTACTCTATGTGGTAAAATGAATGGTGTCTTTAAAAAGTACAGCTCGTCCTGAAAAAAAAAATAAAAAATCAAGCCCTCATATGGCTATATTGATGTAAAAAAATAGTTACAGCTCTTGAAAGAAAGGAAGAGAAAAGCAGAAAATGAAAAAAAGGAAAATAACCATGATATGAAGAGGCTAAAACTAATGTATACTCCAAGAAATTACTATAATGTGAACCCAGCCTAACATAATTATTAAAGTGCACCTGTCAACTGTTTAGGCTGCTATAAGATGTGGCCATCACCTTTCAGGGCTTATAAACAGCATTCTATAATGTTGTTGATGAAGCCCCCAGCTCGACCTGCAAGATAAGTACTTCAGTGCGCAGGCACTTCGCCTCTCTGACCTTTCCTGGCATCTTCGCACTGCAGTACTTTGCTCTGCCCTCAACAGGTGCAGAAGTGCGATACCGGGAGTAAGGAAGCAAGCAGGAGGGCAGCATTGCCAGAAGATGGGAGGCGCCGCACACGGACCTGACACCCATCGGACCGGACCGCATCAGATCACCCCCCGGGTGAGTATAATAAAACTTATTCTTTTCTTTCAGGTCGGACCGGGGGTTTATCTACAGCATTATAGAATGCTGCAGATAAGCTCTGAAAGGTGATGGCCGCATCTTACAGTGGCCAAAACAGGTGACAGGTTCCCTTTAAAGATGAGCGGATTCATCTGGGGAGGATCAAGTTTGAGTCAAATTCCCTGAAATCTGCAGATTTTCACATGAATTCTAAATTTTCCTGACACCTTTTTCTATATTGCTGAAGCATGAGAACAAGCCAATATAATTTTGTTTAGGTCATCACAGATCAGCAGATCCCAGTGGAGCACTGGGTAAATCTCTCTTTCACTGGTATAGTGTAAGCTCTTAAGGTCAACAGGTTCCTCTCTCTCTCTTCAGCAGAATATAAGCTCTTATGATCAATGGGTCCTCCCTCTGTCGCTCACCTGCAAAGTATTAGGTGTATGATGCTCAGGGTCCTCTCTATCTCCTATAGAAACACAAAACGAAAAACTAGCGTAATACTGTCCCACACAACATAATAAAATTTTTTTATTTTTTTTGAAAATTGTTACATATACTCATGATCAAATATAACCGACACAAAGAGGGAATATGAAGACACATTCTTATTGTCAGTGGGTCCTCTCTCTCTCTCCTGTAGATTGTAAGCTTTCATTGTCAGCAGGGTCCTCTCTCTCTCCTGTAGAGTTTAACCTCTTATGGTCAGCAGGGTCATTTCTCTCTCCTGTAGAGTTTAAGCTCTTATAGTAACATAGTAACATAGTTATTAAGGTTGAAGGAAGACTTTAATTCCATCTAGTTCAACCCATATCCTATCCTAACTTGTCCTAACATGTTGATCCAGAGGAAGGCAAAAAAAACCCATGTGGCAAACAGTAAGCTTCACATTGGGGAAAAAAATTATGGTCAGCATTGTTCTCTCTCTCACCTGTCAAGTGTAAGGTCTTCTGTTCAGTGGGGTCCTTTGTCTCTACTGTCACCCACGTGTATTACGATTCTTTTAGTATTACCTGCAAATTTATCATTATATTGGATATGAGACTAGCTAATATCTAATGATAGTTTTTAGAAGAAATGTAAATAATGAAAATTTTGGGTGGCACTATTTTTACTGCAATGTGTTGGCGTTGGTATAGTAATCTGCTAGCACTGCTAAGTTGTGTGGTGAATGAGCTCCCACTGTTATGGGGGATTAATATGGGATTCATAAAACTAGCTTGTGTAAAGACCTCATGAGAGCAGTGAGAGTTGCTTCAAACAGCACCTCTCACTCTTGAAGACCCAGGACATCCATACATCTCTAGGATGGTTTCAATGGATACTGAATATTGTAGTGCCTTCTCTGTGGAGGCCCTGCAAATGAAATAAACCTGACAGCTGGGGTTTGCAGCAGTGAAATACTCTTAAATTATCTTCCTCTTGTCTTGATGACACCTCTAGCAAAGGGGAATTGTATAAAGCAGACAGTTACTTTAAAAAAGTGAACACTGGAAAGATTGGCCATGACATTCTGAGTAAATGTATGTATTAAAACTCTATGAGAAAGTACAATATAGAATGATAAAACAGAGTAAAACATTTATGTATTCTCTTATATATTTACGGTGGCCGTACAGTATCCTTCATTGTGTCCCCATAAATACAATGACACAAAGCTAAATAAAATGGACGGAGTTCAAAGAGGAGATGGGTTGGCAAATAAAGCTGGCTAGAGTAGATTTTGACAGTTTTATGGCTATTCTTTCCTGTCAATGTTTTTTTTTGCCTAGACTTTGAAGGTCATTCCGAGAAGAGCTTCTTTTATTGTCTACCTAGCTTGTTATGTTGTAATATACTGTGTTATATAAAATATTTAACAGCCTAGATTTCCAGATTGCTGGTCTCAAGTTGTAATAGTGAAGTATCCTGAAATGAAGATCAATAGCTTGGGAATTCTGCTATGCTTAGAACCAGGAGAAAATAGAATCTAGACAAATTGCTTAGATACAGTTAGAGCATCAAAGAATTTCAACCGTATGTCGAAGAACTGGGACTCATCAGCATTGAAGAGAAGGTCACATTTTTTACTAAGCATAGATTTTCAAAGGTTCGTGTGCTCCTTATGGATATCCAGGTGGTATTGTGCTGTGCTCCAATGTTGTCCATCAGCCACCATACTGAAAGCACGGCTACCAGGAGGAAATTAACTACCGGGAGCTCTCAGATGTGAGACATAGAGGTGTGCCCGTGGGTGGCTACAGTCACTGCTCAATAACTGTGAGCAGCACATTTATCATAATTCCCAGAGGCAGCACATGCACAGTAATATGCTGATGACATTTCAAGAGCCAGACTATCCATATGCACATGCACCACACCAGAGAATCAAAAATCATGGGCTAGATGTCATTCTCTGTGACCTGCTCCCCTGTCTGGCTCTTGCAACTTTATCATGCCATACTTGGCACTCACATAAACCTGTAGAATCATGTTATCAGGCAATGTTTACCACAAAATGAACACAGTAAAAATAAAACCTGAAAAATTATTTCAGAATGTGGGCTCTATTTTGCAATTTCACCACACATGAATTTTTGTATCCTATTTTCAGTACAATATGTTGTAAAATACATGATGTCGTTGAAAACTGCAATTTGTTCTGCAGAAAAATATGGCTATGCTGAGAGAAAAAAATTATATAAAATGTATGCCTCTTGGAACAAAGGGGAGGAAAAAACAAGAGAGCAAAAGTGAAAAATGCCTTTGTCCTTAAGCGGCTAAGAACACAGTGACAAAAGAGCCCTGCCCATTTTATCCAGGTCATTCATATTTGTGAGGAGAATACAGTATAAGAATAAGACATTTACAATGTAGTCTCTGTGTGGGACAAAAGGGGAGATCTGGATGGGACAAATATTATGCCTGTGCATTCATACATAGATAACTGTTATTATAATATGTCGAAAACTCTCATGATGATATTTTGATTTAGTAGACATTAGAAATTTTCTGACATCTGTATTAGCTGTGGTTAGTGACAGGCAAACCCGTGGATGTTCAAGTCCGGCAGTTTGGGCTGAACAATTTAAAAAAAAAGTTTGATTCGGGTACCAAAACAGTACCTGAACCCGAACATGTGCCCCATTCAGATGAATCGGGGGCCAGAGCCTCCATTGTTTGCCATGCTGTCATCTGCATGACAGCGTGGCAAACACTGGCTCTGATCGGAAGTAAAATCATTACCAAAGGTCAGAGAGCTGTGGCTCCTACGCTGTCTGATGACAGTGTGAGTCATCAGCTATAACCAGCAGTAAACAGTTTACCTCCAGTCACAGGCTTTGGCTTATGGAACTACTATTCCCATCAGCCTACACCTGCTGTCGCTGATAACAGTGAGAGCAAGAGCAGGCTGATGGGAGTATTCATAAGCCTGTGCCTGCCATATAAATAAATTAAAAAACTCTGCACCTTGCCCAGGTATTCCCACATGCTCTGTGGCAGTGGATAGGTGTCTATCCAATACTAACCCCATAGTAATATTGTAAATTAACAAACAGCCAGAACAAAGTAATTTATTTGAAGTAAAAAGACACAGTTATACTTTTTTATTTAAAAATAAAAACAAAGTTATACTCACCTTGTGTCCATATTCATTGAAGCCCTTGTCCCCTGTAATAAACACAAAATAATATACAACAGTTATACTCACCTAACTCCCACTCCAATACAGTCCTGGTCTCCTGTAAAAAAAATCATAAAAAACAACCATATCATCACCTGCTAGACTTACTATCCCACGCCGTAATCCATGTCTGTGATAAGTGGTTTTCAACCAGGACAGTGCCAAGATGCGGCTGTCTAGGCTGAAGACTAGGGGATTATGAGGTGCTGCATTCCCAGCTCACTGCAGTTTTAGCCGGGTCAATGAACTGCAGTGACCTCAGTGAGATCACTGCTAGCACTGTGAGAAAAAGTCTCGCGATGCAGTGCTGAGCTCAATGAGTTCACCTTAAGAAATTTCTCACTGTGTACTGTGGAC
Organism: Dendrobates tinctorius; assembly: GCF_039654945.1. NCBI lineage: Eukaryota > Metazoa > Chordata > Amphibia > Anura > Dendrobatidae > Dendrobates > Dendrobates tinctorius. The sequence goes on along the minus strand of NW_027361705.1, from coordinate 15,608,452 downwards.
AAAATTTCGGACAGGTGAGGGATATGGTTGTTGTTTTTATTTTTGTTCAGGAGATCAGGGCTTTAATGAAATGGATGTTAGGTGAGTAATATTGTTGTTTATTGTTTTCTGTTTTTTACAGAGGATGTGGGTTTTGTTTTTATTTTTAAATAAGAAAGTAAAATGGTGTGTATTTTTATTTTGAATAAAGGACTTTATTCTGACTGTGTATTTATTTACAATTTGACTATGGGGTTAATAATGGCTTGATGTCAGCGACCATAAAACAGCTGACATTAACCCCACAAATATTAACTCCACTCTCCACCACAACAGGGCAAGTGGGAAGAGCTGGGCAAAACTCCAGAATTGGCGTATCTAATAGAAGCGCCTTTTCTGGGGTGGCTGCAGGCTGCTATTTTTAGGCTGGGGGCAATATCCATGGCCCCTTACCAGCCTGAGAAAACCAGCCCCCAGCTGTATGCTTTAGCTTGACTGGTAAACAAAAATGGGTGGGACCTCACGCCTTATTTTATAATTTATCTAAATAATTTAAAAAAACGGCATGGGGTCCCCTCTATTCTTGATAACCAGCCATGATAAAGCTGACAGCTTTGGGTTGTAGCCCACAACTATCAGTTTTGCCATGCTGTTTATCAAAAATAGAAAAGACCCCATGCCATTTTTTTATTTATTTATAGTGCAGGCACTGTCTGAGGAACATAGCAAAAGGGAAGAGAAAACTGTGTTCACCAAAATATACTTGAGATCTTCCGTGCCTGGAGAACAGTGGCTGACTACCACATATGTGCAAATAGAGATAGAAGACGTCTGGCACAGGAATCCTTTTTCAGCCAAAATTCTTTTATTTAAACATCTTCAGCGATAAAAAACAACATCATTGGGAACCCCCCCATAGGCCTGACACGTTTCGGACTCAGTAAAAACAGTCCTTCCTCAAAGGCATACAAACATAGAGTGAACAGTTCACAGTGAAATGTCCAGGAAGCATGGGAAATCTTGAAAAATGAAATTCTCAAAGCACAATTTTTAACAATACCGAAGAGGGAAGAATAGGAAGCATTTAAGGAAACTAGGATGGATGAACACAGAACTTAAGCACATGCTAAAAAGGAAGAAATAAATGTTTATAAAATGGAAAGAGGGAGGCATATCTAAAGAAGAATATAATGTTGTCTGCAGAACCTGCAGGGTACAAATCAGATTACTAAAGCTGACAAAGAATTGAGGCTTGCAAGAGACGTCAAAAGCAATAATAAAGGATTTTGTGGATATGTCAAAAGTAAAAGAAAAGTCAAAGATGCTATAGGATTTTTACAGGATGAAAATGATGAAATGGTAAGACAGGATGTTGAGAAGGCCGAACTTTTAAATTCCTATTTTGCATCTGTTTTCTCTCAGAAAGGAAATGTAACATCAACTGTTCATCACTGTCCTATTAAGGGAATAGAAGAATCCAGGATATCTATAAACTGAAAGATAGTGAGGAAACACTTAGCTAAGCTAAATGAATTCAAGTCTCCAGGTCGAGATGAATTACACCCCAGAGTACTGAAGGAGATAGCAGAAGAAATTTTTGAACCCCTCTCTATAATGTTTGAAAATTCTTGGAGAACAGAAGTCCCAGAAGACTGGAGAAGAGCAAATGTTGTTCCTATCTTCAAAAAGGGGAAAAAGGTGGACCCTGGCAATTATAGGCCAGTGAGTCTGACTTCTATACCAGGAAAGATCTTTGAGCAAATTATTAAACAACATGTATGTCAGTACCTGGATAAGAATGAAGTGATTAAACAGAGTCAGCATGGGTTTGTAACTAATAAGTCATGTCAGACTAACTTAATTTCCTTCTATGACGGAATCACTGATTGGGTGGATCAGGGAAATGCTGTAGATATAGTATATCTTGACTTCAGCAAAGCATTTGACAAAGTATCTCACACAACCCTTATTGAAAAAATGACTAGGTATGGAATGGACAAGGCAATTGTTAGGTGGATTCATAACTGGCTAAGTGATCGGACCCAAAGAGTGGTCGTAAATGGCTGCTCATCCAGTTGGAAGACTATCTCAAATGGGGTACCACAGGGCTCTGTCCTGGGCCCTGTATTGTTTAACATCTTTATCAACGATTTAGATGAAGGAATTGAGGGTAAACTGATTAAATTTGCTGATGACACAAAGCTAGGAGTGACAGCTAAAACTAGAGGAGAGAGAGGATTCAAAAAGATATAAATAAACTGGAGCAGTGGGCAGCAACTAACAGAATGGTTTTTTACAGGGAAAAATGCAAAGTACTACATCTGGGCAATAAAAATGAAAAAGCATATACAGAATGGGAGGAATAGGGCTAAGCAACAGCACATGTGAAAAAGACTTGGGTATACTTATAGATCACAGACTGAATATGAGTCAACAGTGTGATGCAGCAGCAAAAAAGGCAAATGCAATTCTAGGATGTATTAACAGAAGTATACAGTCTAGATCATGTGAAGTCATTATTGCCCTCTACTCCTCTTTGGTCAGACTTCTTCTGGAATACTGTGTCCAGTTTTGGGCGCCATATTTTAAAAAAGACATCAACAAACTGGAGCAAGTTCAGAAAAGAGCGACCAGAATGGTGACCGGTCTGCAAACCCTGTCTTATGAGGAAAGGTTGCATGATTTGGGAATGTTTAGCTTGCAAAAGAGAAGACTGAGAGGATACTTAATAGCTGTCTCGAAATATCTCAAGGGCTGTCACATTGTAGAAGGATCATCTTTATTCTCATTTACACAAGGAAAGACTAGAAGCAATGGGATGAAACTGAATGGGAGGAGACACAGATTAGATTTTAGAAAAAACTTTTTGACAGTTAGAGTGATCAATGAGTGGAACAGGCTGCCATGAGAAGTGGTGAGTTCTCCTCCAATGGAAGTCTTCAAACAGAGGCTGGACAGACATCAGTCTGGGATGATTTAGCAAATACTGCTTTGAGCAGGGGGTTGGACTAGATGGCCCAGGAGGTCCCTTCCAACTCTACGATTCTATGATTCTATGATGATTCTATATCTATCACAACAGCACTTGTAATTAATTAGAAAGGACTACCTCTCCAATTAACCCCATATTGACCAGAGGAAAATTAGTCATTCATATACAGTGGGGAAAAAAAGTATTTAGTCAGTCAGCAATAGTGCAAGTTCCACCACTTAAAAAGATGAGAGGCGTCTGTAATTTACATCATAGGTAGACCTCAACTATGGGAGACAAACTGAGAAAAAAAAATCCAGAAAATCACATTGTCTGTTTTTTTTTCATTTTATTTGCATATTATGGTGGAAAATAAGTATTTGGTCAGAAACAAGCAATCAAGATTTCTGGCTCTCACAGACCTGTAACTTCTTCTTTAAGAGTCTCCTCTTTCCTCCACTCATTACCTGTAGTAATGGCACCTGTTTAAACTTGTTATCAGTATAAAAAGACACCTGTGCACACCCTCAAACAGTCTGACTCCAAACTCCACTATGGTGAAGACCAAAGAGCTGTCAAAGGACACCAGAAACAAAATTGTAGCCCTGCACCAGGCTGGGAAGACTGAATCTGCAATAGCCAACCAGCTTGGAGTGAAGAAATCAACGTGGGAGCAATAATTAGAAAATGGAAGACATACAAGACCACTGATAATCTCCCTCGATCTGGTGCTCCACGCAAAATCCCACCCCGTGGGGTCAGAATGATCACAAGAACGGTGAGCAAAAATCCCAGAGCCACGCGGGGGGCCCTAGTGAATGAACTGCAGAGAGCTGGGACCAATGTAACAAGACCTACCATAAGTAACACACTACGCCACCATGGACTCAGATCCTGCAGTGCCAGACGTGTCCCACTGCTTAAGCCTGTACATGTCCGGGCCCGTCTGAAGTTTGCTAGAGAGCATTTGGATGATCCAGAGGAGTTTTGGGAGAATGTCCTATGGTCTGATGAAACCAAACTGGAACTGTTTGGTAGAAACACAACTTGTCGTGTTTGGAGGAAAAAGAATACTGAGTTGCATCCATCAAACACCATACCTACTGTAAAGCATGGTGGTGGAAACATCATGCTTTGGGGCTGTTTCTCTGCAAAGGGGCCAGGACGACTGATCCGGGTACATGAAAGAATGAATGGGGCCATGTATCGTGATATTTTGAGTGCAAACCTCCTTCCATCAGCAAGGGCATTGAAGATGAAACGTGGCTGGGTCTTTCAACATGACAATGATCCAAAGCACACCGCCAGGGCAACGAAGGAGTAGCTTCGTAAGAAGCATTTCAAGGTCCTGGAGTGGCCTAGCCAGTCTCCAGATCTCAACCCTATAGAAAACCTTTGGAGGGAGTTGAAAGTCTGTGTTGCCAAGCGAAAAGCCAAAAACATCACTGCTCTAGAGGAGATCTGCATGGAGGAATGGGCCAACATACCAACAACAGTGTGTGGCAACCTTGTGAAGACTTACAGAAAACGTTTGACCTCTGTCATTGCCAACAAAGGATATATCACAAAGTATTGAGATGAAATTTTGTTTCTGACCAAATACTTATTTTCCACCATAATATGCAAATAAAATGAAAAAAAAAACAGACAATGTGATTTTCTGGATTTTTTTTTCTCAGTTTGTCTCCCATAGTTGAGGTCTACCTATGATGTAAATTACAGACGCCTCTCATCTTTTTAAGTGGTGGAACTTGCACTATTGCTGACTGACTAAATACTTTTTTTCCCCACTGTACATGAAATTAATATGTCATGAAAATACATTTTATAATAAGTCTATACATATTTAACACATGCGTACGTTGTATGAAGACATTTCATATGAATAGGATTAGTTGAAAACCTGTTTTCGCAAATTATCATAGCTGAGCTTATATTAAAACAAAAAAAAAAGAAAAACAAAACCCACATGTTGGGAAAAAAAGAAAAGACCCCATGCCATTTTTTTATTTATATATAGCACAGGCACTGTCTGAGGAATACTCCCATCAGCCGTACCTGCTCTTGCTGTTATTAGCGGAAACAAGTGTAGGCTGGTGGGAGTATTTCTCACATCTGTCAACGCCTCTGTGACCAGAGGTAAACTTTTTATTGCCGGTCATAGCTGCTGGCTCACGCTGTCATCTGACAGTGTCGGAGCCACAGCACAATGGTAATAATTTTACAGCTGATCAGAGCCGCTGGAATTTCTCATGCTGTCATGGAGATGACAGCATAGGAAACACACAATGTTCAGGGTGCCTAATCAGAACCACAACACAGACTTCCTGGAATAGTCCATACTCAGGAGCAGTGAACAATAGGTGATGGGTACGGACCCCATTCTTAACTGTTTGGGTTCGCCCAACTCTAGCTGCGTGTAAGTTAAACATCTGATTATATTAAAGGGAATCAGTTAGCAGACTGTGCAAGAGCAACATGATGGAGGGACATGGACCCTAAGTTCAGCGATCACATAGTTAACTAAATGCAGCAGTTGTGATAGAATCACAGTTATCTCTGCTGCAGATCTAGCCTTTCTCTGAATACTGAGATCTGTATAACCCTGCCCACACCACTGATTGGCAGCTCTCTGTGTACACTGTGCATAGGCAGTCAGCTTCTAATCAGTGGTAGATGCACACAACACCTAGACCTGTAGTGATAGTTTCCTGTTAATAAAACACTGATTTTATTGAAACAGCAAAATACACCTCAATAAGTGATGCACCACTGATATCGGCATCTCTGCGACTACACTTTGTGTTCCTCAAATTACAGTGCAAAACCTGCTGACAGAACTTGCAGTGTTCCATGTTATCGAGTAACTCTGTATGAGAAATGAGGAGTCATATATGTAATTTGCTAAAATGAGGGGGTATAAAAAAACCGAGAATTACTTATTTAAAATGCTAATATTCAAGATAACATCTTGAAAACAAGAATCTCCTTCAAAGCACTGTCCATTAGCTGATATGCACATGTCCTAATTTTTTTCATTGTTCAATGCATTTTTTATATTCTCCTGTACTAATCCTGTTAAGTGTCTCCAGCTATTTTTTTAACCTCTTCTACGACCTGAAAACATTTTCTCTTTAGTAATTTCTTCATTCTTGCAAATAAGAAGTCACATGAGGCTAGGTTGGGTGAGTAATGGCGGTGACCTTGATTTTTTGTCAAAAGTCATCCCTGGGGATGAGTATTGGTATTGCGCCTATGATTCGGAAACCAAACAGCAGCCTAGCCAGTGTAAAACAGCTTCATCGCCCAGACCAAAAAAAGCACAGAAAGTAAAATCAAATTTGAAGTCCATGATGATTTGTTTTTTCGACATCAAAAGAGTAATTCAAGTTGAATTTATTCCTCAAGGCACCACAGTGAGCCAACATTGTTGTCTGCAAGCACTGAAGCGACTTTGTGAAGTGGTGAGAAAAAAAAACTACCGGAATTGTAGTGATGGAAGGACTGGCTGCTTCATTATGACAGCGCGGCTGCCCAAAGAGTGTTCAAAATCAACAAGTTTTTGGAAAAAAATGGCATGAAAACGGTATCTCACCCCTCACGGTATCTTGCCCAACCTAGCCCCTGGGACGACTTCTTACTCCCAAGAACAAAGGAAAACCTTAATGTAAAGCATTTTCAGGTCGTAGAAGAGGATAAGAAAAAAGAGCTGGAGTCACTGAACAGCATTAGTTCAGAAGAAGATAAAAAATGTTTTGAGCAGTAGGAAACTGTTGGGAGAAGTGCATATCATTTGGACAATATTTTGAAGGCGATTCATGTTTTCAAGATGTTATCTTGAAAAAAAAAATTAAGTATTTGTCAATTTTTGGGGTACCCCCTATAGCACTGTGGATAGTTTCACTACAAATGTAAATACTCTCTAAAATGCAAAATGTCATCACATATGGTGGAACGTTCTAAAATAAATAGATGAATTTGGAAGTCAAGGGTTTATGTGGGGCTGGTAGACTAGTGCTCCATAATGTATGCTGTAGGATGCGCCAAAGAGAAACTGAGTTAAAATTTCTGTTCCAGGTGAAAGATGACCTAATTATGCTTTTAATGTGGATCGAGGCACATCATTTTCAAACTAAGCCCCACTAACAATTCCTAATGTGTAGCATTTCTATGCTTTGTTTAAACTAGCAAACAGTCAAGAAAAGAAACAACTATAGACTTAGAATATATCATCTAACTTGACAAGAAAACTCTTATTTCCTGATAAATAAGATTCATTAATGCCTGGAATGCTCCGGAGCAGCACTTCCTCTTAAGTCAAATCTCACGTTACATGTGAATTATTCTACTGTTCCATGTGACTAATGTATAGATCTACTGTATCTTTTCCTGCCAAAGAAAGCATATGGTTCTATAAATGTCAAGCTAACAAAACAATTTAGTATCATTTTATAGGCAACATATTGCAAATGACAAAACTATCCGCATTGTAAAGATTTATAGAAACATTTTCTACTGAGAAAAATGATACAATATGTATGGAAATAAACTATCCAGGATGTCTATGTTCATATATGTGCAAATGATATAGTGGACAGGCAGACTTGGCATTGTGAAAATTGGCACTAGTTTCACTTTGATTTTCATCATGGCATTAATAATAATCTTTATTTTTATATAGCGCTAACATATTCCGCAGCGTTTTACAGTTTGCACACATTATCATCACTTTCCCCGATGGGGCTCACAATCTAAATTCCCTATCAGTATGTCTTTGGAATATGGGAGGAAACTGGAGAACCCGGAGGAAACCCACGCAAACACGGGGAGAACAAACAAACTCCTTGCAGATGTTGTCCTTGGTGGGATTCGAACCCAGGACCACAGCGCTGCAAGGCTGCAGTGCTATCCAGTGAGCCACCATGCTCTGTCAACATTATATGATGGTGCTTTTGGCAAAAAAAAAAAGAAAAAGAGAAAATAAGGGCCCCTGTAAGAAATATTAAACTGAGCCCTTCTTTCTGGTTCCTGTCCCCCTTTTTCTGGCATTTGAGACACTAGCTCAACTTGCCTCTACTCACCTGTTCTGTCTTCTTATGGGTTCTCATGGTGTGTAATCTGACATACAACATAAACCTCTTCTGTCTTCAAAAATAAGCAGTTGTCTGTAGCATAATTTGTTTATTTGTCAACAGATGGATGTATAGAACAGAAGTGTATTAGTGGTAAAACTACAAGAATACAAATAACAGGTATAAGTATTGAGCTTAGAATATCACATAACTATGAAATTTAAATTTATTTATCCGACTACTACTCCCATCAGTCCAAGCCTGCTGTCGCTGATGGGTGTATTCATCAGACAGCGCTTGCGCTATAAATAAATAATATTTAAAAAATTATGTGGGTTCCCCTTTATTTTTGATAACTAGCCAGGCAAAACTGACAGCTGTGGGCTGCAATCCTCAGCTGTCAGCTTTAGCAAGGCTGGTTATCAGGAACAGAGGGGTCTCACATTGTTTTTTAAAATTATTTAAAAAAATAATAAAAAATAGCGTGGGGTCCCTCCATTTTTAACATTCAGTCAAGCTAAAGTAGACAGCTTGGGGCTGGTATTCACAGGCTGGTAAGATGTCATGGATATTGGCCCTACTATGCCTAAAAATAGCAGCCACCCCAGAAAAGGTGCATATATTAGATGAGCCAATTCTGGTGCTTTTCCCAAGTCTTACCACTTGCTTTGTAGCAGTGGCATGTGGGGTTAATATTTATGGGGTTGATGCCACGGTGAACTTTGGTGAACTCATTGTGTTACCAATGATCTCATTGAGGTCACAGCAGTTCATAGACCCGGCTGCGATGCTGTCACCGCTAGTCATTGAGATTTCACTTGCAGCAGCTCATTCTCTAGTGGCTTTCAATCTGGATAGTCGCATCTTGGCATTGTCCAGGTTGAAAACTATTTATCGCAGACATGGATTACAGTGTAGGACAAAACGTCGGACAGGTGATAGATATGTTTATTTTTTTATTTATTTGACAATACTTATATTTTTATAAGTATTGTCAATTGTCAAGCAACTCCAACTTTTTGGTCTTCTTATCCACTAATACACAAGTACTAAATTGTGCAAAAAACGGAAGCTATACTGTGATTAGCAGGGGAGTCCTTCCCATTTTCTGCTAGAAGGGGAATTTAAAGCCATAAAGGCCTCTGCTTTTCCTCCAGCTGGACTTCTAACAGCTTGCTGCATTCTACTATAGACTTCCATTACATTACTTTATATTTGTTTAAGACCAATTTGCATCTTTAATTCTGGTCCACACTTTTAACTAATATCACTATAAACCCGAAAATGAAATATGTTTAATCCCAGCTAAGTGAACAAAATTAATTATACAAAATTTGTTTTCACTTGGTAAACTGCTATTTGTACTCAGAAAGGCATGAACTTTTGCTGGCGCTCTGAGCTGATTACCATTTTGCTTTGCCCAAAGCATTGTAGAATTTGTATTTGATGCGAAAGTCCATTTTTGGCATATTCTGTGCAATGTGATAAAACTTTTATACACAAAATATAAAATGACCTAGGTATTAATGACAGCCTTGAGGTCTTCTCTAAATTAATTGAATCATTAATTATTTTCCAAGAAAAGTGAAAACAGAAGCAAAATATCTTTCTCATCAGCTACCAACAGGAGCTTGTACTTGCCAAACATCGCCATTTGTATAGTAATAATGATAATAATTAGGGATGATTAAAAAGCTTCAGATAACTCCTTAGCCAAATAGCTATAGCGCTTACCGAATAGCTGCATCGAGAACCCGTATACCTGAGCGCTCCCGATAATCAGCTGTTCGGCACCACAGCTGCATGTGTCACGGCTGTGCGACTGTCACAACAAATGCATGGAGAGCCCAACAAACAGGCTCTCCATGCATGTGTTGTGCCTGTCCCACAGCCGCAACAAATGCAGCGCAGCGCCGAGCAATGGCTTATCGGGAATGCTCCAGGTATCCGGTTACTGAGACAGCTATTTGGTAAGCGCTATAGCTATTTGGATAAGGACTTAAAGCTATTCGCTCATCCCTAATATTAATCATTACTTACATAGCGCCAACATATTCTGAAGGCGCTTTAGGCTATATGCACACAATGCGTTTTTGATGCATTTTTCTGGCATTTTTTCTGCGAGGAGATGGGCCACAAACACTATGGAATCCTTATGCAAGCTTATTCAATGACATTCTTAAAGTGCTGTGCACATGGTCAGTAGATTTCCATGCATATTTGCAGTGCATTTTTTCTGCAGCATGTCAATTCTTTTTGCATTTTTGCATCCATTGACTTCAATTGATTCAGTCAAATCCTTAGCAAAAACGCAGGTACAAAAATGTTTTAGGATTTGGTGTGGAATTGCTGAGTTTTTGTTTTGCTATTTACTGGCTTCCTATGTTGTTTCCCATGCTGTCATCTGTATGACACGATGGGAAACACCGGTAGGGTAGTTCTTTTAGGCGGTAATGCTACTGCCAGTAAAACTGTCAGTCAGAGCGCTGCAGGATCATGCTGTCAGATATCATTGTGACCCCGCAGCTGTGACTCTGACCCGCGATAACACTACCGCATACTGTCGGTCAGAGCGCTGTGGGATCATGCTGGCAGATGTCAGCATGACCTTGCAGCTGTGACTGCACCTGTGGTAATGGTACCGCCAGTAAGATTGTCAGTCACAGCGCTGTGGGATCATGCTGACAGATGTCAGCGTAAGACTGAAGTTGTGACTGTGACCCGCAGGTGTGGGCCAATGAAACTACTGCTCCATCGGGCTACGTCTGCTGTCACTGATAACAGTGACAGCAGGTGTCGCTGTTGGGAAACGTAGTCTCATCTTCCGGCACCTGTGCTCACAGTTAAAAGAAAAAGTAAAATTACATCATACATATTCAATCTAATATATAAAGCTCAAGTGTGTGTATGTATGTATGTGTGTATATATGTGTGTATGTCCGGTATAGGCATCCGCACCGTTGAAGCTACAGCCACAAAATTTGGCACAGTCACACATCTGGACCCCGAGAGTGTCCTAGGCTATGTTGTGTGGTGAAATTTTAACCCCGCACGTTCCAATTCACCAAACAAATTGCCCCTGTCTACATACTGGGGAAAAAGTGTGTGCGTGTCAAGCCCCGCCCCTCATTATGGTGTCATAATGCCCCTATCTACATACTGGGGAAACAGTGTGTGCGTGTCAAGCCCCGCCCCTCATTATGATGTCATAATGGTTGCCATGGCGATGCTGATGTCATCATAGGTTGCAAGCCCCGCCCCTCATTATAATGTCATAATGGTTGACTATGGGATGGAGGAAGTGTGATGGGTATATAGGCACTGGACTATGGGATGGAGGATATGTATGACGGGTATATGGGCACGGGACTATGGAATGGAGGATGTGTGATGGGTATATGGGCACTGGACTATGGGATGGAGGATATGTATGACAGGTATATGGGCACGGGCCTATGGGATGGAAGATGTGTGATGGGTATATGGGCATGGGACTATGGGATGGCAGTTATGTATGATGGGTATATGGGCACGGGACTATGGGATGGAGGATATGTATGACGGGTATATGGGCATGGGTCTATGAGATGAAGGATGTGTGATGGGTATATGGGCACTCGACTATGGGATGGCAAATATGTATGATGGGTATATGGGCATGGGACTATGGGATGGAGGATGTGTGATGGGTATATGGGCATGGGTCTATGAGATGAAGGATGTATGATGGGTATATGGGCACTCGACTATGGGATGGCAAATATGTATGATGGGTATATGGGCATGGGACTATGGGATGGAGGATGTGTGATGGGTATATGGGCATGGGCCTATGAGATGGAGGATGTGTGATGGGTATATGGGCACGGGCCAATGGGAAGGAGGATATGTATGATGGGTATACGGGCACGGGACTATGGGATGGAGGATGTGTGATGGGTATATGGGCACGGGCCAATGGGAAGGAGGATATGTATGATGGGTATATGGGCACGGGACTATGGGATGGAGGATAATTATAATTTGTTATAACTAACCACAGTTAGTTACTATGCCCGGGCAGCGCCGGGCTCTTCAGCTAGTTAAAAATAAAAGAAAGAGAATAATCTGGTTCAGTGGTACTGGTTTACACAGAGGTCCAGCAGCAAATAAGACAAAAACCACACACTTGTCACTTAAAACAGTTAAAAAGTTTGATATATTTGCACTTAGGCCCCTTGTCCTTTACGGGATAAAATGTACTCCTATTACATACTAGATGGAGGATCGATGCTATCGCATTGGGAAGGCGGTAATGTCACAATGGGGGCAGGCTTTGTAGCATTGAGAATCTCTCCCCCCATGTGCTCACCCACCTATCCACTCTCTCTTTCCCCATGTGCTGACTTCTCCCTTCTGTGCTCTCTTCTTTGACATTGCAACAGATCGCAGAGGATACATTTTGTGAGGTAAAACATTGTTTAAAAACAGTCAGTGAAATATTTTACCTCACAAAATGTATCCTCTGTGATCCCCTGCTGTAATGTCAGTATTGTATTTTGCTTCCTCCCCTGTACAGGAGATGTGGCGTTCTCCGTACAAGGTCAGACACAGACATTTATTAAAATGAAGTTTCGTTCATGGGAAAACCCCTTTAATGTGACCGGCATCCTCTGCCTGTAGACACGTCGCGCATCTGCAGCCGGGATCAGCCCAATGATTCACTGCGCCTGCGTGGAATTTGCGCAGACACAGTAAATCAGACCATCGCCATCTTTGTGCAGACAGATAGCGGCTGTCACATTAAAACTGTGCATGCGCTCCTCCTGTACAAAGAAGGCAGCGGTCAGTGAATCATTCTGCTGATCCCGGCAGCGGTGTGTTCGCGACGGTATTCCGCTGGTGGTACCAAGCAAAAGGCAGCATACGGCGTATACAGTGTGTGTGTGTATGTGTCTGTGTGTGTGGTGCGTACGGCATATACAGAGTGTGTGTGTGAGACACCCATCACTTGGTTGTCCCAATATGGCGGTTATTGAACTTACGCCGCTTGGAATTCTGTGATCCGGACACATCTGGACGGAACAGGATGTGAAGACATTACAAGGTAAGTATATATTAGTGGTCTGTGTTCTATGTCTGTTTTAACCCCTTTCTGACATTTGACGTACTATCCCGTCCACGGGCCCCGGGCCCCTATGACCGGGGACGGTATAAATAAATTAAAAAAAAAATATTCCATAATAAATTCATTTTTTGGAAATAAAGAAAAAAACAATAAAAGTACACATATTTAGTATTGCCGCATCCGTAACGACCCACCCTATAAAACTACAATTAGTTAACCCCTTTAGCAAACCCCTTAAAAATAAAAAACAAAGGAAAAAACAATGCTTTATTATCATACTGCTGAACAAAAACTGCAATAACGCGCGATCAAAAAGACGTATATAAGTAACCATGGTACCGCTGAAAAAGTCATCTTGTCCCACAAAAAAACGAGCTACAATAGAGCGTCATCAGAGAAAAGATAAAAAAGTTATAGCTCGCAGAATAAAGCGATGCAAAAATAATTTTTATATAAAATTGTTCTCATTGCATAAAAGCGCCAAAACATAAAAAAGACATAAATGAGGTATCGCTGTAATCATACTGACCAGAAGAAAAAAAATTGCTTTAGCAATTTTACCACACGCGGAACAGTGTAAACGCACCCCCCAAAAGAAATTCCTGAATTGCTGGTTTTTGTCCATTCTGTGTCACAAAAATCGGAATAAAAAGCGATCAAAAAATCTCACGTAACCGAAAATGATACCAATAAAAGTGTCAACTCGTCCCGCAAAAAATAAGACCTCGCATGACTCAGTGCGTCAAAATATGAAAAAATTATAGCTCTCAAAATGTGGTGATGGCAAAACCTATTTTTACAATAAAAGCGTCATTTAGCATATGACAGCTGCCAAACATAAAAACCCACCATAAATAGTAAATCAAACCCCCGTTCATCACCCCCTTAGTTAAGGAAAAATAATAAAATTAAAAAAAGTATATATTTCCATTTTTTGTTAGGGTTAGGGCTAGGGCTAGGGTTAGGGCTAGGGGTGTGTTGGGGTTAGAGTTAGAATTGTGGGTTTCCACTGTTTAGGCACATAAGGTGCTCTCCAAGCACAACATGGCGTCTGATCTCAATTCCAGCCAATTCTGCACTGAAAAAGTCAAACGGTGCTCCTTCCCTTCCAAGCTCTGCCATGCACCCAAACAGTGTTTTACCCCACATATGGGGTATCAGCCTACTCAGGGCAAATTAGCGAATCCTGCGTTGAGCAGGGGTTTGGACCAGATAGCCCAGGAGGTCTCTTCCAACTCTACGATTCTATGATTCTATAATTCCATGAAATTGCAAAACAACTTTTGGGGTCCAATTTCTCCTGTTACCCTTAGGAAAATAAAAAATTGGGGGCAAAAATATCATTTTTGTGAATAAAATATGATTTTTATTTTCACGCCCGGGCATTATAAACTTCCATGAAGCACTTGGGGGTTTAAAGTGCTCACCACACATCTAGAATAAGTTCCTTGGGGGGTCTAGATTCCAAAATGGGGTCACTTGTGGGGAGTTTCAACAGTTTAGGCACATCAGAGGCTCTCCAAACGCGACATGACACCCGCAGACCATTCCATCAAAGTCTGCATTCCAAAAGTCACTACTTCCCTTTCGAGCCCCGACGTGTGCCCATACAGTAGTTTTCTCCCACATATGGGGTATCAGCATACTCAGGACAAATTGGACAACTTTTGGGGTCCAATTTCTCCTGTTACCCTTAGCAAAATAAAAAAATTGGGGGCTAAAAGATCATGCTTGTGAAAAAAATATGATTTTGTTCTTTTCACGCCCGGGCGTTATAAGCTTCTATGAAGCACTGGGGGATTCAAAGTGCTCACCACACATCTAGATAAGTTCCTTGGGGGGTCTAGTTTCCAAAATGGGGTCACTGGTAGGGGGTTTCCACTGTTTAGGCACACCAGGGGCTTTCCAAACGTGGCATTGCGTCCGATCCCAATTCCAGCCAAAAATGTCAAATGGCGCTGCTTCCCTTCCAAGTTCTGCCATGCGCTTAAATAGTGGTTTACCCCCACATGTGGGGTATCAGCATACTCAGGACAAATTGCACAATAAATTTTGGGGTCATGTTACCCTTGGAAAAATAAAAATTTTGGGTGAAAAGATCATTTTTGCAGAAAAAATATGATTTTTTAAATTGTATGGCTGTACGTTATAAACTTCTGTGAAGCCCTTGGGGGTTCAAAGTTCTCACCACACATTTAGATAAGTTCCTTGGGGGTCTAGCTTCCAAAATGGTGTCATTTGGGGGGGTTTCCACTGTTTTGGAACATCAGGGGCTTTCCAAATGCGACATAGCATCCGATCTCAATTCCAGCCAAAAAAGTCAAATGGCACTGCTTCCCTTCCAAGCTCTGCCATGCGCCCAAATAGTCGTTTAGCCCCATATATGGGGTATCAGTGTACTCAGGACAAATTGCACAATAACTTTTGGTGTCCTGTTACCCTTGGGAAAATAAAAATTGGGGTGAAAAGATCATTTTTGTAGAAAAAATATGATTTTTAATTGTACGGCTGTACGTTATAAACTTCTGTGAAGCCCTTGGGGGTTCAAAGTTCTCACCACATATCTAGATAAGTTCCTTGGGGGGTCTAGTTTCCAAAATAGGGTCACTTGTGGAGCATTTCAACTGTTTAGGCACATCAGGGGCTCTCCAAACGTGACATGGCGTCCGATCTGAATTCCAGCCAATTTTGCGTTGAAAAAGTCAAATGACGCTCCTTCCCTCCTGAGCTCTGTCATGTGGCGAAACAGTGGTTCCCCCCACATATCAGGTATCAGTGTAGTCAGGACAAATTGCACAATAACTTTTGCAGTCCAATTTCTCCTGTTACCGATGGCAAAATAAAAAAAATTGGACCTGAAGTAATTTTTTTTGTGAAAAAAAGTTAAATGTTCTTTTTTTTAAACATTCAAAAATTCCTGTGAAGCACCTGAATGGTTAATAAACTTCTTGAATGTGGTTTTGAGCACCTTGAGGGGTGCAGTTTTTAGAATGATATCACTTTTGGGTATTTTCTATCATATAGACCCCTCAAAGTGACTTCAAATGTGATGTGGTCCATAAAAATAAAATGGTGTTGCAAAAATGAGAAATCGCTGGTCAACTTTAAATCCTTATAAGTTCCTAACAAAAAAAAATTTTGGTTCCAAAATTGTGCTAATGTAAAGTAAAGATATGGGAAATGTTATTTATTTAGTTTTTTGTGTGCCATATCTCTGTGATTTAAGGGTATAAAAATTCAAAGTTGTAAAATTGCGAAATTTTCAAAATTTATAGCCAGATATATTTTTAGAGTCTAAGTCCCAAATAGGGCAAGTATATAACATTTATGACTCAAACTAGATTAAAACAACCGTGCTGTAATTAGTCCCCATGTTAGTAACAATTATAAAGATGCCAGGTTAAAATGTTAGTTCCAGTAGTTCTCTCATTGCTGGATATTGTCAGGGAACATCATAGTAGATGCCATTTAATATGTTTCCTGACAATATCCAGCAATGAGAGAACTACTGGAACTAACATTTTAGCCTGGCATCTTTATAATTGTTAGTAATATTGGGACTATTTTCAGCACGGCTGTTTTAATCTACTTTGAGTCATAAACTTTATATTCATTATATACAGGGTTGATCATTTGTATGGACACACCTAAATAAAATAGGAATGGTTGGTGATATCAGCTTCCTGTTTGTGGCACATTAGTGTATGGGAGGGGTAAACTTTTCAAGATGGGTGGTGACCATGGTGGCCATTTTGAAGTCGGACATTTTAGATCCAACTTTACTTTTTCCAATGGGAAGAGGGTCATGTGACACATCAAACTTATTGAGAATTTCACAAGAAAAACAATGGTGTGCTTGGTTTTAATGTAACTTTATTCTTTCATGAGTTATTTACACGTTTATTACCATTTATAAAATGTGTTCAAAATGCTGCCCATTGTGTTGGATTGTCAATGCAACCCTCTTCTTTCACTCTTGACATGCTGATAGCAACACTGCAGAAGAAATGCTAGCACACGCTTCCAGTATCTGTTGTTTCAGATGCTAAACATCTTGTATCTTCACAGCATAGACAATTGTCTGCAGATGACCCCAAAGATAAAAGTCTAAGGGGGTCAGATTGGGGGACCTTGGTGGCCATTCAGCTGGCCCATGACAAGCAATCCACTTTCCAGGAAACTGTTCATGCAGGAATGTTCGAACCTGACACCCATATGTGATGGTATGGTGTGGTATATGGGGTACAAAGATAGTGGGGCCATAGCATGGCCTAGCCAGTCTCCAGATCTCAACCCCATAGAAAACCTTTGAAGGGATTTGAAAGTTCATGTTGCCCAGCGACAGGCTCAAAACATCACTGCTCTAGAGGGGGTCTGCATGGGCCAACATAGCACCAACAGTGTGTGCCAATCTTGTTAAGACTTACAGAAAATGTTTGACCTCTGTCATTGCCAACAAAAGATATATAACAAAATATTGAGATGAACGTTTGTTAATGACCAAATATTTATTTTCCACCATAATTTGCAAAATAAATCTTGCCAAATCAGACAAAGTGATTTTCTGGATTTGTTTTCTCATTTTGACTCTCATAGTTGTCAATTACAGGCCTCTTTCATCTTTTTATGTGGGAGAACTTTCACAATTGGTGGATGACTAAATATGTTCATTCTGTTTATGCTCCTACATAGGCTGTTGACAATGTGTGTTTGTGTTTACTTATTCGCTTACTAATGAGGGTGTCGGGCTGACATCTTTTCATTACTAAGGCCTGTTTCACACTTGCTTTTTTTTGCAGCGCGTTTTTCCCGCAAAAAAACGCATTGAAAAACGCATACAAAAGCATACAACTGCTGCGTTTTTTTCAAGCATTTTTATGAGCATGCATGAAAAAAACGCAGCGTTTTTATGCGTTTTTAGTGCGTTTTTACCGCGTTTGCGTTTTTTTCCAACATTAGGTGGCCCCTCACACTAACCCAAACCATGACTTTACTAACCCTAACCCTGACCCTAACCCTAACCCTAACCCTAACCCTGACCCTAACCCTAACCCTAACCCTAACCCTTAACCAAACCATACTTAACCCTAACCCTAACCCTAACCCTAACCCTGACCCTAACCCTTAACCAAACCATACTTAACCCTAACCCTAACTCTGACCCTAACCCTAACCCTGACCCTAACCCTAACCCTAACCCTAACCCTGACCCTAACCCTTAACCAAACCATACTTAACCCTAACCCTGACCCTAACCCTGACCCTAACCCTAACCCTAACCCTAACCCTGACCCTAACCCTTAACCAAACCATACTTAACCCTAACCCTGACCCTAACCCTAACCCTAACCCTAACCCTGACCCTAACCCTTAACCAAACCATACTTAACCCTAACCCTGACCCTAACCCTAAGCCTAACCCTGACCCTAACCCTAACCCTAACCCTAACCCTGACCCTAACCCTTAACCAAACCATACTTAACCCTAACCCTGACCCTAACCCTGACCCTAACCCTTACCCTAACCCTAACCCTGACCCTAACCCTTAACCAAACCATACTTAACCCTAACCCTAACCCTGACCCTAACCCTAACCCTAACCCTGACCCTAACCCTTAACCAAACCATACTTAACCCTAACCCTGACCCTAACCCTAACCCTAACCCTGACCCTAACCCTAACCCTAAACCCCCTTAACTAACCCTAACTCTAACCCAAACCCCTAAATTCCATGGTTAACAAAAAAAAACGCATGTGCAAAAAAACGCATACATAAGCATGCCAATGCGCACATATGCGCACCCATAGACTTATATTGGGTGTCTTGCTGTAAAAAAACGCATTGCGCGCGCATGCGTTTTTTTGAGGCAAATCGGACGCACAAAAAATGCAACAAGTTGCATTTTGTGCGCCCGAGCGCATACCGCAAAAAAACGCATGCGCGGTAAAACGCGTACAAACGCATGTGTATGCGCACATAAGCTCATCCCATGCAAAGTATAGGAAAAAAAAACGCATGCGCTATTTAGCGCTAAATTACCGCGAAAAAAAACGCAAATGTGAAACCAGCCTAAGCCTACTTTAGAGCTAGATGTCAATGACAGATGCTGACACCAAGCCCTACTGCATCAACATGAAAAAGGTGGTGTTGAACCAATAAATTACATCACAAAACTTTCTTAAACATATCTTTATTTAGTTCAAAAAAGCATTCATTGCTGCACAAAAACCCATGCAAAAACGCATACAAAAATGCAGCAAAAAAGCACAAAAAATGAGGCAAAAATGTGAGTTTTTTCTGCAGCATTTTACTTCCAAGAGACACAGAAACCTTGCAAAAATTTCTGCAAGCAAATACTCAATGTGCGCACATAGCCATACAATTGAGTGAACAGTTTAAGGGAGTTGATACTTACTTACTACTGTGGTCTGACTGGTGGTCGCGTGGCTAACCCTAGAACGCATGACCATAAAAATCTATACTTTCACATACCTGGGGCCTTTTAGGCCCATGTGCAAATAACATGGAATAACTCAAACAAAAATAATTTTCAAAGTCTATTTGAAAATTGCAAAGTAAGGATGCATTCCCACTAGCGCTGGTGTCTGCCAGGAGGAGATCTGTAATGGATCTGACCTCCTGGTGACCCCAGATAAGGCTGGCGGAATCCTGGCATTCCAGCAGCCTTAACTGGAGTTGCCAAGAGATCAGATCCATTACGGATCACCTCCTGGCAGACCCCAGCGCCAGTGGGAACACAGCCTAAGATGTGAATAATTCAAAACATTACTATGTGCAAAAAAGAACAAAAGATTAACTGAACGGGCTTAAAATGCCCAATATACGCATTCAATATAACTCTTTATAATAATGTTTTTTTGTCTAAAAGTTTTTTATATAAAAGTTGCAGTAAACATGCTGCAGGAATATCTCTTTTCAAAGGTTCCTTTTCTACTTTACTGATGACCGCAACAACTGACAGGACGAGTTCTCTTGTTATCAAAATGAAGGCTTCTCCGAATATCCTCAGATCTATCGACTGACATTGTTGCTTTGTAATGTGGATCTGAAAAAGGGTTCATAAAGAGTTCTCTGATAGGAGCATCGTATGATTTTGTACTCCCTGCCAGAAGAGTAAGGCCAATATAAGCATACAGTTCCTCTTTTGTTATATTTTTCCATGTTTTTTTTCTTCCTGAAGCAATACGTTTTCCTTCTAAGTTAGTACACAAAACTACCTCATCTACAATATCATCTGAAAAAAATTTACAGAACATACCTCTTTTGGACAAGAATTGTGGAATTCCTACAGTTCCTTGAGCAACTCTTACAATATTATGTGATGGGGTTCGTCCAAGAACCTCAGCAGTACTGTTCCAAAAAACATTAGTTTTGGATGTTCTATTTGTACGTTCTGCTGGATCCATTACTTGTTCATCATCTGAAGAATCACTGGACGATGAAGTAGAGACATTAGCTGGTGGCATGTACTCTTCATCAGACAAAGAAAGTTCACTGTCTTCATCACTATCAAAAATGATTGCTTCAATTTCTTGGTCAATCAAACCCCTGGATGTAGACTGTGCCATTGTAACCTTAGAAGTCAGTAAACTAAAATGAAAAAAAAAAACATTACAATCAGGGTTATACACTCTTTGTTATTGTGTGTGCTAAGGGTAAAGTGCAGACCCCTCCTCTCACCTTCAGCAGGTCACCACTTTCTTTTAGGTGCAGTAGAAGCTTTTGAATTTTTGGAACTCAGAAAGTTTCTTTTTCAAGAAACAAGAAAGCTGACTCCTTCCTCCAAAGTCTCTTCAGCAAGTAGCACACAATGAACAGTGTTCAGGACCTATGATGATGTCATAGACACATGACGTTGTGAGGGAGTCTCCTTCCCAAGATCACATGACCATGTAGTCAGGCAGAATTCACACTCTTCATAGCAACAGCAGAGTCATAAAGACTGAGTCAAAGTCTTCCCCAGCATCAGTGAAGACAAAAATACTTAGGAACACATGTAAACCTAGTACGGGCCTAAAAGGCCCCAGGTATGTGAATATGGGGTATTCACAAAAAAGAGTTGTTATACCGAAATGCCTGTAACATAAAAATAAATGAACAACTGGAAATGACAAACAACTATATACCTAAGGAATACCTAGAGTTTCAAAATTCTAACTAAAGTAATCTTGCAGAAAATAGAAAACAATTAACAGGGCGAGCCTGCGAGGCCCCAGGTATGCATTCTAGGGTTAATGGAAGGTATGTGTCACTGGGATGGCAGCTCCCTGTGATGTAGCCCAGAGTGTTTTCTTAAGTAGTTGTTGTTCATATTTGGGTCCAGGCTACAGGTAGCTTTGAGAGTTGGGAGGGTCGGGCTACCCATGTACCACACACTGTGGGGAGGGGGCTCACTGTACCGCGTTTTGGCTGAAGATATGTGTGGTTGTGAATCTGCAGGACCTGTGATGAGGTCATGAACATGTGACTAGCCATGTGACTGGTAACTGGGAGTGGTTACAGGCTATCTAAGGAAAGTGTGTTGCACAGGTATGAGAGAGTGCTAGGAGTCTCTCAGTGTGGACAGAGCTCCCATGTTCCCGGCTTGGACATCGCTGACATCGCATAGCCTGGGGAAGCCGTGCCGGCGAGTCCGAGCCAAAAGGAGCTGACGTCTTGAAAGGCGTGTGATACTGACCAGGGTCAGAGAGAAATGTGTACAGGATGCCTCTGCGGTAAGAGGGATCTGGGAACCTGCGTGGCCAACAGGTAACGGTCTTGAAAACCGTGTGATACTGACCGGGGTCAGAAAGAGACTGTGTGTGAACTGATATCTATCAGATGACTCTGAGGACAAGAGGGATCCGCGAACCTGTATGGGTGATCCAACAAGTAACGGTCTTGACAACCGTGTGTTATTCTGACCGGGGTCAGTGAAAAACTGTTTGAGAAGTCGCTATAGGGTGCCTCTGTGGATAAGACGTACTCGAGAACCTGTGTGGCTGACACCAGCAGGTAACGGACCGGAGTCAGTGAGAAGTATTTCCAGTGAGAGACTGTATCTGTATCCATGTGCTAAAGCTGAATGTTTAACAGACAGTGCAAATGGCTGCTGGAACTGTCTTAGTAATAAACTGAATGGCTTCATTTTAAACCCTGAGCGTGCCAGTGTTTACCTCAAAGATCTGCGAAGTGAGTAATCCCCGTCCACTCACATGGTGGAACTTTACACTACCTTATAAGTCAATGCTCAATCATTTAAAGGTCCTTACATACCATAGGTGCCTTAAAAAAAAAAGCCTCTAAAGGTTCAGTTTTCTTCCTTCTCAATGAGCATTGCCTTGCCAGTAAGACTTCCTATTTCAGCTTGTTGATTGCACAGGGAGAACCAGTCTACCCTGATAAACACTGTCTGGCACTGTCATTTGGGCACTGTCATGTGGAAAGACTGTATAGACAATGTGAAAAGAGTCTTGTCCGATTAGAAAATGGGATAGGTTTTGGAAAACCTTCTCACCTTTCCTGGTTATGCAACAACAACCATAGACAGTGCTTGGATTCGGCTGCTGCAGACCCACAGGAATAAAAGATAGTGATTGTAGGAAAAATGGGTTTAATTCTGTGCTGCCGGACAGGGAGATTGTAGATAAAGCCAAGGATCCAGGAAAAAGAAAATGCAGTTTATTAGACTACGAGTGTCGACATAGCAACTCTTCTTCATTGGGACACACCACAGATCTGTGCTTTGTCCTGAAGATGAAGTGTTGCTACTTTGAAGCATGCAACGCAGAATTTAACCCATTTTCCAACAATTACTATTTGGGCACTGTTGGTTTTGAATCAATTATAGCATAATATCCACACTACATATGTATAGGAAAAAGGGAGCAAAGCACCATTACCTACGTCCCTCCATATGTACTTTATGTATAAAGCCACATTATTTATTCTTTTTATTTCCCTGTGAGCCACATAATAACGATTAACCATTTTTTTTACCTAGTTTTCTTTCTTTTTCTTAAACCATTCTTCCATAGCGGAGCGCTCTGCCTGCCTCAGGACTCCCTTTGGACAAGTCTGCCTTTGGTTAATCAAACAACCTCTTGAAATCAGAATTCCAATTGCCAACTTTGGCTTAGTTTGGAAAACCAGCATATTTTCAATAAAAAACGTAACACGTTAGTTAAACAAGTCATATGTATGTATCAGCAATTTAGTGAGGCTAAAATTAAAATATAACTTTTAATCCTATTGCTTAAAAAGTGACAAATATAAGAATAAATGACAAAAAGACTTCCAACCTAAGCACACTGCCGGACCACAATTATGACCCAGGCAATAAAGACCTTCCTTTTCACAGTTTTATCTTACTAGATATTTGCTTCTTAAATTTGGGCCAATCCCAGGCCATCATATACTGTATCTGTATCTTAACCACCAACAGTAGATTGATATAAGTTGCTTAAAGCTATTAGACACTTGAAAACAGTTTTCTCAATTATCCCTTATACACATATGACACTCGTCTCAGTGTCACCATAAACTCAGGATAACTGCTGCAATGTAGAAATTAATTCATTCCAGACAATTTGCACCCTATGAGCATTATACAAAATAAACAAAATATATAGAAAAGCAATGGTCTCACACATCCATCTTACTTGTACATCAAGTATGCTGGAGTTCCATGGAGGCCCTCATATTATTGAGTAGACCCTGATCCCATTGCTCCAGCCCTTACAAGGGCAGGCCACAGCTAGCCCTCACAAAGAACTTGCCCTGTATTACTTAGCTGTGCCTCCCTACGTGTTTCCCCCTTCTGGGGTCTTCAGGGGAGGCTCCTGCACACACATAAGCATCCTGTTTAACCCCAGATACTCCTAATGATGGCTCATGACAAGCAAGATCCATCATTAGGAGTATTTGTAAGGGCTGGAGCAATGGGTCTCTGGTCTGTAGGGCACCATCCTGCTGATCACAGAGAAATCAAATTCTATAGCTCTTATTTTAATAAGATGAGTATACTACTATCACATTTTACTTAAGCGATTTTAATGACTGATTATTTCTCTCTTTTCTTTGTTTCAGGATGGGAAAATCTGCAGATTGCATCACTTTAATGCCACATTGACAAACAAAACCATTGAAATAGAGCCAGGATTTCAGGTACATTGCAGCATTGTGACGGTTACATTAAAGGCTTATGTCTGGCGTAATTTAAAGCCTTAATTTTCTTTAACATATATGCATTCACACCAGCCACAATAACTTTATGTTCAGCGTGTGTCTTCATACACAAGATAAAGGTGGATAATTCTCCATACCATAACATACAAGCCATTCTTCCATATGCCATAAATGTTTGAAAGATGAAGGTCGCACCTTGAGAGAAACATGCATGTGTGTCTAAAGGCAGGGCAATCTCAGTGCTGGAACCCGCAATTGTTACCAGTGAAATCAAACTATTTTTTTTGTGAAATCAAATAGGAAAATTTTTTTAAGTTAAAAAAAACGGTATTTATAGTAATTAAAAATAAATTAAATCCTTTGAGCTTTCTCTTTAAATTAAAATATGATATCTATTAATTTGTGCATTGGGTCAAATATTAGTGATGTGCGAATAGGCTCGGATAACGTCTTATCTGAGCATACTCGGGTGTTTTTTGAGCACCTGGGCGTGCTTCTATATTATGTTCGAGTCCTTGCGGCTGCATGATTTTTGGTTATTAGGCAGCCTGAACACATGAGGGAATTCCCTAACAAACAGGCAATCCCCTCATGTCTGTCTAACAGCCTCAAATGATGCACCCTCAGGCACTCGAACATAACATACGAGCGCGCCCAAGATACTCAGATAACACCTGAGCATACTCAGATAAGACGTTATCCAAGCATGCTCGCTAATCACTATCAAATATCAAAGCAAGAATTAGTTTAGGAAAGCTTAGTCTAAAACTCTTCTTGAGAATAATATGCATATAGCTCTTCTCAAGAACTAAGAAAACTGCAACCAAAATGGGCATACAGTGATTACTAGGTTTTGCGATACTACCTATTATTTATCAGCTGTCCCACAAGTACAGTGGGTATGGAAAATATTCAGACCTCATTAAATTTTTCTCTCTTTGTTTCATTGCAGCCATTTGGTAAATTCAGAAAAGTTCATTTTTTTGTCATTAATGTACACTTTGCACACCATCTTGACTGAACAAAACAGAAATGTAGAAATTTTTGCAAATTTATTAAAAAGAAAAGCTGAAATATCACATGGTCATAAGTATTCAAACCCTTTGCTCAATATTTAGTAGGAGCACCCTTTTGAACTAGTACAGCCTTGAGTCTTCTTGTGATTGATGCAACAAGTTTTTCACACCTGGATTTGGGGATCCTCTGCCATTCTTCCTTGCAGATCCTCTCCAGTTCTGTCAGGTTGGATGGTGAACGTTGGTGGACAGCCATTTTCAGGTCTCTCCAGAAATTCTTAATTGTGTCTAGGTCAGGGATCTGGCTGAGCCAGTCAAGAGTGGTCACAGAGTTGTTCTGAAGCCAGTCCTTTGTTAATTTAGCTGCTTAGGGTCACTGTCTTGTTGGAAGGTGAACCTTCGGCCAATTCTGAGGTCCAGAGCACTCTGGAAGAGGTTTTCATCCAGGATATCTCTGTACTTGGTCACATTCATGTCTCCTTCAATTGCAACCAGTCATCCCGTCCCTGTAGCTGAAAAACAAAACCCATAGCATGATGCTGCCACCACCATGTTTCACTTTTGGGATTGTATTGGGCAGGTGATGAGCAGTGCCTGCTTTTCTCCACACATACCGCTTAGAATTATCACCAAAAAGTTCTGTCTTCGTTTCATTAGACTAGAGAATCTTATTTCTCATAGTCTTGGAGTCCTTCATGTGTTTTTTTTAGCAAAGTCTATGTGGGCTTTCATATGTCTGGCTCTGAGGAAAGGTTTCCGTAGGGCCACTCTGCCATAAAGGCACGACTGTTGGAGGGTGGCTGTGATAGTTGGCTTTGTTGAACTTTCTCCGATTTCCCTACTGCATCTGTGGAGCTCAGCCACAGTGATCTTGGGGTTCTTCTTTACTTCTCTCACCAAGGCTCTTCTCCCACGATTGCTCAATTTGACTGGACGGTCACGTCTAGGAAGACTTCTGGTGGTCCCAATCTTCTTCCATTTAAGGTTTATGGAGGCCACTGTGCTCTTAAGAACCTTAAGTACTGCAGAAATTCTTTTCTAACCTTGGCCAGATGTGTGCCTTGTCGCAATTCTGTCTCTGAGCTCCTTGGCCCATTCCTTTGACCTCATGATTCTTATTTGGTCTGATGCACTGTGAGCTGTGAGGTCTTATATAGACAGGTTTGTGCCTTTACAAATCAAGTCCTATCAGTTTAATTAAACACAGCTAGACTCCAACGAAGGAGTAGAACCATCTCAAGGTGGATAACAATGAAGTGGACAGCATGTGACTTAAATATGAGTGTTTGAGCAAAGGGTCTGAATACTTATGACCATGTGGTATTTCAGTTTTCCTTGTTTAATAAATTTGCAAAAATTTCTACATTTCTGTTTTTTTCATTCAAGATGGGGTGCAGAGTGTATATTAAAGAGAAAAAAATAACTTTTTTTGAATTTACCAAATGGCTGCAATGAAACAAAGAGTGAAAAATTTAAAGGGGTCTGAATACTTTCTGTACCCACTGTAGATGATTAACCCTTGAATGATACATCCTTGCATGTGATTAGCGGTCTGCAAATCCCATATAAGGTGTAATGTGACAAGCCCCGATTGTGCAGAAACAGCAGGAATCTTAAGAGCGTGTAAAACACAGCTCCTTGTTACCATCCCTTGTAAATTTTTTGTAACACTTCTTCAACAATCTCTTCAAGAAAAGTACAGAATAGTGATATACCTGTTATTGCAGTTTACACAGGAGAACAATTACTTAATGTCTCACATCATGTCATTTAGCTATTTTTTTATATTTTAATTTTTTTTCTTACCTCAAGCAGTTACATGGGCCCCCATGGACTGATCCAGAGGGTAAGAAGTCGATAGAAGAGCACAAGATAAATAATGGATCTCTGAACATAACCGAAGACAAACCACTGTAAAATGACATTTCCTAAAGTTTCTTATTTACAGTCATCTTCAGTTTCTTTATGGACTTGGAAAGCATTAAGATGTGCTACATTTCTAAAGCATGATGTTTTATTTTCACTAAATTATGGGTGTTTGTACTGTACGATAGTGTTATAAATATAAAGCTATACATATAATACATTTGTTAATAGTTTTTAGCAATAATGATGTAGATTTGAATGTTTGAAGAAAAGCTTTGTAAGACAGTGGATATTTGAATACATGTTGAACTTGAATGTTTCCTTTTTAGCTTGTTACAAATACAGATAAATCTGTTTCTTATACATTGTCTTGGCATTTCTTAAAACCTATAATTTATACATAAGAACATGATGAACATAATACAAGTTATGTACTGTATCTCCAGCAGTCCCATAGACAATGAATACAGAGCATGTACTTTTTTATTACGGTATATTTTCCACGCACCTCTACTGGCATCATTGGGGGTCTTAGCCATCAAATGTACAGTTTTCAGCAACGTATTACCGATCTTTTGGTAATGGATGCCAGCCATTTCTTGGAGTACATTTCTACTGGTGCACAGTAGTTGAAAAATACTCCAAAACTTCGAGAAGTGCACACTACCTTTACAATTTTGCACACCTTATTCCAGTGTTGCCTTCATTAGGACCGGTGTATAC
The DNA here is from genome assembly GCF_039654945.1 of Dendrobates tinctorius. NCBI lineage: Eukaryota > Metazoa > Chordata > Amphibia > Anura > Dendrobatidae > Dendrobates > Dendrobates tinctorius. Next base: position 15,580,528 of record NW_027361705.1, on the reverse strand, counting down.
ATCCCCAGTCTTAATGAGTTAGGCCAAAATGTTCATTACAGGGGTGTCCACTACTAGGACAATTGCTTTCATGATCTAAGTGTTTCGCCCAGATAAAATAAAAAAGTGTAAACTCACCTCCCACATTAGTAGTTTCCCAGCTTGTTGGCGCTTGTGGTCCCGGAGTTCTCAGGCGGTTGTTGTGACACGTGGTGCCCACCACCCAATCAGCACTGGCGTCTCTATTCCTTCATACAAGTTGAACATGAAGAGGAAGTCAGAGATCAGGTGCAGCCCTGACTTCCTCTTCATGTTCAATTCGTGTGATGGTGGGGACATTGATGACAGCACTGATTTTTTCCGGCACCACATGTCACACAACAACTGAATGAAAACCATGGGACTGCGACTACAGACACTGCTGAAATTGTGCCGGAACGGGAGGCGAGTATAAGCTTTTTTATTTTATCGGTGCCAAAGATTTAGATTAATAAAGGGTTGTTCTAGTAGTGGGAAAACCCTTTAAGTGAGCACATCAAAATAAATGTTATTTTGTGCTACAAGCCACTTAGAGAAAGAGAAGACATGCAAGAAAAATTTTCACACCAAAAATAGTACGTTAATCTTATTTCATTAAATAAAAAATTAAGAAAACACCAGTTTACAATATAACTTAGAATCCACATAATTCATGATAAAAAAAGTGTAATAAGCCAAGATAAAATACAGCAATATGACAGACAGTCTTATCGAACCTAAATGCAAAAATGCTATTAGACCAAAATAATGTAATAGCAATCAGCAGCATAAATTAGTATCCACAATAAAGCAAGAGATATCTTGTGAAAGAGGATAAATCCAAAAATGGAAGCGGTCCATGGGGTGCAAAGAACAAAGCTTCATGGCTAAACCTTAAGCTATTTTTCACTGTATTGCGAGTCGCAGTGTATAACTATACGTGTGTACATAAATATATATATTTATGCTAATGTAGGAAACGTAGGAAACAGCAGCAACGCGAGACTGGAAGCAGAGAAAGGAATAAAGGGGATTTAATGATACAGTGGATACTCCATGCAGGGAGAAGTGGGGAAAGGGCATACTTCAGCGGGGTTATTATAACTAGGAAAGAGCAGGTTTAGGCAAATAAGGCAAGAAGTTCAGAAGTAATAAACTTAGCAAACCAGCAACTTCAGCAGTTGGAGTCCTGGGTGTAAACGTTGGCATCAAGGCCATGGCGTTTATGGGTTCCAGTGTAGTCCTGGAAAAGATGGCGATCTGGACTCTGGTGATGACTGTGATTCCTCGAGGTCCTGGTGATGATCCTGGGTCCGGAAGATGAGGGGGAGGAGAGGACAAAGTCTCTATACTGGACAGAGTTTATCACAGCTGACTGGTGACTATATGTGGACTTATCAGGGCACAGTTCAAAACGGGTCACCTGGCTTTCCTGCCAGTATGGGTGCATGTCTCCGTTCCTCCCATGGGACTTACGACTCACTGTCAGAGGTGTCCGCGACATTGGTGGTGTCAGCGGTAGCAACACAGTCGGTGATGTCAGTGGTAGCAGCGTAATCGACGGACACAAGGCAAGTGTCTGTCGACAGTCTCTGGTAATGGCACTGTGGCCCTTCAGGCTTGGGCCTGCTCTGATGCGATGCTCCGAGGTCGGAGCACTCACACTGTCCACCTGTGCGCTGCGCGTTCCTGCCAAGTCTGACCTGTTTTCCAGCACGCTGCGGCCTTTTTAGCTTAGCCGTGCCCCCTGTCACTGGGTACAAAAATTGGTTCGGGGCCTGAAGCTTTCCCCTGTGCAACAGAGGTGACAGCCCCGACAGTTCCGGATCTGGAGCTGGTTCTTCTCCTTACACTAGCATCTGACCGGTGTCTCCTGATTCGCTTTTTCAACTGTACTATAGTGCATCCCACATATTGCAATTTGCACAAAGTACATTCTGTCAAATAAATGACACCTTCTGTATTACAGTTAATATAACTTTTAATATTTTAAAGGTCCTGTGGATTTAGAAGAAAAATTGTACTCTTATTAATATATGAATATGTTTTTCACAGTTAGGAACCACATTTGTATGACCCCTTATGATGTAACCACTTTTTCCATTTGTCATTTTCATACTTTTTTTTCCCTGTTTTCCTCTCATTGATGTTTTTATTATTTTTATTTTTGTCTCACGATATGTCAATATGTATACTGCTGCGGATAGGGTAACAAGGTTTGATTGCTTTGATTTTTTACCTACCAGTAATTACCACCTGTTATACACCTGTCTGACTTTTTGACGTATACTTAAGTCGCGAGCTAGATACCTTACACAGACCGTGATTAAGACTTCACAGTTGAAAACTCGTCAGTCGGTAGTCCATTTGAATCACTGTGTTTGTCTACACTATGCCTATTTTAACAAAACAAGAATAAAAAATGAAGCTCCTATTTTTCCATGCTGGAGTATCATTCTTTTTTCATTTCTGGCATCTGCACACCTAAAGCCAGGGCGGCTCCGTGCATGGAATCTACTCCTGCGAAGAGGCTGAATACGGTGAGCTGACTCTCCTATTCCCTTTCCCTTTATATATACTGTAGGATAGAGGTGCATCTCACATTATAGTAGTGTGAGTGACACTCTATGCCAGTGTTTCTCAACTCCAGTCCTCAAGACCCACCAACAGGTCAAGTTTTCAGGATTTCCTTAGTAATGCACAGATGATGGAATTAATGCTTGAGCAGGTGATGAAATTATCACCAGTGCAATGCTAAGGATATGCTGAAAACTTGACCTGTTGGTGGGTCTTGAGGACTGGAGTCGAGAAACACTGCTCTATGCAGACGTGTGCAATTTGATTACTAGGCAGCCACCCCACGGATGTTTGGTGGGTTGGTAAGTGGCTTGTTTTTTAGTAATTTGCACTTCTGCTGCCCCTTATTTCAGTGAATATTTTTCAGTCCATCCCTGAACACGTCTATCAGTACACTGATTCAACAACCTTTCCTTCTTGGTATCATATATATATATACACTCACTGGCCACTTTATTAGGTACACCTGTCCAACTGTGTGTTAAGACTTAATTTCTAATCTGCCAATCACATGGCGGCAACTCAGTGCATTTAGGCATGTAGACATGGTCAAGACAATCTCCTGCAGTTCAAACCGAGCATCAGTATGGGGAAGAAAGGTGATTTGAGTGCCTTTGAACGTGGCATGATTGTTGGTGCCAGAAGGGCTGGTCTGAGTATTTCAGAAACTGCTGATCTACTGGGATTTTCACGCACAACCATCTCTAGGGTTTACAGAGAATGGTCCGAAAAAGAAAAAAAATCCAATGAGCGGCAGTTCTGTGGCCGGAAATGCCTTGTTGATGCCAGAGGTCAGAGGAGAATGGGCAGACTGGTTCGAGCTGATAGAAAGGCAACAGTGACTCAAATTGCCACCCGTTACAACCAAGGTAGGCAGAAGAGCATCTCTGAACGCACAGTGCGTCGAACTTTGAGGCAGATGGGCTACAGCAGCAGAAGACCACACCGGGTACCACTCCTCTCAGCTAAGAACAGGAAACTGAGGCTACAATTTGCACAAGCTCATCGAAATTGGACAGTAGAAGATTGGAAAAACGTTGCCTGGTCTGATGAGTCTCGATTTCTGCTGCGACATTCGGATGGTAGGGTCAGAATTTGGCGTAAACAACATGAAAGCATGGATCCATCCTGCCTTGTATCAACGGTTCAGGCTGGTGGTGGTGGTGTGGGGAATTTTTTCTTGGCACTCTTTGGGCCCCTTGGTACCAATTGAGCATCGTTGCAACGCCACAGCCTACTTGAGTATTGTTGCTGACCATGTCCATACCTTTATGACCACAATGTACCCAACATCTGATGGCTACTTTCAGCAGGATAATGCGCCATGTCATAAAGCTCGAATCATCTCAGATTGGTTTCTTGAACATGACAATGAGTTCACTGTACTCAAATGGCCTCCTCAGTCACCAGATCTCAATCCAATAGAGCATCTTTGGGATGTGGTGGAACGGGAGATTCGCATCAGGGATGTGCAGCCGACAAATCTGCGCCAACTGTGTGATGCCATCATGTCAATATGGTCCAAAATCTCTGAGGAATGCTTCCAGCACCTTGTTGAATCTCTGCCACGAAGAATTGAGGCAGTTCTGAAGGCAAAAGGGGGTCCAACCCGTTACTAGCATGGTGTACCTAATAAAGTGGCCAGTGAGTGTATATATATATAGTATATTAGACCTTCGGATAAATATCTATTGTATCCTGTGGTCTAACGATTTCCCTTTGGTCACCGATTGGTTCTAGTTGATATAAGTAAGTTATTACATGATATTTTAAGAACCAATAGTCACTGAAAACTAAAATTGCAAGAACTAGAAAAATATACATTCAATATATATTTTAATGTTATATTTTGCCAAAGGGCAAAACATTAGGCCTATCTTTTCAAGCATAGCATTTTTTACTGTCTGCTCACTTACTGGAATGCAAAGAAGTCATTTTTCAGTTTGACCAAGAATAAAAGAGCAGCCAGTCACGACTCAATGCCATAATACTCAGTAATCTTTTTGTACCTGTGCCAGTCCTCTGCTTGGCAATTTGTAGCAATTAAGGCAAGCCTGCATGAATAGATTTTTGCTGTAATTAATAGGGATATTCTTCCGTTAAAAAGCAAAGTCAGCTTGGCTAATTGTACCTCGCAGGTGTCTATTTCAGGGGAACGGACGTGACCCAATTTGAACATGTAGAAATCAGACAGTGACTTAAAATATGAATGTTCTATTTCTATTTGACATGATGACTGTCTAAAATAATTTCATTATTGTTTGAATTAATTATAAATTTTAAATGAACATGAACATTTGTCTCTGTCAGTCATTTCGTATCCAGGCCATATCCTCCATCAGTTAACAGAAAAAATTCAAAACAACTCACACATCAAGATATGGCCTTACCAAAACCCTGTTTGATGACAAATGCACATATAGCAGGATGCAGCGGGCCTCCACAAGACAGGGTTTTGGTAAGGTCATATCTTGTTGGGGGAGTTTTTTTCATATCCTCCATCAGCAGCAATTTTGATAACAGGAACTCTATACAGTTTGTGAGGAAGGCAGGATTCACATATTCGTGTTTTGTGGTCGGAGTACAGACTAAGAAGCACGGACTCAAGAAAAACCAGGGATAAGTGGCACTCACCATTCAAAAAAGCTTTATTTTCAGAACATTGTAGGGATTTGCTCTTGTAGGCAATGGCAGGGACGCAGTAATGAGGCAACACACAGGATTGGAGTCCAACTTCAGTGGTTAATGTCACTTTGAAACAGCAGGTTAACAGAAAATAAGGGAAAAATACAAATATACTCCAGCTTGGATCCCAGTCTCACCCTTGCAAGGGACAGGATTAACTAAGCAGCTGCCAGGTCAGCAGCATCCGCCAGGTGCCATTCCCAGGGTTGTTGAGAGTCTTCCTGCTATAGTCCTGCAGCACGGGGATCCTGTATACAAGTTCAGGCTAAGTCCAGCCAAGTTCCTGTAACTTCCAGACACACACTCACCATGTGCCAAACACCAACCTCCATTACATAGCCCATATTCCCTCCCACAAGTAAGGTAGACATCACATGGGCTGATCACGTGACCATGACATTATCGCAGGTCCTTGTCTTTTGGGAAAATCCCGGCCAAACATTAACCTGCTGGGAGAAATGTATCTCCCATCCAGTAAAACACCCTTTGCTGTACCCCAACATCCTTAAAAAAGGCATTGCTTTAGGGAACAAGTGTGGCGTGCTGATGACTGCCTCATTGCAACTAGTGCTTCAATGGGTCCAGGCTCAGACTGGCCCATAGAGTAACAGGGGAATCCCCTGGTGGGCCCCTGTGCAGATTTTGGCCCCCAATCCTACTTTATGGGCAGTACTTGGCAAAATTCACTTGATTCACTCTGCACAGAAAAAGCAGCATCTCATCATTCATTAACCAAACTATGCAGTTTATCATTATATAGAGATATAGGTAAATTTGTGAACAAGCGTAATATTTGTATGCGGGTGAAAAGTGCCCCCCCATCATGTGTCCAACAAATTTGTTGAATTAAAGATAATGTGGCCGACTCCTTTAACATAGAAGATACCCATATAATGAAAAGAGAACTGCTGTGTGAGCTGAAAAACCTACTTGATTGTAGCAAGCAACCATACAGAGGGTTTTACTCTTGTTGCTTAAATATTAAGCTCACATAGCATTACCTAGACTGGATACAGTAGTGTCCACTTCATAGCTATGAGCAGGATGGCTATGTACTGGTTTGCAGCCTGTAAATTTAAACTATATTGCTCTAATTCACGCATAGCAAAACAATATAAACATGGTGAGGAATTGAAGCAAAGTATATTTAAAAGTATTATTTTTATAGTGATTAAAAACTAAAAGACCTTTTGAATTCAATTACCATTAAAAATTCAAAACCACTATTTGGGCGCATGGCAGAGCTTGGAAGAGAAGCAGCGCCATTTGACTTTTTTGGCTGGAATTTGGATTGGATGCCATGCCGCATTTGGAAAGCCCCTGATGTGCCTAAACAGTGGAAACCCCCCACAAATGACAGCATTTTGGAAACTAGACCCCCTAAGGAACTTATCTAGATGTGTGGTGAGCACTTTGAACCCCCAAGGGCTTCCCAGAAGTGTATAACGCCCGGACGACAAAATAAAAAAATCATATTTTTTCCACAAACATGATCATTCTGTCCCCAATTTTTTTATTTTCCCAATGGTAACGGAGAAATTGGACCCCAAAAGTTGTTGTCCAATTTGTCCTGAGTACGCTGATACCCCATATTTGGGAGAAAACTACTGTATGGGCACACGTCAGAGCTCGGAAGGGAAGTAGTGACGTTTTAGAATGCAGACTTTGATGGAAAGGTCTGCGGGTGTCACGTTGCTTTTGGAGAGCTCCTGATGTACCTAAACAGTGGAAACCCCCCACAAGTGACCCCATTTTGGAAACTAGACCCCCTAAGGAACTTATCTAGATGTGTGGTGATCACTTTAAACCCCCCAGTGCTTCACAGAAGTTTATAACGCCCGGGCGTGAAAATAAAAAAAATCATATTTTTTCCACAAACATGATCTTTTAGTCCCCAATTTTTTTATTTTCCCAAGGGTAAAAGGAGAAATTGGACGTCAACAGTTGGTGATCAATTTGTCTTGATTACGTTGGTACCCCATATGTGGGAGAAAACTACTGTATGGGGACACGTCGGGGCTCGGAAGGGAAGTAGTGACGTTTTGGAATGCAGACTTTAATGGAATGGTCTGCGGGTGTCATGTCCCGTTTGGAGAGCCCCTGATGTGCCTAAACTGTTGAAACTCCCTACAAGTGACCACATTTTGGAAACTAGACCCCCCACTGAACTTATCTAGATGTATGGTGAGCACTTTGAACCCCCAAGTGCTTCACAGAAGTTTATAACTCCCGGGCGTGAAAATAAAAGGATCATATTTTTTCCACAAACATGATCTTTTAGTCCCCAATTTTTTTATTTTCCCAAGGGTAAAAGGAGAAATTGGACCCCAAAAGTTGTTGTCCAATTTGTCTTGAGTACGCTGGTACCCCATATGTGGGAGAAAACTACTGTATGGGGACACGTCGGGGCTCGGAAGGGCAGTAGTGATGTTTTGGAATGCAGACTTTGATGGAATGGTCTGCGGGTGTCATGTCGCGTTTGGAGAGCCTCTGATGTGTCTAAACTGTTGAAACTCCCTACAAGTGACCCCATTTTGGAAACTAGACCCCACATGGAACTTATCTAGATGTGTGGTGAGCACTTTGAACCCCAAAGTGCTTCACAGAAGTTTATAACGCCCGGGCGTGAAAATTAAAAAATCATATTTTTTCCACAAAAATGATATTTTTGCCCCCAATTTTTTATTTTCCTAAGGATAACAGGAGAAATTGGACCCCAAAAGTTGTTTTGCAATCTGTCCTGAGTAGGCTGATGCCCCATATGTGGGGGTAAAACACTGTTTGGGTACATGGCACAGCTTGGAAGGGAAGGAGCACCATTTGACTTTTTCAACGCAGAATTGGCTGGAATTGAGATCAGACGCCATGTTCCATTTGGAGAGCACCTAATGTGCCCAAACAGTGGAAACCCCCCAATTCTAACTCCAACCCTAACCCCAACACACTCCTAACCCTAATCTCAGACCTAACCCTAGCCCTAACCCTAACCCTAGCCCTAACCCTAGCCCTAACCCTAGTCCTAACCCTAACGGGAAAATGGAAATAAATACATTTTTTTACTGTTATTACTTTTCCATAACTAAGGGGGTGATAAAAGGGGGTATGATTTACTATTTATAGCGGGTTTTTATGTTTGACAGCTGTCTCACGCTAAAAGACGCTTTTCATTGTAAAAATAGTTTTTGCATCACCACATTTTGAGAGCTATAATTTTTCCATATTTTGACCCACCGAGTCATGTGAGGTCTTATTTTTTGCGGGACGAGTTGATGTTTTTATTGGTTCCATTTTCGGGCACGTGACAATTTTTGATCGCTTTTTATTCCAATTTTTGGGACGCAGAATGAACAAAAACCTGCATTTCAAGAATTTCTTTTGGAGGGTGCGTTTACACCGTTCCGCATGCGGTAAAATTGATAAGGCGGTTTTATTCTTTTGGTCTGTACGGTTACAGCGATACATCATTTATGTCTTTTTTTATGTTTTGGCGCTTTTATGCAATGAAAACTATTTTATATAAAAAAACAATTATTTTTGCATCGCTTTATCCTGCGAGCTATATATTATTTTTTTACTGATGACGCTGTATGGCAGCTCGTTTTTTGCGGAACAAGATGCCATTTTGAGCGGTACCATGGTTATTTATATGCATCTTTTTGATCGCGCGTTATTGCACTTTTTGTTTGGCGGTATGATGATAAAGCTTTATTTTTTGTTTGTTTTTTTATTTTTATTTTTTAAGGGGTTCGCTAAGGGGGTTAACTAATAGGACAGTTTTATAGGGCGGGTTGTTATGGACGCGGCGATACCAAATATGTTTACTTTTAATGTTTTGTTTTTTTTATTTCCAAAAAATGAATTTATTAGGGAATATTTTTTTTTTATTTATTTAGCGATTTTTTCATAAATTATTTTTACACTTTTTTTTACTTTATTACAATGTCCTAGGGGTGACATAACTGTCATGTGACAGATCGCTGATCTGTCACATCACAGATCGCTGTGACAGATCAGCGATCTGTCACAGGCAGTGCAGAAGGCTTCCTCTTGCCGGCGCTTTGCAGGCACTGAGGAAGCCAGCTCCCTGCAGGCCCCGGAAGGTCCCCGCTGTCATTTTGGATCGGGGGACCTGCAGGAAAGGAGACCCCCGCAGCAGCGCTGCACATTGCGCTGCTGTGGGGGTCTCAGGAAGCACGGAGGGAGCCCCCTCCCTCCCAATGCTTCCCTAAACTCCCGGTACACTGCGATCCTGTTTGATCGCAGTGTGCCAGGGGTTAACGTGTTGGGGGCGGTCCGTGACCACCCCTGACACATAGTGCCGGGTGTCAGCTGTGATAATCAGCTTACACCCGGCCGCGATCAGCGGCGCTCACCACGTGGGTGCCGCTGATCGCTATGACGTACTATCCTGTCCCAGGGAATTAAGTCCCAGAGCACATGGACGGTATAGTACGTCATATGGCAGAAAGGGGTTAATAATGCTGTATTTAACCAAAAGTTACAGCTAGGCCCAAAAAATGAAACAGCTGTGAACTGGCCAATGTTTGTGCATGCATAGATATGAGCTGGCATGGAGATACCACTACAATGAATGTGTTGCTTTTATTGTGGGCTTAATAATGCTGTATTTAAACAAACGTTACAGCTAGGCCAAAGAAATGAAAGAGCCGTAAACTGGCCATAGTTTGAGCACTCACAGATATGAGCTGCACGGAGATACCACTTCAATGAATGTGTGGCATTTTTTTCTTTTTAATGCAAAATACTGCTGTATTTAAATGAACGTTACAGCTAGCCCAAAAGAATGAAACAGCCATACAATGGCCAAAGTTTGAGCGCACACAGATATGAGCTAGAACGGAGATACTGTGGCGCCCCTGAGGGTTCAGTTGCCACAGCGGTACTGCACCTCTTCCTGAGGTGTGGTACCCCACCATCCAGGTAAGGTGGAGACACCTGACCACGCTCCAACACTTGCACCCCCACACCACAAAGTAGCGTAGCAAAGCACCTTCGGCGGCTCCCTGCTTGGAGTATAGCATAGCACCCCTTGGTGGCTCCCTGCTTGGAACACAAAACGTGCTGGGAGGTGGGTGGAGTTTAGTTGACACAAAAGAGCGGGAAGAGTTGAGTTAGTCAGTCAGTCATTCACTCAGTCAGAGAGTGAGGATGTAGACGGACGGAGTGTGAGACAGAGAAGATCCCCGGGAGAGGGATGGAAGAAGGAAGTCCTGTAGCAGACCACAGTGATCTGGGTCTGCTGGCACAGGAAGGAGACAGAGAAAGGAAGCTTGATTCTCCATTGGGAAGAAGGATTAGCACGGAACGTAAGGAGAATAAGAGAACATGGACCAGGGTTCGAGGAGAACTCTTTTCAAGTTCTAAGCGCAAGGCCGGGGTCCGGTCCCCGAGGTTGTACGGATACTAATGGTCCTGCAGCAGACACTGGAGGAATAGAAGTAGTGACCACTTTATTCCCACCTGAGACTTGGGGGCACAACAGCAAAATAATAGTGAGCTGGGACTTAGTAGCAAGGAGTCCCCGAAGCAGGCTACAGCTGTCTGCCGTACGAGTAGAGTTCATAGGAACGTCTGACAGAAGGCACTCCAGTGTAACTTAGTACTGAGAGTACTTCATTCTTAGGCGCTATAAGAGGAGACATTCAGAAATGGCACATATGTTGGCAGAGTGTTGGAAAGGAGTACTTCATCTTGCCTGGAAGTTGGCTGAGCTCCTGACCCGGAGGACACGGCACGGATGCGGGCACCTGTACCTGCAACAGACTGTGAGTAAAGCTATGGAACTACATGCCCTGGTGTCCTCCACTTATTCCGGCACCAACCTGCCCAGCACTGCTACATCCCTTGCGCCTGACACTACACTATCTACGTGTCACTTCACCTACACTGCCCTGGGACTCCAGCCCTGCCTGTGGAGGGCTATAACATCACTGCTGCACCACACCATCTGTCCCAGAGGATCTGTCTGCAGCGTCGGCTTACATCTCTATTGCCGAACACCACAGGTGGCGTCACGAATCACTTGTAAATAGTGTTGAGCATTCCGATACCGCAAGTATCGGGTATCGGCCGATATTAGCGGTATCGGAATTCCGATACTGACTTCCGATACTTTCGTCATATCGGATACTGGAATCGGAAGTTCCCATCATGCTATGAGCCTGCTTGCTTTGATTAAGCCAATGGGAATCCTCCGAAGTGTGGGCACATCCTGTTAGGCATGTAGGCATGTTAACTATTGGCATGGCTGTGATTGGCTGCTGAAATGATGTCATGATGCACTATAAAAGCCACCGCAACTGCCATTTCTGGTTCACTCTGCTGTGAATTCAGTTAGGGACAGGCTGCTGTAGAAGACTGTGAGGGACAGTTAGAAATAGCGATTCCACCAAACATCTAGTGCTTTACCCAGGCTACATAAACCACCACTGTAGCCTTCTTTGCCCTAGCAGCAGTGTTCACAGCTGTCTGCAAGGGCTGTGTGAGTGCAGCTCACGCTGTGGAGTGTGTCCTGCAGCCACGTCAGGTTGTAGGCTGCCCAGCGTGCCTCACTGCTGCCTCATACATCTTTTAATTTTTGAGCTGCATTTTTTACATAATTTCAATCTAGTGTGCTTCCATCCGTATCCATATACGTTGGTTGCAAACACTAGTAGTAGACAGCGGAGCCTTTCTGCAGCCTGTCAGTGCTAGTGTCCACTTTGCTGCACTGTTCACGGCTGTCTGAGAGGTCTCTGACTGTGTGTGAGTGCAGCTCACGCTGAGTAGTGTGTCCTGCAGCTACGTCTGGTTGTAGGACGCTCAGCGTGCGTCAGTGCCTCACACATATTTTTATTTGAGTGCAGCTCATTTTTTCTTCTATTAGTGTGCATCCATCCGTCTCCATCTACGGTGGTTGCAAACACTATATAGGAGTACACAGCGGAGCCTTTCTGCAGCCTGTCAGTGCCAGTGCCCACTTAGCTGCACTGTTCACGGCTGTCTGAGAGGTCTCTTGACTGTGTGTGAGTGCAGCTCACGCTGAGTAGAGTGTCCTGCAGCTACGTCTGGTTGTAGGACGCTCAACGTGCGTCACTGCCTCACACATATTTGTCTTTGAGTGCAGCTCATTTTTTCTTCTCCTATTAGTGTGCATCCATCCGTATCCATCAACATTGGTTGGTTGCAAACACTATATAGGAGTAGATAGAGGAGCCTTTTTTTCTGGCCTGTGCCCTGCCGGCGCAGCCAGATTAGTATTACCTAATTTTTTGGAGCCTCATCTTTTGCATTGTAGGTTACCTGCCTGCATTGTAATAGCTCCAAAAAGTTGGTGATACTATCAGTTTCAATTCTTTGTTCACATACTTTGAGTTTGTTTCCAACAAAGAAACCACAAAAAAAGTTCACCAAACACTACATTTGGAACTTGTGTAGGCCACATCAGCTCCTATTAAAGTGTAGTCCACACACACACTTCATAAAATTAGTGTTTCTTGTACCTGTAACCAGCTGTTCAGGAATAAGCACACTAAGGCCCCCCTTTGTACTTTTCTGCCTATCTTAAGCAGTCTGGCAAGATGAAGAAGGCAGGGAGTAAGGCGCGTGGGCGTGGGCGTGGGCGTGGAGTTTCAGCAGAGAGAGGACGTGGGGATTCTGCAGGGAGAGGACGTGGGGATTCTGCAGGTAGAGGACGTGGGGATTCTGGGCCTGCTGCGGGCACCAGTGAGTCAGAATCCCCCAGTTTTATCAGGCAACAGTCCTTTATGCGCAGCTTTGTAGTACCTCAACGTACCCCACTGCTGCGGGAGGAACAAATTGAAGCCGTTGTCGGATGGATGGCAGCTAACGCATCGACTTCAATTACTTCCACAGCCTCTCAGGACCAGAGCACCGAAGAGCAACCATCTGTCTCTTCACCACCTGCCAAAGTGCCCAGGCAGTCAGAGAGACATGGACAGGAGCCATCACAGTCTCTACTTCTGTTCTCGGAATCTGTTGGCTTGGAAAGAGGGGGCCAGCCAAGCAGCATTCCTGAATGTGAAGAAGAGGGAGTATGCAGTGATGCGCAACTTCTTTGTCCCTCTGAATCTGAAGAGGCGAGTGGGCCAGTGCCTATAGTCAGCACACCTCAGTACGCATCAGATGATGACGAGACTCAGTTGCCACTTTCTGGTGCGTACGTTGCTGGCGAGACAACCCCGGAGAAGCAGCTGTTTGAAGAGGGGAGGGAAGATGATGAGGTCCTTGACCCATCATGGCGTGAGGAACAGGAAGGTGGTGGGAGCAGCTCGGAGGAAGAGATTCCCCTACCGGCCAAAACAGGAGGCAGAGGGAGGGGGAAGACTTGGTTGCCTGTACCCTCCACTTCGGCACCCGTTAGGAGCATTCCTCATTCCAAAGGCAAAACGGGCGCTCCCAAGACTTGCAGTGCGTGGTCCTTTTTTGACACAGTTGCAGATGACATTTGCTTTGTCAAATGCAAGCTGTGTCATCAGAAAGTCAAAAGAGGGAGAAATGTCAGCAACCTCAATACCACAAATATGTGGAAACATGTGCGCACCAAGCACGAGTTGGAGTTGCAGAGACACCCTGAAGACGTAGGCCAACGTACAGCACCACCTACCACCTCTTCAGTTCGTGTTGGGGCCTCTTCCTCCAGCTCACACACTGCTGGTTCGGCTTCCTCACAGGATCGCCAAGGAAGAACCTCTGCCACTGTTGTCCGGAGACCCTGTCAGATTCCACCCATAGCAGCACATTCCCATCCATCACAGCCATCGGTAGCACAGGCATGGGATAAAAGGCGCCATTACTCGGCAAACCATCCCCGAGCACAGTCTCTGAATGCTGGCATTGCCAAACTTCTGGCAGTTGAAATGCTGTCATTCAGGCTGGTGGACACTGACACCTTCCGGGACTTCATGGCATTGGCAGTCCCCCAATACAATGTGCCCAGCCGCTTTTATTTCAGCAGGCCAGCCGTCCCTGCCCTGCAGAAACATGTTGAGGGCAAAATAAAACATGCGCTACTAAACGCCGTTAGTAGCAAGGTCCACCTGACCACCGATGCGTGGACCAGTAACCATGGACAGGGACGATACCTTTCCCTCACTGCCCACTGGGTCAATGTTGTGGAGCCGGGTACAGATCTGGAGAGTGGCGCTGTACGTGTTCTTCCAACGCCACGGATTGCAGGACTCCAGTCTGTACACATAGACTCCTCCTCCTACTCAAGTTCCTCAGAAACAGCAGAGCAGGAGCCTGTTACGACCGATATGAGCACAGCCGTGGCCAAACGTCAACAGGCTGGACTCAAATTAATTTATTTGGGGAATCGAAGCCACACAGCGCAGGAGCTCTGGAATGCCATCAAGCAGGAGAGCGATGTGTGGTTTGGGACAGCGAATCTCCAGCCGGGCTTGGTAGTATGTGACAATGGCCGAAATCTGGTGGCAGCTCTTGGCCTAGGCAACCTCACACACATCCCATGTCTGGCACATGTGCTTAACTTGGTCGTGCAGAGCTTTCTGAGGGACTATCCGGATCTTGATGCACTGTTGCACAAGGTCCGCATAGAGTGCGCTCACTTGCGGCGTTCCAGCACGGCAAGATCGCGCCTCGCTGCTCTGCAGCGACGATTTGGCCTTCCGGAACATCGCATCATATGTGACCTACCCACCCGGTGGAATTCAACATTACATATGTTGGAGCGCTTGTGTGAGCTGCAGGCAGCAGTCATGGAGTACCAGCTGCATCAGGCGCAAACAAGTCGCACTGTGCGCCGTTCACACTTCAGCACCATTGAGTGGGCCTCTATGAAGGACATCTGCCTCGTTTTGCGTGCCTTCGATGAATCCACGCGGATGGCGAGTGCAGATGATGCACTAGTCAGCATGACTGTCCCCCTTATCTGCCTGCTTCAACAAACACTGCAAGCACTAAGGGATGAGGTTTCGGAAGAGGTGGAGGATGAGAAGTCCCAAATGCCATCTGCTTCTGGACAGTCTGCGCTACGTGTTTCCTCACAAAGGCCTAGGCAG
This sequence comes from Dendrobates tinctorius, assembly GCF_039654945.1. Taxonomy (NCBI): domain Eukaryota; kingdom Metazoa; phylum Chordata; class Amphibia; order Anura; family Dendrobatidae; genus Dendrobates; species Dendrobates tinctorius. The sequence goes on along the minus strand of NW_027361705.1, from coordinate 15,565,226 downwards.
GGGACACTTTGTGAGGAGGATGAGGAGGAGTCGATGGAGGAGGAAGACATCTCTCCAGAGGAGGGAGGTACACAAACCTCTACTCAGTATGTACAGCGAGGGTGGGGTGGTGCAGAGCAGGCCGAGGTCACGCCTCAAACAGGGGACAGCGGTTCTTTGGCAGTTGGGAGTCTGCAGCACATGATTGATTTCATGCTGCAGTGCCTGAGAAACGACCGCCGCATCGCCCACATTCTCGTCTCGGCTGATTATTGGGTGTACACCCTCCTAGATCCTCGCTACCGGGACAGCGTACAAAGGCTCATACCAACGTTGAACCAGGAGCGTAAACTGCGGGAGTACGAAGAGTCACTGGTGCAGTCCATAATGTTTTCCATTCCACCCAACAGCATTGTTGCTAGTGCTTTACAAAGCAGCTCTGTGCGTCGAGGCAGTGGAGGAAACTCTGCACAAAGAGGGAGCAGAGGCAGCGCCGCAGCACAAGGCAAGACCACTATGGCCCAAATGTGGCAAAGTTTTGTGTGTCCACCACAACTGTCTACACCATCAGCGACGCCTCAAGTCAGCAGGAGGCAACGCTTCCGTCAGATGGTGTCAGACTACATGTCTTGCCCTGTCACTGTACTCCCAGATGGCTCTTCCCCCTTCAAGTTTTGGGTCTCTAAGCTGGATACATGGCCAGAGCTTAGCCAATATGCATTGGAGGTGCTGGCTTGCCCTGCTGCCAGTGTATTATCGGAACGCGTCTTTAGTGCCGCAGGTGGTGTACTAACAGACCGTCGCACGCGACTATCTTCCGATAATGTTGACCGGCTGACTTTTTTGAAAATGAACAAGGCCTGGATCTCCAAAGACTTTGCCATTCCTCTTACAGACTAAATTAGTGTTTGGCAACTGTATCCAGGTCTGCTGGTGTGTTCATTTTTCTACCACCTGAACTATAATCCCTGTGCTTCAACACAGCCAGTTGTCACTCAGATGTGTCGTCTGCACAGAGAAACACACTAGCTCCTGTGTTAGTGGGGTTCAGTAACGCCAGCTGATCCCCTGCTGTGTGGACGGCAAAGTTACCAGCTCCATCAACATTCAAACCACTACTGATTTTTAACCGTGCCCAACTTAGGTCTCTGGCTCCACTGTCTCTACTATTTCCCCTGGCCTCCAACCCCGCCATCTACATCTCTGAAGTGGCGTCAGCACAATCTACACTTGTTCCTGTGTTCCTGTGGCTCAGTCCCATCAGTTTATCCCCTGATGTGTGTCCGGCAAGGTCTCCTGCTCTGTCCACATTCCCATAACCAGTAGTGAGAATGAGGACAGAGCTGGCGAACTTGCCGGACAAACATCAGGGGATCAACTGATGGGACTGAGCACCAGTAACACAGGAACAAGTGTAGATTGTGCTGATGCCACTTCAGAGATGTAGCTGGCGGGGTTGGAGGCCAGGGTAAATAGTAGAGACAGTGGAGCCAGAGGCCTAAGTGGAGCATGGTTAGAATCAGTAGTAGTCAACAACCTCCATAAAAACCGCTGCCCATTGGCCTCTGCATGCGGCATGCGTAATCCTGGGCTCCAACAGCGTCAGTTGGTGTTCAGAAGTGTCGTCTCCACAGAGCCAAACACATTCGTTCAAGTGTTTGTGGGGTTCAGCACTGCCAGCTGTTCCCCTGCTGTGGAGATGGCAAGTCTCCTGCTGCCTTCACCTGCCAAAATCCAGTAGGCCCCAGCCTGCTCCTCACCTAATCCTGGGCTCTAACAGCGTCAGTTGGTGTTCAGAAGTGTCGTCTCCACAGAGCCAAACACATTCGTTCAAGTGTTTGTGGGATTCAGCACTGCCAGCTGTTCCCCTGCTGTGGAGATGGCAAGTCTCCTGCTGCCTTCACCTGCCAAAATCCAGTAGGCCCCAGCCTGCTCCTCACCTAATCCTGGGCTCCAACAGCGTCAGTTGGTGTTCAGAAGTGTCGTCTCCACAGAGCCAAACACATTCGTTGAAGTGTTTGTGGGGTTCAGCACTGCCAGATGTTCCCCTGCTGTGGAGATGGCAAGTCTCCTGCTGCCTTCACCTGCCAAAATCCAGTAGGCCCCAGCCTGCTCCTCACCTAATCCTGGGCTCCAACAGCATCAGTTGGTGTTCAGAAGTGTCGTCTCCACAGAGCCAAACACATTCGTTCAAGTGTTTGTGGGGTTCAGCACTGCCAGCTGTTCCCCTGCTGTGGAGATGGCAAGTCTCCTGCTGCCTTCACCTGCCAAAATCCAGTAGGCCCCAGTCTGCTCCTCACCTAATCCTGGGCTCCAACAGCGTCAGTTGGTGTTCAGAAGTGTCGTCTCCACAGAGCCAAACACATTCGTTGAAGTGTTTGTGGGGTTCAGCACTGCCAGCTGTTCCCCTGCTGTGGAGATGGCAAGTCTCCTGCTGCCTACACCTGCCAAAATCCAGTAGGCCCCAGCCTGCTCCTCACCTAATCCTGGGCTCCAACAGCGTCAGTTGGTGTTCAGAAGTGTCGTCTCCACAGAGCCAAACACATTCGTTGAAGTGTTTGTGGGGTTCAGCACTGCCAGCTGTTCCCCTGCTGTGGAGATGGCAAGTCTCCTGCTGCCTTCACCTGCCAAAATCCAGTAGGCCCCAGCCTGCTCCTCACCTAATCCTGGGCTCCAACAGCGTCAGTTGGTGTTCAGAAGTGTCGTCTCCACAGAGCCAAACACATTCGTTGAAGTGTTTGTGGGGTTCAGCACTGCCAGCTGTTCCCCTGCTGTGGAGATGGCAAGTCTCCTGCTGCCTTCACCTGCCAAAAGCAACAGGCCCCAGCCTGCTCCTCGCCTAATCCTGGACTCCAACAGCGTCAGTTGGTGTTCAGAAGTGTCGTCTCCACAGAGCCAAACACATTCGTTCAAGTGTTTGTGGGGTTCAGCACTGCCAGCTGTTCCCCTGCTGTGGAGATGGCAAGTCTCCTGCTGCCTACACCTGCCAAAATCCAGTAGGCCCCAGCCTGCTCCTCGCCTAATCCTGGGCTCCAACAGCATCAGTTGGTGTTCAGAAGTGTCGTCTCCACAGAGCCAAACACATTCGTTCAAGTGTTTGTGGGGTTCAGCACTGCCAGCTGTTCCCCTGCTGTGGAGATGGCAAGTCTCCTGCTGCCTTCACCTGCCAAAAGCAACAGGCCCCAGCCTGCTCCTCGCCTAATCCTGGGCTCCAACAGCGTCAGTTGGTGTTCAGAAGTGTCGTCTCCACAGAGTCAAACACATTCGTTCAAGTGTTTGTGGGGTTCAGCACTGCCAGCTGTTCCCCTGCTGTGGAGATGGCAGTCTCTCCTGCTGTCTCCGCATTCCAAAGACAGTAGGCCTCTGCCTACACCCTCCTATTTCCTGGGCTTCAACACAGCCAGTTGTAGCTCAGAAGTGCCGTCCACACGGAAAGAGACACTTGCTCCCGTGTCTCAGTGGGGTTCAGTAACGCCAGCTGTTCCCCTGCTGTGTGGATGGCAGTCTCTCCTGCTGTCTCTGCATTCCAAAGACAGTAGGCCTCTGCCTACACCCTCCTATTTCCTGGGCTTCAACACAGCCAGTTGTAGCTCGGAAGTGCCGTCCACACGGAAAGAGACACTTGCTCCCGTGTCTCAGTGGGGTTCAGTAACGCCAGCTGTTCCCCTGCTGTGTGGATGGCAGTCTCTCCTGCTGTCTCTGCATTCCAAAGACAGTAGGCCTCTGCCTACACCCTCCTATTTCCTGGGCTTCAACACAGCCAGTTGTAGCTCGGAAGTGCCGTCCACACGGTAAGAGACACTTGCTCCCGTGTCTCAGTGGGGTTCAGTAACGTCAGCTGTTCCCCTGCTGTGTGGATGGCAGTCTCTCCTGCTGTCTCTGCATTCCAAAGACAGTAGGCCTCTGCCTACACCCTCCTATTTCCTGGGCTTCAACACAGCCAGTTGTAGCTCGGAAGTGCCGTCCACATGGAAAGAGTCACTTGTTCCCGTGTCTTAGTGGGGTTCAGTAACGCCAGCTGTTCCCCTGCTGTGTGGATGGCAGTCTGTCCTGCTGTCTCCGCATTCCAAAGACAGTAGGCCTCTGCCTACACCCTCCTATTTCCTGGGCTTCAACACAGCCAGTTGTAGCTCGGAAGTGCCGTCCACACGGAAAGAGACACTTGCTCCCGTGTCTCAGTGGGGTTCAGTAACGCCAGCTGTTCCCCTGCTGTGTGGATGGCAGTCTCTCCTGCTGTCTCTGCATTCCAAAGACAGTAGGCCTCTGCCTACACCCTCCTATTTCCTGGGCTTCAACACAGCCAGTTGTAGCTCGGAAGTGCCGTCCACACGGAAAGAGACACTTGCTCCCGTGTCTCAGTGGGGTTCAGTAACGCCAGCTGTTCCCCTGCTGTGTGGATGGCAGTCTCTCCTGCTGTCTCCGCATTCCAAAGACAGTAGGCCTCTGCCTACACCCTCCTATTTCCTGGGCTTCAACACAGCCAGTTGTAGCTCGGAAGTGCCGTCCACACGGAAAGAGACACTTGCTCCCGTGTCTCAGTGGGGTTCAGTAACGCCAGCTGTTCCCCTGCTGTGTGGATGGCAGTCTCTCCTGCTGTCTCCGCATTCCAAAGACAGTAGGCCTCTGCCTACACCCTCCTATTTCCTGGGCTTCAACACAGCCAGTTGTAGCTCGGAAGTGCCGTCCACACGGAAAGAGACACTTGCTCCTGTGTCTCAGTGGGGTTCAGTAACGCCAGCTGTTCCCCTGCTGTGTGGATGGCAGTCTCTCCTGCTGTCTCCGCATTCCAAAGACAGTAGGCCTCTGCCTACACCCTCCTATTTCCTGGGCTTCAACACAGCCAGTTGTAGCTCGGAAGTGCCGTCCACACGGAAAGAGACACTTGCTCCCGTGTCTCAGTGGGGTTCAGTAACGTCAGCTGTTCCCCTGCTGTGTGGATGGCAGTCTCTCCTGCTGTCTCTGCATTCCAAAGACAGTAGGTCTCTGCCTACACCCTCCTATTTCCTGGGCTTCAACACAGCCAGTTGTAGCTCGGAAGTGCCGTCCACACGGAAAGAGACACTTGCTCCCGTGTCTCAGTGGGGTTCAGTAACGCCATCTGTTCCCCTGCTGTGTGGATGGCAGTCTCTCCTGCTGTCTCTGCATTCCAAAGACAGTAGGCCTCTGACCGGACTGAACACCTGTAACACAGGAACAAGTGTGGATTGTGCAGACGCCACTTCGGAGCTGTAACTGGCGGGGTTGGAGGACAGGGGAAATACGAAAATCAGTGAAGCCACAGGCCTAAGTGGAGCTTGGTTAAAATTAGTAGAAGTCTAAAACCGATCTTAAAATTTCTTTAATGCAGCCTCAGCCTGCTCCGTGCTTGTCCCTGGGCTTCAACACAGCCAGTTGTTGCTCGGAAGTGCCGTCTTCACAGAGTAAAACACTAGCTCCTGTGTTTGTGGGGTTCAGTAACGTCAGCTGTTCCCCTGCTGTTTTGATGGCAATCTGTCCTGCTGCCTCCCAATTGACAGCACATCAGGCCTCAGCCTGCTAAGTGCTTGTCTCTGGGCTCCAAAATCGCCAGTTGCTGCTCATAACTGACTTTGGTACGGGTACTCCCTCCTGCCCAGCTTGGTTCCAGCCCTGCCTGCTGTTTCCGGGAAGTGTCAATGTCAGTTTGCCACCCCAAGTTGCCATGTCGTGTTGCGGTTGGGTTAGCCGAGGCTAGGGTGCCAGCAGTTTAGGTGCTTCCTATGTGGACTGCGGGTTCTGGTAAGAAAGGCTTGTTCCGTAGTGCCAGTAGGACAAGCACCCCCTGTAGGACTGTGTTATTCGGTAACTGCGGCCAGCTTGCAGCATGCCAACATTGCTTTTCAGGGGTAACTTCAGCTGCCCCTCCGGGTTCCAGCACTGTCAACTGGTTCTCAGCAGAGCCTTTGGCCTAGGTGCCTCCATCTCGGTATCCGAGTTCCGGCAACGTCTGCTGGTCCTTGGTAGTGCTTTGTAGCACAGGTACCTCCTGCTTAGTAACCGGGTTCCAGCACCGTCAGCTGGTCCTCGGTTGTGCCATTGGCTCTTATTCCTTCTGCTGCCCCTCCGGGTGCCAGCACTGTCAGCTGGTCCTCGCTATTTCCATTTGATCTTGCAGCTTATGCTACCCATCCGGGTTCCAGCACCGTCAGCTGGTTCTCGGCAGAGCCTTTGGCCTAGGTGCCTCCATCTCGGTATCCGAGTTCCGGCAACGTCTGCTGGTCCTTGGTAGTGCTTTGTAGCACAGGTACCTCCTGCTTAGTAACCGGGTTCCAGCACCGTCAGCTGGTCCTCGGTTGTGCCATTGGCTCTTATTCCTTCTGCTGCCCCTCCGGGTGCCAGCACTGTCAGCTGGTCCTCGCTATTTCCATTTGCTCTTGCAGCTTATGCTACCCATCCGGGTTCCAGCACCGTCAGCTGGTTCTCGGCAGAGCCTTTGGCCTAGGTGCCTCCATCTCGGTATCCGAGTTCCGGCAACGTCTGCTGGTCCTTGGTAGTGCTTTGTAGCACAGGTACCTCCTGCTTAGTAACCGGGTTCCAGCACCGTCAGCTGGTCCTCGGTAGTGCCATTGGCTCTTGTTCCTTCTGCTGCCCCTCCGGGTGCCAGTACCGTCAGCTGGTTCAAGAGGACAAAGAACAGGAAGACAACCACCAAGATGCAGAACAACAAGAGAGAGAAGACAAAGAAGCATAAAAAAACAAAGCAGAAGAACATTAAGCATAAGACTAATACTCTGAGCAAATGATATTATCTTATTTATAAGCAGAAGAAGACTAAGCAGTGTATGGGGGTGAGTCCTTTCCTCCTCGTGGTGCCCCTGGAAAAGGCCTGCTGCTGCAGGCCAAACTGAACGCGGACAAATCCTGTTGTAAATCTTTTGTGACTGGCAGAACGGAAGGTGTAAACTTCTAACTTTTCTAGATAACAACTACAGGAATGCCTGACACAAATAAGAATATGATGAAGAAGAATAGGAAGAAGATGAAGAAGTTGAATATGTAGAATAATAATTGTTGAATAAGAAGAATATGAAAAATGTAAGAAAAGGAAGAAGAAGAATGTAAAAAAAGGAAGTAGAAGAATTTAAAAAAAGGAAGAAGAAGAAGAATGTAAAAAAAGGAATAAGAAGAAGAATGTAAAAAGAGGAAGTAGAAGAATGTAAAAAAAGGAAGAAGAAGAAGAAGAATGTAAAAAAGGAATAAGAAGAAGAAGGTAAAAAAAGGAAGAAGAATAAGAAAGAAGAAGAAAGAAGAAGACATACATGTCTGGCAAAATATAAATGAGGCTAACATAGTCAATATCTTTGTAACTCCTAACGTCTTTAAAAAAAAAGTTTAATTCCTGCTATTCCATTTGATTGGGCTAAACCTCTATGGCTTTAATGTATCCTCCACCTCCCACAATACATTCTACATTATTCTTAGTTGTTTTTCTTCATGTAGAATTAACCTACAAGGAAAGAAAGGGTTTTTTTTAATTCCGATATTTTGGCCCCATTGACTTGCATTGGTTCCCGGTATCGGAATCGGCGATACCGATACTTTTTTTTAAGATCGGCCGATCCATTCCGATCCGATATTTTCAAGTATCGGCTGGTATCGCTCAACTCTACTTATAAACTTTCACCACCATAAGCACACTGAAATAACCCCCCTTTGCAATGGAGCCCCAGGGCCACGGACCGGGTCCCCGCTGCCGTGACAACCCCCGTTGAGAAGTTCAACCGGCCCGGTATCGAGTACCCCACGGCCCTGGTGAGTGAGGGCTCTCCAATACCACTACAATGAATGTGTGGCTTTTTTTGGGGGGGCTAAATACTGCTGTATTTAAATGAAAGTTACAGCTATGCCCAAAAAATTAAACAGCCTTGGACTGGACAACGTTTGAGCACGCACAAGTGAATGTGTTTTTTTTTTATTTATTTTGTTTAAAGGGAACCTGTCACCCCCCCATGGCATTTTTCAGTTAAAGAGCCACCTTCAGCAGCACTAAGGCTGCATTCTGTGAAGGTGGCTGTTCTTTTTCTGACCCCCAGTAACGCTGAAATATTGACTTTTATAATTAGCTCCTCATACCTGTAATGTGTCCCATAGGTATGGTGCGTCCCCCTGTATCAGCCGCCCACCATCTGTCCATCATGTCTGTCCGGTGCCTCGGCGCCACCCACCATCTGTCGATCATGATGTCCTGTGCGTAGCTGCCTCCTCTTGATTTGAATCCCGGCGCCTGCGCTGTGACAAGTGTTCTCGGGCATGCGCAGTGCGCGCTGCACAAGACCAAATCAGGCTATTGCGCCTGCATGTTGCGGAGGCCCCAGATCCCGCCCCGCAGTGTGTGTGATGTATTCACACTGCGGGGCTGGGAAACTGGCGCCTGCACAGTTAACAACTCTAGCTGCCTCTTCCCCCATCCCCCGCCTCCTCCTCCTCTTTAGTTTCCTCCATCTGCATGCAGCCTCGCATGTCAGAGCTGAACTGCACAAGCAGATCAGGTCACTGGCAGGTCAGGTCCTCGGCTCCAGTGTGTGACTGTAAAAACCCCTTTTATTTCAATAAAGTTGCAGCATTGTATATATTCTAAAGTCCTCTGGTGGCTTCATATTTCACTATCCTTCTATCTCTACCTATTTTCTATCTATCTATCTATTTTTCTATCTATCTATGTATCTATCCATCTATCTCTCTATCATCTGTCTATCCATCTATTCATCCATCTATCTATATATCTATCATCTATCTATCTATCTATCTATCTATCTATCATCTAACTATCATTTATCTATTTATCTATTATCTATCTATGCATCTATCCATCCATCCATCTATTTATCTATCATATATCTATCTATTTATCTATCATCTATCTATTTATTATCTAGCTATGTATCTATCTGTCTATCTATCTATCTATCTATCTATCTATCTATCTATCTATCCAGCTAAACATCTATCCATCCATCCATTTTTATATCTATCTATCTATCTATCTATCTATCTATCTATCTTCTACCATTCATATATATATATATATTTTTAATATCTATGTATTTATCAACTATCGATCTATCTATCCATCTATCTATTTTTCATCTATCTATCATCTATCGATGTATCTATCCATCTATTTATCTATCCATCAATCTATCTATCTATCCATTCATCTATCTATTTATCTAACATCTATCTATCTTTTTATCTATCCATCCATTTTCTATCTATCTATCTATACATCTATCCATCCATTATTCTATCTATATAACTATGTATCTATTCATCTATCATATATCTACTTATTTTTCAAATATATATATCTATTTATCATCTATTGAGGTATCTATCTATCTATCTATCCATCTATCATCTATCCATCCATCTATTTATCTAGCATCTATCTATCTATCCATCTATCATCTATTTATCTGTCTATCTATGTATCTATCCATCTATCTATCCATCCATCTATTTATCTATCATCTATCTATTTATCTCTCTATCTATCCATCTATTTATCTATCATCCATCTATCTATCCATCCATCCATCTATCATCTATCTATGTATATATCCATCTATCCATCCATCCATCTCCCCTATCTATTTATTTATCATCTATCTATCCATTCATCTTTCTATCTATCATTTATCAATCTATCTATATACATATCTATTTATCATCTATCCATCTATCTATTCATCTATCTAGCTATCTATTTATCTATCCATCTATCTATTTTTCATCTCTCTATCGATGTATCTATCCATCTATCTATTTATCAATCATCTATTTATGTATCTATCCATCCATCTATCCATCTTTCTATCTATTTTTCTACTATCTATCTATCTATCTATCTATCTATCTATCTATCTATCATCGATCTATTATCCATCTATCTCTCTATCTATTCATCTATCTATTTTTATCTATCTATGCCATATCTATCCATCCATATATTTATCTATCATCTATTTATCTATTTATATATCCATCAATCTATTTATCAACCATCTATCTATTTTTCATCTATTGATGTATCTATCCATCCATTTATCTATACATCTATCTATCTATCTATCTATCTATCTATCTACGTTTCTATTCATCTATCATATGGAGCGCCCCGCGGGGCCTGGGGGTACTCGGTACCGGGCCCATCGACTTCAATGGGGGACAGTGTCACGGCAGCGGCGACCCGGTCTGTGCCCCAGAGGCATCAAGTAATAAAATAGGGGAAAGTTGTGTGGTATTTATGTGGTAAAATGAAAATAAATTTATTAGATGGTTAAATACATGAAGCCACCTGTGGTATTCTAGTCAGAGGTGACCAGCGCTGCGGTGTTGCTTCTCTGGGATGGATGTTGGGCGCAGCTATGATGTTGTAGCCCTCCACAGGTAGGGCTGTAGTCCAGGGCAAAGATGTTAAATAAATAGTAAAAATGGCTGTAAACGTTGGGGTGCAGATAAATGAGAGAAAAACACAGAGAGGTGCAGTTTCTTTACTTTTTACTGGTAATAGGTTGCAGTCCGGAGTACCACATACAGGTGATGGAATGAGTCCGGCTCGCCTGGAGGCATTCAGGGGATCCACCTTGCCAGGTGGGGATTTAGGAACTTCCTTTCTGCGCTTTGTGTGTGGGTCTCCGCTGTATATAACTATGCTGCGACCGTCTATTCGTGATGGTTTCACTAACCTGTACGGCTGTCAGTGTGAGCCTATTCCACGGGTACTGTTCTCTTCACCGTCGGCCCCGGGCTCCTTATCCGCTGCCGTGCCCTCAGGTGTTCAATGTGTAAAGGAGTTTACAATCCCCTGTACTTTCAGATTCGGCTATCAGGGCGTACAGTTTCTGTCAGCCTAGGACTCTGATGTCCCTTTTCTCTTTATTAGCACTTTACTCAGGGGTCTGCTATATGCAGTATTTCAGCTTCCCTAGAGTCTCTTAGTCTCTGCTCTTGTCCTTTTCCTCTTCACAGATCAGCTCCCTGTCTTCATCTGACAGGATCTTCCAGAAAGATCTCTTTACCTCACCTCCTCACGTTGTAACTGTCCTTTCTCCTCACAGCTCACAGCTGCGTCATTTCCATGACAACTCCCTCAGCTGATTTCTAGCTGACTCACCAACCCCCTCAGCTAGCTAGAATTTATAAGGCAACTCCCTTTTCTGAAAAGCAGCAGGAAATTGTAATTAAGTCTATGCTGCCTGGCATGGGGGTCCTTTTTCTGCCTCTAAGCATGACTTTACCCATTAGAGGGAGGCGATGTCACTGTGACACCTGGACTCTGCGGTGTCACATCCCCCCCAGTTAAGTTCAGTACTCCTGGACTGAGGAAAATATAACAAGAATTGTTAGCAGCAACAATTAATGCAAATTTACAAAGTCTTAAAAATTTAAAAATTATCAAAAACCAGACAAGAAAAAGAAAACAATAGCACAGTTATTGCAGCGACCAGTCCTTACGCTGCTATCCAGGAATTGTCTTTGTGCTCGAACCTGGAGTTTGGTTGGTGGGAACCGCCTACACCCACTTTGTGTGTCGTCCCTGGGCGTGGCTACAGAGCACTCTGTAGATGGGCCTGTTTTTTAACAGGTACGACTACCAAGAACCTTGAGTAATGGTCCACGATGGTCAAAGCATAAGTGTAGCCATTCCTACTCGGAGTTAGCTTCACGTAATCCAAGGCTACCAGTTCAGGCGACTGTTTTGTGATGATCAGCTGTAATGGGGCTCTCTAGCTGTTTCGGTCTTTTCTGCGCAGGTTGCATGGGCCACATTCTCGGCACCACTTCTCAATGGAATTCCTCATGCCAGCCCAGTAGAATCTTTCATGAAGTAGGACCTCCAACTTCTTCCAACCGAAGTGTCCTGCTCCATTGTGGTGTGCATCTAAGACCCTTGGCGCATCCCTCTTCGGGACTACCACCTGCCAGACCAGTTCATGTGTGCGCGAGTTAATGTTTCTCTGACATAGTTTACCCTTGTAGATGAACAGCTTGCCTCTTTCCTTCCATAACTGCTGTGCTTCCTGTGGGTCATCTGGACCAGGGTGTGAATCAGCTTGTGCCAGCCACTCCTTTACTAGGCGAACAGCTGGATCACTATCTTGTGTCTCTGCCCACTCATGATGGGGTAATGGGTTCAACGTTACTTCTCGTACGATAAAGCGCTTATTTCTTACTCCTTGAGCGCGCTGGGCTGCAATTGGATGGTGGAAGGCTGGTAACTCGATTTCTTCGAGTTCTTTTGGATCTTCTCGGGTGAATTGGGCATCCTGAACAACGCATCCGCATTAGCGTTCTTATGTCCTGCTCTGTACTTGATCGTGAACTCGTAGTTGGCTAGCCGGGCCATCCATCACTGCTCAAGTGCCCCGAGCTTTGCTGTTTCAAGGTGGGTTAGTGGATTATTGTCCATGTAGATGGTGACCTTTGCAGAAGCCAAGTAGTGCTTGACGCGCTCTGTTACCGTCCAGACTATGGCGAGGAACTCCAGTTTGAAGGAACTGTAGTTGTCGGGGTTCCTCTCAGTGGGACAAAGCTTCCTGCTGGCATAGGCAATCACTCTCTCTCTGCCTTTCTGCACTTGTGACAGCACTGCTCCCAATCCCACATTGCTAGCGTCAGTGTAAAGTACAAATGGTTGGTCATAGTCAGGGTAGGCCAGGACCTCATCTCCTGTGAGGGCCAATTTCAACTTGGTGAAGGACTCGTCTATCCTTTTGTTCCACTCGAACGGAAGATTTTTGTTCTTGGCCTTCTTGGATTGGCCCACTAGAAGATCTTGCAGCGATGCTGCTATCTTGGTGAAGTTCTTGATAAATATTAGGTAGTAGCCTACTAACCCAAGAAATTGCCTCACTTCATGGATAGTGCTGGGTCTTTTCCAGTCCTGGATAATGGTGACTTTGTCAGGATCGGGTGCCACACCTTCCGCGCTCACCGTATGGCCTAGGTACAGCACCTTGGGATTCAAAAGGTGACATTTGGACAGTTTTATTTTCAGGCCAAAGTTTGACAGGGCTTCGAATACCTCGTCTAGGTGCTTCAAATGGTCTTCTAGGTTTTGGAGAGGACGATGATGTCATCCAGGTACAGCAGAACGGTTTCAAAGTTTTTATGTCCAAGGCAGCAATCCATTAACCACTGAAATGTTCCTGGTGCATTGCTGAGCCCGAAGGGCATGTAGTTAAACGCGCAGAGGCCCATTGGTGTTGTAAACGCTGTCTTCTCTTTGTCTGCCTCTGCCACAGGAACCTGCCAATACCCACTGGTGAGATCTAAGGTAGACAAATAATTAGCAGTTCTCAGTGCAGCTAGTGATTCCTCAATTCTAGGCAATGGGTACGCGTCTTTATGTGTAATGCTGTTAATCCGCTTGTAGTCTACACACATTCTCATTCTCATAGTACCGTCTTTCTTCTTAACGAGGACTAATGGAGCTGCCCAGGGGCTACAACTATCTCTGATTACCCCAGCCTCCTTCATCGCTTGTAACATACTCTTGGCACATTGGTAGTGTGCTCGGGGTACAGGCCGGTGTCTCTCTTTAATGGGTGGATGATCTCAGGTGGGGATATGATGTTGAACCCCTTTTGCCTGCCCAAAATCTAGAGGATGCTTGCTGAAGACCTGTTCAAATTCTCGAGCCACCCAATAAGCCCCATGCTTTTGGTGCGAAGGGGTGGAGTCAGTGCCTACATGTAGTTGCTGACACCAATCCTCCTGCTGCCCTTCAGAGCCATTCTCTTCCACCTTGTCAGATGGAAGCAACGGCTCTTGTGCCTCTATTGCATTGTTACTGACGGTGAACAATTTAGCAAGGGTGGCATACCGGGGTAACTGGACCTCTCTCTCCCCACAATTTAAGATGTGTATTGGTACTCTCCCCTTGCGGACATCAAATACCCCTCTGGCTGTCAGGATAGTGTGCCTACTATCAGAATACATGGGTTCTACCAAGGCTTGGTAATCTTGACCCCTTAGGCCTATTGCTGCCCGACACCAAATTAACATTTCACTTCTGGGAGGTACTGCAATTGGGGAAAGGATCACTTACTCTGACACTGCTGACTTCTCCACCAGACAGCTCTACCTTTTGTCTCTGCATCAGGGCTCTGATCTCCTTTTGCAGGACCCGTTGCTGACTGGAGCTGGCAGTCTTGGCTACCTGTTGCAACAAAACAATAATTTCTCCAAGACAATTTTCAATTACATTAGTGCCTAAAGTGATCATAGGATGGCATTCTCGTTTGTCAATATCAACTATTATCAAACCTTGCGATTGCAATTCTACTTGGCCAATCTTGATGGTTACCTCTTTATACCCCATCTGAGGCAAGGGCTGACCATTGCTGGCTAAAATGGTAAGGTCTTTATCTGAGCTATGAGTAATGTCTGAATCTGCCCAGTACTGCTTAAAAAGAACATATGGTATCGTTGTCACCTGGGAACCGGTGTCCAGTAAAGCGTTCATCGTAAAACTGTCAATCAAAACAGGCAAGACTGGTCGTCCTCCTACGTACTTGTCTCGCCAATTTGGTGGGTCTGGTCGTCTTACTCCTGAGGGTTGGCCCTTTGCCCCAGGGGTTGCTTGTTTAAATGACAGTATCTTGCTAGGTGTCCTGCCTTGTGGCAGCGGCGACAGATGGGCTGTCCATCCTTGTCGTAATGATGGCTGTCTCTCCCTCTGGTCAGTAGGATACTCTTCTGCTGTCGCCACGGGACGTCTTCGGGACTGGAGGCCAGCACGGTTTTTGTGAGTGTAGCCACACTTTTGGTTAGTTCCTTGACTTGGAGATGTAAGTCTGCAGCAGAATCTTCATCTTGGGACAGCTTGTCAGTCTCAATAGGGGTCTTTGGAAATGATGCTGCCTCCTGCTGGAATGTAATTGCAGGATGCTGAGAGGGTTCTGTGCTGCTAGGGTTCGGTTCACTCAGCACTCTGATGACTCTATCCTTAAAGTGTGCAAAGTCAAATTCAATTTTGTAGGGCCATTATGCGCAGCTGTGTCTAGTGTTGAGCGATACCATCCGATATCGTGAAATATCGGATCGGATTGGATCAGACCGATACCAAAAAAGTATCGGGTATCGCCGATTCCGATTCCGGAAACCAATGCAAGTCAATGGGACAGAAATATCGGAATTAAAAAAATACCTTTCTTTCCTTGTAGGTTAATTCTACATTGAGAAAAACAACTAAGAATAATGTAGAATGTATTGGGGGATTTGGAGGAGACATTAAAGGCATAGAGGTTTAGCCCAATCAAATGGAATAGCAGGAATAATTTTTTTTTTAAAGACGTTCGGAGTTACAAAGATATTGACAATGTTAACCTTTTTTATGTTTTGTCAGATATGTATGTTTCACTACTTCCATGCTCTTCACCTTCTTTTTTACTTCTCCCACACTTTCTCCTTCATGATCCTCAGCAGCAGCAGCATCCTTTTCATCAACTTCTTCTTCACTTTATTCATCTTCTTCTCCTTCACCTTCTTCCTAATATTCTTTTTTTTTACATTCTTCATATTCTTCTTATTCAACTATTATTCTTCTTCATATTCTACTTCTTCATCTTCTTCCTATTCTTTTTCTTCATCATATTCTTATTTGTGACAGTCATTCCTGTAGTTGTTATCTATAAAAGTTTGAAGATTACACCTTCTGTTCTGCCTGTCACAAAAGATTTACAACAGGATTTGTCCGCGTTCAGTTTGGCCTGCAGTAGCAGGCATTTTCCAGGGGCACCACGAGGAGGAATGGACTCACCCCCATACACTGCTTAGTCTTCTTCTGCTTATAATTTAGATAATATTTTTGCTCTGATTTTTAGTCTTATGCTTAATGTTCTTCTGCTTTTGGTTCTGCAGCTTCTTGTTCTTCTGCTTCTTGGTCTTCTATCTCTTGTTCTTCTGTATCTTGGTGGTTGTCTTCTTGTTCTTTGTCCTCTTGGTCATCTTCTTCAGGGTCATATTCTTGGTCTTCTTCGGGGTGGTCTTCAGGGTCGTCATCTTCGGGGTTGTCGTCTTCTTCGGGGTGGTCTTCAGGGTCGTCGTCTCCAGGGTCGTCGTTTTCAGGGTCGTCGTCTTCTTCGGGGTGGTCTTCAGGGTTGTCGTCTTTAGGGTCATCGTCAGGGAGATCCAGAGTGATTACCAAAAATCATTTCAAAAAGCTTGAACTTGGAAATGTAGCAGAAGGTACAAGAAGGCTGAGGAACTGCCGAGAACCAGCTGACGGTACTGGAACCCGGATGGGTAGCAGAAGGAACAAGAGTCAAGGGCACTACCGAGGACCAGCTGACGGTGCTGGAACCCGGAGGGGCAGCAGAAGGAACAAGAGCCAATGGCACTACCGAGGACAGGCAGATGTTGCTGGAACTCGGATACCGAGAAGGAGGCACCTAAGCCAAAGGCACTGCCGAGAACCAGCTGACGGTCCTGGAACCCGGAGGGGTAGCAGAAAGTACCGTTGAAAAACAACGTTGCAAGGCCGCAAGCCGGCCGCAGTTACCGAAACCCACAGTCCTACAGGCGGTGCTTGTCCTATTGGCACTACGGAACCAGCCTTTGTTGCCAGATCCCGCAGCCCACATAGGAAGCACCTAAACTGCAGGCACCATAGACTCGGCTAACCCGACCGCAACACGACAGGACAACGTATTGGTGGCGAAGTGACGTTGACACTACCTGGAAACAGCAGGCGTGCTGGAAAAAGGCTGGGCAGGAGGGAGTACCCGTGCCAAAGACACTGCCAAGAACCAGCTGATGGTGCTGGAACCCGGATGGGTAGCAGAAGCTACAAGAGTCAATGGAACTACCAAGGACCAGCTGACGGTGTTGGAACCCGAAAGGGCAGCAGAAGGAACAAGAACCAATGGCACTACCGAGGACCATCTGACGGTGCTGGAACACGGTTACTAAGCAGGAGGTACCTGTGCTAGAAAGCACTACCAAGGACCAGCAGACGTTGCTGGAACTCGGATAACGAGAAGGAGGCACCTAAGCCAAAGGCACTGCCGAGAACCAGCTGACGGTGCTGGAACCCGGAGGGGTAGCAGAAAGTACAACTGAAAAACAACGTTGCAAGGCCTCAAGCCGGCCGCAGTTACCAAAACCCACAGTCCTACAGGGGGTGCTTGTCCTATTGGCACTACGGAACCAGCCTTTGTTGCCAGATCCCGCAGCCCACATAGGAAGCACCTAAACTGCAGGCACCATAGACTCAGCTAACCCGACTGCAACACGACAGGACAACGTATTGATGGCAAAGTGACGTTGACACTACCCGGAAACAGCAGGCGTGCTGTAACCAGGCTAGGCAGGAGGGAGTACCCGTGCCAAAGACACTGCCGAGAACCAGCTGACGGTGCTGGAACCCAGATGGGTAGCAGAAGCTACAAGAGTCAAATGAACTACTGAGGACCAGCTGACGGTGTTGGAACCCGAAGGGGCAGCAGAAGGAACAAGAACCAATGGCACTACTGAGGACCAGCTGACGGTGCTGGAACACGGTTACTAAGCAGGAGGTACCTGTGCTAGAAAGCACTACCAAGGACCAGCAGACGCTGCTGGAACTCGGATAACAAGAAGGAGGCACCTAAGCCAAAGGCACTGCCGGGAACTAGCTGACGGTGCTGGATCCCGGATGGGTAGCAGAAGGTACCCATGAAAAACAAAGTTTCAAGGCCTTGAGCCGGCCGCAGTTACCGAAACCCACAGTCCTACAGGGGGTGCTTGTCCTATTGGCACTACGGAACCAGCCTTTATTGCCATATCCTGCAGCCCACATAGGAAGTCCATAAACTGCAGGCACTATAGACTCGGCTAACCCGACCGCAACACGACAGGACAACGTATTGGTGGCAAAGTGACATTGATACTATCCGGAAACAGCAGGGGTGCTGGAACCAGGGTGGGCAGGAGGGAGTACCTGTGCCAAAAACAATGCCGGGAAACAGCTGGCGGTGCTGGAACCCAGGGAAAATACTACAAACAGAGTGGAGACAGAGGCCTAATTGGAGCAAGTCTGTAGTTGTGTGAGTGTGGACAGAGCAGGAGAAATTGCCGGACACACAGTTGGGGATCAGATGACATTTCTGAACCCCAATAACACTGGAGCATATGTTGACTGTGCAGACGGCACTTCTGAGCAGCAACTGGCAGAGTTGGAGCCCAGGTTCAATCAGGGTTTAGGCTGAGGCCTAATTAGAGCAAGTTTTATATCTGATGTAGTTTGAATGTGGAGGCGGCAGGAGACTTTGCCAGACACACAGCAGGGGAGCAGCTGGCGTTACTGAACCCCACTAACATAGGAGCATGTGCTTTTCTCTGTGCAGACTGCACTTCTGAGCAGCAACTGGCGATGTTGGAGCCCAGGGTCAATCAGGGTTTAGGCTGAGGCCTAATAGGAGCAAGTTTTATATCTGATGTAGTTTGAATGTGGAGGCAGCAGGAGACTTTGCCGGACACGCAGCAGGGGAGCAGGTGGCGTTACTGAACTCCATTAACACTGGAGCATGTGTTTTTTTCTGTGTAGACGGCACTTCTGAGCAACAACTGGCGATGTTGGAGCCCAGGATCAATCATAGTGTAGGCTGAGGCCTACTTGGAGCAAGTGTAAAATGTGATGTAGTTTGAATGTGGAGGGAGCAGGAGATATTGCCGGACACACAGCAGGGGTGCAGCAGGCGTTACTGAACCCCACTAACACAGGAGCTAGTGTTTTTTTCTGTACAGACGGCACTTCTGAGCAACAACTGGTGAGGTTGGAGCCCAGGATCAATCTTGGTGTAGGCTGAGGCCTACTTGGAGCAAGTGTAAAATGTGATGTAGTTTGAATGTGGAGGGAGCAGGAGATATTGCCGGACACACAGCAGGGGAGCAGCTGGCGTTACTGAACCCCACTAACACAGGAGCTAGTGTTTTTCTCTGTGCAGATGGCACTTCTGAGCAACAACTGGCAGTGTTGGAGCCCAGGATCAATCTTGGTGTAGGCTGAGGCCTACTTGGAGCAAGTGTAAAATGTGACGTAGTTTGAATGTGGAGGGAGCAGGAGATATTACCGGACACACAGCAGGGGAGCAGCTGGCGTTACTGAACCCCACTAACACAAAAGCTAGTGTTTTTCTCTGTGCAGATGGCACTTCTGAGCAACTGTCATGATCTCAGTGCGGTTTTGACTCGCACATGTGGGGTTAATGTCTGGAACCAGTGCTGATGACTGGCATTTCTGGGGTTAAAGGTTGTGATCCCAGTGCAGGCTTACCTGCACACCTGGGGCTATGATTGTAGCCTCTCCCTGGTTCTGGGAGAGGCTTCTTATAGCCTCAGGATGCTCCCATCCCCGTCAGTTATACCTTCGCCCTTGGCATTGTGTGGTGACCCCTGAGTGTGTTTATGCTGTGTTCTGGTTGCTTGATTCTCTGTGTACAACTCCGTCTGTTCTCTTGATATTGCTTTGGATTCTGCTTGGTACCTTCTATGTCTGTTTGGTTTTGACTTCTGCTTGGCCCTGACTATCCGCTCTGTCTCATCCCTGGCACTTTACTGATATCTCTGTGTATGACCTCCGTTTTGCCTGACTCTTAGTATTTCTGTATAGTGTCCTGCCATCTCTGAAAGCAGGACACTAAGCCCCGCCCCCTTGCAGTCACAGGACCGTAGGTCCTGTGACTGCTTGCTAATCTTCAGCGTCCACAGGTCCTGTGTATCTGTACTTTCCAGCTGTACCTGACCCCGGGCCCCCTTACAGTGCGGGTGAGTCCCTGCTCAGCGGAGGCTGCACGCCGGCGCTGACAGGATCCTGACATTATAACTGACCATTAAGTTTTTGGGTTTATTTTTTCTTTCTCTGCTGAGAAATATGGATCCCATACAATCTCTTGCTGAGCAAATGAAAAATCTGAGTCAGATGTTTCAGGGTTTATCTCTGGAGCAGCCATCTCTGGCTCGTTCTCAGCAGCAGGTTTCTGAGACAGTTCGGGGGGCTTTAGCGGCTGAGTCTCTGGGGGCTGGGGTGAGTGATGTTGTTTTGGTGTCCCCAGAACTACCTGTTAAACTGCCTGATTTCTTTTCTGAGAACAAAAAGGAGTTCAGGGTCTTCATGGAGGGGTGCAAACTCTTCTTTAGTTTGAGGCCACGTTCCTCTGGGGACGAAAGTCAGAAGGTTGGGGTCATTATGTCTCTGTTAAGTGGGTCCCCACAAGCTTGGGCTTTCTCCCTTCCTCCTACTGCCCCTGAGAGAGTGTCTGTGAATGCGTTTTTTGAGGCCCTTGGGCACATATATGATGAGCCAGACCGAGTGCGATTGGCAGAGAACATGGTGATGAGTGTCTGTCAGGGGAAACACTCGGCTGAATGGTTTTGTACAGAATTCCGCCGCTGGGCCGCAGAGGTCTCTTGGGACGCCGCCGCACTCCGAGGACTCTTTCGCAGAGGCTTGTCTGAGCGGTTACAGGAAGCCTTGGCATTACATCCCCCACCTAACTCACTCGAGGATGCCATGACCCAGGCCGTCCGGATGGACCGCAGGCTGCGGGCCGGGGGAGTGATGCAGGTGGAGACTCCATTGTTCCCTAGTGGAAAAGAGACTGTTTCTGTGCCCATGGACGTAGGGGATCTCTCCCTGAAGGAAAAGGAGAGACAACGCCGGAGAGAAAAGCAGTTATGCTTCTACTGTGGTAAAACGGGACATTGGAAAAGGGAGTGTCCTGATTGTCCATCCTCAACCTGGTTGACGGGAAACGACTAGGTCTGGGTAGTCAGCGTGGAGACTACTCAGACCCTTGGGTACCCTTTTCCTCGTTTTCTAAGGTATTGCTTCATGTGGAACTGTTAGTGGACGATTGTTGTTTTCCCTCTACAGCTTTCGTGGACTGCGGATCATTCATAAATCTCATTGACTCCCAATTGGTCACACGCTGTAAGATAGGGACAGTTAGACATAAGGTTCCGATCAAAGTGGTGGCCATTGACTCCTCCCCCCTCACTAGAGAGGGAATTCTCTTTATGTCTGACTTGTTTTCACTCAAAGTGGGCGCTACCCATGTGGAAAAATTAAGTTGTTTGGTTCTGGACAATCTACCAGCAGGATTGGTGTTGGGCATGTCCTGGTTACAACGCCATAACCCAGTCATTAACTGGAAAACGGGGGGAGATTGTTCAGTGGGGGTTTAATGATTCGATGTCGTGTGATAAGTCTTCACTGTTGGTTGAACCTGTTAAATCTGTATCTGTGTCATCTGTCGAGCTTGAAGGTATTCCGGAGTGCCTGAAAGTATTTGAAGAAGTGTTCCCTGAAAGCGAGTCCAAGACGTTGCCGCCACATAGACCCTTTGACTGCGCTGTCGAGTTAGTCCCGGGGGCTAAATTGCCTAAAGCCCGTCTGTTTAATTTATCTGACCCTAAGCGCTTGGCCATGAAAGATTACATTGCTGAGAGTCTACGCAAAGGACACATACGTCCCTCAGTCTCACCTGTGGCGGCAGGGTTTTTTTTTGTAAAGAAAAAAGATGGTAAGCACAATACCCAAGCCCATTATCCTTCAAAGGAGTTGGCTACACTCTCAGTGCACAAATATATCACAAAGGTTATGTCACTGTCAGGTGACCCAATAACCAAGAGTGTCACTCATTTCATAAAATACATGTTTTATTAAACATTAATTGACATACAACCATAAAACCATTGCCTCAAACCAACACTTATAGGAAGGAGAAACAGCAAAAGGACACAATTCCAATTATATAATTGGAATTGTGTCAAAATGTCAAAATTAAAAGAAAATGACTACAGTATCCTGAATAATATAATATGTCCAACAATATACTTAGTATTTATTGATTAGATACATTTTTAATTAAACTATAGAAAGTTGCATGCAAAAAACCTGCATAGATGTGAATAAAATTTACTGCCTTAATTTGAATAGACTCTAACACATAATTCACACCATTGAATAACTATTCATTAATCAGCTGTTGCTGCTGCTACACCACCATAGCATGGCTGTAGAAAATTGCATGCGAAAAACCTGCATAGATGTGAATGAAATTTACTGCCTTAATTTGAATAGAATCTAACACACAATTCACACCATTGAATGACTATTCATTAATCAGCTGTTGCTGCTGCTACACCGCCATAGCCTTACACATGGCTGCAGAAAATTGCATGCAAAAACCTGCATAGATGTGAATAAAATTTACTGCCTTAAGTTGAATAGAATCTAACACATAATTCACACCATTGAATGACTATTCATTAATCAGCTGTTGCTGCTGCTACACCGCCATAGCCTTACACATGGCTGCAGAAAATTGCATGCAAAAACCTGCATAGATGTGAATAAAATTTACTGCCTTAATTTGAATAGAATCTAACACATAATTCACACCATTGAATGACTATTTATTAATCAGCTGTTGCTGCTGCTACACCACCATAGCTTTACACATATAATATGCCCCACAATATACTTAGTATCTTTAATTAGATACAACAGGGCTGTAGAAAATTTCATGCAAAAACCTGCATAGATGTGAATGAAATTTACTGCCTTAATTTGAATAGAATCTAACACACAATTCACACCATTAAATAACTATTCATTAATCAGCTATTGCTGCTGCTACACCACCATAGCCTTACACATATGTGGATTCTAATCACCCACAATATGCAATATATGCAGCCATTGCTGCTACAGCGCTACCACAGCCTCTCATGTATGCAGGTTAAAATGACCCAAAGAATGAAAATAAATGTGATGAATAAATCGCCAAATACATATTACCTGAGCGGTGTGCACAGTGGAGTTAGGCATAGAGTAGGATACTGCTTCCCCGCACCCCAACGCGCGTTTCGCCCGTGCTTCTTCCTGGGGGTGCAGAAAAAAGATGGTAGTTTATGTCCCTGCCTCGATTTTCGTGAGCTCAACAAGATTACTGTACGAAATACGTACCGCCTTCCATTGATTCCCGATTTGTGTAACCAACTTTCAGGGGCAAAATGGTTCTCCAAACTGGATCTTCGGGGGGCATATAATTTGATAAGGGTCCGGGAGGGGAATGAATGGAAAACCGCGTTCCTCACGACCGAGGGACTTTTTGAAAATTTAGTCATGCCATTTGGTCTTACCAGTGCCCTAGCCATATTTCAGAATTTCAGAATTTCATCAACGTGGTATTCTCGGATCTCATTGGTTGTTTTCTTGTCATTTACTTAGACGATATTCTGATATACTCTCCCGACCATCAATCTCATCTGAATCATGCACGAACCATTCTCCAAAGACTGAGGGAAAATCATCTGTATGCCAAATTGGAGAAATGTGTTTTTTGTTCAAGAATTGTCTTTTTGGGATTAATTGTGTCCTGTGATGGTTTTCGCATGGACCCCAAGAAAGTGCATGCCATTGCGGATTGGGTGCAACCCCGAGACCTTAAGGGTCTTCAGCCCTTCTTGGGGTTCGCCAATTATTACTGCAAATTTATTCGGGGGTTTTCACAGGTGGTCAAACCACTCACAGATCTTACTTGTAAAGGTGCGGATGTGAGAAACTGGTCCTCGCTCGCAAAAGAGGCCTTTCCGACCCTGAAAAGAAGCTTTATGTCTGCTCCCATGTTAGTACAGCCAGATCCGTCCAAACCATTCGTCGTGGAAGTGGACGCCTCTGAGGTGGGGGTGGGGGCGGTGTTGTCCCAAGGGCCTGCCACTCTAACCAACCTCAGGCCATGTGCTTTCTTTTCCAAGAAGTTCTCTGCTGCGGAAAGAAATTCTGACGTAGGCAATAGAGAGCTTCTTGCGGTCAAATTGGCGTTTGAAGAGTGGAGGCACTTTTTGGAGGGGGCCAGTCACCCGGTTACGGTGATCATGGATCACAAAAATTTGTCATACATTGAGTCTGCAAAAAGACTAACGCCCAGACAGGCCCGTTGGTCACTTTTTTTTTCCCATTTTCAGTTTACGATTACATTTCATCCAGGGTCTAAGAATGTCATGGCTGACGCCTTATCGCGCACTTTTCAGCCGATGTCTCCCCCTGAGCCACCGTCCTCCATTCTTCACCCTGGGGTTGTGAGAGCAGAGGTCTCGTCTGAATTGGAACGGGAGATTCAGGGGGCCCAGTCGCGGGCCCCGGCGGCCAAGCCGGAGGGGAAGTTGTTTGTCCCAGAGCAACTTCACCTGAAACTCTTGCAGGAGTTCCATGAATCCAAGCTGAATGCTCACCCTGGTATTTCAGCCACACGTCTGGCGGTGGCTAGGATCTTTTGGTGACCAACCCTTGGTTCGGACATAAAAAAATTCATTGCTGGTTGTGGGGTCTGCGCTCGTTCTAAAAGCTTTCATAGCTGGCTGGCAGGGGAGCTGATGCCCTTGGCAGTGCCCAAAAGACCATGGACTCACTTTTCCATGGATTTTGTTACAAATCTCCCTCCATCTAAGGGTAATACAGTGGTATGGGTAGAGGTGGACAGGTTTTCTAAGCAGGCTCATTTTGTTCCCCTGTCCGCACTACCGTCAGCTGAGACGTTGTCCAGGTTGTTTGTGCAGCATGTGATCCGGCTGCATGGGGTACCCCTGAATGTGGTGTCTGATCGTGGTGTGCAGATTGTGGCTAAGTTTTGGTGTGCTTTCTGCAAAAAATTAGGGATGTCGCTGTCCTTTTCGCCTGCATACCATACTGAGAGCAATGGTCAGACGGAGCGCACTAACCAGTCCCTGGAACAGATCCTCAGGTGTCTAACCTCTGCTAGACAGAATGACTGGTGCGATGCACTGCCGTTGGCTGAATTTGCCTTCAATAGTCGGGTGAGTCAATCCATGGGTATGACTCCTTTTTTGATCAATTATGGGTTCAGTCCTCATTTTGGTGAGTTTTCTTGTCTGGACTCGGGGGGTGTCCCGGGGCTGAGGGCTCTCTTCAGTGATTACAGAATACGTGGGCAGAAGTTCAGCAGAGTATATCTAGGTCTCAGGGCAGGTATAAGTTTTTGCGGGCAGGAAATGAACACCAGGGCCCACGTTTCAGGTTGGAGACAAGGTTTGGCTCTCCACACGAAACATTAAGTTGAAGGTTCCTTCAGCCAAGTTGGGGCCCAAATTCATTGGCCCATACAAGATTGTGAAAAAATCAATCCAGTGGAGTATAGGCTGTGCCTCCCACCCTCTTTCAAGAACCCTAACGTCTTCCACAAATTTCTACTGAAACCTTTTGAAACAGTCCGGGGAGACTCCAAGTCCGCTGCTCCTCCTGTTTTGGTCGAGGGGCAGGTGGAGTACGAGGTTGGTCATATTGTAGATTCCAGGTTGGTATGGCGGTCGGTACAGTACCTGGTTCATTGGAAGGGGTATGGACCGGAAGACAGGTCCTGGGTACCGGCCCGGTTGATGCATGCTGACTGCCTGGTGCGGGCTTTCCATGCTAAGTACCTGGGCAAGCCTGGGGGTCCAGAGGCCCCCCGTTGAGAGGGGGTACTGTCATGATCTCAGTGCGGGTTTGACTCGCATATGTGGGGTTAATGTCTGGAACCAGTGCTGATGACTGGCATTTCTGGGGTTAAAGGTTGTGATCCCAGTGCAGGCTTACCTGCACACCTGGGGCTATGATTGTGGCCTCTCCCTGGTTCTGGAAGAGGCTTCTTATAGCCTCAGGATTCTCCCATTCCCGTCAGTTATACTTTTGCCCTTGGCATTGTGTGGTGACCCCTGAGTGTGTTTGTGCTGTGTTCTGGTTGCTTGATTCTCTGTGTACTACTCGGTCTGTTCTCTGGATATAGCTTTGGATTCTGCTTGCTACCTTCTATGTCTGTTTGGTTTTGATTTCTGCTTGTCCCTGACTATCTGTTCTGTCTCATCCCTGGTACTTTACTGATATCTCTGTGTATGACCTCCGTTTTGCCTGACTCTTAGTATTTCTGTATAGTGTCCTGCCATCTCTGAAAGCAGGACGCTAAGCCCCACCCCCTGCAGTCACATGACCGTAGGTCCTGTGACTGCTTGCTAATCTTCAGCGTCCACAGGCCCTGTGTATCTGTACTTTCCGGCTGTACCTGACCCCCGGCCCCCCTACAGTGCGGGTGAGTCCCTGCTCAGCGGAGGCTGCACGCCGACGCTGACAGGATCCTGACAGCAACAACTGGCAGTGTTGGAGCCCAGGATCAATCATGGTGTAGGCTGAGGCCTACTTGGAGCAAGTGTAAAATGTGATGTAGTTTGAATGCAGAGGGAGTAGGAGATATTGCCGGACACACAGCAGGGGAGCAGCTGGCGTTACTGAACCCCACTAACACAGGAGCTAGTGTTTTTCTCTGTGCAGATGGCACTTCTGAGCAACAACTGGCGGTGTAGGAGCCAAGGGTCAATCAAGGAGTAGGCTGAGGCCTAATTGGAGCAAGTTTAATATCTGATGCGGGGTGAATGTGGAAGGAGCAGGAGATATTGCCGTACACAGCAGGGGAGTAGCTGGCGTTACTGAACCCCACTAACACAGGAGCTAGTGTTTTTCTCTGTGCAGACGGCACTTCTGAGCAACAACTGGCGGTGTTGGAGCCCAGGGTCAATCAAGGAGTAGGCTGAGGCCTAATTGGAGCAAGTTTAATATCTGATGCGGGGTGAATGTGGAGGGAGCAGGAGATATTGCCCTACACACAGCAGGGGAGCAGTTGGCATTACTGAACCCCACTAACACAGGAGCTAGTGTTTTTTTCTGTGCAGACGACACTTCTGAGCAACAACTGGCTGTGTTGGAGCCCAGGGTCAATCAAGGAGTAGGCTGAGGCCTAACTGGAGCAAGTTTAATATCTGATGTAGTTTGAATGTGGAGGGAGCAGGAGACATTGCCGGACACACAGCAGGGGAGCAGCTGGCATTACTGAACCCCATTAACACAGGAGCTAGTGTTTTTTTCTGTGCAGACGGCACTTCTGAGCAGCAACTGGTCATGTTGGAGCCCAGGGATTACAGTTCAGGTGGTAGAAACATGAACACAACAGGAGACCTGGATACTGTTGCCAACCAATTATTTAATCTGGAAGAGGACTGGCAAATTCAGGCAAGATCCAGCACTCGTTCATTTTCAGAAAAGTAAGCTGGTCAACGTTATCGAAGGATAGTCGCATGCGACGGTCTGTTACTACACCACCTGCGGCACTAAAGACGCGTTCTGATAATACACTAGCAGCAGGGCAAGCCAGCACCTCCAATGCATACTGGCTAAGCTCTGGCCAGGTATCCAGCTTAGAGACCCCAAACTTGAAGTGGGAAGAGCCGTCTGGAAGTACATTGAGAGGGCAAGACATGTAGTCTGTCACCATCTGACGGAAACGCTGCCTCCTGCTGACTGAAGCCGTCTGTGATGGTGTAGACATTTGTGGCGGGCACACAAAACTTTTGCCACATTTTGGCCATACTGGTCTTGCCTTGTGCTGAGGCGCTGCTTCTGCTCCCTCTTTATGCAGAGCTTCCTCCACTGCCTCGATGCACAGAGCTGCTTTGTAAAGCACTAGCAGCACTGCTCTCGGGTGGAATGGAGAACATGATGGAATGCACCAGTGTGTCTTGGTACTCCCGCATTTTACGCTCCCGGTTCAACGGTGTTATGAGGCTTGGTAAGTTGTCCCGGTAGCGAGGATCTAGGAGGGTGTACACCCAATAATCAGCCGTGTTGAGAATGTGGGCGATGCGGCGGTCATTTCTCAGGCACTGCAGCATGAAATCAACCATGTGCTGCAGACTGCCAACTGGCCAAGAAACGCTGTCCCCTGCTTGAGGCGTCATCTCTGCCTGCTCTGCATGACCCCACCCTCGCTCTACATACTGACTACTAGAGCATTGTGTACTTCCCTCCTCTGGAGAGATGTCTTCCTCCTCCATTGACGCTTCCTCATCCTCCTCACAAAGTGTCCCCTTCCTAGGCCTTTGTGAGGAACCACGTTGCGCACACTGTCCAGAAGCAGATGGCATTTGTGACTCCTAATCCTCTACCTCTTCCAAAACCTCCTCCCTTAGTGCTTGCAGTGTTTTTTGAAGCAGGCAGATAAGGGGGACAGTCATGCTGACTAGTGCATCATCTGCACTAGCCATCCGCGTGGAATCATCGAAGGCACACAAAACGTGGCAGATGTCCTTCATAGCGGCCCACTCGGTGGTGGTGAAGTGTGACCGACGCGCAGTGCGACTTGTTGGCACCTGATGCAGCTGGTACTCCATTACTGCTGCCTGCTGCTCACACAACCGCTCCAACATATGTAATGTTGAATTCCACCTGGTGGGTAGGTCACATATGATGCGATGTTCCAGAAGGCGGAATCAGCGCTGCAGAGCTGCAATGCGTGATCTTGCCATGCTGGAACGCCGCAAGTGAGCACACTCTATGTGGACCTTGTGCAGCAGTGCATCAAGATCTGGATAGTCCCTCAGAAATCTCTGCATGACCAAGTTGAGCACATGTGCCAGACATGGGATGTGAGTGAGGTTGCCTAGGCCCAGAGCTGCCACCAGATTTCGGCCATTGTCACACACTACCAAGCCTGGCTGGAGATTCACTGGCACAAACCACACGTCGCTCTCCTGCTTGATGGCATTCCAGAGCTCCTGTGCAGTGTGGCTTCGATTCCCCAAAGAAATTAACTTCAGTACGGCTTGTTGAAGTTTGGCCACGGCTGTGCTCATATCGGTCGTAACAGGTAAGCGTTCACGGGTCCATGTGGAGGTAGACCGTGACGGCTCCTGCAGCGCTGATTCTGAGGAACTTTAGTATGAGGAGGAGTCAATGTGTACAGACTGAATTCCTGCAATCCTTGGAGTTGGCAGAACACGTACAGCGCCACTCTCAAGATCTGTACCGGGCTCCACAACATTGACCCAATGGGCAGTGAGGGAAAGGTATCATCCATATCCTTGGTTACTGGTCCACGCATCTGTGGTCAGGTGGACCTTGCTACTGACGGCGTTTAGTAGCGCATGTTTAATTTTTCCCTCCACTTGCTTTTGCAGGGCAGGGACAATAAAAGCGGCTGGGCACGGTGTATTGTGGGACTGCCAATGCCATGAAGTTATCGAAGGTGTCAGTCTCCACCAGCCTGAATGAGAGCATTTCAAGGGCCAGTAGTTTGGCGATGCCAGCATTCAGAGCCTGTGCTCGTGGATGGTTTGCCGAGTATGGCCGCCTTTTCTCCCATGCCTGTGCTACCGATGGCTGTAGAGTGGCCTGGGAGTGTGAGGATGACAGGGAATGTGGTGCTGTGGGTGGCATGTCCCTGGGTCTCTGGACAACAGTGCCAGAGGTTCTTCCATGGCGATCCTGTGAGGAAGCCGAACCAGCTGTGTGTGAGCTGGAGGAAAAGGCTACAACACGAGCTGAAGAGGTGGTAGGTGGTGCTGTAGGTTGGCCTACGTCTTCAGTGTGTCTTTGTAACTCCACCACGTGATTGGTCCGCACATGTTTCCACATATTTGTGGTATTGAGGTTGCTGACACTTTTCCCTCTTTTGACTTTCTGATTATACAGCTTGCATTTGACAAAGCAAATGTCATCTGCAACTGTGTCAAAAAAGGACCACGCACTGCAAGTCCTGGGAGCGCCCGTTTTGGGTTTTGGAAGAGGAATGCTCCTAATGGGTACCAAAGTGGAGGCTACAGGCAACCATGTCTGCCCCCTCCATCTCCCTCCTGTTTTGGCCGTTCGGGGAATGTCTTTCTCAGAGCTGCTCCCACCACCTTCCTGTTCCTCATGCCATGATGGGTCAAGGACCTCATCATCTACACTCCCCTCTTCAAACACCTGCTTCTCCTGGGTAGTCTCGCCAGCACAGTACACACCAGAAAGTGGCACCTAAGTCTCATCATCTGATGCGTACTGAGGTGTGCTGACCATAGGCACTGGCCCACCCGCCTCTTCAGATTCAGAGGGACAAAGCAGTTGCACATCACTGCATACTCCCTCTTCTTCACATTCTAGAATGCTGCTTGGCTGGCCCCCTGTTTCCAAGCCAAGAGATTCAGAGAACAGAAGTAGAGATGGCTCCTGTCCAAGGCTCTCTGACTGCCTGGGCAATTTGGCAGGTGGTGAAGAGACAGATGGTTGCTCTTCAGTGCTCTGGCTCTGAGAGGATGCGGAAGTCATTGAAGTCGATGCGTTAGCTGCCATCCATCCGACAACGGCTTCAATTTGTTCGTCCTGCAGCAGTGTGGTACGGCGAGGTCCTACAAATCTGCGCATAAAGGACTGTTCCCTGGTAAAACTGGGGGGGGATGCTGAGTCACTGGTGCCCGCAGCAGGCACAGAATCCCCACGTCCTCTCCTTGCTGAAACTCCACGCCCACGTGCCTTACTCCCTGCCTTCTTCATCTTGGTAGACTGATAAAGATAGGCAGAAAAGTACAAAGGGTGGCTTAGTGTGCTTATTCCTGAACAGCTGCTAACAGGTATAAGAAACACTAATTTTATAAAGTGTGTGGACTACACTTTAATATGAGCTAATGTGGCATACACAACTGTCAAGTGGAGTGTTTGGTGAGCTTTATGTACGTGTTTTTTTTCAAAAAAACAAAAAGGATGTAACCAAAGATGTGAAAGCGATAGTATCACAAACTTTTTGGAGCTATTACAATGCAGGAAGGTAACCTACAATGCAATAGATGAGGCTCCAAAAAATAGGCTAATACTAATCTGGCTGGGGCTGCAGGGCACAAGCCAGAAAAAAGGCTCCTCTATCTACTCCTATATAGTGTTTGCAACCAATCTAGCTGGATACAGATGGGAGCACACTAATAGGAGAAATTCAGGAAAAATAAGCAGCACTACAGCAAAAAAAACAACCAGAGGTGGCTGCAGAACACACTACAGCGTGAGCTGCACTCACACACAGAGACCTCACAGACAGCCGTGTACAGTGCCGAGAACTGTGCACTAGCACTGAAAGGCTGCAGAAAGGCTCCGCTGTCTACTCCTATATAGTGTTTGCAACCAATGTAGATGGATATGGATGGATGCACACTAATAGGAGAATTAATGAAAAATAAGCAGCAATAAAACAAAAATAAATATGTATGAGGCAGTGACGCACGCTGAGCGGCCTACAACCAGAGGTGGCTGCAGGACACATTACAGCGTGAGCTGTACTCACACAGATCTTGCAGACAGCTGAGAAGAGCGCTGCAAGGCAAAAGAAAGCTTCTCACAGGGGTTGCTAAACTAGCCTGGGTAAAGCACAATCTAGCAAACCGATATTTCTAACTGTCCCTCAGAGTCACAAGAGCAGCGTCCTGTCCCTAACTGAATTCACAGCAGAGTGAGCCCAAAATGGCGGCGGCGGCTTTTATAGTGCATAATGACATCATTTCAGCAGCTAATCACAGCCATGCCATTAGTTAACATGCCAACATGCCTAACAGGATGTGCCCACACTTCTTAGGATTCCTCATTGGCTGAATCAAATCAAACTGGCTCATAGCATTATGGGAACTTCCGATTCCGGTATTCGATATGCAAAAAGTATCGGAACTCAGTATCGGAATTCCAATACCGGGAATATCGGCCGATACCCAATATTTGCGGTATCGGAATGCTCAACACTATGTACAAGTATATCAGAGGGCAATGCAGAGATCTCTCCAATGAACTGTTTGTACCAAGGACTGTGACAAGAACAAGGGGGCATTCTCTTCATTTGGAGGAAAGACAATTTGGAGGAAAGACAAATGCACCAGAATAGAAGATCGTTCTTCACGGTAAGAGCAGTGAGGCTCTGGAATTCTCTTCCTGACGAAGTGGTGATGGCCAACTCTCTGAATGAATTTAAGAAAGGAATGGATGCTTTTCTTGTGAGTAACAGTATAGAAGGTTACAAATAACATAATATTATAGGTAGATGGTTGACCCAGCTTAGGGGAAGGAATTTTTTTCCCTATGGAGAAAATTGGCTTCTACTCTGTGGGTTTTTTGCCTTTCCCAGGATCAACAATGCAGAACAGCTGCACTCAAAGTAGGCTGAACTAGATGGACATAAGGTCTTTCTTCAGCCTTCAAAACTATGTTACTATGTAATATCCAAGGAGGGGGGAATTATAATGTGTCAGTCACCAGGCTCATTCATCCATCATCATACATACACTAAATACATTAGCCTCAGAGTCTATCATAGCGCATGGCAGGGCGGCCATGCAAGCCTTTTATAGCCTTGCCCTTCCGGGACCTTCCTGAACCTCCAGATGGACCAATCAGAACTGGAGAAGGACCTGAGCATATGAATACCGATCCTCATTGGGAGATCGTCTCATGAGCATGCTCAGTAGACTGAAGGATGGACTTAGACTCTTGAGTCTTTTGCTGCTGGCCATGCTGCATTGCCATAACTGGACCAGAGGTGGCAGCAGCAACCGAACCCACAATGCTGGTGTGGGCAGAACGCCGGGATCATGGACTCATGCTGAGCAGGCTCCTCTGCGGCCGGAGGGGAATGGGAGACCGCTGACGGCAAGGCTCAGGATTACTGCTGTGCAGCGCCTGGAACCCGACGTGTTATGAATGGGTCACCGAGGAGGAAAAAAAAACCAACAAGCTAAGTCTCAGAAAACCAGAGAGGTTGGTAACTATGCAGATTGCAGATCCCTGATCTTAACCACACAACTAGCGGCAGTCGTGGAGCGTTCCTACGATGGTCCTAGATGCCTCGTCACAACCGTAGAGCTACATAAGCCTAAAGCAGGAAAAGAAGAAAACTAACTGCCCCAGAGTAGACCCCAAAGGAAAGATAGCCCTCCACATGTATTGACGGTGAAACAAGATGAAAACACAAACAAAGGCAGGAAAATAGGCTGAGCAAACGATGGGGCCTGACTAACTAGAAAGGAAAGGAAAGCCACTGTCTGCAATCTGCCAAAAAACCCTACCAAAATAATGTCTAACACGTCTGATAGCAAAATTAACCCTGAAGTCCCTAGACTTCTCCCACTATATCAGCACTCTGAAATATTCTGAAACAGAGCAAAAAGAGGCCAATCTAATAAGGGACAAAAAGGCAAATTGGCAAATACAGATATATAGGAGTGGAAGTTCAGCATAGCCCCAGCAGGGGCAGGCTGACCACACAAGAAACTGAATTTACCAACAAGCGCAAGTGTGAACATTAGCAAAAAACAAACTTAACTTGAGAAGACTGGAAGAGAGCTGAAGTCCAAGACCTGAGAAGCAGAATGAATCACCAGCACCAGGATAGGGCGTCGGCAGTCTGATACTCCAGAGATCCAATCGTTATCCTACTCATCAGGTGGCAGATCACTACCACTTAAACCTACCTCACTACCTCCTGTCACCACTAGAGGGAGAACGGAAGGAGAACTCTCAACTGGTGGAGCAGAAAATGAGCTCATAACAGTACCCCCATTGAGGAGGGGTCACCGAACCCTCATCCATGCCACCAGACCGATCAGGATGGGCCCGGTGAAAAGCACGAACCAATTTATTGGCATGAATATCAGAGGCAGAGACCCAAGAATTATCCTCCTGGCCATTACCCTTCCATTTGACCAAATACTGGAGTCTCCGTCTAATCAAAAGAGAATCCAATATTTTCTCTACCTCATATTCCACATTGCCTTTAACCAATACAGGGTCAGGAGGTGCCACCACAGGAACTACTGGCTCAACAAACCTCTTCAACAGTGACTTGTGAAATACGTTATGGATTTTGAACGTAACTGGTAGAGCCAATCGAAAGGAAACAGGATTAAGAATCTCCAAAATCTTGTAAGGTCCAATAAATCTGGGCTTAAATTTTGGAGATGCAACCTTCATTGGAATATTCTTAGACGACAACCAAACCATATCACCCACTTTAAACTGGGGACCAATGGTCCTATGCCGGTTGTAAAAACGCTGGGCCTTTTCCTGAGAGAGTGACAACTTATCCACCACTTGGTCTCATATCTGCTGCATTCTCACAACCACAGTGTTCACACCTGGGCAGGACGAAGATTCCACTTGCTCTGAAGAGAATCGAGGATGAAACCCAAAATTACAAAAAAAGGGTGACTTCAAAGCGGCAGAACTTGCTCTATTGTGCAGAGCAAATTCGGTCAAGGGCAAAAATGAGACCCAATCATCTTGATCAGCAGATATAAAACATCTTAAATAAGACTCCAGGGTCTGGTTTGTTCTCTCAGTCTGCCCATTGGTCTGAGGATGAAACGCGGAGAAGAAGGATAACTGAATTCCCAGATTGGAACAAAAGGCTTTCCAGAATCTGGAAACAAACTGGACCCCTCTATCGGACACCATGTTCTCAGGAATCCCGAGTAACCGAACCACCTGTTGTAAAAACAAGGGTACCAGATCAGCGGAAGATGGCAACTTTGGGAGTGGTACAAGATGGACCATCTTCGAAAATCTATCACAAATCACCCAGATAACAGTCATTCTCTGAGAGACAGGAAGATCAGAAATAAAATCAATTGAGATATGGGTCCATGGCCTCTTGGGCACCAGCAGGGGCATCAGCAACCAACTAGAACGAGAACAGGGTTTAGATCGAGAACAAGTCCCACAGGACTGTACAAAATTCCTGACATCACGAGATAAGGCAGGCCACCAAAACGACCGACTCACCAAATCTCTGGTACCAAAAATACCCGGATGACCAGCCAATGCGGAGCAATGGGCTTCAGACATCACTCTCTTTCTCCACTGGTCAGGAACATACAATTTTCCCATAGGGCAACACTCAGGTTTATCCTCCTGAAATTCCTCCAGGGCGCGTCTCAAATCGGGCGAAATGGCAGAAAGAACTACCTCCTCACCTAGGATAGTAGTATGCTCGGTCACATTAAGAGAATCAACAAAGAAACTCCTAGAAAGGGCGCCTGCCTTAACATTCTTAGTGCCCGGAAGAAAAGAGACCACAAAATTAAAACGCGTGAAAAACAAGGCCCATCTAGCTTGTCTAGGATTCAAGCGTTTGGCCGACTCCAGATAAATCAGATTCTTGTGATCGGTGAGGACCACAAATTGATGTCTAGCTCCCTCCAACCAATGTCTCCACTCCTCAAATGCCCATTTCATGGCCAACAATTCCCAATTCCCCACCTCATAGTTGTGTTCAGATGGGGAAAACTTTCGAGAAAAAAAGGCACAGGAATTCATCTTACAAGTCACAGGGTCTTTTTGGGACAAAACAGCTCCTGCACCAATCTCAAAAGCGTCTACCTCCACTTGAAATGGAAGTGAGACATCAGGTTGCCGTAAAACTGGAGCTGAAGTAAATCTCTGCTTAAGCTCCTGAAATACTGAGACAGCCTCAGGAGAGCAATTCAGCACATCAGCTCCCTTCTTGGTCAGATCAGTCAGTGGTTTTACAATACTAGAAAAATTACCTATAAATTTACGATAGAAATTAGAAAAACCCAAAAACTTCTGGAGAGCCTTCAAAGAAGTAGGCTGAACCCATTCATAAATGGCCTGTACCTTGGTCGGGTCCATTTCAATAGTCGATGGAGACAAAATAAATCCCAAAAATGAAATCCTCTGTACACCAAAGAGGCACTTCGATCCCTTAACAAACAGGGAATACTCCCTCAAAATCTGGAACACAGTCCGGACATGTTCCACATGGGAATCCCAATCACTAGAAAAGATCAAAGTATCATCCAGATAGATGATCAAAAACTTTTCCGAGACTTTGTGGATAATATCATTCATAAAGGAATGGAAGACAGAAGGGGCATTAGAGAGCCCAAAAGGCATCACCAGGTACTCAAAATGTCCCTCCGGAGTATTAAACGCCGTCTTCCATTCATCCCCATGCTTGATGCGAATAAGATTATACGCCCCCCCTGAGGTCAAGCTTAGTAAACCAGCAGGCATTCTTAACTCTGAAGAATAAATCAGACATCAGAGGTAACGGGTACTGATATTTAACCGTCATTTTGTTAAGGGAACGTTAATCAATACACGGTCTTAATGAACCATCTTTCTTGGCCACGAAAAAAACCCCCAGCGCCTAAAGGTGACGAGGATGGTCTAATATGACCCTTCTCCAACGACTCCTTAATATAGGATAGCATAGCATCATATTCGGGTACAGATAAGTTGAAAAGCCGACTCTTGGGAAATTTACACCCATGCATCAACTCAATTGCATAGTCATAACTCCTATGAGGAGGCAAAGACGCAGACTTACTTTCACTAAATACATCAGAGAAATCAGCCAGATAATCAGGAATATCATGAGACTGAGGAGAGGTGGAGAAAACAGAAGCGTCCCTAAGATCACACTGACCACCCCAACTCACGACAGACACAGATTTCCAATCCAAAACTGGGTTATGAGTTTGCAACCAGGGGAACCCCAGAACAATAGTATCGTGCAAATTATGCAGCACCAAAAATTAACAATTTTCTTGGTGGTCTGGGGCAACTCGCATTATCACCTGGGTCCAATACTGAGGTTTATTCCCCGCCAAAGGAGTGGCATCAATACCCCTCAAAGGAATAGGCGTCTGCAGAGGCGTCATGGACAAACCACAATGCTTAGCAAAGTCCAAATCCATAAGATTCAGAGCTGCTCCTGAATCCACAAAAGCCTTAGTGGAAAATGTGGACAAGGAGCAAATGAGAGTAATTGCCAAAAGGAACTTAGGTTGGATACTGCCCACAGCAAATATGTGTGCAAAACATTTCTCTCATTTAGGGTAGACAGAAATAGTATGAGAGGTGTCTCCACAGAAAAAACACAGCTTATTACGCCTTCTAAACTCCCGACGTTTCGCCCTAGACAAAACCCCATCACATTGCATAGGTTCAGACTTTTGTTCAAAAGGTGGCAGCGCCTCCCATGTAGTTTTATGTTCACATAAACGCCGATCAACTTGAATGGCTAATGACATAGAGCCATCCAGACCAGAAGGAACAGGAAATCCCACCATAACATCTGTTACGGTCTCTGACAAACCTTTCCGAAAGAGAGCTGCCAATGCACTATCATTCCATGTAGTAAGGACCGCTCACTTTTGGAATTTTTGACAGTACAACTCTGCAGGATCCTGACCCTGGTTTAATGCCAACAGGGTTCTCTCAGCTTGATCAACGGCATTAGGATCATCATACAACAACCACAAGGCCTGAAAAAATGCATCCACATTAGTCAGAATAGGATTTTCAGGTGTCAAAGAAAAAGCCCAATCCTGGGGATCGCCGTGCAGCAAGGAGATGACAATTTTAACCTGCTGCACAGAGCTCCCCGATGAGTTAGGCTTGAAAGCAAGAAATAATTTACAATTATTCTTAAAATTCAGAAATTTAGACCGATCCCCAGAAAACACATCAGGAGTAGAAATCTTGGGTTCAGCAGCATGTGACTGAATAAGGTAGGTGGAAATTCCATGTACTTCAGCAGCAAGTTGCTCCACAGCATCAGACAGTTGCTTAATCTCCATTAAGAAAAAAAAAAAGATATCCTCCTACGGCCTCAGAGAAAAAGAGGAAAAAATATACATGTAAAAAAAAAAAAATTCTGACACTTTTATTTCCCTTTTTTTTTTACAATTCCTTCCAGCTTTTGAGCACCCTAGAATCTGCGGTATGGCTGGTGATTCTGCTATGAATGGGTCACCGAGGAGGAAAAAAAAAACAACGAGCTAAGTCTCAGAAAACCAGAGAGGTTGGTAACTATGCAGATTGCAGATCCCTGATCTTAACCACACAACTAGCATCAGTCGTGGAGCGTTCCTACGATGGTCCTAGATGCCTCGTCACAACCGGAGAGCTACATAAGCCTTAAGCAGGAAAAGAGGAAAACTAACTTCCCCAGAGCAGACCCCAAAGGAAAGACAGCCCCCCACATGTATTGACGGTGAAACAAGATGAAAACACAAACCAAGGCAGGAAAATAGTCTGAGCAAGCGATGGGGCCCGACTAACTAGAAAGGACAGGAAAGGAAAGCTACTGTCTGCAATCTGCCAAAAAACCCTACCAAAATAATGTCCAACACGTCTGATAGCAAAATTAACCCTGAAGTCACTAGACTTCTCTCACTATATCAGCACTCTGAAATATTCTGAAACAGAGCAAAAAGAGGCCAATCTAATAGGGGACAAAAAGGCAAATTGGCAAATACAGATAAATAGGTGTGGAAGTTCAGCTGTTGTGAGTTCATTTTCCCCTTCATTACTGAGGCCCGAGGAACTCCCTCTTCTGGTAAAGAAAGGTAGTGAGCCTGATTATCAAACACCTGAGGCTGATGATGATGACTGGCTGAGTGGAGTTACTGACTGGATATAAGGCTGCCGACACCCTTCTGCCCTGCGGGTGATTTCTCTGTGGGATCCTTGGAGACCAGTCTGAATTCCTGCTCCTCTAAAGCTAAGTTTGCTGCTCGGCCTTTTGCATTTGAGCTTTGACTTTGTTTTGCTTTGTTTTTCTGGATTTCTGCCATTCCCTGCTGGGGTGTGCTGAATTCCTTTAGCTCTGTCTTCTGAAAATACCTGAGTGCTGATTTAGTTTTTGAAGCCTAGCTGCTTCAGGGCCTTTTTCATATCAGCTTGTTGGCTTATGTCTTTGATAGGGTTTTGGCAGATTGCAGACAGCAGCCTTCCTGTCCTTTCCTATCTAGGTAGTTTTGGGCCCCGTCTTTGCTCAGTCTATCTTTCTGTCTGTGTTAGTGTTTTCATCTTCCTTCACCGTCATTATATGTTGGGGGCTGCCTATTGCTTTGGGGTCTGCTCTGGGGCAGTTTAGATTTCCCCTTTCTTTCTTTAGGCCTAGTTAATTCTCCGGCTGTGATTGAGGGGTCTAGGGCATCGTAGGAACCCCCCACGGCTACTGCTAGTTGTGTTGATAGGTTCAGGGGTCTGCAATCTGATAGTTGCCAACTTCTCTGGTTTTCTGGACTTAGCTTGTATTTCTGCTGTTGCCTCCTACGGTGACTCATTCATAACAGAATCACCCACCATGCCGCAGATCCTAGGGTACTCAATAGCAGGAAAGAATTGTAAAAAAAAAAAAGTGTGTATATTTTTTCCTCTATATCTCTGAGGCCGTAGGGGGAATTTTTTTTTCTCTCAATGGAGATAAAGCAATTGTCTGATCGTGTGGAGCAGCTCGCTGCAGAAGTGCGGGGAATTTCCGCCTACCTTGCTCATTCACATGCTGCTGAACCAAAGATTCCTACACCTGATGTATTTTTTGGGGATCGGTCTAAATTTTTGAATTTCAAAAATAATTGTAAATTATTTTTTGCCTCGAAGCCTAACTCGTCAGGGAGCTCCGCGCAGCAGGTTAAAATTGTCATTTCTTTGCTGCGTGGCGATCCCCAGGATTGGGCGTTTTCTTTGAAACCAGATGATCCTTTTCTGACTAATGTGAACGCATTTTTTCAGGCCTTGGGGTTGTTGTATGACGAACCTAATGCCATTGATCAGGCTGAAAAGACCCTGCTGGCATTGAACCAGAGTCGTGATTCTGCAGAATTGTACTGTCAAAAATTCCGAAAGTGGGCAGTACTTACTACCTGGAATGATAATGCCTTGGCTGCTCTCTTTCGGAAGGGGTTGTCAGAAGCCGTAAAAGATACTATGGTGGGATTTCCTGTTCCCTCTAGTCTTGACGATTCTATGTCATTAGCCATTCAGGCTGATCGGCGTTTGCGCGAACGCAAAGCTGCACGAGAGGTGTTGCCACCTGTTGAACAAATGTCTGAACCTATGCAATGTGATAGAGTTTTTTCCAGAGAGCAGCGTCAGGAGTTCAGAAGGCGTAATAAGTTGTGTTTTTTCTGTGGAGATGCCTCGCATATTATTTCTGTCTGTCCTAAACGAGAGAAACGCTTTGCACACACGTTTTCTGTTGGGGGTGTTCAACCTAAGTTTCTTCTGGCTATTACTCTGATCTACTCCCTGTCCGCATTTTCCGCCAAGCCTTTTGTGGATTCGGGAGCAGCCCTAAATCTAATGTACTTGGATTTTGCTAAACGTTGTGGATTTCCGATGACACTTCTGCAGACGCCTATCCCTTTGAGGGGGATTGATGCTACTCCTTTGGCTAAAAATAAACCTCAGTTTTGGACCCAGGTGGTAATGCGGGTCGCCCCAGCCCATCAAGAAAATTGCAGATTTTTGGTGTTGCATAATCTGCATGATACTATTATTCTGGGGTTTCCCTGGTTACAAATTCATAATCCAGTTTTGGATTGGAAGTCTGTGTCTGTGGTGAGTTGGGGTTGTCGGTGTGCCTTTAGTGAGGCTCCGGTGTTTTCCACCTCTCCTCAGTCGCATGATGTTCCTGATTATTTGGCGGACTTTTATGATGTATTTAGTGAGAATGAGTCTGCGTCTCTGCCTCCTCATAGGAGTTATGACTGTGCAATTGAACTGAGCCCGGGGTGTAAATTTCACAAGGGTCAGCTCTTCAATTTATCTGTACCCGAGCACGAGGCTATGCGATCCTATATTAAGGAGGCGTTGGAGAAGGGTCATATTAAACCATCCTCGTCACCCTTAGGTGCCGGTTTTTTTTTTGTAGCCAAAAAGGATGGATCATTAAGACCTTGTATTGATTATCGTGCCCTCAACAAAATTACTGTTAAATATCAGTATCTGTTACCCCTGATTTCTGATCTATTCTCCAGAGTTAAAGGTGCTTGCTGGTTTACCAAGCTTGACCTCAGGGGGGCGTATAATCTTATTCGCATTAAGCATGGGGACGAATGGAAGACGGCGTTTAATACTCCGGAGGGACATTTTGAGTACCTGGTGATGCCTTTTGGGCTCACTAATGCCCCTTCTGTCTTCCAGTGCTTCATGAACGATATTTTCTGAGATTTTGTCGATAAATTTTTGATTATCTATCTGGATGATATTTTGATCTTCTCCAAGGATTGGGATTCTCATGTGGAACATATTCGGACTGTGTTCCGGATCTTGAGGGAGAATTCCCTGTATGTCAAAGAATCTAAATGCCTTTTTGGAGTACAGAGGATTTCTTTTTTGGGATTTATTTTGTCCCCGTCAACTATTGAAATGGACCCGGCCAAGGTACAGGCCATTTACGATTGGGTTCAGCCCACTTCTTTGAAGGCCTTCCAGAAGTTTTTGGGTTTTGCTAATTTTTATCGGAAATTTATAGCAAAATTTTCTAGTATTGCCAAGCCATTGACTGATTTGACTAAGAAGGGTGCTGATGTGTTAAATTGGTCTTCGGAGGCTGTTTCTTCCTTTCAGGAGCTGAAGCGAAGATTCACCTCCGCCCCGGTTTTGTGGCAACCTGATGTCTCACTTCCATTCCAGGTAGAGGTGGATGCTTCTGAGATTGGTGCAGGAGCTGTTTTGTCCCAAAAGGATCCTGTAACATCTAAAATGAATCCCTGTGCTTTCTTTTCCCGAAAGTTCTCTCCATCTGAACGTAACTATGATGTGGGGAATAGGGAACTGTTGGCCATGAAATGGGCATTTGAGGAGTAGAGACATTGGTTGGAGGGAGCTAAGCATCAAGTCGTGGTCCTCACTGACCACAAGAATTTAATTTACCTAGAGTCGGCTAAGCGCTTGAACCCTAGACAGGCTAGGTGGGCCTTGTTTTTTACACGTTTTGATTTTGTGGTTTCTTTTCTTCCTGGAACAAAGAATGTCAAGGCAGACGCCCTCTCTAGGAGCTTCTTTGCTGATTCTCCTGTGGTGACCAAGCCTGCTACC
The DNA here is from genome assembly GCF_039654945.1 of Dendrobates tinctorius. Taxonomy (NCBI): domain Eukaryota; kingdom Metazoa; phylum Chordata; class Amphibia; order Anura; family Dendrobatidae; genus Dendrobates; species Dendrobates tinctorius. Next base: position 15,523,549 of record NW_027361705.1, on the reverse strand, counting down.
ATCTTAGGCGAAGGGGTAGTTCTTTCTGCCATCTCGCCTGATTTGAGACGTGCTCTGGAAGAGTTCCAGGAGGACAAACCTGAGCGTTGTCCCAGTGGAAAGTTGTATGTTCCTGACCAGTGGAAGAAGAGAGTGATGTCTGAAGTTCATTGCTCTGCTTTGGCTGGTCATCCACGTATTTTTGGTACTAGAGATCTGGTGAGTTGGTTTTTTTGGTGGCCCTCCTTGTCTCGTGATGTCAGGAATTTTGTGCAGTCCTGTGGGACGTGCTCCCGGTCTAAATCGTGTTCTCGCTCTAGTGGGTTGTTGATGCCTTTGCCTGTCCCCAAGAGGCCATGGACCCATATTTCAATGGATTTCATCTCTGATATGCCTGTCTCTCAGAGGATGACTGTTATTTGGGTGATTTGTGATAGGTTCTCTAAGATGGTTCATCTTGTACCACTCCCTAAGTTGCCATCTTCCTCTGAGTTGGTGCCCCTGTTTTTACAACAGGTGGTTCGTTTGCACGGGATTCCTGAGAACATTGTATCTGACAGAGGAGTCCAGTTTGTGTCTAGATTTTGGAGAACTTTCTGTTCCAGGCTGGGAATTCAGTTGTCCTTCTCCTCTGCTTTTCACCCTCAGACCAATGGGCAGACAGAAAGAACAAACCAGACCTTGGAGTCATATTTGAGATGTTTTATTTCTGCTGATCAGGATGATTGGGTTTCATTTTTGCCTTTGGCCGAATTTGCTTTAAATAATAGAACTAGTTCTGCCACGTTGATGTCACCTTTTTTTTGTAACTTTGGGTTTCATCCTCGATTTTCTTCAGGGCAGGTGGAGCCCTGTGCCTGCCCAGGTGTTGACACTGTGGTGGAGAGAATGCACCAGATCTGGGACCAAGTGGTGGATAAGTTATCTCTCTCCCAGGAAAAGGCCCAGCGGTTTTCCAACCGACATAGGACCATTGGTCCCCAGTTTAAGGTTGGTGATATGGTGTGGTTATCATCAAAAAATATTGCTATGAAGGTGGCTTCTCCTAAGTTTAAGCCTAGATTTATTGGACCTTACAAGATTGTGGAGATTATTAATCCGGTCTCTTTTCATTTGGCTCTTCCTGTCACATTTAAAATCCATAATGTGTTCCATAAATCTTTGTTGAAGAGGTTTGTTGAACCTGTTGTTCCGGGGGTGGCACCTCCAAACCCTGTATTGGTTGAAGGTAACATGGAATATGAGGTAGAGAAAGTACTGGATTCCCGTCTGGCTAGACGGAGACTCCAGTATTTGGTTAAGTGGAAGGTTTATGGTCATGAGGATAATTCCTGGGTCTCTGCCTCTGATATTCATGCCAAAAGATTGGTGCGTGCCTTTCATCGGGCTCACCCTGATCGCCCTGGTGGCGTAGTTGAGGGTTCGGTGACCCCTCCTCAAGGGGGAGGTACTGTTGTGAGTTCATTTTCCCCTTCATTACTGAGGCCCGAGGAACTCCCTCTTCTGGTAAAGAAAGGTAGTGAGCCTGATTATCAAACACCTGAGGCTGATGATGATGACTGGCTGAGTGGAGTTACTGACTGGATATAAGGCTGCCGACGCCCTTCTGCCCTGCGGGTGATTTCTCTGTGGGATCCTTGGAGACCAGTCTGAATTCCTGCTCCTCTAAAGCTAAGTTTGCTGCTTGGCCTTTTGCATTTGTGCTTTGACTTTGTTTTGCTTTGTTTTTATGGATTTCTGCCATTCCCTGCTGGGGTGTGCTGAATTCCTTTAGCTCTGTCTTCTGAAAATATCTGAGTGCTGATTTAGTTTTTGAAGCCTAGCTGCTTCAGGGCCTTTTTCATATCAGCTTGTTGGCTTATGTCTTTGATAGGGTTTTGGCAGATTGCAGACAGCAGCCTTCCTGTCCTTTCCTATCTAGGTAGTTTTGGGCCCCGTCTTTGCTCAGTCTATCTTTCTGTCTGTGTTAGTGTTTTCATCTTGCTTCACCGTCATTATATGTTGGGGGCTGCCTATTGCTTTGGGGTCTGCTCTGGGGCAGTTTAGATTTCCCCTTTCTTTCTTTAGGCCTAGTTAATTCTCCGGCTGTGATCGAGGGGTCTAGGGCATCGTAGGAACCCCCCACGGCTACTGCTAGTTGTGTTGATAGGTTCAGGGGTCTGCAATCTGATAGTTGCCAACTTCTCTGGTTTTCTGGACTTAGCTTGTATTTCTGCTTTTGCCTCCTACGGTGACTCATTCATAACATTCAGCATAGCCCCAGCAGGGGCAGGCTGACCACACAAGAAACTGAATTTACCAACAAGCACAAGTGTGAACATTAGCAAAAAACAAACTTAACTTGAGAAGACTGGAAGAGAGCTGAAGTCCAAGACCTAAGAAACAGACTGAATCACCAGCACCAGGATAGGTCGTCGGCTGTCTTATATCCAGTCTGATACTCCAGAGATCCAATCATTATCCTCCTCATCAGGTGGCAGATCACTACCACTTAAACCAACCTCACTACCTCCTGTCACCACTAGAGGGAGAACGGAAGGAGAACTCTCAACTGGTGGAGCAGAAAATGAGATCATAACACCGACGCCTAACAATATCTCTGTGGAGGGGTAGTGGCCCTGTTTTGATTAAAAATGCCTGTAGTTAACTGGTAGAGTGCTCAGTCAGAAGACTAGTGAATACAAATTTCAAAAAACAGTCTAAACAGAGGATTTACATATGTTCCCAGTCAGATGTAGACTTCAGTCTAAGTGAGGATTGGCATTAGATAGTGTTCAGGAAAACGAGAAATGCCTTACCGTGGCTTCCAGGTACTCATAACTTGGCCATTTTATGTGCTAAACGTTCTCAATTTTTCATACTTCAAATGCAGTAATGCAAATTCATTTTTCATTTTTCATGTTTACTTGTTATGGTGCTACAGTGTGCTTCCTCACCAACAGGACGACTGACCATGGTGTCCTCCTCCTCTTCCCTGTCCTCAGGCCATCCATGCTGAACAGATGGTAAGACAGTTGTGCTTGTAGTACCGTCTATAGTGCATGAAAGTAGCTCCTGTTCTCCCTCCTCTTCCTCTTCCACACATGAGGCTGAGCTGTGTGTAATCAACCTGTATGCTTCATTGCTCCATCTCCTCATGCCCAGCCGGTAATGCCACCACTTTGATTGTTAGCAGAGATCGTTTCAGAAGACAGAGAAGTGGGATGGTGATGCTAGTTATGGCATCATCGCTGCTCACCATCTTGGTGGACTCCTCAAAGTTTTGTAGGATAGTACATATGTCTGACATCCATGTCTACTTCTGAAGTCATATGTGTGGAGTCTGAACTGAATACCGATGGCCTTGTTGATGCTGGTAGTCAACAACTGCCCTCTTTTGCTCACAAATCCTTTCCAACATGTGCAGTGTGGAGTTCAAACCCATGGGGACATCACACACCAGTAGGTGAGCCGGAATCTGCAAACACTGCTGAAGCACGGGAAAGGCGGCAGAAGCAGGAGCTGACTTTCTAAAATGGGCACACAGGCAGCATACTTTCACAACCAGATCCAGCACCTCCGGTTAGCTTTTGAGAAACCATTGAACAACAAGGTTAAGCACATGGGCCAGGCATGGTACGTGTGTGTGCTCGCCTCGCCTCAGAGCCATCACCAGGTTCCAGCCATTGTCACACACGACCATGCCTGCCTGTAGGTTCAGCGGTGTCAGCCACACATCTGCCTGCTCTTTCAGAGCTGTCCACAATTCTTCAGCATTGTGCGGTTTGTCACCTAAGCATATTAGCTTCTGTACAGCCTGTTGATGCTTGGCTGAGGCAGTGTTGCAGTGCTTCCAGCTTGTGACTGATGTGGTCATTTCGGAGATGCAGGCTGAAGAGGAGGCAGAGGATGTGGAGGATGAGGTGTAGAAGCTGTAGACTGTGGGGGCAACCCTGATTGATTGAGGGCCCGCAATCCTCGGCGCCGGGAGGACGTGTTCCATCCCAAGGTCCGTCTGGGTCCTGTCTTCCACTATGTTAACCCAGTGTGCTGTCAGAAAGATGCAGCATCCTTGTCCACAAACACTTGTCCACATGTCCGTGATTAGGTGGACTTTCCCAGTAACAGCAATGTTGAGGGCACGGGCAATGTTCTCGGACACGTGCTTGTGTAATGCCGGGGTGGCACATCGGGAGAAATAGTTGTGGCTGGGGACCGAGTACATTGAGATGGACGCTGCCATCAGGTTGCGGAAAGCTTCTGTGTCCACAAGCCTAAAAGGCAACATTTTGAGCACAAGCAGATGAGAAATGTGCGAATTTAGTACTGAGACCTCTGGGGCGTTGGTTGTTTATTTACACTTGTGTTCCAATGACTGGGGTATGGAAAACTGAAGGCTGCGCTGGGACAAGGATGTGGACGGCTTGTTGATGGTGGTAGTTGAGTGTGGGCAACGACAGGTACTGGTCAGGAGGCATCTTCGCATGCAGCATGGATAGGGGATTGGCTTGCATGCACAACAGTGGAAGAAGCAGTGTTTTCTTCCACAGACACTGTTCCTGGAGCCTGGTGTTCGGCCCACAAAGTCAGGTGCTTTGCTTCCATGTGCCTGATAATGCTGGTGGTGGTCAAGCTGGTAGTTTTGCTACCCCTGCTGATGCGGGCATGGCAGCTGGTGCAAATGGCCTGTTTGAGGTTATCGGCAAAGTGTTTAAAAAACAACCAGACTCGGGAAGACCTAACGGTTTTATTGCCTACTTCTGTTGTGTTGGTGTTATGTGGAACGGATGCCCGCTATCTGCGGACACCACACTGTTTCTTCCTGCCTGTTGGGGTGCTACACCTTCCTCCCCCTGTGTGCTGCTGTCCTCGCTCTGCATGTCCTCCTACCAGGTTGGGTCATTTACTATATCATTCACCACCTCGGCTTCCAATTCCGCACCCTGGTCCTCCCCCTGACTTTCTGGCATTTGTGTCTCATCAACGTCCACCTTTTGTGACACCCACCATAGCCTTCGTGTGAACATGGCTGCTCAAATATTTAGGCATCACTACATGTGATCTCATCTTGCCCCGCTTCAAGTGGAATGGGCGAGAGGCTCAAATCTATAAAAGTGAGCAGCTCTTCGGAGTGTCCAAGTGTGGGATCAGTTGTCTCCGTGCACTTGGTATGGTGGGAGAAAGGAGGATCAGGGTGAGGAACATGCGGTCCAGAGTCACGGCTACTCAGACTTGACCGTGTGGAAGACAGGGTGCTGGTGGTGGTGGAAAAGTGAATGGATGCATTATCCGCTATCCAACCAACAACCTTTTGACACTGCTCTGTCAAAAGACACACTTTAAAATTTCTGGAATGTAGGTAAAAGTTTATTTTTTAATTATCAAACTGGTGTCAATAACTAGGGTAAGTCACAGAAAATACAGTGGAATGGAGGCCTGAAATGCCACAATTTGTAGCCCACATATAGAGCAAGCGTCTGACAGAGATACCACACTGTTCAATATGTGGCCTGTATTTTTTTATTTTTTACCCCAAAATAGTATATAGAACTAGTGTAACAGACAGCAAATACAGTGGAATGGAGGCCTGACATGCAATAATTTGTAGCCCACCGATATATCAGGCGTTTGACGGAGATGCCAGACTGTTCAATATGTGGCCTGCATGTTTAATTTTTTACCCCAAAATAGTGTATAGACCTAGGATAACAGACAGCAAATACAGTAGAATGGAGGCCTGAAATGACACAATATGTAGCCCACAGATAGATCAGGCATCTATTGGAGATACCACACTTTTCAATGTGTGGCCTGTATTTTTTTTATTTCTTACCCTAAAATAGTGTATAGAACTAGGGTAGCAGACAGCAAATACAGTGGAATGGAGACCTGAAATGCCACAATTTGTAGCCCACAGATAGATCAGGCATCTGACGGAGATACCACACTTTTCAATTTGTGGCCTGTATTTTTTTATATTTTACCCCAAAATAGTCTATAAAACTAGATTAATACACAGCAACAAAAGGTGAATGTAGGCCTGAAATGCCACAATTTGTAGCCCACAGATTGATCAGGTGTCTGATCGAGATTCCACACTGTTCAATATGTGGCCTGTATTTTTTTTATTTTTTTACCACAAAAGAGTCTATAGAACTAGGGTAAGACACAGCAAAAAAGGTGAATGTAGGCCTGAAATGCTACAATTTGTAGCCCACATATAGATCAAGCATCTGATGGAGATACCAGACTGTTCAATATGTGGCCTGTATTTTTTATTTTTTTGCCGAGCTAAATTGTGTCAAAAAGTAGGCTAAGACACAACAAAAAAATTCTATGGAGGCCTGAAATGGCACAATTTTGAGTGTAATGCTATGCGATTCGTGTGGCAGACAAAACCCAATGTAAAATATCTGCCCTGTAGCTAAATAATTTTTTGGCAGCTAAGTATTTTTTGGGCAGCAAAATGGTGTCAGAAATTTTATAAGATGCTCAAAAAAAATTTAACAGTACCACAAAAATGTCAGAAATTTCTGCGCGCACAGATTTGATGGCTGGGATGGGCAACCCCATTTAAAATAGCTGAATTTTCACGCTGTACTATGAAAAGGATCTGGCTGTATTCTGCAGTGTCAACAAGCAAATGGAGAGAAAAAAAGGGGTCTCTGGATTGCTTTGGAATAAAATAATCAGGATTAAAATGCCAAAAAAATATTCCTGGCCACTGATACCTGGGGCTAGGTATCTATGGTCAATATATGTAATAGGCACCAGCATCAGCAGACAGTAATGGATTGGACCCTCTTGATGTATGCAATGAAGTTTGGCACATACAATGCCTTCCTGTACTGATATCTATATAGCCACATATAGTGCCTGCATGCCTTACACTGATGTGTATATAGCCACATACACTACCTGCCTCCATAGCACTGCAATCTATATACCCAGTAATTAGTCCTTAGAAGGATTGGTTTAGCTGGATATGTGGATTCAACAATGGTATACCCACACTAATAAAAGCACAAATCTCTCCCTATCTCAGCAACAACTCTCCCTACACAGTCTGATTCCGGAGGTGACTGCACTGAGCAGGGCGGCGTCAGGTCTGATACAGACCTGATGACGCTGTGCGGCCAGCCAATCACTGTAATACCACAACAAAGATGGCTATAGCATTATAGTGCGTGGCAGACAATCCCTACATGTTGATTGGTGCTCTAAAGAGTGCCAAACATGCAGGGCGGGGATCTGAGCTCCTGTCAAATAATCCCAGAAATTCTCAGCGCTCAAATAGCACCGCAAGTGCAGCGATACTTGGGCGAGAACCGAGTAGTGGAGAGCATGCTCGCTCATCAGTAGTCAGGATCTGATTGACCTGCATTACCTGGCCATTGGATTGTGGATGGCAGGCTGAAGAGAAGTCTAAGGTAACATTTAGTAGTTTTCAGGTAGTATGAACAATATTGGAGATATAATTCCATAATTCCATGTTAATCATTTGTATCTTATTGGTATAGAATGAAATTAAACCCCTTCAGCATGTGCAAGGGTAACATGACACCTGGCCAGCTTCACACAAAGGATTAATACCCCCACCAGCTAGCTGGTATGCAACTTTCCACAGGAAGACCTCTGTGGATCCAAGCCATGCGCCCTGAGTCCTTTGTTCAATCAGCTAGGATTTCAGAATGCAGTTATTGAAATACTATACAACATAGCTGTACATCATGTATATTTCTGAGATCCCAAGAACAGGGCAAGAGCCTGCCTGGGTCTCAAGTCATTCTAACATGCACTAGAAGGGAGATACATAGAACAGCCAGTAGCAGCTAGGTAGCAAAATTGTGTTTAGTCTCTATGAGTAACAGGGGCCCAGTCGGATCCGTTGGTGCCAGAACTACTACCCTAGGACCACCCAGAAAGGAATTATGGTCTTTCATAGGTTTTGGGAGATTTAGCTCCAAACCTCCAGGGAAGGGGATTGAGGTTCAGCCCAGAGGGCAGGAGGGGAGTGACCCAGAGGGTTAAATGCTTGTGTGAAGCATATCCTATTGCTTTTTCTCTGGGAGGTCGTGAGAACACATTGTGTGATAAGTCACACATATGGGCACCACAAGCCTCCCATGTGGCAGCCCCTCCCATACATGTAAGGCCTTTCATCTAACTGGTAACTGACCATTTATTCAGCTTATACCTTTTGTCCTACCTCTATTGTATTTGCAAATCTGACCATTATATATGTATAGCCATTATGTATATATAGTGTATTGTTTAGTATGCCCTTAAGGCAATTAAATATAGAATTTAATCTTGGGCTGCTCCTTTCTGTCAAACGAATCCACACTTCCGTTTCTAATCTCACATGCCACTGGGTCTATTCATTTGTTGATCATCTCGATCCACCCCCGGCTGTTAACATGTTAAATGTTACTGTCAATCTCTGACAGCGGCATTTAAAATGCTTGCATCACAAGCACTTCACTAATCCCGCCCATTGGCACCTGTGTCACATGACCATGGGTTGGCATGATAAACCAGGATCTGCAGCAGACCCCTGTGATTGTCATTGCTAGATAGCTATGAGCGCCTCTCAATGGTCGACGCTAATAGCAAATGAGCATTTTAGCAACATAGAGCAGGGCTGAAACCCTGATTTTTTTAGCACAAGTGATCAGATGATTGCAGCTTCTAGTCTTCTCTCGTGGAGACTATTGAAGCAAGTACGGTGGCTCAGTGGTTAGCACTGCAGCGCTGGAGTCCTGGGTTCAAATCCTACCAAGGTCAACATCAGCAAGGAGTTTATATGCTCTCCACATGTTTGCCTGGGTGTTCTCTGGATTCCTCCCACATTCCAAAGACATACTGATAGGGAATTTAGATTGTGAGCCCCATCGGGGACAGTAATGATAATGAGTGCAAACTGTAAAGCGATGCTGAATATATTGGCACTATATAAATATAAAGATTATTATTAAGTAAAAAGTAAAAAAAAGTTTTTAAAAATATATAGATATAAAAGTTAAAATCACTCCCCATTTGCCCATTCAAAATAAAACAACGAAGAAATAGAATGCACATATTTAGTGACACCGCATTCAGAATTGCCCAATCTATAAATATATAAAATGAATTAATCCAATCGGTAAATGGCATAATGAGAAAAAAGGTCAAAACACTAGAATTACTTTTTTTGGTAGCCGCAACATTGAATTAACATGTGATAATGGGTGATAAAAAGATCAAATCTACACCAAAACATTATCAATAAAAACATCAGCTAGGCACGCAAAATATAAGTTCTCTTCCAGTCCCAAATCACAAAAGATTGAGATGTTATGGTTCTCGCAAAATGGCGACTTTTTTTTAAAGAAACTTTGGATTTTTTTCACCAGTTAAATTTAGTGAACATGGCAAAATAGCTAAACAAAAACAATTGTGGAATTGCACTTTTTTTCCAATTTCTCTGCACTATTGGTTCTCAGACAGCTGCTCCTGCGAGGCGTGGCCAGCAACATTTTCAAACTGATTTTTTTTTATGAATTTCAGGATAACCTCAAACAAATAAATTATATACACATTATATATGCGATCATGCTGGCGCCTGCCTGCAGAATGTTTTTTTCTCCCAAGATATATATATATATATATATATATATATATATATATTATTCATTATGTAAACTAGGGGGCAGGTCATTGAGGAATCAGTGACCAGACAGAATCCATGCCAATGAATATCTTTCATTAACCAAGGTATCATTTTAATCAGCATAACGGTGCCAACCTGACACTGTCTGTTTGTTATTGTTGAAACAGATATAGATTCATTCAGCTCACCCTTGGTCAATCCTGGTGGAACTCGAAGACTGAAGTAAAGGATTGTATCTCTGCCAGATGCTGTATTACACATTTGCATATTCAGCCGGGAATACCAGAGGAAGAGTGCCAGGAGGGGAACTGAATGCGTTTCGAACACGCAATGTGTTCTTAGACTCAGTTTAACCTCCACATGCAACAAGCAAAGCTTTCAAGAAAGGAAACAGTTGATGTTAATCAGACAAAGTAATTAAAAGAACAAATGTGAAAAAGTAAGGAAATAAAGCTAGCAAACGTGTACAACAGAAATAGAACAGAAAATCATCATGTAAATATATCAGATACATTAATGTTTCACACTTGCTTTTTTTTGCAGCGCATTTTTCCCGCAAAAAAACACATTGAAAAACGCATACAAAAGCATACAACTGCTGCGTTTTTTTCAAGCATTTTTATGAGCATGCATGAAAAAAACGCAGCGTTTTTATGCGTTTGTATGCGTTTTTAGTGCGTTTTTACCGCGTTTGCGGTTTTTTCCAACATTAGGTGGCCCCTCACACTAACCCAAACCATGACTTTACTAACCCTAACCCTGACCCTAACCCTTAACCAAACCATACTTAACCCTAACCCTGACCCTAACCCTGACCCTAACCCTAACCCTGACCCTAACCCTTAACCAAACCATACTTAACCCTAACCCTAACCCTGACCCTAACCCTGACCCTAACCCTTAACCAAACCATACTTAACCCTAACCCTGACCCTAACCCTGACCCTAACCCTAACCCTAACCCTGACCCTAACCCTTAACCAAACCATACTTAACCCTAACCCTAACCCTGACCCTAACCCTGACCCTAACCCTTAACCAAACCATACTTAACCCTAACCCTGACCCTAACCCTGACCCTAACCCTAACCCTAACCCTAACCCTGACCCTAACCCTTAACCAAACCATACTTAACCCTAACCCTAACCCTGACCCTAACCCTAACCCTAACCCTGACCCTAACCCTTAACCAAACCATACTTAACCCTAACCCTGACCCTAACCCTAACCCTAACCCTAACCCTGACCCTAACCCTAACCCTAAACCCCCTTAACTAACCCTAACTCTAACCCAAACCCCTAAATTCCATGGTTAACAAAAAAAAACGCATGTGCAAAAAAACGCATACATAAGGCCGGTTTCACATTAGCGCTTTTTCAGCGCGCGCACGGCCGGGGGTAGCTCCGCCCCCGAGCCGGCTCTCTGCCCGGCGTGCCCGCCCCTTGCTTGTAGCGCCGCCTACTAGCGGACAGCGGCGCCTGCGATCGGCGCACCCTATCTTTAGCATAGGGTGCGCAGATCGTGCGCAGGCCGTGCGCTAGTTGCGCTTTGACCTGCGCTGCGCACTTTTGACGGTGCGCCGTGCGCGCCAAAATCCGAAAAGTTTGATTTTGGCGCGCACAGCGCACCGTCAAAAGTGCGCAGCACAGGTCAAAGCGCAACTAGCGCACGGCCTGCGCACGATCTGCGCACCCTATGCTAAAGATAGGGTGCGCCGATCGCAGGCGCCGCTGTCCGCTAGTAGGCGGCGCTACAAGCAAGGGGCGGGCACGCCGGGCAGAGAGCCGGCTCGGGGGCGGAGCTACCCCCGGCCGTGCGCGCGCTGAAAAAGCGCTAATGTGAAACCGGCCTAAGCATGCCAATGCGCACATATGCGCACCCATAGACTTATATTGTGTGTCTTGCTGTAAAAAAACGCATTGCGCGCGCATGCGTTTTTTTGAGGCAAATCGGACGCACAAAAAATGCAACAAGTTGCATTTTGTGCGCCCGAGCGCATACCGCAAAAAAACGCATGCGCGGTAAAACGCGTACAAACGCATGTGTATGCGCACATAAGCGCATCCCATGCAAAGTATAGGAAAAAAAAACGCATGCGCTATTTAGCGCTTAATTACCGCGAAAAAAAACGCAAATGTGAAACCAGCCTTAGAGAGTAAAAAAGTAAAGAGAAGCGAATATTTATATCACACATATATAGCGCACATTTCAAATCTACTGTATATCTGACATAATACATTGTAATTTAAACATATTAAGAAATGATAGTACCATGGACACCATATTGGAAAATGGTATTAGAATAGTATCTAGACGAGCGCCCACCCTGGGTAATTTCTTGTCCCCGAGTTTTTATGACTTCAATAAAAAATCTAAATCACAATGTTGGTTATCTACTGTTGACTATCATAAATGCAGACAATATCCATGTAGAACCTGTTCTCAATCATCTAAAACTCTTGTTTTTTCGAATACCACTAACAGCAAAAGTTTCAAAATCAAAGAGTATTTAAATTGTAGTTCAAATTATGTGGTTTATGTAATCGAATGTAAAGCCTGTAATCTTAATTATATAAGTTATACTACTAGAAAGCTAAAAAATCAAAAACGTGAACATTTTTATGACATAGTACAACCAACTGCGCGCAATATTTCCAATGTCTCAAATCATTTCATTTCTGTTCATAATAGGGAAACGATTCATTGTAACATTTTTGCAATAGAACAAATAAAAAAAGCATTCACGGGGTGGAGATAGAGAGAAATTATTACGTGACAGGGAAGCATTTTGGATCTACTTACTAAATACACATGTTCCAACAGGATTAAATCTCAAAAAGGAACTAATGTTACATTACTAGATATTCGCTTCTTTTTACTTTTTTACTTTCTATCTTTAATGTGTTTGATATATTTACATGATTTTCTGTTCTAGTTCTGTTGTACACGTTTGTTAGCTTTATTCCCTTATTTTTTTCACATTTGTCCTTTTAAATGCTTTGTCCAATTACCATCACCTGTTTTCTTTCTTGAAAGCTTTGCTTGTTGCATGTGGAGGTTAAACTGAGTCTAAGAACACATTGCGTGTTCGAACCGCGTTCCCCACCTGGCACTCTTCCCGGCTGGGTATGCATATGGCAGTTTTGCTACTATTTTAATGTATTTGAATAAAAGCTTTTGATTATACCTGCTGAAGCTGTATCTCATCACTTGGAATTCTGAAGGTTACTGTGCGTAATCCTGCTGACAGTTTCCCTTTAATTCTCCCAGCAAGACCTTCCCAGAAGGTGCCTACCAGTGTCTTGATGCAAATGTCAGATGCAGGCAGGAATGGCTGGTATACAGGTGGGCACTGCTGGTGCATGCAGATACTGCTGATATACAGGCAGGTACTGACAGGTGTCAGCAGCAACAGCACATATACTGTAGCTGGTATACAGGAAACCACAGCAAGTGCAGGCAGGTGCAGCTGGAAACAGGTAGGCACGGCAAGTGCAGGCAGGTAGGGTAAGCAAATTTGAGATACAGCTAGGCACTAGCAGATACAGGCAGGTAAAGGCAAGTACTGGAAGATAAAGTAGAACAGTAAACTTGAGAACTAACAAGCATGCAACTAACAAAATGAACATGTTGCTCATGCACCTTTCATCAGACTGAGGTGGCATGAATAAGAAGTGTATCCCAGCCATTGGCTGGGAACACTTTAGGACAGCGCATGTGGAGCGCCCCGCAGGGCCTTGGGTTACTTGGTACCGGGCCCTTTGACTTCAATGGGGGATTGTCACAGTGACTGTGACCCGGTCCGTGGCCCTGGGCATCCAGTAATTAAATAAAGGAAAGTTGTGTGATGTTTAAGCGTTGACACCACCCGTGGAGTTCGACAATGAGTGGCCGAAGCTGCGGTTTTCGTCCTCTGGGGCAGATGGTGACACAGCAAAGAATGGTTCAGCTCCCCACGGGTAGAGCGGGGGCCCCAAGGCAAAGATATTTGATTTATTGTTCATATGGAGGTGAACGTTGGGGTGCAGAGAAATAAGAAAGGACACAGATGTGCAGTTTTCTTTACCTTTTACTTGCAAATCATTGCAGTCCGGGGTACCACATACAGGTGATGGATTGGGTCTTTACTAGCCTTTACTAGCTATTAAAAATGGGGGATCCTCCAAAAAAATGACGTGGGGTCCCTCTATAATTTATAGCCAGCAACAGCTTTGCAGGGGAAGAAACCTGAGGAGATAATTTGCATATTTCCAGTGCCTTCTGGGATAAGTGAAGAGTCTCCGTGAGCTCAATGATCACTGGATTTTGGCCGTTGCAGCTGAAAAGAGGAAATCGGTAAACCAGGGGAAGAGACCTGAGGAGATAATTTGAATGTTCCCAGTGCCTTCTGGGATAAGTGAAGAGTCTCCACGAGCTCAATGATCACTGGATTTTGGCCATTGCAGCTAAAAAGAGGAAATCTGTAAACGGCGTGCCGATAGGCTCATTTTTCATTGCTTTGAAATCTCTTTAATAATAACAATATGGAAGAGGCCAGGAGCAATTTGGTGAGCTGCATTTCTTGCTACATGTTCACAGACTTACTAGTGGAAAAACCAAACTCCACAAATGCAAGCTTGTGTCCCTGTTGGAGGAAAAGTTGCAAAATCTCGAAGAGAGGTTAGCTACGTTGAAGATCATTAAGGAAGGTGAAGAGTTCTTAGACAGAGCAGAATTATCTCTTCATGTTACAGAAAGAGAAGAAATTCAAAGTGCACCTGAAGAAACAGGGGAATGGAAATATGTGACCCAGAGAAGCAGGAGGATCGGGAGGCAGTCAGCACCCATACAGCTCAGGAACCAGTACCAGGCTCTCATGCAGGAAAACGATGAAGAAATACATCAGGATAAGACTTTGCCCACAAACAGCAACCTTGTACGCCCTCAGAGTCGTTCTGGATGGAAAAAGAAAAATGTTGTGAAGAAGAAACGGAGAGTGGTGGTTATGGGGGATTCCCTGTTGAGAGGAACAGAGGCCGCTATCTGCAGACCGGATATAACCTCAAGAGAAATGTGCTGTCTTCCAAGTGCAAAAATTAAAGATGTGTCTGACAGGATATCGAGACTCTTCAGACCTACAGATGACTATCCATTCCTGATAATACATGTGGGGACAAATGACACAGCAAGAAACGACCTGGAAACCATCTGCAGAGAGTTTGAAAACTTAGGCAAGAAAGTGAAAGAACTGGGAGCGCAGGTGGTCTTCTCTTCCATCCTCCCAGTGGATGGCCATGGAACAAGGAGGTGGAATAAGATTCTGTAGGTGAACAACTGGCTACGTCGATGGTGCCGTCAGCAACGATTTGGATTTCTGGATCACGGAGTGAATTACCTATACGATGGACTACTTGCTAGAGATGGGGTGCACCTTACGAAGACTGGAAAACATGTATTTGGAAGTAGCCTTGCTACACTTATAAGGAGAGTTTTAGGCTATGTGCACATGCAGTTTTTTGGGTGTGCGGATTTTGTAGAGAAAACCGCAGGAAAATCCGCAGGACAAAAGTCCTGCGGTTTATCTGCGGTTTTGCCCTGTTGTTTTACATCTCATAATGGATGAGGTGTAAAACTGCAGCATTTCTGCACCAAACAATTGACATGCTGCGGTTTGTAAACCGCAGCAAAACCGCGCGGAAAAAACCGCAGCATGTGCACAGCTTTTTTTTATTTCCATAGGAAATAAAGGTACTGTACAATGCAGCAGAACCTGCTGCGTACCCGCATGTGCAGAAACGCTGCGGAACCGCAGCAGAATCCACACCGTGTGTACATACCCTTAAACTAGAACAATGCGGTAAGGGAAGCAAAAGGCCAGAAAAAGCCATACACCTGACAAATACTATTGAGAACTCTGCTATTAGAAGTGGAAAGGAAGAACAACGAAGAATCTAAATAATAAAAATATTGGAGAAAGAGAAACCAATCACAAACTAAAATGTTTCTATACTAATGCACAAAGCATGGGCAACAAACAAGGAGAATTTGAACTACTAACGCAGGAAAAGAAATATGATGTCATTGGAATCACTGAAACTTGTTGGGACAATACACATGATTGGAATACAAGGCTAGAAGGATACAACTTATTTGCCAGAAACAGACTTGATAAATGAGGAGGAGGTGTCGCATTGTATGTTAGAAACGCGTATATCTGCACAGAGATTGAAGCTTCAGAGACTGGGAGTTCTGTGGAAACTGTTTGGGTAAGAATACAAGGACAGAACAATGGAAAGGACACCATTGTAGGCATTTACTACAGGCCGCCTGTGCAAGCTGACGATATGGATGAACTCTTTATGCATCAAATGGCCAAGTTCTCCAAAAAATATGACATAGTTGTCATGGGAGATTTCAACTATCCAGACATTTGTTGGGAATCTCTCTCAGGCAAAACTAACAGGTCAATTAAATTCTTATCCTCTCTAGCTGACAACTTTATCTTCCAAAAGGTAAGGGAGAAAACAAGGGGAACTGCTACCTTGGATCTAATCCTTATAAACAGGGAGGAAACTGTTGAGGAGGTAAAAATGGCTGGGACCCTAGGAGGTAGCGACCATGCTATTTTAGAATTTTGGATAACTAGAGGAGGAAGACCTGTGAAGACTCAGACGTCAAGGTTAGATTTCAGAAAGGCAGATTTTAAGGGATTCAGAAAGAGAATTGGAGGGATCCAATGGCTGGATATCCTTAAAGACAAAAATGTCCAGGAAGGATGGGAAATCTTGAAAAATGAAATTCTCAAAGTACAATTGTTAACAATTCTGAAAAGAGGGAAGAATAGGAAGCATTTAAGGAAACCAGGATGGATGAACACAGAACTTAAGCACATGCTAAAAAGGAAGAAAGAACTGTTTATAAAATGGAAAGAGGGAGGCATATCTAAAGAAGAATATAATGATGTCTGCAGAACCTGCAGGGCACAAATCAGATTGCAATGAATTGAGGCTTGCAAGAGACGTCAAAAGCAATAATAAAGGATTTTGGGGATATGTCAAAAGTAAAAGAAAAGAGAAAGATGCTATAGGATTTTGCAGGATGAAAATGATGAAATGGTAAGACAGGATGTTGAGAAGGCCGAACTTTTAAATTTCTATTTTGCATCTGTTTTCTCTCAGAATGGAAATGTAACATCAACTATACTTCACTGTCCTATTAAGAGAATAGAAGAATCCAGGATATCTATAAACAGAAATACAGTGATGAAACACTTAGCTAACCTAAATGAATTCAAGTCTCCAGGTCCACATGAATTACATCCCAGAGTACTGAAGGAGATAGCAGAAGAAATTTTTGAACCCCTCTCCATAATCTTTGAAAATTCTTGGAGAACAGGAGAAGTCCCAGAAGACTGGAGAAGAGCAAATGTTGTTCTTATCTTCAAAAAGGGGAAGAAGGTGGACCCAGGCAACTATAGGCCGGTGAGTCTGACTTCTATACCAGGAAGGATCTTTGAACAAATTATTAAACAACATGTATGTCAGTACCTGGATAAGAATGAAGTGATTAAACAGAGTCAG
Organism: Dendrobates tinctorius; assembly: GCF_039654945.1. Lineage (NCBI taxonomy): Eukaryota > Metazoa > Chordata > Amphibia > Anura > Dendrobatidae > Dendrobates > Dendrobates tinctorius. The sequence goes on along the minus strand of NW_027361705.1, from coordinate 15,506,378 downwards.
CATGGTTTTGTAACTAATAAGTCTTGTCAGACTAACTTAATTTCCTTCTATGACAGAATCACTGATTGGGTGGATCAGGGAAATGCTGTAGATATAGTATATCTTGACTTCAGCAAAGCATTTGACAAAGTATCTCATACAATCCTTATGGAAAAAATGACTAAGTATGGAATGGACAAGGCAACTGTTAGGTGGATTCATAACTGGCTTAGTGATCGGACCCAAAGAGTGGTCGTAAATGGCTGCACATCTAGTTGGAAGAATGTCTCAAGTGGGGTACCACAGGGCTCTGTCCTGGGCCCTGCATTGTTCATCATCTTTATCAATGATTTAGATGAAGGAATTGAGGGTAAACTGATTCAATTTGCTGATGACACAAAGCTAGGAGGGACAGATAATACTAGAGAAGAGAGAGAGAAGATTCAAAAAGATATAAATAAACTGGAGCAGTGGGCAGCAACTAACAGAATGGTTTTAAACAGGGAAAAATGCAAATTACTACATCTGGGCAACAAAAATGAAAAAGCATATACAGAATGGGAGGAATAGGGCTAAGCAACAGCACATGTGAAAAAGACTTGGGTATACTAATAGATCACAGCCTGAATATGAGTCAACGGTGTGATGCAGCAGCAAAAAAGGCAAATGCAATTCTAGGATGTATTAACAGAAGCATACAGTCTAGATCACGTGAAGTCATTATTGCCCTCTACTCCACTTTGGTCAGACCTCATCTGGAATATTGTGTCCAGATTTTGGCACCACATTTTAAAAAAGACATCAACAAACTGGAGCAAGTTTGGAAAAGAGCGACCAGAATGGTGACCAGCCTGCAAACCCTGTCTTATGAGGGAAGGTTGCAGGATTTGGGAATGTTTAGCTTGCAAAAAGAAGACTGAGAGGAGACTTAAAAGCTGTCTACAAATATCTCAAGGGCTGTCACATTGTAGAAGGATCATCTTTATTCTCATTTGTACAAGGAAAGACTAGAAGCAATGGGATGAAACTGAATGGGAGGAGACACAGATTAGATATCAGAAAAAACTTTTTGACAGAGTGATCAATGAGTGGAACAGGCTGCCACAAGAGGTGGGGAGTTCTCCTTCAATGGAAGTCTTCAAGCAGAGGCTGGACAGACATCTGTCTGGGATGATTTAGCGAATCCTGCTTTGAGCAGGGGGTTGGACCAGATGACCCAGGAGGTCCCTTCCAACTCTACGATTCTATGATTCTAATAGCCTAGGAAGGGGCCTTGGATACTAGCCCACTCTGGCTAAAAACATCAGCTCGCATCCACCCCAGAAAAGGCACATCTCTAAGATGCGCCAATTCTGGCACTTAGTCTCGCTCTTCCCACTTGCCCTGTAGTGGTTTATTATATATACAGCATATATATGTATATGTGTTTTGAAGAATATTTCCTTTGAAAATGATGTGTAAATGACAGAGAATTGCTGTATATAAAGGCTTATGTTAAAACTTCATTGCAATCGGATAGTAATCGCACTGCACACGGATGTAAATCAGATGCTAGATGTGAGAAATCAGATTGTACTCACATGAAACTCCTGCGAGTCTCGGCAGGAAGACACGGACTGATTTTCCATATGTTAAGTGTGAAGCCGGCCTAATATGTGACATATCACAGTAATCAGGGTCTGTGCCTCTACATCCTGCTGCTCTTATGTTAAATTGCAAAAACTTCTGACAGATTGTCTTTAAGCTTAATACATTATAGGAAAAAAGCACAATGGAAAACCAAACCAATAAAAGAACTTCTGCATATTGTACATAGTTTTCAGGGAATATTCTTCCTATGAGACTTTACTGTATTATCGAGTCAACATCATACAATGTGTAATGTGTAATGAATGGAGAAAAATGCTCAATACCATGAGATATGCTGAGAATTGCTAACTGTTTTCCTGTTACATGGGGAATACATTGCTTAATTCAAATCTGTTCATTGTAAAGTAGATTTAACAAGTTACATCAGATAATGTTATTTTATCAACGTAAGTGCATTTGTGGGCACATCAGGAACCCAAAACAGTTATATCAGCAAGTATGTGCATTCTCCTATTGTGGCACATTCAATCCCAAATCCCAAAGCGTTTTATTAAAACCATTTTTCATGTAAGTCTATAAGACAGCTATGTACTGATACTGCTTTTCTGTTATATGGTGATGTCACACTGCAATAACAGGGTTTTCGGTAAAAATAAACATGTTTTATTGAAAATCAATTGCTTTTTTATCTAAATGATGTCCTCGTATATTTGAATCACCTTTTATGCTGATTTCAGATTTATTCTACCATCATCTCAAGCAAAGTATTCCACTAAATATACCCCTTCATATGATAAAGAACTGCATGACTTTTATGAATTTCTATAGAAATATATGGAAAGATTTGTGAATGCTTGACCACCGAGTGTGGAATTTAGATTTATAAATTAAGGTTCCTTGTTTAATTCAAAGGAGAAAACATGGAAGCTTATAGCCATTTGGCAATAACATCAAAAAAGCTTTATTAAATCTGATACAAAACACACCAATATAAAAAGAGAGGAATATCCCATAAAACAAACACCACACCTGGCATATGCCATATGATGCTAGATGAAAATTTGCATACAGTAAAATTTGCTGGAAAAAACACCATACATAATGATGCAGCACATATCATGACAAAGTGTCCAAAAATGTATGTATATGTATCATACCCATATTAATTCATTCATGTCAAGGGTCCGTGTTGAAAAACATGGATCTGTGGATGGAAATAATACCACATACGGTAGTTCCTACATCACGCTACTCCGATTTTCCCTAATAAACTCACTCATTTACCCCCCAGGATGAAGCTAACGCAAAACGCGCATTGGGGATCTACAACGCCACTCAGGTCATATGCTGCACTTATTTACTCATTTTGGTTGGTTTTTAGGGAAAATGGGAGTAGCGGCATCAGTAGTAAAAAGATATAAAGTTAAAAACAATAAAAAAAATAAAAAATCGTATTTTTCTCACCTTCCGGCGTCCCACGCAGCGTCTCCAATCCTCGCGATGCTCCCGGCAAGTCTCATTCCCAGCAATGCCTTGCGACAATGACCTTTGATGACGTAGCGGTCTCGCGATACCGTAGTGGTCTTGTGAGACCGCTACGTCATCAAAGGTGTCATTGTTGCAAGGCATCGCTGAGAATGGGAGCATCGCTGAGGCCTGGGGACGCGGCGAGGGACGCCGGAAGGTGAGAATAACACCATTTTTTATTTTAATTTTTACAGGGATATGGTACCCAAAGCCTGGAGTAGAATCTCCTCTCCTCCAGACCTTGGGTAACATCCGCACATTTTCCGCTTACTTTGCACATGGTGGGCATAGCCACATGCGGAAAGTAAGCGAAACAATGCATTCCTATGTGTGCGGAATTCCCGCGATTCCATACACAGAATGAGCATGCTGCGTATTTTTTCGCGATGCGATTTTGCCACGGAAAAATACACAGCATTAGCACAGTATGTGCGGAATGCCATTGAATACAATGGCTTGCTTATTTTATGCATTTTCGCAGTGCTTACGCCGCGTTTTCACAGTGAAAAAACGTGGCAAAAACGCATGAAATACGTGGGAATTCCGGATGCACATAGCCTTAATGTAGAATCTAAACAGTTACAAACAAAAGTAACAAAAATGTCCATATACTGTATTATTATTATTATTTGTTATTATACAGTAATTTATTATATGGCGTTTTACATGTGAAAAGGGGTATGCATAATGAAAACAAATACAATAACTGTAACCCCTTCACGACCTGTGACACTGCATGTGTCATGAAAGTTGGTGCCAATTTGACCTGTGACGCATATGCTGTGTCACAGAATGATCGCCCTCCTGCGGGCCGGGTGACCTTCCATTGACCCTGGTCACCCGACCCGCAGGTACAGGGAGACCTATACTTGACCCCGGGGGGGTGGCTTAGCCCCCCGTGTCTACGATCACTACTGGTGACCTTCTTGTCACCCTCCTCAGATCTGATTGGAGCTAGCGTCCATGTGACGCTAGCCCTCCAATCAGATGTGGAGGGGGCAGCGTAAAACAATGTCTGCCACGCTCCTCAGCTTCATCCCATCCGTGGAAGCGAAGGAGCGAGGTGCCTGACCGCTGACCTGCCCTACAGAGACCGCGATCACAGCCGCCGCCTGCCGCCACTGCCACTGCCAGCACCTCTGCTGCTGCTGAGGACAGGTACTCCCCCCTCCTGTCCTCCACTCCCCCCAACCTCTGCTCCCTTCCCCCTGCCCCCCCGATCACCACCTGCTCCGGTGATCACCCCCTGCCCCCCTAATCACCTGCTGCTGCATTTGCTCCCCTCCTCCTGCTGGTTCTATTTGCTCCCCTCCTGCCCCCCCTGCGCCTGACAGCTCCATTTGCTCTCCTCCTCCCCAGGTGATCACCCCCCCAGTGATCACCCCCTGATCACCCCCTGCCCCCCTAATCACCTGCTGCTTCTGTCTGCATCTGCTGCTGGTCCTCTGCTCCCCTCCTGCCCCCAACCATGCCTGACAGCCCCATCCTCCCCTGGTGATCACCCCCTAGTGATCATCCCAATCATCCCCAGCCCCCATGATCACCCCCTGTCCCGCTGATCACCCCCTGATCACCCCCGATCACCTGCTGCTGCTGCCGGCTCCATCTACAGCTTGTCCTCTGCTCCCCTCCTGCCCTCCCATGCCTGAAAGCCCCATCCTCCCCTTGTGATCACACCCACAGTGATCACCCCAATCACCCTGTGCCTCACTGATCACCCCATGCCCCCCTGATCACCCCGTGCCCCCCTGATCACCTGCTGCTGAAGGCTCCATCTGTAGCTGGTCCTCTGCTCCCCTTCTGCCCCCCCACGACTGACAGCCCCATCCTCCCCTAGTGATCACCACCCAGTGATCACCCCATGCCCCCCTGATCACCCCGTGCCCCCCTGATCACCCCCTGATCACCTGCTGCTGCTGGCTCCATCTGTAGCTGGTCCTTTGCTCCCCTTCTGCTCCCCCCACGACAAGCCCTATCCTCTCCTGGTGATCACCCCCCCAGTGATCACCCCAATCACCCCATGCCCCCTGATCACCTGCTGCTGCCAGCTCCATCTGTAGCTGGTCCTCTCCCCCCTTTCTCCCCCCCGTGCCTTACAGCCCCATCCTCCTCTGGTGATCACCCCCCTAGTGATCACCCCAATCACCCCATGCCCCCTTTATCACCCCATGCCTCCTGATCACCCCCTGATCACCTGCTGCTGCCAGCTCTATCTGTAGCTGGTCCTCTGCTCCCCTACTGCCCCTATGTGCCTGACAGTCCCATCCTCCTCTGGTGATTGCCCCCTAGTGCCCCCTAGTGATCACCCCAATCACCCCCTGCCCCCCTTATCACCCCCTGCCATGCTGATCATCCCCTGATCACCTGTTGCTGCTGTCGGCTCCATCTCCACCTGCTGCTACATCTCCTCAGCCCCTTCCTGCCCACCATGCCTGACAGCTCCCCTCGTGCCTGACAGCCCCCCATGCCTGACAGCCTCCTCCTGCAGTAGAAAGTTTCACCAAACACTCGCACATACACTCGCACATGATTTTTTTACACGCACACACCACACGCCCAATTTCTCGCCCATCCCAGTCATCCCAATCACAAAGGGTCTACTCAGTTGAGGAGGCTTATGACATTATTGTCTCTGAAACTGATAGTGAAGGAGAGGACCCCACCTTTCTCTATTCCTCCCACTCTTCCAGCGACACAGACTTGCCGCCACCGAGATGTCGCAGGACGAGAAATCATCCGGAGCCCAGGGAAGAAGGGTCTGAAGCCTTAGAGGAAAAGTCGGAGGCCTTGGAGGAAGTTCCACAGTCAAGTGTGAGTTTCCCCCAACCTAGTGCTAGTCACGTCCAACCTAGCACTAGTGCCCCCTCCTGGACCACCGTCCCTGAAAATTTTGCTCCACGAATTCCTTTTTTCATTCCCCAATCAGGAATCCAGTTTGAGACTGCCAATTTCAAGGAAATAGACTTTTTCAAAGTCTATTTCTCTGAGTCAATCGTCAGTCTCATGGTAGAACAAACAAACTTGTACGCCCTGCAATTTTTTGCCCAAAACCCAAATTCATGATTTTCTGCTCGGTGTCCCATTGACTCTGTAGAAATTATGAAATATTGGGGACTGGTTCTTCATATGGGGATTGTGAAGAAACTGGAAATTCACCAATACTGGAGTACTGATATTTTATATCAAACTCCAGTATTTGGCATGGTTATGATGCAGAAACCTTTTGAGGCGAATCATAAATTTCTCCATTTCAGGGACAACAATAACAGCATTCCCCGCAATGACCCGAATTTTGATAGACTGTTCAAAATTCGGCCGGTCATTGAACACTTCAGCAACAAGTTTGCTGAAGTGTACATTCCCGAAAGGGAAATTTGTGTGGATGAATCCCTCATCCACTTCAAAGGGAGGCTTCAGTTCCATTAGTACCTGCCCAGCAAAAGGGCGAGGTACGGGATAAAACTCTACAAGCTGTGTGAGAGTACCTCAGGGTACACTCACAGCTTTAGGGTTTACCAAGGAAAGGACAGTAGGATCCAGCCCCCAGAATGTTCACCTGCTCTGGTGGTGAGTGGGAAAATAGTGTGTGATTTGGTCCACCCTCTGCTTGATAAAGGTTACCATCTATACGTTGATAACTTTTATACAAGCATCACACTATTGCAATCCCTCTTTGCCAGAGCTACTGTCACTTGCGGTACCGTGCACAGAAGCCAGAGGAGTCTCCCTTTGTCGCTAATTGAGCTTGGCTCTCCCAAAGGGTGAGAGCCGAGCCCAATGTTGCGGCAACATGCTTGTGGTCAAGCTCAAAGACAAAAGAGGTGTCTTTTTCTTTACAACAATCCATGGTCACAGCACCACAGCCACCACCATTCGAGGTACTGGAGCGCCCTGGGCGCGCGCGGCGGCATGAGGGCGCAAGAGTGCACGCGCGGTGCAGGGCCGTGGAGTACTCTGTAACGGGCCCATCGACTTCAACGGGGGACAGTGTCACGGCGGCGGTGACCCGGTCCGTGGCCCTGGGGCGTCCATTAAATAAAATGATGAAAGGGGAATGGGAAAAGTTGTCGGTGATGTTGTAAAAATGAAGGTAAAGTTTATAGATGGTTAAATACGTGATGCCACCTGTGGTTTTCTGGTCAGAGGCGACCAGTGCTGTTCCCCTGAGACTGTTGATGTGGCGCAGCTGAGGTTAAAATAGCTCACCACAGGTAGAGCAATAGTCCCAGGGCAAAGATGTTAGATTCTTAGTCAAAATGGCTGTGAACGTTGGGGTGCAGAGAAATGAGAGGAGGACACAGAGAGGTGCAGTTTCTTTACCTTTTACTGGTAATTGGCTGCAATCCGGAGTACCACATACAGGTGATGGAATGAGTCTTGCTCGCCTGGAGGCATTCATGGGATCAACCTTGCCAGGTGGTGATTTTGGATCTTCCTTCTGTGCTTTGTGTTTATAACTAAGCTGCGACCCTCAATTTTGTGATGATTTCACTAAACTGTACGGCTGTCAGCATGAGCCTATTCCACGGGTACCATCCTCTTCACCGTCGGCCCGGGCTCCTTATCCACTGCCGTGCCCTCAGGTGTTCAATGTCGCACAGGAATTAACAATCCCCTGTACTTTCAGATTCAGCAGTCAGGACATACAGCTCCTGACCACCAAGGACTCTGACGTCCCTTTTCTCTCCAATAGCGCTTCGCTCTAGGATCTGCTATAAGCAGTTTTTAGCCTCCCCATCTCTGCTCATGTCTGTTCCCTCTTCACAGATCAGCTTCCCCTCACCAGCTCCTCACTGATCAGCTCCCTGTCTTGAACTGACTGGATCTTCCAGAAAGATCTTCTTACCTCACGTTCAACTGACTTGTCATTTCCTCACAGCTCACAGCTGCTCTCGTTTCCATGACAACCCCCTCAGCTCATTTCTAGCTGACTCACCAACCCCCTCTGCTGGCCAGAATTTATAAGGCTGCTACCTTTTCTGACCTGCAGCAGGAATTGTGATTTAATCTATGTTACCTGGCATGGGGGTCCCCTTCTGCCTCCAAGCATTACTTCACCTCATAGAGGGAGGCAATGCCACTGTGACAACTGGACTCTGGGGTGTCACATTCCCCCCCAGTTAAGTTCAATACTCCTGGACTGAAGAAACATAACAAGAATTGTTAACAACAACAATTAATGAAACTCTACAAAGTCTTAAAAATGTAAAAATTATCAAAAACCAGACAAGAAAAAGAAACAAATAAAAAACAAATCTGAACTGAGAAAAGTAAGTTAATGTGTATGCACAATGTAAGTGCATATTAACACATGACCATTAACCAGAGAAAACAAAAAGCAAAAAACACAAATATCCTGAACTAAAAGTAAAAAATATACTGCAAATAATGCATAAAGGTAATAATAATAATAATAAGGGTATTTAGTAAACATAATTTTGATCAAAATAATGAACAAGCCATCCCGCCACGTCACGGCAACCCTTGTGGGACAGTCCCTACTCTAGTATTTAAAACCTTTTCACTTGCCAAGTGGCGTGAATGTGAATAAGGGTCGAGCGGCTGAACCACTTGTAACAGCTTAGGCCAGACTGGATGGCTTTCCCAGCTCAGAAAGAGGGCGGTCACACCCATATATGCACTGAATGCACAATGAAATGAATAAAAAACAAATCTGAACTGAGAAAAGTAAGTTAATGTGTATGCACAATGTAAGTGCATATTAACACATGACCATTAACCAGAGAAAACAAAAAGCAAAAAACACAAATATCCTGAACTAAAAGTAAAAAATATACTGCAAATAATGCATAAAGGTAATAATAATAATAATAAGGGTATTTAGTAAACATAATTTTGATCAAAATAATGAACAAGCCATCCCGCCACGTCACGGCAACCCTTGTGGGACAGTCCCTACTCTAGTATTTAAAACCTTTTCACTTGCCAAGTGGCGTGAATGTGAATAAGGGTCGAGCGGCTGAACCACTTGTAACAGCTTAGGCCAGACTGGATGGCTTTCCCAGCTCAGAAAGAGGGCGGTCACACCCATATATGCACTGAATGCACAATGAAATGAATAAAAAACAAATCTGAACTGAGAAAAGTAAGTTAATGTGTATGCACAATGTAAGTGCATATTAACACATGACCATTAACCAGAGAAAACAAAAAGCAAAAAACACAAATATCCTGAACTAAAAGTAAAAAATATACTGCAAATAATGCATAAAGGTAATAATAATAATAATAAGGGTATTTAGTAAACATAATTTTGATCAAAATAATGAACAAGCCATCCCGCCACGTCACGGCAACCCTTGTGGGACAGTCCCTACTCTAGTATTTAAAACCTTTTCACTTGCCAAGTGGCGTGAATGTGAATAAGGGTCGAGCGGCTGAACCACTTGTAACAGCTTAGGCCAGACTGGATGGCTTTCCCAGCTCAGAAAGAGGGCGGTCACACCCATATATGCACTGAATGCACAATGAAATGAATAAAAAACAAATCTGAACTGAGAAAAGTAAGTTAATGTGTATGCACAATGTAAGTGCATATTAACACATGACCATTAACCAGAGAAAACAAAAAGCAAAAAACACAAATATCCTGAACTAAAAGTAAAAAATATACTGCAAATAATGCATAAAGGTAATAATAATAATAATAAGGGTATTTAGTAAACATAATTTTGATCAAAATAATGAACAAGCCATCCCGCCACGTCACGGCAACCCTTGTGGGACAGTCCCTACTCTAGTATTTAAAACCTTTTCACTTGCCAAGTGGCGTGAATGTGAATAAGGGTCGAGCGGCTGAACCACTTGTAACAGCTTAGGCCAGACTGGATGGCTTTCCCAGCTCAGAAAGAGGGCGGTCACACCCATATATGCACTGAATGCACAATGAAATGAATAAAAAACAAATCTGAACTGAGAAAAGTAAGTTAATGTGTATGCACAATGTAAGTGCATATTAACACATGACCATTAACCAGAGAAAACAAAAAGCAAAAAACACAAATATCCTGAACTAAAAGTAAAAAATATACTGCAAATAATGCATAAAGGTAATAATAATAATAATAAGGGTATTTAGTAAACATAATTTTGATCAAAATAATGAACAAGCCATCCCGCCACGTCACGGCAACCCTTGTGGGACAGTCCCTACTCTAGTATTTAAAACCTTTTCACTTGCCAAGTGGCGTGAATGTGAATAAGGGTCGAGCGGCTGAACCACTTGTAACAGCTTAGGCCAGACTGGATGGCTTTCCCAGCTCAGAAAGAGGGCGGTCACACCCATATATGCACTGAATGCACAATGAAATGAATAAAAAACAAATCTGAACTGAGAAAAGTAAGTTAATGTGTATGCACAATGTAAGTGCATATTAACACATGACCATTAACCAGAGAAAACAAAAAGCAAAAAACACAAATATCCTGAACTAAAAGTAAAAAATATACTGCAAATAATGCATAAAGGTAATAATAATAATAATAATAAGGGTATTTAGTAAACATAATTTTGATCAAAATAATGAACAAGCCATCCCGCCACGTCACGGCAACCCTTGTGGGACAGTCCCTACTCTAGTATTTAAAACCTTTTCACTTGCCAAGTGGCGTGAATGTGAATAAGGGTCGAGCGGCTGAACCACTTGTAACAGCTTAGGCCAGACTGGATGGCTTTCCCAGCTCAGAAAGAGGGCGGTCACACCCATATATGCACTGAATGCACAATGAAATGAATAAAAAACAAATCTGAACTGAGAAAAGTAAGTTAATGTGTATGCACAATGTAAGTGCATATTAACACATGACCATTAACCAGAGAAAACAAAAAGCAAAAAACACAAATATCCTGAACTAAAAGTAAAAAATATACTGCAAATAATGCATAAAGGTAATAATAATAATAATAAGGGTATTTAGTAAACATAATTTTGATCAAAATAATGAACAAGCCATCCCGCCACGTCACGGCAACCCTTGTGGGACAGTCCCTACTCTAGTATTTAAAACCTTTTCACTTGCCAAGTGGCGTGAATGTGAATAAGGGTCGAGCGGCTGAACCACTTGTAACAGCTTAGGCCAGACTGGATGGCTTTCCCAGCTCAGAAAGAGGGCGGTCACACCCATATATGCACTGAATGCACAATGAAATGAATAAAAAACAAATCTGAACTGAGAAAAGTAAGTTAATGTGTATGCACAATGTAAGTGCATATTAACACATGACCATTAACCAGAGAAAACAAAAAGCAAAAAACACAAATATCCTGAACTAAAAGTAAAAAATATACTGCAAATAATGCATAAAGGTAATAATAATAATAATAAGGGTATTTAGTAAACATAATTTTGATCAAAATAATGAACAAGCCATCCCGCCACGTCACGGCAACCCTTGTGGGACAGTCCCTACTCTAGTATTTAAAACCTTTTCACTTGCCAAGTGGCGTGAATGTGAATAAGGGTCGAGCGGCTGAACCACTTGTAACAGCTTAGGCCAGACTGGATGGCTTTCCCAGCTCAGAAAGAGGGCGGTCACACCCATATATGCACTGAATGCACAATGAAATGAATAAAAAACAAATCTGAACTGAGAAAAGTAAGTTAATGTGTATGCACAATGTAAGTGCATATTAACACATGACCATTAACCAGAGAAAACAAAAAGCAAAAAACACAAATATCCTGAACTAAAAGTAAAAAATATACTGCAAATAATGCATAAAGGTAATAATAATAATAATAAGGGTATTTAGTAAACATAATTTTGATCAAAATAATGAACAAGCCATCCCGCCACGTCACGGCAACCCTTGTGGGACAGTCCCTACTCTAGTATTTAAAACCTTTTCACTTGCCAAGTGGCGTGAATGTGAATAAGGGTCGAGCGGCTGAACCACTTGTAACAGCTTAGGCCAGACTGGATGGCTTTCCCAGCTCAGAAAGAGGGCGGTCACACCCATATATGCACTGAATGCACAATGAAATGAATAAAAAACAAATCTGAACTGAGAAAAGTAAGTTAATGTGTATGCACAATGTAAGTGCATATTAACACATGACCATTAACCAGAGAAAACAAAAAGCAAAAAACACAAATATCCTGAACTAAAAGTAAAAAATATACTGCAAATAATGCATAAAGGTAATAATAATAATAATAAGGGTATTTAGTAAACATAATTTTGATCAAAATAATGAACAAGCCATCCCGCCACGTCACGGCAACCCTTGTGGGACAGTCCCTACTCTAGTATTTAAAACCTTTTCACTTGCCAAGTGGCGTGAATGTGAATAAGGGTCGAGCGGCTGAACCACTTGTAACAGCTTAGGCCAGACTGGATGGCTTTCCCAGCTCAGAAAGAGGGCGGTCACACCCATATATGCACTGAATGCACAATGAAATGAATAAAAAACAAATCTGAACTGAGAAAAGTAAGTTAATGTGTATGCACAATGTAAGTGCATATTAACACATGACCATTAACCAGAGAAAACAAAAAGCAAAAAACACAAATATCCTGAACTAAAAGTAAAAAATATACTGCAAATAATGCATAAAGGTAATAATAATAATAATAAGGGTATTTAGTAAACATAATTTTGATCAAAATAATGAACAAGCCATCCCGCCACGTCACGGCAACCCTTGTGGGACAGTCCCTACTCTAGTATTTAAAACCTTTTCACTTGCCAAGTGGCGTGAATGTGAATAAGGGTCGAGCGGCTGAACCACTTGTAACAGCTTAGGCCAGACTGGATGGCTTTCCCAGCTCAGAAAGAGGGCGGTCACACCCATATATGCACTGAATGCACAATGAAATGAATAAAAAACAAATCTGAACTGAGAAAAGTAAGTTAATGTGTATGCACAATGTAAGTGCATATTAACACATGACCATTAACCAGAGAAAACAAAAAGCAAAAAACACAAATATCCTGAACTAAAAGTAAAAAATATACTGCAAATAATGCATAAAGGTAATAATAATAATAATAAGGGTATTTAGTAAACATAATTTTGATCAAAATAATGAACAAGCCATCCCGCCACGTCACGGCAACCCTTGTGGGACAGTCCCTACTCTAGTATTTAAAACCTTTTCACTTGCCAAGTGGCGTGAATGTGAATAAGGGTCGAGCGGCTGAACCACTTGTAACAGCTTAGGCCAGACTGGATGGCTTTCCCAGCTCAGAAAGAGGGCGGTCACACCCATATATGCACTGAATGCACAATGAAATGAATAAAAAACAAATCTGAACTGAGAAAAGTAAGTTAATGTGTATGCACAATGTAAGTGCATATTAACACATGACCATTAACCAGAGAAAACAAAAAGCAAAAAACACAAATATCCTGAACTAAAAGTAAAAAATATACTGCAAATAATGCATAAAGGTAATAATAATAATAATAAGGGTATTTAGTAAACATAATTTTGATCAAAATAATGAACAAGCCATCCCGCCACGTCACGGCAACCCTTGTGGGACAGTATATTTTTTACTTTTAGTTCAGGATATTTGTGTTTTTTGCTTTTTGTTTTCTCTGGTTAATGGTCATGTGTTAATATGCACTTACATTGTGCATACACATTAACTTACTTTTCTCAGTTCAGATTTGTTTTTTATTCATTTCATTGTGCATTCAGTGCATATATGGGTGTGACCGCCCTCTTTCTGAGCTGGGAAAGCCATCCAGTCTGGCCTAAGCTGTTACAAGTGGTTCAGCCGCTCGACCCTTATTCACATTCACGCCACTTGGCAAGTGAAAAGGTTTTAAATACTAGAGTAGGGACTGTCCCACAAGGGTTGCCGTGACGTGGCGGGATGGCTTGTTCATTATTTTGATCAAAATTATGTTTACTAAATACCCTTATTATTATTATTATTACCTTTATGCATTATTTGCAGTATATTTTTTACTTTTAGTTCAGGATATTTGTGTTTTTTGCTTTTTGTTTTCTCTGGTTAATGGTCATGTGTTAATATGCACTTACATTGTGCATACACATTAACTTACTTTTCTCAGTTCAGATTTGTTTTTTATTCATTTCATTGTGCATTCAGTGCATATATGGGTGTGACCGCCCTCTTTCTGAGCTGGGAAAGCCATCCAGTCTGGCCTAAGCTGTTACAAGTGGTTCAGCCGCTCGACCCTTATTCACATTCACGCCACTTGGCAAGTGAAAAGGTTTTAAATACTAGAGTAGGGACTGTCCCACAAGGGTTGCCGTGACGTGGCGGGATGGCTTGTTCATTATTTTGATCAAAATTATGTTTACTAAATACCCTTATTATTATTATTATTACCTTTATGCATTATTTGCAGTATATTTTTTACTTTTAGTTCAGGATATTTGTGTTTTTTGCTTTTTGTTTTCTCTGGTTAATGGTCATGTGTTAATATGCACTTACATTGTGCATACACATTAACTTACTTTTCTCAGTTCAGATTTGTTTTTTATTCATTTCATTGTGCATTCAGTGCATATATGGGTGTGACCGCCCTCTTTCTGAGCTGGGAAAGCCATCCAGTCTGGCCTAAGCTGTTACAAGTGGTTCAGCCGCTCGACCCTTATTCACATTCACGCCACTTGGCAAGTGAAAAGGTTTTAAATACTAGAGTAGGGACTGTCCCACAAGGGTTGCCGTGACGTGGCGGGATGGCTTGTTCATTATTTTGATCAAAATTATGTTTACTAAATACCCTTATTATTATTATTATTACCTTTATGCATTATTTGCAGTATATTTTTTACTTTTAGTTCAGGATATTTGTGTTTTTTGCTTTTTGTTTTCTCTGGTTAATGGTCATGTGTTAATATGCACTTACATTGTGCATACACATTAACTTACTTTTCTCAGTTCAGATTTGTTTTTTATTCATTTCATTGTGCATTCAGTGCATATATGGGTGTGACCGCCCTCTTTCTGAGCTGGGAAAGCCATCCAGTCTGGCCTAAGCTGTTACAAGTGGTTCAGCCGCTCGACCCTTATTCACATTCACGCCACTTGGCAAGTGAAAAGGTTTTAAATACTAGAGTAGGGACTGTCCCACAAGGGTTGCCGTGACGTGGCGGGATGGCTTGTTCATTATTTTGATCAAAATTATGTTTACTAAATACCCTTATTATTATTATTATTACCTTTATGCATTATTTGCAGTATATTTTTTACTTTTAGTTCAGGATATTTGTGTTTTTTGCTTTTTGTTTTCTCTGGTTAATGGTCATGTGTTAATATGCACTTACATTGTGCATACACATTAACTTACTTTTCTCAGTTCAGATTTGTTTTTTATTCATTTCATTGTGCATTCAGTGCATATATGGGTGTGACCGCCCTCTTTCTGAGCTGGGAAAGCCATCCAGTCTGGCCTAAGCTGTTACAAGTGGTTCAGCCGCTCGACCCTTATTCACATTCACGCCACTTGGCAAGTGAAAAGGTTTTAAATACTAGAGTAGGGACTGTCCCACAAGGGTTGCCGTGACGTGGCGGGATGGCTTGTTCATTATTTTGATCAAAATTATGTTTACTAAATACCCTTATTATTATTATTATTACCTTTATGCATTATTTGCAGTATATTTTTTACTTTTAGTTCAGGATATTTGTGTTTTTTGCTTTTTGTTTTCTCTGGTTAATGGTCATGTGTTAATATGCACTTACATTGTGCATACACATTAACTTACTTTTCTCAGTTCAGATTTGTTTTTTATTCATTTCATTGTGCATTCAGTGCATATATGGGTGTGACCGCCCTCTTTCTGAGCTGGGAAAGCCATCCAGTCTGGCCTAAGCTGTTACAAGTGGTTCAGCCGCTCGACCCTTATTCACATTCACGCCACTTGGCAAGTGAAAAGGTTTTAAATACTAGAGTAGGGACTGTCCCACAAGGGTTGCCGTGACGTGGCGGGATGGCTTGTTCATTATTTTGATCAAAATTATGTTTACTAAATACCCTTATTATTATTATTATTACCTTTATGCATTATTTGCAGTATATTTTTTACTTTTAGTTCAGGATATTTGTGTTTTTTGCTTTTTGTTTTCTCTGGTTAATGGTCATGTGTTAATATGCACTTACATTGTGCATACACATTAACTTACTTTTCTCAGTTCAGATTTGTTTTTTATTCATTTCATTGTGCATTCAGTGCATATATGGGTGTGACCGCCCTCTTTCTGAGCTGGGAAAGCCATCCAGTCTGGCCTAAGCTGTTACAAGTGGTTCAGCCGCTCGACCCTTATTCACATTCACGCCACTTGGCAAGTGAAAAGGTTTTAAATACTAGAGTAGGGACTGTCCCACAAGGGTTGCCGTGACGTGGCGGGATGGCTTGTTCATTATTTTGATCAAAATTATGTTTACTAAATACCCTTATTATTATTATTATTACCTTTATGCATTATTTGCAGTATATTTTTTACTTTTAGTTCAGGATATTTGTGTTTTTTGCTTTTTGTTTTCTCTGGTTAATGGTCATGTGTTAATATGCACTTACATTGTGCATACACATTAACTTACTTTTCTCAGTTCAGATTTGTTTTTTATTCATTTCATTGTGCATTCAGTGCATATATGGGTGTGACCGCCCTCTTTCTGAGCTGGGAAAGCCATCCAGTCTGGCCTAAGCTGTTACAAGTGGTTCAGCCGCTCGACCCTTATTCACATTCACGCCACTTGGCAAGTGAAAAGGTTTTAAATACTAGAGTAGGGACTGTCCCACAAGGGTTGCCGTGACGTGGCGGGATGGCTTGTTCATTATTTTGATCAAAATTATGTTTACTAAATACCCTTATTATTATTATTATTACCTTTATGCATTATTTGCAGTATATTTTTTACTTTTAGTTCAGGATATTTGTGTTTTTTGCTTTTTGTTTTCTCTGGTTAATGGTCATGTGTTAATATGCACTTACATTGTGCATACACATTAACTTACTTTTCTCAGTTCAGATTTGTTTTTTATTCATTTCATTGTGCATTCAGTGCATATATGGGTGTGACCGCCCTCTTTCTGAGCTGGGAAAGCCATCCAGTCTGGCCTAAGCTGTTACAAGTGGTTCAGCCGCTCGACCCTTATTCACATTCACGCCACTTGGCAAGTGAAAAGGTTTTAAATACTAGAGTAGGGACTGTCCCACAAGGGTTGCCGTGACGTGGCGGGATGGCTTGTTCATTATTTTGATCAAAATTATGTTTACTAAATACCCTTATTATTATTATTATTACCTTTATGCATTATTTGCAGTATATTTTTTACTTTTAGTTCAGGATATTTGTGTTTTTTGCTTTTTGTTTTCTCTGGTTAATGGTCATGTGTTAATATGCACTTACATTGTGCATACACATTAACTTACTTTTCTCAGTTCAGATTTGTTTTTTATTCATTTCATTGTGCATTCAGTGCATATATGGGTGTGACCGCCCTCTTTCTGAGCTGGGAAAGCCATCCAGTCTGGCCTAAGCTGTTACAAGTGGTTCAGCCGCTCGACCCTTATTCACATTCACGCCACTTGGCAAGTGAAAAGGTTTTAAATACTAGAGTAGGGACTGTCCCACAAGGGTTGCCGTGACGTGGCGGGATGGCTTGTTCATTATTTTGATCAAAATTATGTTTACTAAATACCCTTATTATTATTATTATTACCTTTATGCATTATTTGCAGTATATTTTTTACTTTTAGTTCAGGATATTTGTGTTTTTTGCTTTTTGTTTTCTCTGGTTAATGGTCATGTGTTAATATGCACTTACATTGTGCATACACATTAACTTACTTTTCTCAGTTCAGATTTGTTTTTTATTCATTTCATTGTGCATTCAGTGCATATATGGGTGTGACCGCCCTCTTTCTGAGCTGGGAAAGCCATCCAGTCTGGCCTAAGCTGTTACAAGTGGTTCAGCCGCTCGACCCTTATTCACATTCACGCCACTTGGCAAGTGAAAAGGTTTTAAATACTAGAGTAGGGACTGTCCCACAAGGGTTGCCGTGACGTGGCGGGATGGCTTGTTCATTATTTTGATCAAAATTATGTTTACTAAATACCCTTATTATTATTATTATTACCTTTATGCATTATTTGCAGTATATTTTTTACTTTTAGTTCAGGATATTTGTGTTTTTTGCTTTTTGTTTTCTCTGGTTAATGGTCATGTGTTAATATGCACTTACATTGTGCATACACATTAACTTACTTTTCTCAGTTCAGATTTGTTTTTTATTCATTTCATTGTGCATTCAGTGCATATATGGGTGTGACCGCCCTCTTTCTGAGCTGGGAAAGCCATCCAGTCTGGCCTAAGCTGTTACAAGTGGTTCAGCCGCTCGACCCTTATTCACATTCACGCCACTTGGCAAGTGAAAAGGTTTTAAATACTAGAGTAGGGACTGTCCCACAAGGGTTGCCGTGACGTGGCGGGATGGCTTGTTCATTATTTTGATCAAAATTATGTTTACTAAATACCCTTATTATTATTATTATTACCTTTATGCATTATTTGCAGTATATTTTTTACTTTTAGTTCAGGATATTTGTGTTTTTTGCTTTTTGTTTTCTCTGGTTAATGGTCATGTGTTAATATGCACTTACATTGTGCATACACATTAACTTACTTTTCTCAGTTCAGATTTGTTTTTTATTCATTTCATTGTGCATTCAGTGCATATATGGGTGTGACCGCCCTCTTTCTGAGCTGGGAAAGCCATCCAGTCTGGCCTAAGCTGTTACAAGTGGTTCAGCCGCTCGACCCTTATTCACATTCACGCCACTTGGCAAGTGAAAAGGTTTTAAATACTAGAGTAGGGACTGTCCCACAAGGGTTGCCGTGACGTGGCGGGATGGCTTGTTCATTATTTTGATCAAAATTATGTTTACTAAATACCCTTATTATTATTATTATTACCTTTATGCATTATTTGCAGTATATTTTTTACTTTTAGTTCAGGATATTTGTGTTTTTTGCTTTTTGTTTTCTCTGGTTAATGGTCATGTGTTAATATGCACTTACATTGTGCATACACATTAACTTACTTTTCTCAGTTCAGATTTGTTTTTTATTCATTTCATTGTGCATTCAGTGCATATATGGGTGTGACCGCCCTCTTTCTGAGCTGGGAAAGCCATCCAGTCTGGCCTAAGCTGTTACAAGTGGTTCAGCCGCTCGACCCTTATTCACATTCACGCCACTTGGCAAGTGAAAAGGTTTTAAATACTAGAGTAGGGACTGTCCCACAAGGGTTGCCGTGACGTGGCGGGATGGCTTGTTCATTATTTTGATCAAAATTATGTTTACTAAATACCCTTATTATTATTATTATTACCTTTATGCATTATTTGCAGTATATTTTTTACTTTTAGTTCAGGATATTTGTGTTTTTTGCTTTTTGTTTTCTCTGGTTAATGGTCATGTGTTAATATGCACTTACATTGTGCATACACATTAACTTACTTTTCTCAGTTCAGATTTGTTTTTTATTCATTTCATTGTGCATTCAGTGCATATATGGGTGTGACCGCCCTCTTTCTGAGCTGGGAAAGCCATCCAGTCTGGCCTAAGCTGTTACAAGTGGTTCAGCCGCTCGACCCTTATTCACATTCACGCCACTTGGCAAGTGAAAAGGTTTTAAATACTAGAGTAGGGACTGTCCCACAAGGGTTGCCGTGACGTGGCGGGATGGCTTGTTCATTATTTTGATCAAAATTATGTTTACTAAATACCCTTATTATTATTATTATTACCTTTATGCATTATTTGCAGTATATTTTTTACTTTTAGTTCAGGATATTTGTGTTTTTTGCTTTTTGTTTTCTCTGGTTAATGGTCATGTGTTAATATGCACTTACATTGTGCATACACATTAACTTACTTTTCTCAGTTCAGATTTGTTTTTTATTCATTTCATTGTGCATTCAGTGCATATATGGGTGTGACCGCCCTCTTTCTGAGCTGGGAAAGCCATCCAGTCTGGCCTAAGCTGTTACAAGTGGTTCAGCCGCTCGACCCTTATTCACATTCACGCCACTTGGCAAGTGAAAAGGTTTTAAATACTAGAGTAGGGACTGTCCCACAAGGGTTGCCGTGACGTGGCGGGATGGCTTGTTCATTATTTTGATCAAAATTATGTTTACTAAATACCCTTATTATTATTATTATTACCTTTATGCATTATTTGCAGTATATTTTTTACTTTTAGTTCAGGATATTTGTGTTTTTTGCTTTTTGTTTTCTCTGGTTAATGGTCATGTGTTAATATGCACTTACATTGTGCATACACATTAACTTACTTTTCTCAGTTCAGATTTGTTTTTTATTCATTTCATTGTGCATTCAGTGCATATATGGGTGTGACCGCCCTCTTTCTGAGCTGGGAAAGCCATCCAGTCTGGCCTAAGCTGTTACAAGTGGTTCAGCCGCTCGACCCTTATTCACATTCACGCCACTTGGCAAGTGAAAAGGTTTTAAATACTAGAGTAGGGACTGTCCCACAAGGGTTGCCGTGACGTGGCGGGATGGCTTGTTCATTATTTTGATCAAAATTATGTTTACTAAATACCCTTATTATTATTATTATTACCTTTATGCATTATTTGCAGTATATTTTTTACTTTTAGTTCAGGATATTTGTGTTTTTTGCTTTTTGTTTTCTCTGGTTAATGGTCATGTGTTAATATGCACTTACATTGTGCATACACATTAACTTACTTTTCTCAGTTCAGATTTGTTTTTTATTCATTTCATTGTGCATTCAGTGCATATATGGGTGTGACCGCCCTCTTTCTGAGCTGGGAAAGCCATCCAGTCTGGCCTAAGCTGTTACAAGTGGTTCAGCCGCTCGACCCTTATTCACATTCACGCCACTTGGCAAGTGAAAAGGTTTTAAATACTAGAGTAGGGACTGTCCCACAAGGGTTGCCGTGACGTGGCGGGATGGCTTGTTCATTATTTTGATCAAAATTATGTTTACTAAATACCCTTATTATTATTATTATTACCTTTATGCATTATTTGCAGTATATTTTTTACTTTTAGTTCAGGATATTTGTGTTTTTTGCTTTTTGTTTTCTCTGGTTAATGGTCATGTGTTAATATGCACTTACATTGTGCATACACATTAACTTACTTTTCTCAGTTCAGATTTGTTTTTTATTCATTTCATTGTGCATTCAGTGCATATATGGGTGTGACCGCCCTCTTTCTGAGCTGGGAAAGCCATCCAGTCTGGCCTAAGCTGTTACAAGTGGTTCAGCCGCTCGACCCTTATTCACATTCACGCCACTTGGCAAGTGAAAAGGTTTTAAATACTAGAGTAGGGACTGTCCCACAAGGGTTGCCGTGACGTGGCGGGATGGCTTGTTCATTATTTTGATCAAAATTATGTTTACTAAATACCCTTATTATTATTATTATTACCTTTATGCATTATTTGCAGTATATTTTTTACTTTTAGTTCAGGATATTTGTGTTTTTTGCTTTTTGTTTTCTCTGGTTAATGGTCATGTGTTAATATGCACTTACATTGTGCATACACATTAACTTACTTTTCTCAGTTCAGATTTGTTTTTTATTCATTTCATTGTGCATTCAGTGCATATATGGGTGTGACCGCCCTCTTTCTGAGCTGGGAAAGCCATCCAGTCTGGCCTAAGCTGTTACAAGTGGTTCAGCCGCTCGACCCTTATTCACATTCACGCCACTTGGCAAGTGAAAAGGTTTTAAATACTAGAGTAGGGACTGTCCCACAAGGGTTGCCGTGACGTGGCGGGATGGCTTGTTCATTATTTTGATCAAAATTATGTTTACTAAATACCCTTATTATTATTATTATTACCTTTATGCATTATTTGCAGTATATTTTTTACTTTTAGTTCAGGATATTTGTGTTTTTTGCTTTTTGTTTTCTCTGGTTAATGGTCATGTGTTAATATGCACTTACATTGTGCATACACATTAACTTACTTTTCTCAGTTCAGATTTGTTTTTTATTCATTTCATTGTGCATTCAGTGCATATATGGGTGTGACCGCCCTCTTTCTGAGCTGGGAAAGCCATCCAGTCTGGCCTAAGCTGTTACAAGTGGTTCAGCCGCTCGACCCTTATTCACATTCACGCCACTTGGCAAGTGAAAAGGTTTTAAATACTAGAGTAGGGACTGTCCCACAAGGGTTGCCGTGACGTGGCGGGATGGCTTGTTCATTATTTTGATCAAAATTATGTTTACTAAATACCCTTATTATTATTATTATTACCTTTATGCATTATTTGCAGTATATTTTTTACTTTTAGTTCAGGATATTTGTGTTTTTTGCTTTTTGTTTTCTCTGGTTAATGGTCATGTGTTAATATGCACTTACATTGTGCATACACATTAACTTACTTTTCTCAGTTCAGATTTGTTTTTTATTCATTTCATTGTGCATTCAGTGCATATATGGGTGTGACCGCCCTCTTTCTGAGCTGGGAAAGCCATCCAGTCTGGCCTAAGCTGTTACAAGTGGTTCAGCCGCTCGACCCTTATTCACATTCACGCCACTTGGCAAGTGAAAAGGTTTTAAATACTAGAGTAGGGACTGTCCCACAAGGGTTGCCGTGACGTGGCGGGATGGCTTGTTCATTATTTTGATCAAAATTATGTTTACTAAATACCCTTATTATTATTATTATTACCTTTATGCATTATTTGCAGTATATTTTTTACTTTTAGTTCAGGATATTTGTGTTTTTTGCTTTTTGTTTTCTCTGGTTAATGGTCATGTGTTAATATGCACTTACATTGTGCATACACATTAACTTACTTTTCTCAGTTCAGATTTGTTTTTTATTCATTTCATTGTGCATTCAGTGCATATATGGGTGTGACCGCCCTCTTTCTGAGCTGGGAAAGCCATCCAGTCTGGCCTAAGCTGTTACAAGTGGTTCAGCCGCTCGACCCTTATTCACATTCACGCCACTTGGCAAGTGAAAAGGTTTTAAATACTAGAGTAGGGACTGTCCCACAAGGGTTGCCGTGACGTGGCGGGATGGCTTGTTCATTATTTTGATCAAAATTATGTTTACTAAATACCCTTATTATTATTATTATTACCTTTATGCATTATTTGCAGTATATTTTTTACTTTTAGTTCAGGATATTTGTGTTTTTTGCTTTTTGTTTTCTCTGGTTAATGGTCATGTGTTAATATGCACTTACATTGTGCATACACATTAACTTACTTTTCTCAGTTCAGATTTGTTTTTTATTCATTTCATTGTGCATTCAGTGCATATATGGGTGTGACCGCCCTCTTTCTGAGCTGGGAAAGCCATCCAGTCTGGCCTAAGCTGTTACAAGTGGTTCAGCCGCTCGACCCTTATTCACATTCACGCCACTTGGCAAGTGAAAAGGTTTTAAATACTAGAGTAGGGACTGTCCCACAAGGGTTGCCGTGACGTGGCGGGATGGCTTGTTCATTATTTTGATCAAAATTATGTTTACTAAATACCCTTATTATTATTATTATTACCTTTATGCATTATTTGCAGTATATTTTTTACTTTTAGTTCAGGATATTTGTGTTTTTTGCTTTTTGTTTTCTCAAGAAAAAGAAACAGTAGCACAGTTACTGCAGCGACCAGTCCTTACGCTGCTGTCCAGGAATTGTCTTTGTGCTTGTACCTGGAGTTTAGTTGGTGGGAACCGCCTTAACCCTCTTTGTGTCATCCCTGGGCGTGACTACAGGGCATTCTGTAGATG
Source organism: Dendrobates tinctorius (assembly GCF_039654945.1). Taxonomy (NCBI): domain Eukaryota; kingdom Metazoa; phylum Chordata; class Amphibia; order Anura; family Dendrobatidae; genus Dendrobates; species Dendrobates tinctorius. Next base: position 15,482,525 of record NW_027361705.1, on the reverse strand, counting down.
GGCCTGTTTTTCAGACACGCCGGCGGCTTATTTTCAAGGCCTATTTGGAGTAACCATTTACAAATACAGGTCTGACCACACTAAAGGGGGTTTTACACATAGTGATATCGCTAACAATATCGCTAAAGCATCACCAATTTGGTGACGCTGCAGTGATATCGCTAGCGATATCGCTATGTGTGATACTTACCTCCGACCGGCTCCCCCGCTGTCCATCGCTGATCGCGCGAGATCACGCAGCTCCATTTCTCATCGGGCGCTTCCTGATGGGCCTCCTGCTGGCGCTGACGAGCGACGCGTGGACACGGACGGGAGGACGTCAGGATCGCCGCGTCTGACAAGGTAAGTATCATCCGCTGTATCGCTGCTGCATCGCTGTGAGATCTTCCTGAGTGGAAGCTCACTAGCGATCATTTAGCGATGAACCAGCGATCCTGACCGGGTCATATCGCTGGTCGGGATCACTGGTGCATCGCTAAATGTAAGGGGGCCTATAGTCCTGTGGCCCAATTGTCCTTTAACTGGTTATTGCGAATACTTAAAAAGGTTCATACAGTGAGTCTCTGTAGGCTCTCATGCTTAACAATTACAACTATATATTCTTATTACTTTATTTACATTATGTAATCTCTGTAACGGGCAGGGATCTGACCTCTTGTACTACGAGTGGATCTACGCAGTATAGGTATTTCTGATGACCTGACCTGTTCTCTGATGTCTACTGTTGGTGCATTATTCACTACGCTATAAGTAGACTTGTGTAAGATAGGTATTTTAGAATGCCTTCTCTCTACTCCTAGACTCACCATGAGATTGTCAGATTCGCTGTTAGCAGGGGACAGATTTCCACATTCCACTGCAGATGTGGTATCTGTTACTGGAGCCATTTCACTTAGAGTCTCTACTTCATCTGGTGCAGTAGGTTGATGAAAAGTTAGAACTGGTACTACTATTGCCTGATTTACTTGTGTCCACGTCCGAGGAAATTCTCCAAGTATAGTTTGAATCTTTTATTCCACCTCTACTATGGGTTGTGGAGCATCTTGGACTTCTTTCTTGTCCTTCAATTGAACAGGGCACATCTTTAGATGATCTCTTGAGACAGCTTCTAAGGTTTCTCCTCCATCTTTGCTGATGATACATACTTTGGTGTTATTAAAGTCTGAAGGTATTACGGTGTATGGCTCTGCCTCCCATTGGTCATCTAGTTTGTGAACACGTCTCTTTCTTTTGAGTACTTGTTCTGGTGCCAAGGGAACTGCAGGCGAGTGTTGATTGTAATTTCTTTCCTGCCTCTGTCTTGCTTGGGACAAACTTTTCTCCACCCATTCTTGCACTTTGCGGTATTGTTGCTGCCGCTCTGTATCCCGGTCTGCATCTGGTGATGTTGTCTCTGCTGTTAAGACTCCCATGTCTAAATCAATGGGTAACTTGCCAGGTCTTGCTCTCATCAAGTAGGCCGGAGTGCAATTTGTAGAGTTTACCGGTATGATTATATAGATCTATCAGATCTGGCAACTTCTCTGGCCACTGGTTTCGTTCTTCCAGAGGTAAGGTCTTCAATAAGTCAATTACCACCTGGTTCATCTTTTGACACGTGCCATTTGTCTGTGGATGGTATGGCATTGTTCTGATTTTCTTGCAACCGTACATGTTACAGAACTCCTGGAACACTTTTGCATCAAAGGCTGGACCTTGATCAGTGAGCACTTTTCCAGGGTATCCGTGTGGTCAACAAAAGTGCTGCTGAAATGCCTTGGCTGCTGTCTTCGCTGTTTGGTCTTTAAAAGGCACAACTACCAAGAACCTTGAGTAATGGTCTACGATGGTTAAAGCATTGGTGTAGCCATTCCTACTTGGAGTTAACTTCACATAATCCAAGGCTACCAGTTCAAGCGGCTGTTTTGTGATGATCGGCTGTAATGGGGCTCGCTGGCTGTTACAGTCTTTTCTGTGCAGGTTGCATGGGCCACATTCTCGGCACCACTTCTCAATGGAACTCCTCATGCCAAACGAGTAGAATCTTTCACGAAGTAGGACCTCCAACTTCTTCCAACCGAAGTGTCCTGCTCCATTGTGGTATGCCTCCAAGACCATTGGCACATCCCTCTTCGGGACTACCACCTGCCATACCAGTTCATGTGTGCACGAGTTGATGTTACCCCGACAAAGTTTACCCTCGTAGATGAACAGCTTGCCTCTTTCCTTCCATAGCTGCTGTGCTTCCTGTGGGTCATCTGGACCAGGGTGTGCATCAGCTTGTGCCAGCCACTCCTTTTCTAGGCGAACAGCTGGGTAACTATCATGTGTCTCTGCCCACTCATGATGGGGTAATGAATTCAATGTTACCTCTTGTACGACAAAGCGCTTATTCCTCACTCCTTAAGAGCTCAGGGCTGCAATTGGGCGGTGGAAGGCTGGTAACTCGATTTCTTCGAGTTCTTTTGGATCTTCTCCCCTGTCTGGTGAATTGGGCATCGTGGACAATGCATCCACGTTAGCGTTCTTATGTCCTGCTCTGTACTTGATGGTGAACTCGTAGTTGGACAGCCGGGCCATCCATCGCTGCTCAAGTGCCCCGAGCTTTGCCATTTCAAGGTGGGTTAACAAATTATTGTCCGTGTAGATGGTGAACTTGGCTGAAGCCAAGTAGTGCTTGAAGCGCTCTGTTACCACCCAGACTATGGCGAGGAACTCCAGCTTAAAGGAACTGTAGTTGTCGGGGTTCCTCTCAGTGGGATGAAGCTTCCTGCTGGCGTAGGCACTCTCTCTCTGCCTTTCTGCACTTGTGACAGCACTGCTCCCAATCCCATGTTGCTGGCGTCAGTGTAAAGTACAAATGGTTGGTCATAGTCAGGGTAGGCCAGGACCTCATCTCCCATGAGGGCTAATTTCAACTTGATGAAGGACTCTTCTATCCTTTTGTCCCACTCAAATGGAAGATTTTTGTTCTTGGTATTCTTGGATTGGCCCACTAGAAGATCTTGCAGCGGTGCTGCTATCTTGATAAATCTTCGGTAGTAGCCTACTAACCGAAGAACTTGCCTCACTTCATGGATAGTGCTGGGTCTTTGCCAGTCCCGGATAATGGTGACTTTGTCAGGATAGGGTGCCACACCTTCTGCGCTCACCACATGGCCTAGGTACTGCACCTTAGGTTTCAAAAGTTGACACTTGAACGGTTTTATTTTCAGGCCACAGCTTGACAGGGCTTCGAATACCTCGGCCAGGTGCTTCAAATGGTCTTCGTAGGTTTTGGAGAAGACGATGATGTCGTCAAGGTACAGCAGAACGGTTTCAAAGTTTTTATGTCCAAGGCAGCATTCCATTAACTGCTGAAATGTTCCTGGCACATTACTGAGCCCGAACGGCATGTAGTTAAACTCGCAGACACCCATTGGTGTTGTAAATGCTGTCTTCTCTTTGTCTGCCTCTGCCACAGGAACCTGCCAATACCCACTGGTGAGATCTAAGGTAGAGAAATAATTAGCAGTTCTCAGTGCGGCTAGTGATTCCTCAATTCTAGGCAATGGGTAAGCGTCTTTATGTGTAATGCTGTTAATCCGCCTGTAGTCTACACACATCCTCATAGTACCATCTTTCTTCTTAACAAGGACTAATGGAGCTGCCCAGGGGCTACAACTATCTCCGCTTACCCCTGCCTCCTTCATGTCCTGTAACATACTCTTGGCACATTGGTAGTGTGCTGGGGGTACTGTTATGATTGGGTCACCGAGGAAGAGAGCAAGACCAAGATAAGCCACAGAAAATCAGAGAGGTTGGTAACTAAGCGGAGGGCAGACCCCTGATCCTATCCACACAACTAGCAGTAGCCGTGGAGTGTACATACTGTACAATGATCCTAGATGCCTCGACACAGCCGGAGAACTAAATAAGCCTAAATCAAGAAAGGGGAAATCTAAACTGCCCCAGAGCAGACCCCAAGGGAATAGATGGCCCCCAAACATATATTGTCGGTGAGACAAGATGAAAACACAAACGCAGGTAGGGAAATAGGCTGAGCAAGAGAAGGGGCCCACACTAACTAGACAGGACAGGAAAGGAAAGACACTGTCTGCAATCACGCAAAAAACCCTTGCAAAAAATGTCCAACACGTCTGATAAAAAAATTCTGAAGTCACTCGACTTTGCCCACTATATCAGCACTCTGGCATATTCTGAAAACAGAGCAAAAAGAGGCCAATCTAATAAGGGACAAAAACAATCTGGTACAAGTAGTAACATAGGGATGGAAAATCAGCACAGCCCCAGTCGGAGCTGGCTGACCACACAAAACTGAAATAGACAAAACCAGATCAAATGTGAACAATAGCAAAAGAACACTTAGCTGAGCATGCAGGGACTAAGACCTCAGGAGGCAGGAAAAATCACCAGCAGGGATAGAGGGAGTTGGCTGTCTTAAATCCAGTCAGAGACTCCAGATCTTCAATCGTCCTCCTCATTATCAGGTGGCAGGCCTCTGTTAATTAGATCAGCTCCATTACCTCCTGTAACCACCAGAGGGAGCCCGGAAAGAGAACTCGCGACCCCTCTGTCAATATAACCAGCTCCACTACCTTCACTAGTAACGAGAAGTAGGCCAGAAAGCAAATTCACAAAAGTACCCCCCCTTGAGGAGGGGTCACGGAACGCTCATCCATGCCACCAGGCCGATCAGGATGGGCCCGGTGAAAAGCACGAACCAATCTATCGGCATGAATGTCAGAAGCAAAGACCCAAGAATTATCCTCCTGGCCATAACCCTTCCATTTGACCCAGTACTGGAGTCTCTGTCTAGCCAAACGAGAATCCAATATTTTCTCTACCTCATATTCCACATTGCCTTTAACCAATACAGGGTCAGGAGGCGCCGCCATAGGAACTACTGGCTCCACAAACCTCTTCAACAGAGATTTAAGAAACACGTTATGGATCTTAAACGTAACTGAAAGCCAATCGAAAAGAAACAGGATTAAGAATCTCCAAAATCTTATAAGGTCCAATGAATCTTGGCTTGAACTTTGGAGACGCAACCTTCATGGGAATATTCTTTGACGACAACCAAACCATATCACCCACTTTAAACCGGGAACCAATGGTCCTATGCCAGTTGGAAAACCGTTGGGCTTTTTCCTGAGAGAGGAACAACTTATCCACCACTTGGTCCCAAATCTGCTGCATTCTCTCTACCACAGTGTCCACACTTGGGCAGGTCGAAGATTCCACTTGCCCTGAAGAAAATCGAGGATGAAAAATCGAGGATGAGTTACAGAAAAAGGGCGACATCAAAGTGGCAGAACTAGCTCTATTGTTTAGCGCAAATTCGGCCAAGGGCAAAAATGAGACCCAGTCATCCTGATCAGCAGATATAAAACATCTCAAATAGGATTCAAGCGTTTGGCTGATTCAAGATAAATCAAATTCTTGTGGTCGGTGAGGATCACAACTTGATGTCTAGCTCCCTCCAACCAATGTCTCCACTCTACAAATGCCCATTTCATGGCCAACAATTCCCGATTCCCAACATCATAGTTACGTTCAGATGGGGAAAATTTTCGAGAAAAGAAGGCACAATGATTCATTTTAGAAGTCACCGGATCTTTTTGGGACAAAACGGCTCCTGCACCAATCTCAGAAGCATCTACCTCCACCTGAAATGGGAGTGAGACATCAGGTTGCTGTAGGACCGGAGCAGAAATGAATCTCCGCTTAAGCTCCTGAAATGCCGAGACTGCCTCACCACATCAGCGCCCTTTTTGGTCAGATCAGTCTGTGGTTTGACAATACCAGCAAAATTACTTATAAATTTATGATAGAAATAAGCAAAACCCAAAAACTTCAGGAGAGCCTTCAAAGAAGTGGGCTGAACCCAATCATAAATGGCCTGTACCTTGGCCGGGTCCTTTTCAATAGCCGACGGGGACAAAATAAATCCCAAAAATGAAATCATCTGTACACCAAAGAGGCGCTTTGATCCCTTAACATACAGGGAATTTTCCTCAAAATCCAGAACACAGTCCGGACATGCTCCACAGGAGAATCCCAATCACTGGAAAAGATCAAAATATCATCCAGATAAATGATCAAAAACGTATCCACAAAGTCCCGGAAAATATCGTTCATAAAAGATTGGAAGACAGAAGGGGCATTAGTGAGCCCAAAAGGCATCACCAGGTACTCAAAATGTCCCTCCGGAGTATTAAACGCCGTCTTCCATTCATCCCCGTGCTTGATGCGAATAAGATTATACGCCCCCCTGTGGTCAAGCTTGGTAAACCAGCAGGCACTTTTAACTCTGGAAAATAAATCAGAAATCAGGGGTAACGGGTACTGATATTTAACAGTGATTTTGTTAAGAGAACGATAGTCAATACAAGGCCTTAATGAACCATCTTTCTTGGTCACAAAAAAAAACAGCACCTAAGGGTGAAAAGGATGGTCTAATTTGACTCTTCTCCAACGACTCCTTGATATAAGATCGCATAGCATCATGTTCGGGTACCGAAAAGTTGAAAAGTCGACCCTTGGGAAATTTACACCCGGGCATAAACTCAATTGCACAGTCATAACTCCTATGAGGAGGCAAAGACGCAGACTTACTCTCACTAAATACATCAGAAAAATCAGCCAAATAATCAGGAATATCATGAAACTGGGGAGAGGTGGAGAAAACAGGAGTGTCACTAAGAACACACTGACAACCCCAACTCACCACAGACACAGATTTCCAATCCAAAACAGGATTATGAGTTTGCAACCAGGGAAAACCCAGAACAATAGTATCATGCAAATTGTGCAACATCAAAACTTTACAATTTTCTTGGTGGTCCGGGGCGACCCGCATTATCACCTGGGTCCAAAACTGGGGTTTATTCTCCAGCAAAGGAGTAGCATCAATATCCCTCAAAGGGATAGGAGTCCGCAGGGATATCATGGGAAAACCACAACGTTTAGCAAAGTCTAAATCCATCAGATTTAAAGCTGCTCCTGAATCTACAAAAGCCTTAGCAGAAAATGTAGACAAGGAGCACATCAGAGTAATTGCCAAAAGGAACTTAGGTTGTACACTGCCCAAAGCAAATGTGTGCGCAAAACGTTTTCCCGTTTAGGGCAGACAGAAATAGTATGAGAGGCATCTGCACAGAAAAAACACAGCTTAGTACTCCTTCTAAACTCCTGATGTTGCGCCCTAGACAAAACTCTATCACATTGCATCACGTCAGGTTGGTGTGTGGTGTGGTATAGTGTACGTCAGGTTGGTGTGTGTGTGTTGTAGTGTATGTCAGGTTGTTGTGTGTGATGTGTACTACACCACACACACCAAACTGACGTACACTACACCACACCACACACCAACCTGACATTCACTACACCACACACACCAACCTGACGTAGTGTATGTCAGGTTGGTGTGTGGTGTAGTGTACATCAGGTTGTATACTACACCATGCACACCAACCTGACGTACACTACACCACACGCCAACCTGACGTACACTACACCACACACACACCAACCTGACGTAGTGTGTCAGGTTGGTGTGTGGGGCGTAGTGTATGTCAGGTTGGCGTGTGTGTGTGGTGTATACTACACCACACACAGCAACCTAACGTACACTACACTACACCATATGCCAACCTGACATACACTACACCAAACACACCAACCTGAGGTAGTGTCAGGTTGGTGTGTGTGGCCTAGTGTACATCAGGTTGGTGAGTGAGTGTGTGGTGTATACTACACCACAAAAACCAACCTGACGTACACTACACTACAAAACACACCAACCTGACATACACTACACCACACACACCAACCTGGCGTAGTGCGTCAGGTTGGTGTGTGTGGCGTAGTGAACGTCAGGTTGGTGTGTGTGTGTGCGTGGTGTATACTACACCATACACACCAACCTGACGTACACTACACTACACCACATGCCAACCTGACATACACTATGCCACACACACCAACCTGACATAGTGTGTCAGGTTGGTGTGTGTGGCATAGTATACATCAGGTTGGTGTGTGTGGCGTAGTGTAATCAGGTTGGTGTGTGTGGTGTAGTGTACGTCAGGTTGGTGTGTGTGGTGTAGTGTACGTCAGGTCTGTGTGTGTATGGTGTATACTACACCACACACACGAAATTGATGTACACTACACCACACACCAACCTGACATACACTACACCACACACATGAACCTGACGTAGTGTCAGGTTCGTGTGTGTGGCGTAGTGTGCGTCAGGTTGGTGTGTGGTGTAATATAGTGTATATCAGGTTATTGTCGTGTCTGTGTGGTGTATACTACACCACACACCAACCTGACATAAACTACATACTTTGCATAAGCAACAAGGCCAGTGTCAGACTGGAACACCTTGGGCCCACCAGAGAAAGTCATTCTTGGGGCACACTATGTAGCTACATAGAAATAAATACTAGACCACCAATTGTGCGGTAAAACACGCTAATATCCGGGTATAATATAAGGTAGTACAAATCTTAATTATGTAGCAGGGGTTGGGGTAGCCTCCCTCATAGAATATAAAGCAGCCCCCTCATATAGTATAATGCAGCCTCCTCATAGAATATAATGTAGCCCCCTCATAGAATATAATGCAGCCATCTCATAGAATATACTGTAGCCCTCCATACAATATAATGCTGCCCCCTCATAGGGTACAATGCTTCCCCCCTCATAAGGTATAATGCACCCCCTCATAGGGTATAATGCTGCCCCCCTCAAAGGGTATAATGCACCCCCTCATAGGGTACAATGCTGCCCACCTCATAAGGTATAATGCACCCCCTCATAGGGTATAATGCTGCCCCCCTCAAAGGGTATAATGCACCCCCTCATAGGGTATAATGCTGCCCCCCTCAAAGGGTATAATGCACCCCCTCATAGGGTATAATGCACCCCCTCATAGGGTATAATGCACCCCTCATAGGGTATGATGCTGCCCCCCCTCAAAGGGTATAATGCACCCCCTCATAGGGTAAAATGCACCCCCTCAGGATATAATGCTGCCCCCCTCAAAGGGTATAATGCACCTCCTCATAGGGTATAATGCACCCCTCATAGGGTATAACACTGCCCCCTCATAGGGTATAATGCTGTCCCCCCTCAAAGGGTACAATGCTGCCCCCCCTCATAGGGTATAATGCTATATATATAGGTAGATATAGAGATAGAGAGATAGATATACAGTACAGACCAAAAGTTTGGACACACCTTCTCATTCAAAGAGTTTGGGGTGAGCTGTACCGCAGAGTGAAGGCCAAGGGGCAAACAAGTGCTAAGCATCTCTGGGAACTCCTTCAAGACTGTTGGAAAACCATTTACGGTGACTACCTCTTGAATCTCATCAAGAGAATGCCAAGAGTGTGCAAAGCAGTAATCAAAGCAAAAGGTGGCTACTTTGAAGAACCTAGAATATAAGACATATTTTCAGTTGTTTCACACTTTTTTTCTTAATAATATAATTCCACATGTGTTAATTCATAGTTTTGATGCCTTCAGAGTGAATCTACAATTTTCATAGTCATGAAAATAAAGAATACTCTTTGAATGAGAAGGTGTGTCCAAACTTTTGGTCTGTACTGTAGATAGATAGATAGATATAGATAGGTATAGAGATAGATAGATATGGGATAGATAGATAAATAGATAGATACGGGGTAGATACTAGATAGATAGATAGATAGATAGATAGATAGACAGATAGATAGATAGATATGGGATAGATTGATAGATAGATATAGAGATAGATAGATATAGATAGATAGACAGACAGATAGAGAGATAGATACGGGATAGATAGATAGATAGATAGATAGATATGGGATAGGTTGATAGATATAGAGATAGATAGATAGATAGATATAGATAGACAGACAGATGGACAGATAGATAGATAGAGAGATAGATAGATAGATAGAGATGATTTGTACATTTTAGTGCCAATCTTTTACATTCTTGGGGTAACACCAAAAAGCGGCTTAAAATGATGCCTAAATGTGGCCCCTGAGTCCCGTATTCTACTTATGGCTGGATCATGCACTTGCTAACAATGGTGCGGATCAGTCTGGGCCGTAAGTGACTCACGCGTCAGCATGGGGTGGTGAGTCACATAGGGACCCCACATCCCGACCACCTCAGCAAGAAGAGAACGCGGCCGCCGTCACCTAGCAACGGCTCAAGTCGGCATTCGGGCCCCGGACCCTCCCACGTGACGCCAGCGGGTGAGCAGCACTCCGGGCAGAAGGCACTGAGAGGTGAGCAGGCAGGTCCGGGGCACAAGACCATGGCACACACTGTCCCTCTCAATGGCCCCTCTCCCCGGGGGTTCAGGCTGGTGGGAGGCAAGGACTTCAGCACTCTGCTCACCATCTACCGGGTAAGTGCGCAGCTGTAGGAGCTGGAAACGTACACGTAGAGGCTGTAGATGCCCAGCTGGCAGGGATCATTGTGCCATCATGCCTTGCTCATCATCCTCCCTGGCATGGGCTCTTGGTCAGTTGAGGGCGGCAATGAATATTCATTTCTCTTTATAGCAGTGGGGACAGGGGCTCCTGCCTCCTGTCAACTGCTGCTGCTCCACTGGCACAGGGCCCCCATAGCAGCTGCGCGGGGTGCCGCTACTAGTGACACATCACTGGCTGGGGACCCCTGGAACAGTGGGGGCCCTAGGCAACTGCTGGCCCTTTATGCCAGCAGGTGCCATGGCCCACCGGATGCCATTGTAAAAACTGCACGCCTGTATGCGCTCAAAACCACATTCAAGAAGGTTATTAACCCTTCAGGCGCTTCACAGGAATTTTTGAAATGTTTAAAAAAAGAACATTTAACTTTTTTTCACAAAAAAATTATTTCAGATCCAATTTGTTTTATTTTACCTTGGTAAATTAAAATTTCCTTGTGTAACAGGGGAAATTGGATCCCAAAAGTTGTTGTACAATTTGTCCTGAGTATACTGATACCTCATATGTACATAAACCACTGTTTGGGCGCATGGCAGAGCTCGGAAGGGAAAGAGCGCCGTTTGACTTTTCAATACAAAATTGGCTGGAATTAAGATCAGAAAGCAGGTTGTATTTGGAGAGTCCCTGATGTGCCTAAACAGTGGAAACCCCCCAATTCTAACTCCAACCCTAACCCCAACACACTCCTAATCCCAATCCTAACCATAACTCTAACCACAAACCTAACCCTAACACATCCCTAAACCTTATCCCAACCCTAACCCTAATCCCAACCCTAACCATAATCATAACTTTAGCCCCAACCCTTACCCTAACCTCACCCTTGGAAAATGGAAATAAATAAATTTTTTTAATTTATTATTTTTCTCTAACTAATGGGGTGATAAAGGGGGGTTTGATTTACTATTTATAGTGTGCTTTTATAGCAGGTTTTTATGTTTGGCAGCTGTCACACAATAAAAGCCGCTTTTTATTGCAAAAAATAGTTTTTGCATCACCATATTTTGGGAGCTAAAATTTTTCATATTTTGGCCCACAGAGTCATGTAAGGTCTTGTTTTTTGTGGGATGAGTTGACGTTTTGATTGGTACCATTTTCAGTCACATGACATTTTTTCATCACTTTGTATTCCGATTTTTTGGGGGGGCATTTATACCATTCTGTGTGTGGTCAATACTCAAGGAGGAGATCCCAAAAGGGAAACAAACACCAGATTCCCGCGCTGCTATATTTCAACCATCAAATAGAGGAAATCCAGTAGATTGTAGAAATTGGTTCCAATATCAGTGCTTTATTTATGGCACATACAGAGACTCTTCAGCCCTGCTCTACGAGTATGTAGCATAAGCGATCAAATGATCACAGCTTCTAGCCTCCCATGGAGACTATTGAAGCAAGAAAAAAGAAAAAAAGAAATGTTTTTAAAAATATTTAAAAAAATTAAAAATATATAAAAGTTTAAATCACCCCCCCACTTGCCCCATTCAACATAAAGCAATTAAAAGAAAAAATATACAAATTTATTATCGTTGAGTTCAAAATCACTCAATCAATGTATAAAAAGAATTAATCTGTTCAGTAAACGGCATAGTGAGAAAAAAATCAAAACGCCAGAATTACATTTTTGCAAATGCAATAACAGGTGATCAAAAGATCATATCTATACCAAAATGGTATCGATAAAAACGTCAGCTCTGCGCAAAAAAATAAGCCCTAACTGGCCCCAGATCCCGAAAAATGGAGATGCTACGGGTCTCGGAAAATGGCAACTTTTCTATTTTTTTTATAAACTTTAGATTTTTTTTCCACTACTTAAAAAAGAACATAGACATGTTTGGTATCTGAGAACTTGTAATGACCTGGAGAATCATAATAGCATGTCAGTTTCAGCATTTTGTGAACATGGTAAAAAAAAATTCAAAAAACCAATTGTGGAATTGCACTTATTTTGCAATTTCAACATACTTTGATTTTTTTTCCCCATTTTCCAGTACACAATATGGTAAAATCAATGGTGCCTTTCGAAGTACAACTCATCCCTAACATGGCCATACTGATAGAAAAATAACAAAGTTATGGCTCTGGGAAGACGGGGAGAAAAAATGGAAACGCAAAACCGGAAATACCCTTGTCTTTAGGGGGTTAATAAAAGTTTAAATTTTGGTTTACTTAAATTAATATTATTTTGTTTTTTAACGCCTTTTAAAATTTTTCCTTATGTACAAGTACACTGCTTATGCATTATAAATCAGGATAATGTCATTTTGCTTTGTTGCTCAGGCTTCGCCATTTTTCATGGCAGCTATGTCATATCTCATACTTATACATCATACCATGTACAGTGGAGTTTTCCATCTCCAGAGTCACTGGGTAAATTTCTCTGTTCTGTAGAGAGTACGCTCTTATGGTCAACAACGTGCGCTCTCTCCTGTAGAATATAAACTAATATGATCTGCAGGCTCATCTCTCTTTTTCCCTCGACTGTAAAATGTAATCTCTTATGGTCGGTGGGGTTCTTTCTTTCACTCACTCTCTCTAAACTCTCTCTTCTCTCACCATGTGAAGTTTTCAAGCAATTACAAGCTTTTCAATATTAAGATTCATGCAAATTTATTTGTCGCACATAAAAATTTTGGGGGGAAGTTCAGCAAAATCAGTGAATTTGAATTTCTAAAGATCCATTCATCCCTAGTCAAGATCCCCTGCTGTCAGCTCCCTTTTTCAATGGCCAATCAATGACATCCAAGGCTTGCTAAATCGAGAGAAGTCTGGAGATGCTGCCAGTCATATTAGCACATTTTGTCTGTCCAAAGAGGCTTCGTAAAGTAGCAAGAGCAAAATGCAACTTTGACACTTTCATGTTGAAAATCAGCTTCTGGGACCCTTAGCACCAATAACCATACCACTAGTTCCACCACCAAATCAATGTAATGTTGAGTATAAGGAAGTAAGACTAGAGGGGTCAATGTATCATACATTATGCCACTAATCATCATAAACTTGAGATCAGGATTTGTGTCACGTTCCCTCACATCTTCATGGTGTTAACTAAGTGGTCTACAAACAAATCACTGGCTATCATTGCCTCCAAGTCTAAAGGTACTGTCACACTTAGCGATGCACCAGCGATCCCGACCAGCGATATGACGCGGTCAGGATCGCTGGTGCATTGCTAAGTGGTCGCTAGTGAGCTGCCACACAGGCAGATCTCACTAGCGACATCGTTGGGGATGGGGGTCGCTACTTACCTGTCACACCAGGCGATCCTGCGTCCTCCCGCCCGGCTCCACGCGTCGCTCGTCGTCAGACTCGTCACAGCAGGAAGCGCCGCAGGAAGCTGACGACGAGAAGCAGTCCTGGACGTTCTCACGCGATCAGCGATAACCAGCGGGGGAGTGGGTTGTAGGTAAGTATCACACACAGCGATATCGCTAGCAATATCGCTATAAAGTCACAAGTTATAGCGATATTGCTAGCGATATCTCTTAGTGTGACATGCCCTTAAAGAGTAACTCATTGTTGGTAGGATAGACTTCCATTGGCATTTTGCTTTGCACTATGATAGCCTTCGAGAGCAGTGTCATGAGGTCAATGAAAAAGCTTTCATGTTGGAAAGTCACACTGGTTCTAGTAGGAGAATTTAATTGGAATAAAGTAAGACATATGGAAAAGATACTGATGCATTTCAGACATTTATGACTAAGAACCTAAATTAGACTAGAAATGTGCATTGGACTTTTTATTAGATTTTTATCATGCTCCATTACTTAAATATTCCATATCTTTGTGACACCTATGTGATATATGACTCAACACTAACCTGTTGGCTTCAAATAATCTGACCATTCTTGTATTGTATAATGTATCCACTATTTTATATATTCATTTTCTTTTATTTGTGAATTTTATTTGTGTAGCCTTCAGCACACTATTCCTTCCTATAATACTTTAAATAGACACAATACTAGATTTTTCATTTGTGCACTTTACTAGATTAACTACCTGCCTGTCCGGATGAAACAGAACTAATGACAGTCGATTGGAAGTCTAATTCTGTTTTAAGTGTGCTATATGAGCTGTTCACTTCTCCATGCCAAAGTCCACATTTTCCACTGAGCGATCACAAGCCATAAAGCCCCAGGCTGCCCATAACAAACTGTTCTACAGAACTGAAGAAGCATCTGCCCCCATTGAGCGCTGAAAAGCATCAGCACCATTTGTTCTTCCGAGAGACTGTGACTGCTCTGTTGTCCTCATTACAGGTTGTGCTTAATGAAGGAGTACAAAGGTATGTGTAGTTATACATTTGTTTTCTGGAGTGCCTTGACTTTGAGAAGAAATAAGTCCTTCTATTGCGTTCTTGCCACCTGCTGTCTACAGCAGTTTAAATGCCTTTTTATTATAACTAATTCTATGAGTACGGATGGCTGCATTTAATTGGCTTATACAGGGTCAGCGTGCCTCCTGCACAGCTGCTTCAGAGGGCAAAGCCCAACCAGAGTGCAGTAAAGAGAAAACAATAGCTTGGGCAGTAGAGTTAAACTAGGGGAAATGGGACAGTAGAAAGTAGTTTACACACATTTTTTCCTCACTGAGGGAGTGTGAGGGACATAACTATACAGAAAGCATAGGCAATCCTCTGTGTATTAATCCTGATGTCATCCTTATGTGTCAATATTCTCTATCCTTTTGGAACAAACCATGAGCTAGGTTGCATAGAAAGAAAAGTTTTTGATAACGTGCATATAGAGATGGGGGAACCCGAACAGTAAAGTTTGGGGTACGTACCGAACGCCTAGTGTTTGGGCACGGACGTCGAACATCATGTTACTGTTCGGTTTCGGCAGTCTGAACATCAGATATTTCCCACATTGTCATCTGCATGACAGCGTGAGAAACATCTGCGCCTCTGATCGGCGGTAAGACCAGTCAGATCTCTGCGGTTCCCACATTGTCAGATGACAGCATGAGCCAGCAGCTGTAACCAAAGGTAAAAAGTTTACCTCCAGTCACAGGCATCGTCTGATGGGACTACTACTCCCATCAGCCTATACCTGCTGTTACTAATAACAGTGAGAGCAAGTGCCCGCTGATGGGAATATTCATCAGCCGGTGCCTGTGCTATAAATAAATAAATTAAAAAAAAATGACTTGGGATCTATTCTATTTTTGATAGTGAGTGCAAGCAAAACTGACAGCTACAGGCGGCAACCCTCATCTGTCAGTTTTATCATGGCCGGTTATCAAGAATAAAGAGGTTTACGATGTTTATTTTTAATAATTAAAATAAAGAATTAGAAAAACTGCTGGGGTTCCCCCTATTTTTGACAACCAGCCAAGAGCTAAAGGTGAGGGTATTCTCAGACTGGTAAGGAGCTAAGGATATTACACCCCCCAGCCTAAAAATAGCAGCCTGAAGCCACCCTAGAAAAGATGGCACTTTGCCCAGCTCTTTCAACTTGCCCTGGTTGTGGGGTTGATTTCAGGTGTTTTATGGCCGCTGAGATGAAGAGCACAGGTTACTAATGCAGAGGCATCTATAAGACGCCTGCATTACTAGCCCCATAGTTAGATTGTAAAAAAGGCAAAGCCAGAATAAAATCCTTTAATCTAAATAACGACACAAACACCTTTATTTGAAGTAAAAATGAAAAGTACAGTTCAAACCAAAATAGCGTGTGACCCCTCTATTCTTGATAGCCAGTCATGATAAAGCTGACAGCTGGGGGTTGCAGCCCACAGCTGTCATTTATGTTTACAATGTTAATCAAAAATAAAGGAGACCCCCAAGTCATTTTTTTTGTATTTATTTATAGCACAGGCATCGGATGATGAATACTCCCATCAGCGGTGCCTGCTCTCCCTGTTATCAGCAGCAGCAGACGTAGGAGCATGGGAGTATTATTCTCTCATCAGCTGATATCTGTGATATTCACTAATACAGCAAAAGGCTAATGGGGATAACTTAAGGAACAGGGACAAGTAAAGCCTACAATACAATAAAATATAACTTATCACTCAGGCAGTTACGGTTGAACTTCTGTCTGTGACTGGTGCTGCCTAGATTGCGTCGCAGTGGGGGTCTGTCACTATCCTGAGGTAAATGATGTAGTATCTTTTGACGCTGGTGGTGTCTTCTCGTGGTCCTGATGATGGCGGTGAATCCTCGGGATCCT
This sequence comes from Dendrobates tinctorius, assembly GCF_039654945.1. Taxonomy (NCBI): domain Eukaryota; kingdom Metazoa; phylum Chordata; class Amphibia; order Anura; family Dendrobatidae; genus Dendrobates; species Dendrobates tinctorius. The sequence continues at coordinate 15,465,865 of NW_027361705.1, read as the reverse complement.
GATACGGGTCTTGGATCCAGCAGATGAGGTATTGAAGAGGGATACGTCCTTATCCTCAGCGGTGAGTGTCTCAACACTATGGAGATTTGCAGCACTGCCCAAATACAGCTTACAATGGGCAGCCCGGTTCCCTGTGCCGAATCAACACATGCCTAAGTCCCGTTTACACACCTTGTCTCTCAAAGTCAGTACTGTCAGCAAGGGTGGCTGTGGCAGCATTGTCGGCTTTGTCAGCGGTCTCAGTGAGCGCAGTAATGTCGGCTGAGACAGTGGTGTCTGAGCGGTACTCAGTCGACGGTCTCCTGTCAAAGCAATCTGCCGTCCCAGGCTCTGCTCTGCCCAGATGCCTCTCAGCTGATTTTACCTCACAGTTGTCCTGTGCCCCCGAAGTTCCCGCCCAAACTGTAGGGTCACTTGCGCGCTGCAGCTCTGTCCGCTTAGCCACGGTCTGGAGTCTCAAGCTTTCTACCCCGCAATATAGGTGTCAGCCCCGACGGTTCCAGACCCTTCACGGAGGACACATGCCTAGTTAGTTCCTTCCCCTTACAACCTGATGATGTATGCATTTAAAAGGGGCTTTCTAGATTTAATTTTTTCCACTCTTACTCCAGCCAATAAGAGAAAATCCATGCTATACATGTGTTTATGTGATCACACAATGGTTGTGAGGTGACTTTAGCCTGTTTACTGTTTTACTAATATGCTGCAGTAATGCATTTAATGTGAATCATAAGAAATTGTAGTTCTTGAAAATTGATAAATGGTAAAAGTAGGCACATCTCTAATAAACTGAAGTCCGATAACCCCTGGCCCATGTTTTTTTCCAGAGCCTTTCTTAATTCTATTTGCTTTACAAAGCCGACACAAGTGGTCAAAATTGTTGGTACAATTGCAGTGATTGCCTCAAAAGGTTGTGCAACAAAATATTAAATTAAGGGTACCATCATTTCTGTCCAGGCCTATTTCATGAGTTTTATTTTTTAGAAAATTCTGTGGAAGCATGGTTGAAAATCAGTGTCTGACTTTCATTTGTTCATTTTCATCAATTTTTTATTCATTATTACTTTTGTCAGATTCAAGTTATTTCTGTCACCATTGTGGGTTTTTCTGTCATTAAACGAGCGGTACCAACAATTTTCACCACGTTTGTATGCTTGTAGGTATTTCTATTATGCAATGCAATTGAGGTTTCCAGTTCAGTTATAAAAAAAAGTGTTATAAAATGTTTGTGTACAGCGGGGATTATCCATGAAAAAGACTGAGTACTAATTGATTATGGCTAGAGTTGAGCGAAACGGGTCGAAAAAATTCAAAAGTCGCCGACTTTCGCCAAAGTTGGTTTTCATGAAACGAAAACCGACTTTAGTGTGAGGTCGGCTACGAGGTCGGCGATCATCGCACCAAAGTCGCGTTTCAAAAGATGCTTTTGCGCCCTTTTCCAGCCAATCAGGAAGAACGGACACTGTGGGCAATGTGATGACATAGGCAGCGGTTACCACCATGTTTGTGAAGGGCATGCAAGTGATTAGCTTACTTTGTGGGGCGTCACAGGGGGTATAAAAAGGCGTGCACGCCGACCGCCATGTTACTTATCCTGATCTCAGAATAGACAGAGCTGCTGCTGATTCTGTAGGGAGAGCGTTAGGCAGGGAAGAAGATACCAAAAACTACTTCTGCTGCTAGCGATTTTGCCTGTACAACACACCAGTTACTGTGCAGTGCAAGGGGAGGCTATATTTCGGTGCATCAGCTCTGTTGGTTATTAGGCTGCCTTTTAAGGCTCCCTGATAGCTGCATTGCTGTTTTCACACTGCTGAGCAAACTGCTTTTTTCAAAGCAATCCAAATTTTATTGTTTTGTCCTGGTGAGTTACTGAGCGTTCATTTATTTCACACACCTTACAGCGGTGTACGCTCCTCACACAGTACCATGTACCGGCTGTTATCATGGCCAAATTGAAGCTATCTACGTGTGTGACTCTGTAAGGAACAGTCGAGGAGTTTGTCCGTTTTTACAGACCTACACCTTATAGTTTTGTCCATTTTTCAAACAGTTTAGTATATTTGCTGTTTGATTACATTCAAAACTAGAGAGAGATAGCGTGTGTCAGTCCGTATACAAAAACACGGAGCTTGACAATTTTACATACACCGTACAGCGGTGTATGCGGACGCTCCTCTCTCAGTACCGTGTAAAGGCTGTTATCACGGCCAAATTGAAGCTATCTACGTGTGTGACTCTGTAAGGAAAAGTTGAGGAGTTTGTCCGTTCTTACAGACCTACACTCTAGGGAGATTCCAATTCTGCCCAATTCTATATACACCTTACAGTTAGTCATACATTAGGCAATTTCTGCCTGTCACATTGCGGTGTAATCTGTCCTGGGCCTGAGACAATAGTTCAGCGGCCAAATTGAAGCTATCTGTATGTGACTCTGTAAGAAAAAGCCGAGGAGTTTGTCTGTTCTTAGAGACCTGCACTCTAGGGAGATTCCAATTCTGCCCAATTCTATATACACCTTGTAGTTAGTCATACACTAGGCAATTTCTGCCTGTCACATTGCGGTGTAATCTGTCCTGGGCCAGAGACAATAGTTCAGCATCCTCCAATCTACATTGAGATTCAAATTCTCACCAATACTATATACAGCTTTTGCCTTCTCATACACCAGACAATTTCTGCCTGTCACATTGCGGTGTAATCTATACTGGGCCTGAGACAATAGTTCAGCGTCCTCCAATCTACATTGAGATTCAAATTCTCACCAATACTATATACAGCTTTTGCCTTCTCATACACCAGCCAATTTCTGCCTGTCACATTGTGGTGTAATCTATACTGGGCCTGAGACAAGAGTTCAGTGTCCTCCACTCTACAGTGAGATTAAAAAATTCTCACCAATACTCTATACACTTCTGCCTTCTCATACACCATCCAATTTCTGCTTGTCACATAGCGGTGTAATCTATACTGGGCCTGAGACAATAATTCAGCATCCTCCAATCTACATTGAGATTCAAATTCTCACCAGTACTCTATACAGCTTTTGCCTTCTCATACACCAGCCAATTTCTGCCTGTCACATTGCGGTGTAATCTATACTGGGCCTGAGACAGTAGTTCAGCGTCCTCCAATCTACATTGAGATTCAAATTCTCACCAATACTCTATACAGCTTTTGCCTTCTCATACACCAGCCAATTTCTGCCTGTCACATAGCGGTGTAATCTATACTGGGCCTGAGACAATAGTTCAGCGTCCTCCAATTTACATTGAGATTCAAATTCTCACCAATACTCTATACAGCTTTTGCCTTCTCATACACCAGACAATTTCTGCCTGTCACATTGCGGTGTAATCTATACTGGGCCTGAGACAATAGTTCAGCATCCTCCAATCTACAGTGAGATTCAAATTCTCACCAATACTCTATACAGCTTCTGCCTTCTCATACACCATCCAATTTCCGCCTGTCACATAGTGGTGTAATCTATACTGGGCCTGAGACAATAGTTCAGCGTCCTCCAATCTACATTGAGATTCAAATTCTCACCAATACTCTATACAGCTTTTGCCTTCTCATACACCAGCCAATTTCTGTCTGTCACATAGCGGTGTAATCTATACTGGGCCTGAGACAATAGTTCAGCATCCTCCAATCTACAGTGAGATTCAAATTCTCACCAATACTCTATAGACACTTTACCTTGTTTTACAGTACCATATAGATGTTGTTATTTTGGGTAGCTTTTTCAAAAAAATGAAGAAGTATGGTGGAAGAGGCCGTGGAAGTGGGCGGGGGTTGCCAGCTGGTCCTGATGGTGGTGTTGGTGGTGGTGCTTCTGCTGGTTGTGGCAAAAGCACAATAGCACCTAAGGCAGGAGGTGGTGAGCCGCCGTCATTGTCTGGCTCCACAAGGCCTCGTAGGCTCCCTTCTCTGGGAGTAGGTAAGCCGGTTTTAAAGCCGGAGCTTCAGGAACAAGTTTTGGCTTACATTGCTGACACAGCCTCCAGCTCTATCGCCTCCTCTTCTGAAGTTTCAAAAAATAAAAGCACTGCGTCGTCAGTGGAGGCTCCTGGTTAGGAATAACACCTTTCCTTGTGTCCTTCACCACTACCAAAAGTGAAGGATGCGGCAGGCCACACTACAGATTACTCCATGGAGCTCTTTTCTCATACCACGCCTGGGTTATCAAGTCAAATCGTGAATTCCCCAGTCCAAGATGAATCTGACATGGAGTGCACTGATGCACAGCCACTGCTAGATTTATCTGCTGGTACATTCACTCAGAGCACTGCATTGTCCTCGCAGTGTACTGAGCCAGAATCTGACCCTGATGAAACTCAGCTGACCCTTCCCGCATACTATACCACCATACACGGTGACACAGAGGAAGGTGCACATGACATTGAAGAGGAGGTGATAGATGACCCAGTTGTTGACCCAGATTAGCATCCATTGGGGGAAGAGGGTGCCACTGCCAATAGCTCAGAAGAGGAGGAGGAGCATCCGCAACAGGCATCGACATTGCAACAACTGTTATCTGGCAGGTGCAGAGCAGTCCAAAAACGGGTTACAAAAAGCAAAAGAGTTGCAGGACAGCTTGGCCAGACGGTCAAAATAGCACAGCGTGCAAGGCCTCAAAATGTCTTTCATAGTAGGAAGAGTGCAGTGTGGCACTTTTTTGAACAAAATCCTAATGATCAGGCAAAGGTTAAGAAGTGCGCAAAGACCTTTAGCCGAGGGAAAAATCAAAGAAATTTGAAAACAAGTTGCATGCTTAGACATTTAAACACCATGCACTTGCAAGCATGGACGGACTACCAAACCTCATGTACCACATCTGCAACTGCTCCCAAAGAAGGTAGTCAGCAACGCTACATTGTTTCCCCCACTCTAAACCCACCGTTTAGCACATCGCCAGCAGCAAATGTTGAATGCGCCATTTGTTTACATAGAGACGGTGTCTCTCAGTGATTTACCCGGAAGTATTTAGTCATGTGATGTTTCTTACCTTGTGGCTTCCGGGTTACATTGACGGCGCATGTGCTATTGAGCTCCCTTCTTACAATTGATTTTGCTATAAATACACTTTGCGCACACACTGATTAATTAACCCCCCTGACGAAGGAGATCTATTTTCCGAAACGCGCGTCAGGGCGCGTTCTAGGACACTCCACATAGCGCATACAGGCTTACAGGTATTATTCATCACATGGCACGTTGTTTTTTTGTGTGATTAGTTTACACTATTTTAGTGTGTATTAATGCTTGCACAGTTGCACTACAGCACTTTGAGCACATGTTTTACACATAGTCATGGTTAATTAATTATGTACACATTATGATTAATTACCTGGTTTATTAATTAAGCCTCATGTTATGGATTGGTATTTTCTGTTTCCATACATATATTGCTAATATGGTTGCGTATTTCTTTTTATGCACTTTTATGTTGTGCCACAATTTTAATAAAGGCATTTTTTATTGAGTATTGTGTTCCTGGAACTTTTTCATTATAAACATAAATAATTTCATTTTGTATGGACACAGACACATTTTTTAAATTTAAATTTTATTGGTTTTCCCTGCGGGATTTTTTCTATCCATCTTGGAGTTAATTTGGTTCTACATTTCTCACCTTTGTCCAATCACGTCTAATCCATACTGGGCCTGAGACCGTCTGAGCCTGCCTCCTGATCTATAGACATAGGTTTTTAATGTGTAAACTATGCTACATATATACGTGTTATCTGGTGAAACTGTACCCTTTATCAACTTTCTACAATGCTGTCGAATCCATACTGGGCCTGAGAACGGCTGCCGAGCTGCTAAGCAAGCTGCAGCACCTGTGGTTTGGACACGTAATTTTTTCATTTTGTCAGGAATGCCGGTTAGGCCTAATTCCCTAATTGCGGTTGACCTGCACTTACTGGGAAATCATCGTTCTCGGGGAATAATTGGAATCCCAGATCCCCATCACTAACGGTGTTCAGCGGGTTATCAGCATCTGTAAGTGACAAAAGCTGGTCCTTTCAGTGTAGCGTGCATGCAGCCCCGGACATGTAAGGGCATGATATACCTGTTATTGCTCGATCTCGCGTGCCAGAGCCTCGTGTATCCCTCTAGTAAGCTTGACGCGTACTGCGGGGGCATGCCGGAGTCTCAGTCATTAACGGAATATAGCTGAGAAATCGCTAGCACAACTACAAACTGACATACCACACCATACACAGAAACGACAAAGCTTGCAATCTGTCCATCTTTTCTGTAGCTTGTATGGTTGTGGTTTCCCAGGTGGAGTCCAATTAAGCCGCAGGCTCCACTCCTGGTGGTGCCCTTTTGGACATTCCTTTAAGGTTCAGCTTTGCAATCATACAGCCCCCGGAAACCAAACACTTTGCCTTCATGGACGCAGTTTGGAGGTTCATGGGAATAACGTCGCCCCATCGCCAGTTGCCATAATTTATTGGTGGGCAGTCCGACGGTATATGATCGTGTTCGATTTCAGAATTTTTCTTTTTGGTTTGTATTTTACATTTTTATTCCAGCCTTTCTTGACTTCATAAGGGCATGACAAGCCTATATCTGTGTCTCCTCCACCTCCTCCTTTTACTCCTCCACCTCTTTTCTAAATGTAGTTGCCCTTTTTCATATGTTATTTTTGTCTTCTGAGCATTTTGTCTGCTTTGGGACATCTTTAAAGGTGTTTTGTAATTGTTTTCTATGTATTTGTATGTGTTTGTGTTTGCCTGCCATTGTTTTGAATAGGGATCGACGGTGTTCTTCGAACGTTCGACGAACATTCAACGAACTTGCCTCCTGTGTGACGAACCAAAACACTAGCGGGGTGGCTCAACACTACTCCTGATATATTGAAGTACATTGTTAATGTTTAAACTATGCTATATATACCTGGTATCTGGTGATCCTGTACCCTTTCTGCCAGGAAGTCCTCCTCCAACCAACACTCTAAGTGTATCATTGACACCAGGAACATTGTCCCACATGTGTGATTATTTCTTGTGGATCTTCTTGTTATATTGTGGTGTGATCCATCCTGAGCGTGTGAGTGTCTATGGGTTACTCCTGCAATTTAAATGTACATTTAAAAATTACCCCAACACTGTATATAGCTCTGCGCTTGGGATACATTACCCATTTACTGCTTGTTATATTCTGGTCTAATTCAAACTGACCAAGTGAGAGTTATTTTCTGACTGTGGAAATAAATACTGAAATTGACAACAATGACACCTACACGGTGTACAGCTGTACTCTTGAGATCCATTACCGTTTTACAGCTTTTTAGATTGTGTTGTAATCCAATACTGAGCCTGAGAGTGTCTGTGTGTGCCTCCTCAAATATCTACGGAGATTTAGAATGTTTAAACTATACTATACATACCTGCTATCTGATGATACTGTACACTTTGTCTAATTTTTATATTCTTGTCTAATCCATACTGAGCATGTGAGCGTCTCTGTGTGACTGATGGAATATATAGGGAGATTGACAATTATCCTTTGAGTGAATAGAGCTGTACGCTTCTGATACAGTGCCATATATCTGATGTTATTTTGGGTCTATTTTCTGCAAAATTTTGAAGTTTGGTGGAAGAGGCCGCAGACATGGGCGTGGGGGGGCCAGCTGGTGCTGATGGTGGTGGTGCATCTGCTGGTAGTGGCAAAAGCACAATAGCAGCTAAGGCAGGAGGTTTTGAGCCTGCGTCATGGTCTGGCTTTGGAACGCCTGGAAAGCTACCTTTTCTGGGAGTAGGTTAACCGCTTTTAAAGCCGGAGCATGAGGAACTGGTTTTGGCTTACATTGCCGAAACAGACTCCAGCAAATACGCCCTCCTCTTCTGAAGTTTCAAAAAATGCAAGCACTGAGTCGTCAAGTGCTGGCTCCTGGTCAGGAAGAACCCCTTTCCTTGTGTCCTTCACCCCCACCAAAAATGAATGATGCAGCAGGCCACACTTCACATTAGTCCATGTAGCTCTTTCTATCATACCATGCCTGGGTTATCAAGTCAAATCGTGAATTCCCCAGTCCAAGATGAATCAGACATGGAGTGTGGGTGGCCAGCCAGGGCAGTGGGGTTAGTTGGTACCAGGCCGGTGTCTCACAGGGAAGTGTCACGGTGGTGGTGACCCGTTCCGTGGCCCTGGGCGTACATGCAAAGGGGTGAATTACGTTTATAGGTGAATGATACGTGACGCCACCTGTCGTTTCTGATTAGATTGACCAGCGTTGCAGTGTCGCTTCTCTGGGACAGATATTGTAGTGCAGCTAAGATGTAAAATCCCTGCACAGGTAGGGCCATAGTCACAGGGCAGATGAAAGAGTTGGTAGATGGTGTGCAGTGCAGGATGTAGCAGAGCCGTGCGCCAGGCGCAGGAGAAAGATGACAGACACAGTCATGCAGTTCCTTTACCTGTACTTGGTAAGTGCCGTCCAGGACCCAGAATACAGATGGAGAAGGAGTTGGTCAGCCTGGAAGCCAATTTGGAATTCTCTCTCTGCAGATAGGTAGTGTGGCCTCCGTTCTAGCGCTTATCTGAGGTATTCGCAGTGCTGAGTTCAATGAAGTTCTCCCTGTTGACTCTCTTTTGGAACTTTCTCGTATGGCAGGCAGCCGTAGCCTTTTCCTTCTGGCTCCCACACGTCAATGCTGGGGCCTCCGAGCCTTAGTTGGGTAAAGAGCATTTACAACTGCTACTTCCTCCGGTTTCGGCTGCAGGAACGTCAGTGTCCCTACAAACTCGGAGACCAGAATCCGGACCATGCGCTCCAGCTAGGAGTGAGCCTTAACTCTGCTCATCCTCCAGCTCCCCTTCTAACATCCACACACTTCCCCTTCCCTGCACAGAGTGCCCTAACTTACCACCTCCCGACCACAGAGAGCAGCTCCTCAGCAGTCAGGTTCAGAGGTCTCCCTGCTGGCCTGGAGTGGGAAATGTGTTGTGTGTTGGTTGAACTGCTAGAGAGATCCTTCGTTGCTCCCAAGCATGACATCACACTCCCTTGGGGGAAGGTAATGCCACTGTGGCGACCGTACTCTTGGGGACGCCACAAGTGCACTGATGCCCAGCCACTGCTAGATGATTCTGCTGGTACATTGACCCAGACCACTACATTCCCCTCACACTCTACACAGCCAGAATGTGACCCTGAGGAAACTCAGGTTCCCCTTCCCGCATACTATACCACCTTACAAGGTGACAAAGCGGAAGGTGCAGATGAAAGTGCAGGTGCCTTGAGCAGGTGGGGGGCATATTCATGGGCGATGGCACTGGCACAGGGCCCCTCATAGTACGCAAAAGTGTCTCTGCCGGTGGGAGGGCCCACCTGCCGTCAGACACACCGCCACACACCGCCGTACTTAGAGGGGCCCTGTGCCAGAGCCGTCGCCAACGAGTGGGCCCCCCCTGCTTGCTCCAGATCACAGCACTTGCAATGATGAAATACTTACCTCTCCCTGCTCCACCGCCATGATGTCTTCCACATGTCCTGATAGTGATATTCTGATCAGAGAGCGCAATGACATCACATCTGTACGCCCTATGCCTAAACAGCCAAGTGCAGTGAGATGGAAGATGGGGACGACGAGGAGTCCAGACTAGTACAGGGATTCCCTAGTGAGGAGACTTATTTAATTGTTTTCAATGTTGGGACAGCAATTTTTGGGGAGCACTATACTCTGGAGAATGATATATGGGGCCCACCATGCACTTGAGCATTCCAAAGGTGGACATCAGACACTGGAGCAGCATTTACAGGGCCCATTATACACAGGAGCATTAGAAATGGGGCCCATTATATATGTAGCATTATTTGGGCCCATAAGACAGTGGAGCTTCATCCATTGGGACCAACATATACTGTAGCATTATGTGGAGCTCATCATATACTGTTTCAAACATTATATAGGACCAATAATTCTGTATGGAGAAATATATGGGCCTCATTACTCTGTATGGCGCACTATGCGGTGCCCATAATACTGTATGGAGTTATATACTGTTCGTTTTTGGAGCTACTGGAGAATTTAAATTCGATATCAGTCATGAGATGTAAAAAGTGAAGTATTTTTCATTGTACTTTACCGCTATTTCTCTACCGTATCGAAGCATCATGAGTTGTGGTATGTGTTAAAGGGGCGCTCTTTGGCCCAGGGCACATGAAAACCTGGAGCCAGCCCTACCCCTCCACAACTTTAGCCAAATAACCCCCAGTTTTCAGTGCGTAACTATTATTATGAAGTAAATTAAGGTTGACAAGCTTCAGTAATAAAAATTGATGTTTTTGCCATTCAAATGGGCACTGTAGGTGTGTTTAATGTCCTCCACTCCCTGACGACTTTGCTTCCCCATTGACTTGCATTGGGTTTCATGTTTCAGTTGGCCTTCGACTTTTCACGATAATCGGCCGATTTCGTTCGACCCGACTTTTGAGAAAGTCGGGTTTCATGAAACCCGACTCGACCCGAAAAAAGGCAAAGTCGCTCATCTCTAATTATGGCATTTAAACAGTTATGGCTGTTCATTTTTTGTGACCTTCACTATTTGAACTGCCTTACTGTTATCCTCGTTGATTTTCCTGTAACATTGTGGACAAGTTATCTTAACTAGTGTTGAGCATTCCGATACTGCAAATATCGGGTATCGGCCGATATTCGCTGTATCGGAATTCTGATACCGAGTACCGATATTCTTTCAATATCAGATACCGGAATCGGAAGTTCCCATAATGCAATGAGCCACTGTTGTTGTGATTGGCTGCTGAAATGATGTCATCATGATGCACGGTCTGTGCGCATCATGATGCGTGGTCAGTGCGGGCCTGCTGGAGGTCTGTGCCAGCTGTCGGGGGTCTGTACGGGCCTGCCGGGGGTCTGTGCTGACTGCCGGCGGTCTGTACGGACCTGCCGGGGGTCTGTGTGTGTGTGCAGGCATCGTCCGATGGGACTACAAGTCCCATCGGGCGATGCCTACTACAATGACAGTGATTGACACAATAGCCAATGATGGGACAGTAATAGCCCCATCATCCGGCTAATGTGTTGAATATAAAAAAAAATAAATAAAAAAACATACATTCTACATACATACTACATACATACAACAACAAACTGCATACATACTTCATATATACTACATTCACACAACATGCATACTACATACATACTACATATATACTGCATTCATACAGCATACTACATACATGCTACACACATACTACATACAGTCATATGTAAAAGTTTGGGCACCCCTATTAATGTTAACCTTTTTTCTTTATAACAATTTTGGTTTTTGCAACAGCTATTTCAGTTTCATATATCTAATAACTGATGGACTCAGTTATATTTCTGGATTCAAATGAGGTTTATTGTACTAACAGAAAATGTGCAATCTGCATTTAAACAAAATTTGACCGGTGCAAAAGTATTGGCACCCTTATCATTTTCTTGATTTGAACACTCCTAACTACTTTTTACTGACTTCCTGAAGCACTAAATTGGTTTTGTAACCTCATTGAGCTTTGAACTTCATAGCCAGGTGTATCAAATCATGAGAAAAGGTATTTAAAGTGGCCATTTGCAAGTAGTTCTCCTATTTGATTCTCCTATGAAGAGTGGCATCATGGGCTCCTCAAAACAACTCTCAAATGATCTGAAAACAAAGATTATTCAACATAGCTTTTCAGGGGAAGGATACAAAAAATTGTCTCAGAGATTTAACCTGTCAGTTTCCACTGTGAGGAACATAGTAAGGAAATGGAAGAACACAGGTACAGTTCTTGTTAAGCCCAGAAGTTGCAGGCCAAGAAAAATATCAGAAAGGCAGAGAAGAATGGTGAGAACAGTCAAGGACAATCCACAGACCACCTCCAAAGACCTGCAGCATCATCTTGCTGCAGATGGTGTCACTGTGCATCGGTCAACAATACAGCGCATGCATAATGCTTTTTTGTATGACCAAACAACTCAATCTTTGTTTCATCAGTCCACAGGACATTCTTCCAAAATGTAACTGGCTTGTCCAAATGTGCTTTTGCAGACCTCAGGCGACTCTGTTTGTGGCGTGCTTGCAGAAACGGCTTCTTTCGCATCACTCTCCCATACAGCTTCTCCTTGTGCAAAGTGCACTGTATTGTTGACCGATGCACAGTGACACCATCTGCAGCAAGATGATGCTGCAGGTCTTTGGAGATGGTCTGTGGATTGTCCTTGACTGTTCTCACCATTCTTCTTCTCTGCCTTTCTGATATTTTTCTTGGCCTGCCACTTCTGGGCTTAACAAGAACTGTACCTGTGTTCTTCCATTTCCTTACTATGTTCCTCACAGTGGAAACTGACAGGTTAAATCTCTGAGACAACTTTTTGTATCATTCCCGTGAAAAGCTATGTTGAATAATCTTTGTTTTCAGATCATTTGAGAGTTGTTTTGAGGAGCCCATGATGCCACTCTTCATAGGAGAATCAAATAGGAGAACTACTTGCAAGTGGCCACTTTAAATACCTTTTCTCATGATTTGATACACCTGGCTATGAAGTTCAAAGCTCAATGAGGTTACAAAACCAATTTAGTGCTTCAGGAAGTCAGTAAAAAGTAGTTAGAAGTGTTCAAATCAAGAAAATGATAAGGGTGCCCATACTTTTGCACCGGTCAAATTTTGTTTAAATGCAGATTGCACATTTTCTGTTTGTACAATAAACCTCATTTGAATCCAGAAATATAACTGAGTCCATCAGTTATTAGATATATGAAACTGAAATACCTGTTGCAAAAACCAAAATTGTTATAAAGAAAAAAGGTTAACATTAATAGGGGTGCCCAAACTTTTACATATGACTGTATATACTACATTCATACAGTATACATACATACTACATACATACTACATTCATACAACATACATACATACTACAAACATACTACATATAAACTACATTCATACAACATACATACATACTACATACATACTACATATATACTACATTCATACAACATACATGCATACTACATACATACTACATATATACTACATTCATACAACATACATGCATACTACATACATACTACATATATACAACATTCATACAACATACATACATGCTACATACTACATACATACTTCATATATACTACATTCATACAACATACATACATACTACATATATACTACATTCATACAACATATACACTCACTGGCCACTTTATTAGGTACACCATGCTAGTAAGGGGTTGGACCCCCTTTTGCCTTCAGAACTGCCTCAATTCTTCATGGCAGAGATTCAACAAGGTGCTGGAAGCATTCCTCAGAGATTTTGGACCATATTGACATGATGGCATCACACAGTTGGCGCAGATTTGTCGGCTGCACATCCCTGATGCGAATCTCCCGTTCCACCACATCCCAAAGATGCTCTATTGGATTGAGATCTGGTGACTGAGGAGGCCATTTGAGTACAGTAAACTCATTGTCATGTTCAAGAAACCAATCTGAGATGATTCGAGCTTTATGACATGGCGCATTATCCTGCTGAAAGTAGCCATCAGATGTTGGGTACATTGTGGTCATAAAGGGATGGACATGGTCAGCAACAATACTCAGGTAGGCTGTGGCGTTGCAACGATGCTCAATTGGTACCAAGGGGCCCAAAGAGTGCCCAGAAAAAATTCCCCACACCATGACACCACCACCACCAGCCTGAACCGTTGATACAAGGCAGGATGGATCCATGCTTTCATGTTGTTTACGCCAAATTCTGACCCTACCATCCGAATGTCGCAGCAGAAATCGAGACTCATCAGACCAGGCAACGTTTTTCCAATCTTCTACTGTCCAATTTCGATGAGCTTGTGCAAATTGTAGCCTCAGTTTCCTGTTCTTAGCTGAGAGGAGTGGTACCCAGTGTGGTCTTCTGCTGCTGTAGCCCATCTGCCTCAAAGTTCGACGCACTGTGCGTTCAGAGATGCTCTTCTGCCTACCTTGGTTGTAACGGGTGGCAATTTGAGTCACTGTTGCCTTTCTATCAGCTCGAACCAGTCTGCCCATTCTCCTCTGACCTCTGGCATCAACATGGCATTTCCGGCCACAGAACTGCCGCTCACTGGTTTTTTTTTCTTTTTCGGACCATTCTCTGTAAACCCTAGAGATGGTTGTGCGTGAAAATCCCAGTAGATCAGCAGTTTCTGAAATTCTCAGACCAGCCCTTCTGGCACCAACAATCATGCCACGTTCAAAGGCACTCAAATCACCTTTCTTCCCCATACTGATGCTCGGTTTGAACTGCAGGAGATTGTCTTGACCATGTCTACATGCCTAAATGCACTGAGTTGCCGCCATGTGATTGGCTGATTAGAAATTAAGTCTTAACACACAGTTGGACAGGTGTACCTAATAAACTAGCCAGTGAGTGTATACATACTACATACATACTACATATATACAACATTCTTACAACATACATGCATACTACATACATACTACATACATACTACATTCATACAGCATACATACATACTACATACATACTACATATACTGTATACAACATTCATACAATATACATACATACTACATACATACTTAATATATACTACATACATACTCCATACATACTACATATATATACTACAGTCATACAACATACATACATACTACATTCATACTACATATATACTACATTCATACTACATACATACAACATACATAAAACATGCTACAGATATACTACATACATACTACATACATACTACATACAATATATTCATACATTCATACAATACATACATATAGACATACAATACATATAACATAGAGTACATACTCACCATTACTTGTCACTTTGATCCCCGAAGCCAGTGTCATCTATGAAAAATATGAAAAAAACAAACCACCAAATACTCCATGTTCCGCAGAAATCCACGAGTGAGTGTCCCACGAAGATCTCCCGTGGAGAACAGCAGCATCAGCTGATGCGACCGTTCTCTAGGGGCTCCAGGAATCCAATGACGGGAGGTAGGTATTCTTCCACACGGTATTCCTCCGCCACTGTAAAAAAAAATAGTCACTAGTCTCACTTTATGGCAAAAGCTGCGTGGGAACTTTCTCACACAGCAATGCCAAAAGTGAGACTAGGGGCTATTTTTTTTTACAGTGGCGGAGGAATACAGTGCAGAAGGATACCTACCTCCCGTCATTAGATTCCAGGAGCCCCTAGAGAACGGTCACATCAGCTGATGCTGCTGTTCTCCACAGGAGATCGTCATGGGACACTCACTCGAGGATTTCTGCGGAACAGGGAGTATTTGGTGGTTTGTTTTTTTCATATTTTTCATAGATGACACTGGCTTTGGGGATCAAAGTGACAAGTAATGATGAGTATGTACTCTATGTTATATGTACTGTATGTCTATATGTATGTATTGTATGAATGTATGAATGTATTGTATGTAGTATGTAGTATGTATGTAGTATGTATGTAGTATATCTGTAGCATGTTTTATGTATGTTGTATGTGTTTATGTATGTATGTTGTATGAATGTAGTATATATGTAGTATGTATGTTGTATAAATGTAGTATATATGTAATATGTATGTAGTATATATTAAGTATGTATGTAGTATGTAGTATATATGTATGTTGTATGAATGTTGTATATATGTAGTATGTATGTCTGTTATATGAATGTTGTATATATGTAGTATGTATGTAGTATGTATGCTGTATGAATGTAGTATATATGTAGTATGTATGTAGTATGTATGTATGTTGTATGAATGTTGTATATATGTAGTATGTATGTAGTATGTATGTATGCTGTATGAATGTAGTATGTAGTTATGTATGTTGTATGAATGTTGTATATATGTATGTATGCAGTAAGTAGTATGTATGTATGCTGTATGAATGTAGTATGTATGTAGTATGTATGTATGTTGTATGAATGTAGTATGTAGTTATGTATGTTGTATGAATGTTGTATATATGTATGTATGCAGTAAGTAGTATGTACTGTATGTATGCTGTATGAATGTAGTATGTATGTAGTATGTATGTATGCTGTATGAATGTTGTATATATGTAGTATGTATGTACGCTGTATGAATGTAGTATGTATGCTGTATGTAGTATGTATGTATGTTGTATGAATCTTGTATGTATGTAGTATGTATGTATGTAGTATGAATGTTGTATATATGTAGTATGTATGTAGTATGTATGTATGCTGTATGTATGTAGTATGTATGTAGTATGTATGTATGTTGTATGAATGTTGTATGTATGTATATGTATGTAGTATATAGTATGTATGTATATATGTTGTATGTATGTAGTATGTATGTAGTATGTATGTAGTACGTAGTATGTATGCTATATGAATGTAGTATATATGAAGTATGTATGTAGTATGTATGTTGCATGAATGTTGTATGTAATTTTTTTTGTTTTTTTTTTACATTCAACACATTAGCCGGATGATGGGACTACTACTGTGCCATCATTGCCTAATGTGTCAATCACTGTCATTGTAGCAGGCATCGCCCGATGGGACTTGTAGTCCCATCGGATGATGCCTGCACACACACACAGACCCCCGGCAGCCGACACAGACCCCTGGCAGGCTCGTACAGACCCCCGGCAGCCGGCACAGACCCCGTTAGGCCCTTACAGACCGCCGGCAGCCGGCACAGACCCCGTTAGGCCCGTACAGACCCCTGAGAGGCCCGCACAGAGCCCGCCCGCACACACAGACACGCGCAGTGTCCGCCCACGCACCGCACACACTATTCCCCCCTCCCGAACTGGATGTACAAGGAAAGAAAGGGGTCTTTTTAAATCCGATATTTCTGTCCCATTGATTTGAATGGGACTTCCGGTATCGGAATCGGCGATACCCGATACTTTTTGTGTATCGGGCCGATCCAATCCGATCCAATATTTCTGGATATCGGATGGTATCGCTCAACACTAATCTTAACATATTTTTCTCACACAGTGTTGATATTGTTGTATTCTAGTTCTTGAAAGTTTTAATAGAAAAGTAAATGGGTAGTATAAAATACAAAACTTTCATAGGGAGCAGAAAAGTACATAAAATAGTATTGTTCATAGTGATTAATCAATTCAGACTCTACTTTTTGCAAAGCCATAATAGTCTTAGTGTTATGGAGGCAGGACACCCAAAATGCATGTATTGGATTGACATTGTCTGATGGCTACCTACAGCTGTCACTGAGGCATGTTCTGTCACGTTAAATGTAATTGGGAAAATCATCAAGATCCGCATCTGGCAGCTAAATTTTTACCGTTGCCAACCAATGATGTGCCAAATGTGCTCAAAAAGAGACAAGTACGGAAGCACTGTAGGCCATGGTATCATGCTTAGGTCACTCACAATAGCATGAGCAACAAGAGTTATTTCAGATGATAAATCCATCTGTTCAGATTATTTATATATACAAAATATATTTCTCTGGACCAATTCCATGTTCTAACACTGCAAACCATGAGAATGTCTGAAACCATGTTGTTACATGAATTGTGCAATTTAAATTAATGATACCAGTTGATCGGAGAAATAATTTAGGGTCTCAGACAAAATCTATGATAAAAAAGACCATAGTACATTACTAAATTGACCTCTTGCTTACATATTTGGGCAAAGTTACATACATGATACAACTGCATTAAAGTAGTTTTCCTACTTTACTTTAACGAGAATGAGACAAGGACCTCTCCTATACCTCCAATATGCTCCAATTGGCATAATTGTGGGTATATGGTGAGTGTGGCAGCTGGAAATCAGTCAGCAATACTTTTCTTTTGATCTGAGGCTTTGCTTGTACTTACCTAAGAACTATAGTAGCGCAGATCTTTAGAAATTTGAATTTGCCTGCTTTGCTGAATTTTGCACCAAAATTTAATTTGCAGTAAAAAAATTTGTGCAAATCTCAATTGGAAAGCTTGTGAAAGCTGACTATAATAGCTTACATTCTATAGGAAAAAGAAAGAGAGAGATGATCCAACTAACAAGAGCTTACATAGGGAGGAGAAAGAGAGAGAGAAGACTCTAATGATCATAAGAGCTTATGTGACACCCCAGAGTCTGGTTGTCACAGTGACATTGCCTCCCTCTAAGGCTAGTTTCACACTAGCGTATTTTCCATGCAGCACACGGCGCCACAAAGCCCCGCCCCCTGCCGGCTCCCTGCCCGCCCCATCCGGTCATCGCCACCTACTATCGCACACAGTCGCATGCGATCTGCGCACCCTATCTTTAGCATAGGGTGCGCAGACCGTGCGCTAGTAGGATTTTAGTGTGCGCTGTACACTTTTGAAGGTGTGCCCGTGTGCGCCGAACGCACCATGTTGCATTTTGGCATGCTCGGCGCACCTTGAAAAGTGCGCAGTGCACGCTAAAATCCTACTAGCGCACGGCCAGCGCATGGTCTGCGCACCCTATGCTGAAGATAGGGTGCGTAGATCGCATGCGACCGTGTGCGATAGTAGGTGGCGATGACCGGATGGGGCGGGCAGGGAGCCGGCAGGGGGCCGGCAGGGGGCGGGGCTTAGCGGCGCCTTGCGCTGCATGGAAAATACGCTAGTGTGAAACTAGCCTAAGAGGTGAAGTCATGCTTGGAGGCAGAAAAGGGACCCCCATGCCAGGTAACATAGATTAAATCACAATTCCTGCTGCAGATCAGAAAAGGGAGCTGCCTTATATATTCTGGCCAGCAGAGCAGGTTGGTGAGTCAGCTAGAGATGAGCTGAGGGGGTTGTCATGGAAACGAGAGCAGCTATGAGCTGTGAGGAAAATGACAAGACAGTAAAATGTGAGGTAAAAAGATCTTTCTGGAATATCCAGTCGGTTCAAGACAGATAGGCTCTGGGGAAGCTAAAAACTGTGTATAGCAACCCCCAGAACGAAGCGCTATTAGAGAGAAAGGGACGCCAGAGTCCTTGGTGGTCAGGAGCTGTATGTCCTGATCGCTGAATCTGAAAGTACAGGGGATTGTTAATTCCTGTGCGACATTGAACACCTGAGGGCACGGCAGCGGATAAGAAGCCCGGGGCTGACGGTGAAAAGGACGGTACCCGTGGAATAGGCTCAAGCTGAAAGCCGTACAGGTTAGTGAAATCATCACGCAATTGAGCGTCGCAGCATAGTTATAAACAACGGAGACCCACACACAAAGCGCAGAAGGAAGGTCCTAAACCTCGACCTGGCAAGGTGGATCCCCTGAATGCCTCCAGGCGAGCCGGACTCATCCCATCATCTGTATGTGGTACTCCGGATTGCAACCAATTGCCAGTAAAAGGTAAAGAAACTGCACCTCTCTGTGTCCTCTCATTTCTCTGCACCCCAACGATCACAGCCATTTTGACTATTAATCTAACATCTTTGCTCTGGGACTATTGCTCTACCTGTGGACAGCTATTTTCACCTCTGCTGTGACACACCAACAGTCTCAGGGGAACAACACCGCAGCGCTGGTCACCTCTGACCAGAATACCACAGGTGGCATCACGTATTTAATCATCTACAAACTTTATCTTCATTTTTACCAGATCACCAACAACTTTTTCCCTTCCCCTTTCATCATTTTTATTTAATGGACACCCCAGGGCCACGGACCGGGTTGCCGCCGTGACACAGTCCCCCGTTGAAGTCGACGGGTTCAGTGCCAAGTACTCCACGGTCCTGCACACAGCACGCGCACTCTCTCACGCCCTCACGCTGCGTGCACTCGGGCGCTCTAACTGGCATCACGAACAGGATTTAGCGAGCCAAGCAAAGCTGGGTAAAGGAGCCTGGCAAAGCTGGGTACTGTGCGCCATAGACATTAAATTGAGGGCTAAAGACTTTACTGAGCTTTCAAATAACCGCCAAAACTGCATCACACAGTGCATGCGAGCAGAGAGGGACGTGCCAGTGAAGCTGAAACTGCGCTCTATTGTGAGCAAGTGAAAAACAGGAAGAAAAATGCCCAACTCGGGTAAAGATTCAGCGGCGGTCGCAGCCGCAGCCTCCATAATGCCGCTTTCAATGCCATATATACCAGGAGCAGCCTTGTTACCTCAGTACTCAGAGGTAGAGTTGAGCGAAACGGGTCGAAAAATTTCAAAAGTTGCCGACTTTTGGCAAAGTCGGGTTTCATGAAACGAAACCCGACCCTAGGATGAGGTCGGCCATGAGGTCGGCGACTTAAGCGCCAAAGTCACGTTTCAAAAGTTTGTTTTGCGCTCTTTTTCAGCCAATCAGGATCCACGGACACTGTGGGCAACGTGATGACATAGGCAGGGGTCACCACCATCTTTCAGAAGGGCATGCAAGTGATTGGCTTGCTTTGGTGGGCGTCACAGGGGGTATAAAAGGGCGTGCACGCTGACCGCCATGTTACTCATGCTGATCTCAGAATAGGGAGAGCTGCTGCTGCTGCTGATTCTGTAGGGAGAGCATTAGGCAGGGAAGAAGACACCAAAAACTGCTTCTGCTGCTAGCGATTTTGCCTGTACAACACACCAGTCACTGTGTGTGCAGTGCAAGTGGAGGCTATATTTTGCTGGATCAGCGGTGTTGGTTGTTAGGCTGCCTTCTAAGGCTTCCTGACGGCTGCATTGCTGTTTACCCACTGCTCTGCAAACTGCTTTTTTAAAAGCAATCCCAATTTTTTTTTTTTGTCCTGGTGAGGTACTGAGCGTGCATTTTTTCACACCATACAGCGGTGCACACTCCTCACACAGTACCGTGTAACGGCTGTTATCACAGCCACAGTGAAGCTATCTGTGTGTCACTCTGTAAGAATAAGTCGAGGACATGTTCCGTTCTTACAGACCTGCACCTTCTAGTTTTGTCTAGTTTTCAAACAGTTAAATATATTTGCTGTTTGATCACATTCAAAACTATAGAGAGACAGCGTGTGTCAGACCGTATACTTAAAAAACACAGAGCTTGACAATTTTACGTACACCGTACAGCCGTGTACGTGCACGCTCCTCTTTCAGTACCGTGTAACGGCTGTTATCACGGCCACAGTGAAGCTATCTGTGTGTCACTCTGTAAGAATAAGTCGAGGACATGTTCCGTTCTTACAGATCTGCACCTTCTAGTTTTGTCTAGTTTTCAAACAGTTAAATATATTTGCTGTTTGATCACATTCAAAACAATAGAGAGACAGCGTGTGTCAGTCCGTATCCTTAAAAAACACGGAGATTGACAATTTTACGTACACCGGACAGCCGTGTACGTGCACGCTCCTCTCTCAGTACCGTGTAACGGCTGTTATCACGGCCACAGTGAAGCTATCTGTGTGTCGCTCTGTAAGGATAAGTCGAGGACTTGTTCCGTTCTTACAGACCTACACTCTAGGGAGATTCCTATTCTGCCCAATTCTATATACACCTTGTAGTTTAACATACACTAGCCAATTTCTGCCTTTGACATAGTGCTGTGATATTCAGTGGGTGGGCCTCACACAATCCAAAAGTGTCCAGTGTCCACAAGTGTGTGCAGAAATTCAAAATCTCCATTATCCTCTAGTGACATTTTTCACACCTGCGACATCGAGCCTGTCACATAGCGCTGTGATATTCAGTGGGCCTCACACAATCCAAAAGTGTCCAGTGTCCACAAGTGTGTGCAGAAATTCAAAATGTCCGTTATCCTCTAGTGACATTTTTCACACCTGCGACATCGAGCCTGTCACATAGCGCTGTGATATTCAGTGGGCCTCACACAATCCAAAAGTGTCCAGTGTCCATAAGTGTGTGCAGAAATTCAAAATCTCCGTTATCCTCTAGTGACATTTTTCACACCTGCGACATCGAGCCTGTCACACAGCGCTGTGATATTCAGTGGGCCTCACACAATCCAAAAGTGTCCAGTGTCCACAAGTGTGTGCAGAAATTCAAAATCTCCGTTATCCTCTAGTGACATTTTTCACACCTGCGACATCGAGCCTGTCACATAGCGCTGTGATATTCAGTGGGCCTCACACAATCCAAAAGTGTCCAGTGTCCACAATTGTGTGCAGAAATTCAAAATCTCCGTTATCCTCTAGTGACATTTTTCACACCTGCGACATTGAGCCTGTCACATAGCGCTGTGATATTCAGTGGGCCTCACACAATCCAAAAGTGTCCAGTGTCCACAAGTGTGTGCAGAAATTCAAAATCTCCGTTATCCTCTAGTGACATTTTTCACAACTGCGACATCGAGCCTGTCACATAGCGCTGTGATATTCAGTGGGCCTCACACAATCCAAAAGTGTCCAGTGTCCACAAGTGTGTGCAGAAATTCAAAATGTCCGTTATCCTCTAGTGACATTTTTCACACCTGCGACATCGAGCCTGTCACATAGCGCTGTGATATTCAGTGGGCCTCACACAATCCAAAAGTGTCCAGTGTCCATAAGTGTGTGCAGAAATTCAAAATCTCCGTTATCCTCTAGTGACATTTTTCACACCTGCGACATCGAGCCTGTCACACAGCGCTGTGATATTCAGTGGGCCTCACACAATCCAAAAGTGTCCAGTGTCCACAAGTGTGTGCAGAAATTCAAAATCTCCGTTATCCTCTAGTGACATTTTTCACAACTGCGACATCGAGCCTGTCACATAGCGCTGTGATATTCAGTGGGCCTCACACAATCCAAAAGTGTCCAGTGTCCACAATTGTGTGCAGAAATTCAAAATCTCCGTTATCCTCTAGTGACATTTTTCACACCTGCGACATTGAGCCTGTCACATAGCGCTGTGATATTCAGTGGGCCTCACACAATCCAAAAGTGTCCAGTGTCCACAAGTGTGTGCAGAAATTCAAAATCTCCGTTATCCTCTAGTGACATTTTTCACAACTGCGACATCGAGCCTGTCACATAGCGCTGTGATATTCAGTGGGCCTCACACAATCCAAAAGTGTCCAGTGTCCACAAGTGTGTGCAGAAATTCAAAATCTCCGTTATCCTCTAGTGACATTTTTCACACCTGCGACATCCAGCCTGTCACATAGCGCTGTGATATTCAGTGGGCCTCACACAATCCAAAAGTGTCCAGTGTCCACAAGTGTGTGCAGAAATTCAAAATCTCCCCTGTCCTATAGACACCTTGTACCTTGTTTTACATTACTATATAGTTTGTTGGATTTTGTCTACATTTCTACCAAAAATGAGGAAGGCTGGTGGAAGAGGCCGTGGAATTGGGCGGGGGTTGGCAGCTGGTAATGATGGTTTTGGTGGTGGATCTGATGGTAGTGGCAAAAGCAAAATAGGACCGAATGCAGGAGGTGTTGAGCCTGCGTCATCGTCTGGCTCCACAAGGCCTCGAAGGCTTAGTTTTCTAGGAGTTGGCAAACCGCTTTTAAAGCCAGAGCTTCAGGAAAAAGTTTTGTCTTACATTGCTGACTCAGCCTCCAGCTCTATCGCCTCCTCTTCTGAAGTTGTAAAAAATAAAAGCACTGAGTCGTCATTGGAGGCTCATGTTCATGAACCACACCTTTCCTTGTGTCCTTCACCCCAACCAAGATTGAAGGATGACGCAGGCCATACTACTGATTACTCCATGGAGCTGTTTTCACATACCATGCCTGGATTATCAAGTGAAATGGTGAATTACCCAGGCCAAGATGAATCTGAAATGGAGTGCACTGATGCACAGCCACTGATAGATGATTCTGTTGGTACATTCACTCAGAGCACTACATTGTCCTCGCAGTGTACAGAGCCAGATTCTGACCCTGATAAGACTCAGGTGCCCCTTCCCGCACACTATACCACCATACACGGTGACACAGAGGAAGGTGCACATGACATTGAAGAGGAGGTGATGGATAACCCAGTTGTTGACCCAGATTGGCATCCATTGGGGAAGAGGGTGCTGCTTCTAATAGCACAGATGAGGAGGAGGAGCAACCACAGCAGACATCGACATCGCAACAGCTGTTATCTGGCAGGCCCGGAGCACTCCAAAGACAGGTTCCAAAAATCAAAAGAGTTGCTGGACAGCTTGTCCAGAGGGTCAAAATATCATAGCGTGCTAGGCCGCAAAATGTCTGCCAAAGTAGGAAGAGTGCAGTGTGGCACTTTTTTGAACAAAATCCTCATGATCAGGCCAAGGTTATCTGTAAGAAGTGCGCAAAGACCTTTAGCCGAGGGAAAAATCTGAAAAATTTGAATACCAGTTGCATGCTTAGACATTTAACCAGCATGCACTTGCAAGCGTGGACACAACACCAAACCTCAAGTACCACATGTGCAACTGATCACAAAGAAGGTAGTCAGCAACGCTACATTGTTTCCCCCACTGTAAGCCCACCGGTTAGCACAGCAGCAAATGTTGAGGTGTCGTTGCAAGGCCACAGCAGTCAGGGAATCCCACTGTTATATCAACGAAAGACTGAATCTAGGCCATCAGAAAGAACACCAACTCCATCACCATCATCAACCCTCTCTCAGTCCGCCCTGTCCACCGCTACTTCCACCATATGCAGCTCTCAAGTCCAGCTCACCCTCCCAGACACTATGAGTAGGTCAAGAAAGTACTCAGTCTCTCATCCGCGTACACTGGGTTTGAACGCCCACATTGCCGACCTAATCTCGTTTGAGATGATGCCCTATCGGTTGGTGGAAAGCAAAGCTTTCCGCGAACTCATGGCCTATGCAGTACCACGCTATGACCTACCCAGTCGCCACTTCTTCTCTCGCAAAGCCATCCCAGCCCTCCACCATCATGTGAAAGATCGCATTGTCCAAGCACTCAAGCAGTCAGTGAGTGGAAAGGTGCACCTCACAACTGATGCATGGTCCAGTCGGCATGGCCAGGGCCGTTACGTGTCCATCACTGCGCACTGGGTTAATGTGGTGGATGCAGGGTCCACAGGGGACAGCGGTGGTGGGACAGTGCTGCCTAGCCCACTGTATAGGAAACAGTTGGCTGTAGGCGTTCGACCCTCCTCCTCCTCCTCCAGAAGCGAAAGCTCGTCCACAGAGCGCAGTCGTACGAGCACTCCATCTGCAGCTGCCACTGTTGCAGACGAGGTGTCCCCCTACCGAGCAGCTAATGGAAAGCGTCAGCAGGCTGTGTTGCAGATGATGTGTTTGGGCGACAGACACACTGCTGAGGTGCTGGCCGAGTACTTTCAGCGACAAACTGAGTCATGGCTGGGCAGTGTTCATCTTGAGGCAGGCAAGGTAGTTAGTGATAACGGCCATAATTTTGTGGCAACCATTGCCCTTTCAAAACTCAGACACATACCTTGCTTGGCTCACACCTTGAACCTGGTGGTGCAGTGCTTCCTCAACAATTATCCGGAGTTAACAGCCCTGCTCCAGAAGGTGCGAAGACTGTGTACGCACATCCGTCGGTCGCCTGTACACTCCATTCGTATGGAGAAGCTGCAGCGATTGCTCCACCTTCCCAACCACCGCCTCATTATCGACATTGCAACAAGGTGGAACGCCACCCTGCACATGGTTGAGCGGCTGTGCGAGCAGAGGCAGGCCATAATGCATTTGTGGGAGGATACACGGTCAGGCACTTTGAGAGCAGACATGGAGTTGACAGGTGTGCAGTGGTCGAAGCTGAAAGACCTCTGTAAAGTCCTTCATTGTTTTGAGGAATGCACACGGCTGGCAAGCGCAGACGACGCCATCCTAAGCATGAGCATCCCACTTATGCGTCTGCTCATGCAAACTTTGACGCACCTTAAGGAGCTGGCGTCTGCAGCCAATGTTGACGAGGAGGAAGAGGTGGAGGGAATCCTTGATGACATTCAGCCATTGTCTGCTCAGGGACCTCTCCTGGACGAGGTGGAGGAAGAAGAGGAGGAGGAGGATGATGATGGGGATGATTACTTAGGGTAGGAGGATGCATCTCGTGGGGCAAGTGAAAATGTTGGTGTGGCAATGTCTGGTACAGGGTTTGTGCGTGACTGGAGGGATGTGGATTTGCCAGAAAGTGCTTCTCCACCCAGCACTCGCAGGGCATCATTGACACCGGGAACATTGGCCCACATATCAGATTATGCCTTGCAGATCCTAAAAAGGGACCCACGCATTGCCAAAATGATGAACGATGACGACTACTGGTTGGCCAGCATCCTGGATCCACGCTATAAAGGCAAATTACAAAACATCATGCCACAGGAGAACCTTGACCTAATATTGGCTACTAAACAAGCAACTCTGGTTAACCGGTTGGTTGAGGCATTCCCAGCACACAGCAGCGGTGATGGTTCTCACACGAGCCGTACGGGCCAGGGGCAGCTTGGCAGAGGTGTTCGTGGTGCACACAGCAGAAGTGGCGTTGGAGACAGGGGTTTCATGACAATGTTGTGGACTGATTTTTCACGGACCGCTCACACAACTGTTAATACAGCATCGATGGAAAGAGACAGGAGACAGCAGTTGTCAACTATGGTTAACAACTACTTTTCCTCCCATATCGATGTTCTCCCGCACAGGTCATTCCCCTTTGACTATTGGGCCGCTAAACTGGACACCTGGCCTGAATTGGCACAATATGCCTTACAGGAGCTCGCTTGCCCAGCTGCAAGTGTGCTATCGGAAAGAGTCTTCAGTGCAGCTGGATCAATCCTGATAGAAAAAAGGACCCGTCTGTCAACCCAAAATGTGGATGATCTAACCTTCATTAAAATGAACCATGCATGGGTTTCCAAGGATTTTGTCCCACCTTCCCTTGATGACACATAGGTTGCCAGAAAAATGGCTTGCTTTGGTCCTCCTCCTATTCCGCGAACTTGACCTATTTCGCCTTTTGCAGCAGCTGAATGACCCACATCTGCATATGCCACTTTGTAAACCTCCCTAAGTGGGCGGACCCCCCCATGGCCGGAGTCATCACCTTGCGCACAAAACCGTGCGAGTGCCATTGCCCTGGACAGGTGGGTAGGCCGACTCTTGGGCGCGGGCACTGGCATAGGGTCCCTCATAGTGCAATCAAGTGTCTCTGACAGTGGTGGTGCACACCCGCCGTCAGACACACCGCCGTACTATGAGGGGCCCAGTGCAAGTACCGACACCCACGAGTGTGCCCCCCTAGCTTGGGCAGGGCCCCAGCATTTGCAATGTTTACCTCTCCCTGCTCCTCCGCTGTGTAGTCTGGGCTGTCAAATCCTTCACTGGGACTGCCACTACAAATTGATTGAACTGAAAGATGATGGTTAAGATGTAGCTATGCCCTGTCCTGCTGGCCGGGCTCTAGCTCCAGATGATCAGTGGCTTCCATTTCTTATGGACGTCGACTCACAATTACATGCAGTGGTGGTTTATCATCAGCTTTCACAGTTTTCCTACTCACAAACGTGTGACATTCCGGCGCACATTTCAAAATGTGCCCTCTCATGCCAATCAAAAAGAATCGCCTACGGCCTGTGGCTTCTGTCTTTTGCACTCCAAAGTTACGTGACAGATCATGATAGCCAGTGAGCACCATGTTTACATCGCTCCCTGTGATAAAAATTTGATTGAGATGAGTAACAGTGATGGAATCAACGGAAGTGCGATACAGCAAGACTTTATTCACAAAAAAATGTTTTCACTGTCTCAACACACAAATGAATTGAGGGTCAGCATCGCCTATGAGAATTGTGATGGAAGTTTTTCCCGTGAATAATAATTCCTAGATTTCTGCAATCAATAGCCTTTATGTCACTAATTGTATGCATCTCATTTCCTATTGCGGAGAGGCTGGACTGTATTACTGAGACAGAAATATATATGAAGATTTAAAAATAACACCAAAAGTATATAGTTGTGTACGCCTCAAATGCATTTCCTTTTTTCCACTTTTTAGATTGCTGTGTAATCCATACTGCGAACACGGAGATTTTACATGTTTAAACTATGCTATATATACCTGCTATCCAGTGATAAAGTACCCTTTCTCAACTTTGTACAATCTGGTCAAATCCATACTGGACCTGAGAACATCTGAGTCTGCCTCCTGATCTATAGACATATATTTTTAATGTGTAAACTAGGCTACATATATACATGTTATCCGGTGAAACTGTACCCTTTATCAACTTTCTACAATGTTGTTGAATCCATACTGGGCCTGAGAACGGCTGCCGAGCTGTTAAGCAAGCTACAGCACCTGTGGTTTGGACACGTAATTTTTTCAGGAATGACGGTTAAGCCTAACTCCGGAATTGCGGTTGACCTGAACTTACTGGGAAATCATCGTTCACGGGGAATAATCTGAATCCCAGATCCCCATCACTAACGGAGTTCAGCAGGTTACCTGCACCTGTAAGCGACAAAAGCTGGTCCTTTCAGTGTAGCGTGCATGCAGCCCCGGACATGTACTGGAATGCTCGACCTGTTATTGCTAGATCCCACGTGCCACAGCCTCACGTATCCCTCTAGTAAGCTTGACGCGTACCGTGGGGCCATGCCGGAGTCTCGGTCGTTAACGGAATAAAGCTGAGAAATCGCTAGCACAACTACAAACGGACATACCACACCACACACAGAATCGACAAAGCTTGCAATCTGTCCATCTTTTCTGTAGCTTGTATGGTAGTGGTTTCCCAGGTGCAGTCCAATTAAGCCACAGGCTCCACTCCTGGTGGTGCCCTTTTGGACATTCCTTTAAGGTTCAGCTTTGCAATCATACTGCCCTCGCAAACCAAACACTTTGCCTTCAGGGACGCTGTTTGGAGGTTCGTGGGAATAACGCCGCCCGATCAGCAGTCGGCATATGGGTCGCCCTCCCAGGGCTGTGGGGTATTCGGTACCTGGCCGGTGTCAGTGATATGTGTCACAGCAGCGGTGACCCAGACGGTGGCCCTGGGCGCCCATGTAAATGGCGTGGTATAATGGTAAAGAGTTTATATAGTTTGACGCCACCTGTGGGGAATCCCTAGCAAGGAGACTTATGTAATTGTTTTCAATGTTGGGACAGCAATTTTTGGGAAGCACTATACTCTGGTGAATGATATATGGGGCCAACCATACACTGGAGCATTCCAAAGGTGGACATCAGACACTGGAGCAGCATTTACAGGGCCCATTTTACACTAGAGCATTAGAAATGGGGCCCATTATACTGTATATGGAGCATTATTTGGGACCATAAGACAGTGGAGCTTCATCCATTGGGACCAACATATACTGTAGCATTATGTGGAGCTCATCAGATACGGTTTGAAACATTATATGGGAATAATGATTCCGTATGGAGAAATATATGGGCCTCATTACTCTGTATAGCGCACTAAGCGCTGGCCATAATACTGTATGGAGTTATATACTGTCCGTTTTTGGAGGTATTGGAAAATTTAAAATGGATATCAGTCATGAGATGTAAGAAGTGAAGTATTTTTCATTGTACTATACTGCTATTTCTCTGCCGTATCGGAGCATCATGAGTTGTGGTATGTGTTAAAGGGGCGCTCTTTGGCCCTGGGCCCACGAAAACCTGGAGCCAGCCCCCCCCCCACAACTGTAGCCAAATAACCCCCATTTTTCAGTGTGTAACTAGTATTATGAAGTTAATTAAGGTTGACAAGTTTCAGTAACAAGAATTTATGCTTTTGGCATTCAAATGGGCACTGTTGGTGTGTTTCCTGTCCTCTTCTCACTGCCGACTTTAATTCTCCATTC
This sequence comes from Dendrobates tinctorius, assembly GCF_039654945.1. Taxonomy (NCBI): domain Eukaryota; kingdom Metazoa; phylum Chordata; class Amphibia; order Anura; family Dendrobatidae; genus Dendrobates; species Dendrobates tinctorius. Next base: position 15,436,224 of record NW_027361705.1, on the reverse strand, counting down.
ACTTACATTGGGTTTCGTGTTTCGGGACGACCCCGACTTTTCCCTATAGTCGGCCGATTTTGCTCGACCCGACTTTTGGAAAAGTCGGGTTTCATGAAACGAAACTCGACCCTAAAAAAACAAAAGTCGCTCAACACTACTCAGAGGAGTTGCACACCCTGAGCAATTTTAAAGAAAGACTATGTAGTTTGTTCAAAGTGTACCCCCTGTCTGAAAGCCAAAAAGTCAGTATCCTCATTGGCCAGTTAACTGGTACGGCCCAGAGGGAAGTAAAGCCCTGGCCGGACGCTGATAAAGGGACTGTCCAACAAATCTTGGCCAGACTGAAGAACACTTTTGATACCCGCACTGCAACAGAGATAAAAATGAGATTCTTTGGGTGCAAACAGAGAGTGCAGGACAGTATACGGGACTATGCCCTTAATCTTCAGGAGGCACTACGGACCGCAAAGCAGGTTGACCCTGAGAGCGTGCAAGATGAAGATAGATTACTAACAGAGCAGTTCACAGACGGACTCCAGTCTAACAAACAAAGGACACAGCTGCGCATCATGGCCCTACAAATCCTGAATTGGACTTTGCACACTTTAAGGATAGAGCCATATGGGTGCTACGTGAACTGAATCCTAGCAGCACAGAGCCCTCTAAGCATCCTGCAATTACATACCAGCAGGAGACAGCATCCTTTCCAAAGACCTCTATTGAGACTGACAAGCTGGCCCGAGATGATGATTCTACTGCAGACTTATGTCTCCAAGTCAAGGAACTAACCAAAAGTGTGACTACACTCACAAAAACTGTGCAGTCCCTGCAAGTGACTCCAAAGAAGAAGATCCAGCTGGCCTCCAGTCCAGAAGACATCCTGTGGCGATAGCAGAAGAAGATCCCACCGACCAGAGGGACAGACAGTGATCGTTGCGACAAGGACGGAGAGACCATCTGTCGCCGCTGCAACAAGGCGGGACACCTAGCAAGATTCTGTCATTTAAACAAGCAACCCCTGGGGTAAAGGGCAAACCTTCAGTAATAAGATGACCAGGCCCACCAAATTGGCGAGACAAGTACGTAGGAGGACGACCGGTCTTGCCTGTCGTGATTGACGGTTTCCCGATGAACGCTTTACTGGACACCGGCTCCGAGGTGACAACAATGCCATATGTTCTTTTTAAGCAGTACTAGGCAGATTCAGACATTACTCATAGCCCAGATAAAGACCTTGCCATTTTTGCCAGCAGTGGACAGCCCTTGCCTCAGATGGGATATAAAGAGGTGACCATCAAGATTGGCCGAGTAGAATTACAATCGCAAGGTTTGATTATAGTTGATATTGACAAACTAGAATGCCATCCTATGATCACTTTAGGCACTAATGTAATTGAAAATTGTCTTGGAGATATTATTGCTTTGTTACATCAGGTAGCCGAGACCGCCAGCTCCAGTCAGCAACGGGTCCTGCAAAAGGAGATCAGAGCCCTGATGCAGAGACATGCAATAATCCTAAGGGGTCAAGATTACCAAGCCCGGGTAGAACTCATGTACTCTGATAGTAGGCCCACTATCTTGTCAGCCAGAGGGGTAGTTGATGTCCGCAAGGGGAGAGTACCGATACGCATCTTAAATTGTGGGGAGAGAGAGGTCCGGTTACCCAGGTATGCCACCCTTGCTAAATTGTTCACCGTCAGTAACAATGCAATGGAGATACTAGAACCCTTGCTTCTGTCTGACAAGGTGGAAGAGAATGGCTCTGAAGGGCAGCAGGAGGATTGGTGTCAGCAGCTACACATAGGCACTGACTCCACCCCTTCGCACCAAAAGCATGGGGCTTACCAGGTGGCTAAAGAATTTGAATGGGTTTTCAGCAAGCATCCTCTAGACTTTAGGCAGGCAAAAGGGGTCCAACCTCATACCTCCACCGGAGATCATCCACCCATTAAAGAGAGGCACCGGCCTGTACCCCCAGCACACTATCAATGTGTCAAGAGTATGTTACGGGAGATGAAGGAGGCTGGAGTAATCAGAGATAGTTGTCTTAGAGGCATACCATAATGGAGCAGGACACTTCAGTTGGAAGAAGTTGGAGGTCCTACTTCGTGAAAGATTCTACTGGGTTGGCATGAGGAGTTCCATTGAGAAGTGGTGCCGAGAATGTGGCCCATGCAACCTGCACAGAAAAGACCAAAGCAGCCAGCGAGCCCCATTACAGCCGATCATCACAAAACAGCCGCTTGAATTGGTAGCCTTGGATTACGTGAAGTTAACTTCGAGTAGGAATGGCTAGACCTATGCTTTGACCATCGTGGACCATTACTCAAGGTTCTTGGTAGTTGTGCCTGTTAAAGACCAAACAGCGAAGACAGCAGCCAAGGCATTTCAGCAACACTTTTGTCGACCGCACGGATACCCTGAACAAGTGCTCACCGACCAAGGTCCAGCCTTTGAGGCAGAAGTGTTCCAGGAGTCCTGTAACATGTACGGTTGCAAGAAAATCAGAACGAAGCCGTACCATCCACAGACAAATGGCATGTGTGAGAAGTAGAGTTGAGCGATACCTTCCGATATCGGGAAATATCGGATCGGATTGGATCGGACCGATACCCCAAAAAAGTATCGGTATCGCCGATTCCGATACCGGAAGCCCCATGCAAGTCAATGGGACAGAAATATCGGAATTAAAAAAAACCCTGTCTTTCCTTGTAGGTTAATTCTACATGAAGAAACACAACTAAGAATAATGTAGAATGTATTGGGGGAGGTGGAGGAAACATTAAAGGCATAGAGGTTCATCATCCTCAGCAGCATCTTTTTCATCAACTTCTGCTTCACCTTATTCATCTTCTTCTTCTTCTTCGCCTTCTTCCTATTATTCTTTTTTTTTACATTCTTCATCTTCTTCCTATTATTCTTTTTTTGTACATTCTTCATATTCTTCTTATTCATCTTCTTCATCATATTTTTATTTGTGACAAGCATTCCTGTAGTTGTTATCTATAAAAGTTTGAAGATTACACCTTCCGTTCTGTCTGTCACAAAAGATTTACAACAGGATTTGTCCGCGTTCAGTTTGGCCTGCAGTAGCAGGCATTTTCAAGGGGCACCACGAGGAGGAACGGACTCACCCCCATACACTGCTTAGTCTTCTTCTGCTCAGAATTTAGATAATATCTTTTGCTCTGATTTTTAGTCTTATGCTTAATGTTCTTCTGTTTTTGGTCCTTCTGCTTTTTGTTCTTCTGCTTCTTGGTCTTCTCTTCTGTCTCTTGTTGTTCTGCATCTTGGTGGTTGTCTTCATGTTCTTTGTCCTCTTGGTCATCTTCTTCAGGGTCATCTTTTTGGTCTTCTGCGGTGTAGTCTTCAGGGTCGTAGTCTTCAGGTTCGTCGTCAGGGAGATCCATAGTGAGAACCAAAAACCATTTCCACAGGCTGGAACTTGGAAAAGTAGCAGAGGGTACAAGAAGCCTGAGGAACTGCCGAGAACCAGCAGATGGTACTGGAACCCGGATGGGCAGCAGAAGGAACAAGAGCCAATGGCACAACCGTGGACCAGCTGACGGTGCTGGAACATGGTTACTAAGCAAGAGGTACCTGTGCTACAAAGCACTACCAAGGACCAGCAGATGATGCTGGAACTCGGATAACAAGAAGGAGGCACCTAGGCCAAAGGCACTGCCGAGAACCAGCTGACGGTGCTGGAACCCAGATGGGTAGCAGAATCTACCCATCAAAAACAAAGTTGCAAGGCCGCGAGCCAGCCGCAGTTACCGAAACCCACAGTCCTACAGTGGGTGCTTGTCCTATTGGCACTATGGAACCAGCCTTTATTACCAGAACCCGCAGCCAACATAGAAAGCACCGAGATTGCAGGCACCATAGACTCGGCTAACCCAACCGCAACACGACAGGACAACGTATTGTTGGAAAAGTGACGTTGACACTACCCGGAGACAGCAGGCGTGCTGGAACCAGGCTGGGCAGGAGGGAGTACCCGTGCCAAAGACACTGACGAGAACCTGCTGACGGTGCTGGAACCCGGATGGGTAGCAGAAGCTACAAGAGTCAATGGAACTACCGAGAACCAGCTGACGGTGCTGGAACCCAGATGAGTAGCAGAAGCTACAAGAGTCAATGGAACTACCAAGAACCAGCTGACGGTGCTGAAACCCGGAGTGGCAGCAGAAGGAACAAGAGCCAATGGCACAACCGTGGACCAGCTGACAGTGCTGGAACACGGTTTCTAAGCAGGAGGTACCTGTGCTACAAAGCACTACCAAGGACCAGCAGACGTTGCTGGAACTCGGATACCGAGAAGGAGGCACCTAGGCCAAAGGCACTGCCGAGAACCAGCTGACGGTGTTGGAACCCGGATGGGTAGCAGAAGGTACCCATGAAAAGCAAAGTTGCCATGCCACAAGCTGGCTGCAGTTACCGAATCCCACAGTCCTACAGGGGGGCTTGTCCTATTGGCACTACGGATTCAGCCTTTATTTTCAGATCCCGTAGCCCACATAGTAAGCACCTAAACAGCAGGCACCATAGCCTCGGCTAACCCGACCGCAACACGACAGGACAACGGATTATTGGCAAAGTGACATTGACATTACCCGGAAACAGCAGGCGTGCTGGAACCAGGCTGGGCAGGAGGGAGTACCCGTGCCAAAGACACTTCAGAGCAGCAACTGGCGATGTTGGAGCCCAGGGTCAAGCATGGAGCAGGCTGAGGCCTAATTGCAGCAAATGTTATATCGGTTGTAGACTACTACTGATTTTAACAGTGCCCCAATTAGGCCTCTGGCTCCACTGCCTCTAGTATTTCCCCAGGCCTCCAACACCGCCAGTTGATGCTCAGAAGTGGCGTCTGCACAATCAAAACTTGTTCATGTGTAACTGGCGCTCAGTAACATCAGTTGATCCCCTGATGTGTGTCCGGCAATGTCTCCTGCTCTGTGCACATTCCCACAACTAGTAATGGGAATGTGGACAGAGCAGGAGACATTGCCGGACACACATCAGGGGATCAACTGACGTTACTGAGCCCCAGTAACACAGGAACAAGTGTTGATTGTGCAGACGCCACATCTGAGCAGCAACTGGCTGTGTTGGACGCCTGGGGAAATACTAGAGACAGTGGAGCCAGAGGCCTAATTGGAGCACGGTTAAAAATCAGTAGTAGTGTGATTTTGGAGGGAGCATGAGATATTGCCGTCCACACAGCAGGGGAACAGCTGACGTTACTGAACCCCACTAACACAGGAGCTAGTGTTTTTCTCTGTGAAGACGGCACTTCTGAACACCAACTGGCATTGTTGGAGCCCTGGATCAAGCATGGAGCAGGCTGAGGATTGATGTTTTTTGAATGTGGAGGCAGCAGGAGACATTGCCGTCCACACAGCAGGGGAACAGCTGACGTTAATGAACCCCACTAATACAGGAGCTAGTGTTTTTCTCTGTGAAGATGACACTTCTGAACAGCAACTGGCATTGTTGGAGCCCAGGATCAAGCATGGAGCAGGCTGAGGCCTGATGTTTTTTGAATGTGGAGGCAGCAGGAGACATTGCCGTCCACACAGCAGGGGAACAGCTGACGTTACTGAACCCCACTAACACAGGAGCTAGTGTTTTTCACTGTGAAGACGGCACTTCTGAACACCAACTGGCATTGTTGGAGCCCTGGATCAAGCATGGAGCAGGCTGAGGATTGATGTTTTTTGAATGTGGAGGCAGCAGGAGACATTGCCGTCCACACAGCAGGGGAACAGCTGACGTTAATGAACCCCACTAATACAGGAGCTAGTGTTTTTCTCTGTGAAGATGACACTTCTGAACAGCAACTGGCATTGTTGGAGCCCAGGATCAAGCATGGAGCAGGCTGAGGCCTGATGTTTTTTGAATGTGGAGGCAGCAGGAGACATTGCCGTCCACACAGCAGGGGAACAGCTGACGTTACTGAACCCCACTAACACAGGAGCTAGTGTTTTTCTCTGTGAAGACGGCACTTCTGAACAGCAACTGGCGTTGTTGGAGCCCAGGATCAAGCATCGAGCAGGCTGAGGCCTGATGTTTTTGGAATGTGGAGGCAGCAGGAGACATTGCCGTCCACACAGCAGGGGAACAGCTGACGTTACTGAACCCCACTAACACAGGAGCTAGTGTTTTTCTCTGTGAAGACAGCACTTCTGAACACCAACTGGCGTTGGAGCCCAGGATAAAGCATGGAGCAGGCTGAGGCCTGATGTTTTTTGAATGTGGAGGCAGCAGGAGACATTGCCGTCCACACAGCAGGGGAACAGCTGACATTACTGAACCCCACTAACACAGGAGCTAGTGTTTTTCTCTGTGAAGACGGCACTTCTGAAAACCAATTGGCGTTGTTGGAGCCCAGGATCAAGCATGGAGCAGGCTGAGGCCTGATGTTTTTTGAATGTGGAGGCATCAGGAGACATTGCCGTCCACACAGCAGGGGAACTGCTGACGTTATTGAACCCCACTAACACAGGAGCTAGTGTTTTTCTCTGTGAAGACGGCACTTCGGAACACCAACTGGCGATGTTGGAACCCTTGAACAATCAGGGTGTAGGCTGAGGCCTACTAGGAGCAAGTTTAATATCTGAGGGAGTGTGATTTTGGAGGCAGCAAGAGATATTGCCGTACACACAGCAGGGGATAAGCTGATGTTACTGAACCCCACTTACACAGGAACGATTGTGTTTTTCTGTGCATACAGCACTTCTGAGCAACAACTGGCTGTCTTGGATGCCAGGAACAATCATGCAGTAGTCTGAGGCCTATTTGCATCAAGTTTAATATCGGTTGTAGACTACTACTGATTGTCAATGTGTTCCAATTAGGCCTCTGTCTCCACTTTGTTTCTAGTATTTACCATGGCCTCCAACACCGCCAGTTGATGCACAGAGTTGCCGTCTGCACAATCAACACTTGTTCCTGTGTTACTGAGATTCGGTAATGTCAGCTGATCCCCTGATGAGTGTCCGGCAATGTCTCCTGCTCTGTCCACATTCCCTCTACTAGTTATGGGAATGTGGACAGAGCAGGAGACATTGCCGGACACACATCGGGGGATCAGCTGACGTTACTGAACACCTGTAACACAGGAACAAGTGTTGATTGTGCAGACAGCACTTCTGAGCAGCAACTGGCGGTGTTGGAGGCCAGGGGAAATACTAGAGACAGAGTGGAGCCTGATGTCAAATTGGAGAATGCTGACATTACTGAACCCCATTTACACAGGAACGATTGTGTTTTTCTGTGCATACTGCACTTCTGAGCAACAACTGGCGGTGTTGGAGCCCAGAAACAATCAGGGTGTAGGCTGAGGCCTACACCAAGCAAGTTTAATATCTGTGGGAGTGTGATTTTGGAGGCAGCAGGAGATATTGCCGTGTACACAGCAGGGGATCAGCTGACGTTACTGAACCCCACTTACACAGGAACGATTGTGTTTTTCTGTGCATACAGCACTTCTGAGCAACAACTGGCGGTGTTGGAGCCCAGAAACAATCAGGGTGTAGGCTGAGGCCTACACCAAGCAAGTTTAATATCTGTGGGAGTGTGATTTTGGAGGCAGCAGGAGATATTGCCGTGTACACAGCAGGGGATCAGCTGACGTTACTGAACCCCACTTACACAGGAACGATTGTGTTTTTCTGTGTATACAGCACTTTTGAGCATCAACTGGCGGTGTTGGAGGCCAGGGGAAATACTAGAGACAGAGTGGAGCCTGATGTCAAATCGGAGAATGTTTTAAATCAGTAGTAGTGTGATTTTGGAGGCAGCATGAGACTTTGCCGTACACACAGCAGGGGATCAGCTGATGTTACTGAACCCCACTTACACAGGAACGATTGTGTTTTTCTGTGCATACAGCACTTCTGAGCAACAACTGGCGGTGTTGGAGCCCAGGAACAATCAGGGTGTAGGCTGAGGCCTACTAGGAGCAAGTTTAATATCTGAGGGAGTGTGATTTTGGAGGCAGCAGGAGATATTGCCGTATACACAGCAGGGGATCAGCTGACATTACTGAACCCCATTTACACAGGAACGATTGTGTTTTTCTGTGCATACTGCACTTCTGAGCAACAACTGGCGGTGTTGGAGCCCAGAAACAATCAGGGTGTAGGCTGAGGCCTACACCAAGCAAGTTTAATATCTGTGGGAGTGTGATTTTGGAGGCAGCAGGAGATATTGCCGTGTACACAGCAGGGGATCAGCTGACGTTACTGAACCCCACTTACACAGGAACGATTGTGTTTTTCTGTGCATACAGCACTTTTGAGCATCAACTGGCGGTGTTGGAGCCCAGGAACAATCAGGGTGTAGGCTGAGGCCTAGTAGGAGCAAGTTTAAAATTGAGTGAGTGTGATTTTGGAGGCAGCAGGAGATATTGCCGTGCACACAGCAGGGGAACAGCTGACGTTACTGAACCCCACTTACACAGGAACGAGTGTTTTGTTCTGTGCATAAAGCACTGCTGAGCAACAACTGGCAGTGTTGGAGCCCAGGGATTACAGTTCAGGTGGTAGAAACATGAACACAACAGGAGACCTGGATACTTTTGCCAGCAAATTATTTATTCTGGAAGAGGACTGGCAAATTCCAGGGAGATCCAGGCCTTGTTCATTTTCAGAAAAGTAAGCCGGTCAACATTATCAGAGGATAGTCGCGTGTGACGGTCTGTTAGTACACCACCTGCGGAACTAAAGACGCGTTCCGATAATACACTGGCAGCAGGGCAAGCCAGCACCTCCAATGCCTAATGGCTAAGCTCTGGCCATGTATCCAGCTTAGAGACACAAAACTTGAAGGGGGAAGACCCATCTGGGAGTACACTGACAGGGCAAGACATGTAGTCTGTCACTATCTGACAGAAACGTTGCCTCCTGCTGACTGGAGCCGTCAGTGATGGTGTAGCCATTTTTGGCGGGCACACAAAACTTTGCCACATTTGGGCCATACTGGTCTTGCCTTGTGCTGCAGCGCTGCCTCAGCTCCCTCTTTGTGCAGACCTTCCTCCACTGCCTCAACGCACAGAGCTGCTTTGAAAAGCACTAGCAGCACTGCTCTCGGGTGGAATGGAGAACATGATGGACTGCACCAGTGTGTCTTGGTACTCCCGCATTTTACGCTCCCGGTTCAACGGTGTTATGAGACTTTGTAAGTTGTCCCGGTAGCGAGGATCTATGAGGGTGTACACCCTAATCAGCTGTGTGGAGAATGTGGCCAATGCGGCGGTCGTTTCTCAGGCACTGCAGCATGAAATCAACCATGTGCTGAAGACTCCCAACTGGCCAAGAAACGCTGTCCCCTGCTAGAGGCGTCATCTCTGCCTGCTCTGTTTCACCCCACCCTCGCTGTACATACTGACTACTAGAGCCTTGTGTACCTCCCTCCTCTGGAGAGATGTCTTCCTCCTCCATTGACTCCTCCTCATCCTCCTCACAAAGTGTCCCCTGCCTAGGCCTTTGTGAGGAACCACGTTGCGCAGACTGTCCAGAAGCGGATTGCATTTGTGACTCCATCCTCCACCTCTTCCAAAACCTCATCCCTTAGTGCTTCCAGTGATTTTTGAAGCAGGCAGATAAGGGGGACAGTCATGCTGACTAGTGCATCATCTGCACTCGCCATCCAAGTGGAATCATCGAAGGCACGCAAAACTTGGCAGATGTCTTTCATAGTGGCCCACTCTGTGGTACTGAAGTGTGACCGGCGCACTGTGCGACTTGTTTGCGCCTGATGCAGCTGGTACTCCATTACTGCTGCCTGCTGCTCACACAACCGCTCCAACATATGTAACGTTGAATTCCACCTGGTGGGGAGGTCACATATGATGCGATGTTCCGGAAGGCGGAATCGGCGTTGCAGAGCTGCAATGCGCGATCTTGCCATGCTGGAATGCCGCAAGTGAGCGCACTCTATGCGGACCTTGTGCAGCAGTGCATGAAGATCCGGATAGTCCCTCAGAAAGCTCTGCACGACCAAGTTGAGCACATGTGCCAGACAAGGTATGTGAGTGACGTTGCCTAGGCCCAGAGCTGCCACCAGATTTCGGCCATTGTCACACACTACCAAGTCTGGCTGGAGATTCGCTGGCACAAACCACACGTCACTCTTCTGCTTGATGGCATTCCAGAGCTCCTGCACTGTGTGGCTTCGATTCCCCAAAGAAAATAATTTCAGTACGGCCTGTTGAAGTTTGTCCACAGCTGTGCTCATATTGGTCGTAACAGGCTCCTGCTGCGCTGATTCTGAGGAACTTGAGTATGAGGAGGAGTCAATGTGTACAGACTGGCTTCCTGCAATCCTTGGAGTTGGCAGAACATGTGCAGCGCCACTCTCCAGATCTGTACCCGGCTCCACAACATTGACCCAATGGGCAGTGAGAGAAACGTATCGTCCCTGTCCATGGTTACTGGTCCACGCATCGGTGGTCAGGTGAACCTTGCTACTGACGGCATTTAGTAGCGCATGTTTTATTTTTCCCTCCACATGCTTTTGCAGGGCAGGGTCGGCTTGCCTGCTGAAATAAAAGCGGCTGGGCACATTGTATTGTGGGACTGCCAATGCCATGAAGTGTCGGAAATAGAGTTGAGCGATACCAGCCGATACTTGAAAATATCGGATCGGAATGGATCGGCCGATCTTAAAAAAAAGTATCGGTATCGCCGATTCCGATACCGGGAACCAATGCAAGTCAATGGGGCCAAAATATTGGAATGAAAAAAAACCCTTTCTTTCCTTGTAGGTTAATTCTACATGAAGAAAAACAACTAAGAATAATGTAGAATGTATTGTGGGAGGTGGAGGAGACATTAAAGCCATAGAGGTTTAGCCCAATCAAATGGAATAGCAGGAATTAAACTTTTTTTTTTAAGACGTTGCAGAAATGACGTGGAAGTGCAATAAGGACTGCGCTTGCTTCTGGTAGAGTAAAGGGTTCTTTATTCAGCCAACGCGTTTACTGAGCCTGCTGGCTCACTTCATCAGGGCAGGCTCAGGAAACGCGTTGGCTGAATAAAGAACCCTTTACTCTACCAGAAGCAAGCGCAGTCCTTATTGCACTTCCACGTCATTTCTGCAATTCTGTCCTAGGACCCTGTGCAGACTTGCTGCTGCTTCTTAACCGTTCATGGGTGTTGTGACTTCCTCACAACCCCAATAGGTGAGCACCTTCCTTACTGTTCCACAATTTTAATTGTTTTATACGGATTTCACACAGTGGATGCGCCCTGTATCTCTCCTTTTATTTTTAAAGACGTTAGGAGTTACAAAGATATTGACTATGTTAGCCTCATTTATATTTTGCCAGACATGTATGTCTTCTTCTTCTTTCTTCTTTCTTCTTCTTTCTTATTCTTCTTCCTTTTTTTACCTTCTTCTTCTTCTTCTTATTCCTTTTTTTACATTCTTCTTCTTCCTTTTTTTACATTCTTCTACTTCCTTTTTTTACATTCTTCTTCTTATTCCTTTTTTTACATTCTTCTTCTTCTTCCTTTTTTTAAATTCTTCTACTTCCTTTTTTTACATTCTTCTTCTTCTTCCTTTTCTTACATTCTTCATATTCTTCTTATTCAACAATTATTATTCTACATATTCAACTTCTTCATCTTCTTCCTATTCTTCTTCATCATATTCTTGTTTGTGTCAGGCATTCCTGTAGTTGTTATCTAGAAAAGTTAGAAGTTTACACCTTCCATTCTGCCTGTCACAAAAGATTTACAACAGGATTTGTCCGCGTTCAGTTTGGCCTGCAGCAGCAGGCCTTTTCCAGGGGCACCACGAGGAGGAACGGACTCACCCCCATACACTGCTTAGTCTTCTTTTGCTTATAAATAAGATAATATCATTTGCTCAGGGTATTAGTCTTATGCTTAATGTTCTTCTGCTTTGTTTTTTTATGCTTCTTTGTCTTCTCTCTCTTGTTGTTCTGCATCTTGGTGGTTGTATTCCTGTTCTTTGTCCTCTTGAACCAGCTGACGGTACTGGCACCCGGAGGGGCAGCAGAAGGAACAAGAGCCAATGGCACTACCGAGGACCAGCTGACGGTGCTGGAACCCGGTTACTAAGCAGGAGGTACCTGTGCTACAAAGCACTACCAAGGACCAGCAGACGTTGCCGGAACTCGGATACCGAGATGGAGGCACCTAGGCCAAAGGCTCTGATGAGAACCAGCTGACGGTGCTGGAACCCGGAGGGGTAGCAGAAGCTACAAGAGCAAATGGAAATAGCGAGGACCAGCTGACAGTGCTGGCACCCGGAGGGGCAGCAGAAGGAATAAGAGCCAATGGCACAACCGAGGACCAGCTGACGGTGCTGGAACCCGGTTACTAAGCAGGAGGTACCTGTGCTACAAAGCACTACCAAGGACCAGCAGACGTTGCCGGAACTCGGATACCGAGATGGAGGCACCTAGGCCAAAGGCTCTGACGAGAACCAGCTGACGGTGCTGGAACCCGGAGGGGTAGCAGAAGCTGCAAGAGCAAATGGAAATAGCGAGGACCAGCTGACAGTGCTGGCACCCGGAGGGGCAGCAGAAGGAATAAGAGGCAATGGCACAACCGAGGACCAGCTGACGGTGCTGGAACCCGGTTACTAAGCAGGAGGTACCTGTGCTACAAAGCAGTACCAAGGACCAACAGACGTTGCCGGAACTCGGATACCGAGATGGAGGCACCTAGGCCAAAGGCTCTGACGAGATCCAGCTGACGGTGCTGGAACTCGGAGGGGTAGCAGAAGCTGCAAGAGCAAATGGAAATAGCGAGGACCAGCTGACAGTGCTGGCACCCGGAGGGGCAGCAGAAGGAATAAGAGCCAATGGCACAACCGAGGACCAGCTGACGATGCTGGAACCCGGTTACTAAGCAGGAGGTACCTGTGCTACAAAGCACTACCAAGGACCAGCAGACGTTGCCGGAACTCGGATACCGAGATGGAGGCACCTAGGCCAAAGGCTCTGACGAGAACCAGCTGACGGTGTTGGAACCCGGAGGGGTAGCAGAAGCTGCAAGAGCAAAAGGAAATAGCGAGGACCAGCTGACAGTGCTGGCACCCGGAGGGGCAGCAGAAGGAATAAGAGCCAATGGCACAACTGAGGACCAGCTGACGGTGCTGGAACCCGGTTACTAAGCAGGAGGTACCTGTGCTACAAAGCACTACCAAGGACCAGCAGACGTTGCCGGAACTCGGATACCGAGATGGAGGCACCTAGGCCAAAGGCTCTGACGAGAACCAGCTGACGGTGCTGGAACCCGGAGGGGTAGCAGAAGTTACCCCTGAAAAGCAAAGTTGGCATGCCGCAAGCTGGCCGCAGTTACCGAATCACACAGTCCTACAGGGGGTGCTTGTCCTACTGGCACTACGCAACAAGCCTTTCTTACCAGAACCCGCAGTCCACATAGGAAGCACCTAAACTGCTGGCACCCTAGCCTCGGCTAACCCAACCGCAACACGACATGGCAACTTGGGGTGGCAAACTGACATTGACACTTCCCGTAAACAGCAGGCAGGGCTGGAACCAAGCTGGGCAGGAGGGAGTACCCATGCCAAAGTCAGTTATGAGCAGCAACTGGCGATGTTGGAGCCCAGGGACAAGCACTTAGCAGGCTGAGACCTGATGTGCTGTCAATTGGGAGGCAGCAGGGCAGGACAGATTGCCATCAAAACAGCAGGGGAACAGCTGACGTTACTGAACCCCACAAACACAGGAGCTAGTGTTTTACTCTGTGAAGACGGCACTTCCGAGCAACAACTGGCTGTGTTGAAGCCCAAGGACAAGCACGGAGCAGGCTGAGGCTGCATTGAAGAAATTTTAAGATCGGTTGTAGACTTCTACTAATTTTAACCAAGCTCCACTTAGGCCTGTGGCTTCACTGATTTTCGTATTTCCCCTGTCCTCCAACCCCGCCAGTTACAGCTCCGAAGTGGCGTCTGCACAATCCACACTTGTTCCTGTGTTCCAGGTGTTCAGTCCGGTCAGTTAATCCCCTGATGTGTGTCCGGCAATGTCGCCTGCTCTGTCCACATTATGGGAATGTGGACAGAGCAGGCGACATTGCCGGACACACATCAGGGGATTAACTGACCGGACTGAACACCTGGAACACAGGAACAAGTGTGGATTGTGCAGACGCCACTTCGGAGCTGTAACTGGCAGGGTTGGAGGACAGAGGAATACGAGAGACAGTGGAGCCACAGGCCTAATTGGAGCACGGTTAAAAATCAGTAGTGGTACGACTGTGTAGGCAGCAGGAGACTTTGCCATCCACACAGCAGGGGATCAGCTGACGTTACTGAACCCCACTGAGACACGGGAGCAAGTGTCTCTTTCCGTGTTTACGGCACTTCCGAGCTACAGCTGGCTGTGTTGAAGCCCAGGAAATAGGAGGGTGTAGGCAGAGGCCTACTGTCTTTGGAATGTGGTGACAGCAGGAGAGACTGCCATCCACACAGCAGGGGATCAGCTGATGTTACTGAACCCCACTGAGACACGGGAGCAAGTATCTCTTTCCGTGTGGACGGCACTTCCGAGCTACAACTGGCTGTGTTGAAGCCCAGGAAATAGGAGGGTGTAGGCAGAGGCCTACTGTCTTTGGAATGTGGAGACAGCAGGAGAGACTGCCATCCACACAGCAGGGGATCAGCTGACGTTACTGAACCCCACTGAGACACGGGAGCAAGTGTCTCTTTCCGTGTGGACGGCACTTCCGAGCTACAACTGGCTGTGTTGAAGCCCAGGAAATAGGAGGGTGTAGGCAGAGGCCTACTGTCTTTGGAATGCGGAGACAGCAGGAGAGACTGCCATCCACACAGCAGGGGAACAGCTGATGTTACTGAACCCCACTGAGACACGGGAGCAAGTGTCTCTTTCCGTGTGGACAGCACTTCCGAGCTACAACTGGCTGTGTTGAAGCCCAGGGACAAGCACGGAGCAGGCTGAGGCTGCATTGAAGAAATTTTAAGATCGGTTGTAGACTTCTACTAATTTTAACCGTGCTCCACTTAGGCCTGTGGCTTCACTGATTTTCGTATTTCCCCTGTCCTCCAACCCCGCCAGTTACAGCTCCGAAGTGGCGTCTGCACAATCCACACTTGTTCCTGTGTTCCAGGTGTTCAGTCCGGTCAGTTATGGGAATGTGGACAGAGCAGGCGACATTGCCGGACACACATCAGGGGATTAACTGACCGGACTGAACACCTGGAACACAGGAACAAGTGTGGATTGTGCAGACGCCACTTCGGAGCTGTAACTGGCGGGGTTGGAGGACAGGGGAAATACGAAAATCAGTGAAGCCACAGGCCTAAGTGGAGCACGTTTAAAAATCAGTAGTAGTAGGACTGTGTAGGCAGCAGGAGACTTGCCATCTCCACAGCAGGGGAACAGCTGGCAGTGCTGAACCCCACTAACACTCGAACAAATGTGTTTGGCTCTGTGGAGACGACACTTCTGAACACCAACTGACGCTGTTGGAGCCCAGGATTAGGCGTGGAGCAGGCTGGGGCCTACTGGATTTTGGCAGGTGAAGGCAGCAGGAGACTTGCCATCTCCACAGCAGGGGAACAGCTGGCAGTGCTGAACCCCACTAACACTTGAACGAATGTGTTTGGCTCTGTGGAGATGACACTTCTGAACACCAACTGACGCTGTTGGAGCCCAGGATCAGGCGTGGAGCAGGCTGGGGCCTACTGGATTTGGGCTGGTGTAGGCAGCAGGAGACTTGCCATCTCCACAGCAGGGGAACAGCTGGCAGTGCTGAACCCCACTAACACTTGAACGAATGTGTTTGGCTCTGTGGAGACGACACTTCTGAACACCAACTGACGCTGTTGGAGCCCAGGATTACGCATGCCGCATGCAGAGGCCAATGGGCAGCGGTTTTTATGGAGGTTGTTGACTACTACTGATTCTAACCATGCTC
This sequence comes from Dendrobates tinctorius, assembly GCF_039654945.1. Lineage (NCBI taxonomy): Eukaryota > Metazoa > Chordata > Amphibia > Anura > Dendrobatidae > Dendrobates > Dendrobates tinctorius. The sequence goes on along the minus strand of NW_027361705.1, from coordinate 15,420,301 downwards.
CACTTAGGCCTCTGGCTCCACTGTCTCTACTATTTACCCTGGCCTCCAACCCCGCCAGCTACATCTCTGAAGTGGCGTCAGCACAATCTACACTTGTTCCTGTGTTACTGGTGCTCAGTCCCGTCAGTTGATCCCCTGATGTTTGTCCGGCAAGTTCGCCAGCTCTGTCCTCATTCCCACTACTGGTTATGGGAATGTGGACAGAGCAGGAGACCTTGCCGGACACACATCAGGGGATAAACTGATGGGACTGAGCCACAGGAACACAGGAACAAGTGTAGATTGTGCTGACGCCACTTCAGAGTTGTAGATGGCGGGGTTGGAGGCCAGGGGAAATAGTAGAGACAGTGGAGCCAGAGACCTAAGTTGGGCACGGTTAAAAATCAGTAGTGGTTTGAATGTTGATGGAGCTGGTGACTTTGCCGTCCACACAGCAGGGGATCAGCTGGCGTTACTGAACCCCACTAACACAGGAGCTAGTGTGTTTCTCTGTGCAGACGACACATCTGAGCGACAACTGGCTGTGTTGAAGCACAGGGATTATAGTTCAGGTGGTAGAAAAATGAATACACCAGCAGACCTGGATACAGTTGCCAACCACTAATTTAGTCTGTAAGAGGAATGGCAAAGTCTTTGGAGATCCAGGCCTTGTTCATTTTCAGAAAAGTCAGCCGGTCAACATTATCGGAAGATAGTCGCGTGCGACGGTCTGTTAGTACACCACCTGCGGCACTAAAGACGCGTTCCGATAATACACTGGCAGCAGGGCAAGCCAGCACCTCCAATGCATAATGGCTAAGCTCTGGCCATGTATCCAGCTTAGAGACCCAAAACTTGAAGGGGGAAGAGCCATCTGGGAGTACAGCGACAGGGCAAGACATGTAGTCTGACACCATCTGACGGAAGCGTTGCCTCCTGCTGACTCGAGGCGTCGCTGATGGTGTAGACAATTGTGGTGGACACACAAAACTTTGCCAGATTTGGGCCATAGTGGTCTTGCCTTGTGCTGCGGCGCTGCCTCTGCTCCCTCTTTGTGCAGAGTTTCCTCCACTGCCTCGACGCACAGAGCTGCTTTGTAAAGCACTAGCAACAATGCTGTCGGGTGGAATGGAAAACATTATGGACTGCACCAGTGACTCTTCGTACTCCCGCAGTTTACGCTCCCGGTTCAACGTTGGTATGAGCCTTTGTACGCTGTCCCGGTAGCGAGGATCTATGGGGGTGTACACCCAATAATCAGCCGAGACGAGAATGTGGGCGATGCGGCGGTCGTTTCTCAGGCACTGCAGCATGAAATCAACCATGTGCTGCAGACTCCCAACTGCCAAAGAACCGCTGTCCCCTGTTTGAGGCGTGACCTCGGCCTGCTCTGCATCACCCCACCCTCGCTGTACATACTGAGTAGAGGTTTGTGTACCTCCCTCCTCTGGAGAGATGTCTTCCTCCTCCATCGACTCCTCCTCATCCTCCTCACAAAGTGTCCCCTGCCTAGGCCTTTGTGAGGAAACACGTAGCGCAGACTGTCCAGAAGCAGATGGCATTTGGGACTCCTCATCCTTCACCTCTTCCGAAACCTCATCCCTTAGTGCTTGCAGTGTTTGTTGAAGCAGGCAGATAAGGGGGACAGTCATGCTGACTAGTGCATCATCTGCACTCGCCATCCGCGTGGATTCATCGAAGGCATGCAAAACGAGGCAGATGTCCTTCATAGAGGCCCACTCAATGGTGCTGAAGTGTGAACGGCGCACAGTGCGACTTGTTTGCGCCTGATGCAGCTGGTACTCCATGACTGCTGCCTGCTGCTCACACAACCGCTCCAACATATGTAACGTTGAATTCCACCGGGTGGGTAGGTCACATATGATGCGATGTTCCGGAAGGCCAAATCGTCGCTGCAGAGCAGCGAGGCGCGATCTTGCCGTGCTGGAACGCCGCAAGTGAGCGCACTCTATGCGGACCTTGTGCAACAGTGCATCAAGATCCGGATAGTCCCTCAGAAAGCTCTGCACGACCAAGTTAAGCACATGTGCCAGACATGGGATGTGTGTGAGGTTGCCTAGGCCAAGAGCTGCCACCAGATTTCGGCCATTGACACACACTACCAAGCCCGGCTGGAGATTCGCTGGCCCAAACCACACATCGCTCTCCAGCTTGATAGCATTCCAGAGCTCCTGCGCTGTGTGGCTTCGATTCCCCAAAGAAATTAATTTGAGTACAGCCTGTTGACGTTTGGCCACGGCTGTGCTCATATCGGTCGTAACAGGCTCTTGCTCTGCTGTTTCTGAGGAACTTGAGTAGGAGGAGGAGTCTATGTGTACAGACTGGAGTCCTGCAATCCGTGGCGAGGGAAGAACACGTACAGCGCCACTCTCCAGATCTGTACCCGGCTCCACAACATTGACCCAGTGGGCAGTGAGGGAAAGGTATCGTCCCTGTCCATGGTTACTGGTCCACGCATCGGTGGTCAGGTGGACCTTGCTACTAACGGCGTTTAGTAGCGCATGTTTTATTTTGCCCTCAACATGTTTCTGCAGGGCAGGGACGGCTCGCCTGCTGAAATAAAAGCGGCTGGGCACGTTGTATTGGGGGACTGCCAATGCCATTAAGTCCCGGAAGGTGTCAGTGTCCACCAGCCTGAATGACAGCATTTCAACTGCCAGAAGTTTGGCAATGCCAGCATTCAGAGACTGTGCTCGGGGATGGTTTGCCGAGTAAGGGCGCCTTTTATCCCATGCCTGTGCTACCGATGGCTGTGATGGATGGGAACGTGCTGCTATGGGTGGAATCTGACAGGGTCTCCGGACAACAGTGGCAGAGGTTCTTCCTTGGCGATCCTGTGAGGAAGCCGAACCAGCAGTGTGTGAGCTGGAGGAAGAGGCCCCAACACGAACTGAAGAGGTGGTAGGTGGTGCTGTACGTTGGCCTACGTCTTCAGGGTGTCTCTGCAACTCCAACTCGTGCTTGGTGCGCACATGTTTCCACATATTTGTGGTATTGAGGTTGCTGACATTTCTCCCTCTTTTGACTATCTGATGACACAGCTTGCATTTGACAAAGCAAATGTCATCTGCAACTGTGTCAAAAAAGGACCACGCACTGCAACTCTTGGGAGCGCCTGTTTTGCCTTTGGAATGAGGAATGCTCCTAACAGGTGCCGAAGTGGAGGGTACAGGCAACCAAGTCTTCCCCCTCCCTCTGCCTCCTGTTTTGGCCGGTAGGGGAATCTCTTCCTCCGAGCTGCTCCCACCACCTTCCTGTTCCTCACGCCATGATGGGTCAAGGACCTCATCATCTTCCCTCCCCTCTTCAAACAGCTGCTTCTCCGGGGTTGTCTCGCCAGCACCGTACGCACCAGCAAGTGGCAACTGAGTCTCGTCATCATCTGATGCGTACTGAGGTGTGCTGACCATAGGCACTGGCCCACTCGCCTCTTCAGATTCAGAGGGACAAAGAAGTTGCGCATCACTGCATACTCCCTCTTCTTCACATTCAGGAATGCTGCTTGGCTGGACCCCTCTTTCCAAGCCAACAGATTCCGAGAACAGAAGTAGAGACTGTGATGGCTCCTGTCCATGTCTTTCTGACGGCCTGGGCACTTTGGCAGGTGGTGAAGAGACAGATGGTTGCTCTTCGGTGCTCTGGCCCTGAGAGGATGTGGAAGTAATTGAAGTCGATGCGTTAGCTGCCATCCATCCGACAACGGCTTCAATTTGTTCCTCCCGCAGCAGTGGGGTACGTTGAGGTCCTACAAAGCTGCGCATAAAGGACTGTTGCCTGCTAAAACTGGGGGATGCTGATCCACTGGTGCCCGCAGCAGGACCAGAATCCCCACGTCCTACCTGCAGAATCCCCACGTCCTCTCCCTGCAGAATGCCCACGTCCTCTCCCTGCTGAAACTCCACGCCCACGCCCACGCCCACGCGCCTTACTCCCTGCCTTCTTCATCTTGCCAGACTGCTTAAGATAGGCAGAAAAGTACAAAGGGGGGCCTTAGTGTGCTTATTCCTGAACAGCTGGTTACAGGTACAAGAAACACTAATTTTATGAAGTGTGTGTGTGTGGACTACACTTTAATAGGAGCTGATGTGGCCTACACAAGTTCCAAATGTAGTTTTTGGTGAACTTTTTTTGTGGTTTCTTTGTTGGAAACAAACTCAAAGTATGTGAACAAAGAATTGAAACTGATAGTATCACCAACTTTTTGGAGCTATTACAATGCAGGCAGGCAACCTACAATGCAAAAGATGAGGCTCCAAAAAAATTGGGTAATACTAATCTGGCTGCGCCGGCAGGGCACAAGCCAGAAAAAAAGGCTCCTCTATCTACTCCTATATAGTGTTTGCAACCAACCAATGTTGATGGATACGGATGGATGCACACTAATAGGAGAAGAAAAAATGAGCTGCACTCAAAGACAAATATGTGTGAGGCAGTGACGCACGTTGAGCGTCCTACAACCAGACGTAGCTGCAGGACACTCTACTCTGCGTGAGCTGCACTCACACACAGTCAGAGACCTCTCAGACAGCCGTGAACAGTGCAGCTAAGTGGGCACTGGCACTGACAGGCTGCAGAAAGGCTCCGCTGTGTACTCCTATATAGTGTTTGCAACCACCGTAGATGGAGACGGATGGATGCACACTAATAGAAGAAAAAATGAGCTGCAATAAAAGAAAAATGTGTGAGGCAGTGACACGCTGAGCGTCCTACAACCAGACGTAGCTGCAGGACACACTACTCAGCGTGAGCTGCACTCACACACAGTCAGAGACCTCTCAGACAGCCGTGAACAGTGCAGCAAAGTGGACACTAGCACTGAAAGGCTGCAGAAAGGCTCCGCTGTCTACTACTAGTGTTTGCAACCAACGTATATGGATACGGATGGAAGCACACTAGATTGAAATTATGTAAAAAATGCAGCTCAAAAATTAAAAGATGTATGAGGCAGCAGTGATCACATTGGGTGGCCTACAGCCTGACGTGGCTGCAGGACCCACTCCACAGCGTGAGCTGCACTCACACAGCCCTTGCAGACAGCTGTGAACACTGCTGCTAGGGCAAAGAAGGCTACAGTGGTGGTTTATGTAGCCTGGGTAAAGCACTAGAAGTTTGGTGGAATCGCTTTTTCTAACTGTCCCTCACAGTCTTCTACAGCAGCCTGTCCCTAACTGAATTCACAGCAGAGTGAACCAGAAATGGCGGCTGCGGTGGCTTTTATAGTGCATCATGACATCATTTCGGCAGCCAATCACAGCCATGCCAATAGTTAACATGCCTACATGCCTAACAGGATGTGCCCACACTTCGGAGGATTCCCATTGGCTTAATCAAAGCAAGCAGGCTCATAGCATGATGGGAACTTCCGATTCCGATTCCGGAATCCGATATGACAAAAGTATCGGAAGTCAGTATCGGAATTCCGATACCGCTAATATTGGCCGATACCCGATACTTGCGGTATCGGAATGCTCAACACTAGTCGGAAAGTGTCAGTCTCCACCAGCCTGAATGACAGCATTTCAAGTGTCAGTAGTTTGGCAATGCCAGCATTCAGAGCCTGTGCTCGGGGATGGTTTGCCGAGTATGGCCGCCTTTTCTCCCATGCCTGTGCTACCGTTGGCTGTAGAGTGGCCTGGGAGTGTGAGGATGACTGGGAATGTGGTGCTGTGGGTGGAATGGCACTGGGTCTCTGGACAACAGTGTTAGAGGTTCTTCCATGGCGATCCTGTGAGGAAGCCGCACCAGCTGTGGGTGAGCTGGAGGAAGAGGCACCAATATGAGCTGAAGAGGTGGTAGGTGGTGCTGTAGGTTGGCCTATGTCTTCAGTGTGTCTCTGTAACTCCAACACGTGCTTGGCCCGCATATGTTTCCACATATTTGTGGTATTGAGGTTGCTGGCACTTTTCCCTCTTTTGACTTTCTGATGACTCAGCTTGCATTTGACTAAGCAAATGTCATCTGCAACTGTGTCAAAAAAGGACCACGCACTGCAAGTCCTGGGAGCGCCTGTTTTGTGTTTTGGAAGAGGAGTGCTCCTAATGAGTGCCGAAGTGGAGGCTACAGGCAACCAAGTCTGCCCCCTCCCTCTTTCTCCACTTTTGGCCGTTCGGGGAATCTTTTCCTCAGAGCTGCTCCCACCACCTTCCTGTTCCTCACGCCATGATGGGTCAAGGACCTCATCATCTACACTCCCCTCTGCAAACACCTGCTTCTCCTGGGTAGTCTCGCCAGCACCGTACGCACTAGAAAGTGGCACCTGAGTCTCATCATCTGATGCGTACTGAAGTGTACTGCTCATAGGCACTGGCCCACCCGCCTTTTCAGATTCAGAGGGACAAACCAGTTGCACATCACTGCATACTCCCTCTTCTTCACATTCTAGAATGCTGCTTGGCTGGCCCCCTCTTCCAAGCCAACAGATTCAGAGAACAGAAGTAGAGAATGAGATGGCTCCTGTCCAGGGCTCTCTGACTGCCTGGCAATTTGGCAGGTGGTAAAGAGACAGATGGTTGCTCTTCAGTGCTCTGGCCCTGAGAGGATGTGGAAGTCATTGACGTGGATGCGTTCGCTGCCATCCATCTGACAACGGCTTCAATTTGTTCATCCCGCAGCAGTGGGGTACGGCGAGGTCCTACAAAGCTGCGCATAAAGGACTGTTGCCTGGTAAAACTGGGGGATGCTGGGTCACTTATGCCCGCAGCAGGCACAGAATCCTCACGTCCTCTCCCTGCTGCAACTCCACACCCACGACCACGTGCCTTACTCCCTGCCTTCTTCATCTTGGTAGACTGATAAAGATAGGCAGAAAAGTAAAAGGGGGGCTTAGTGTGCTTATTCCTGAACAGCTGCTAACAGGTATAAGATACACTAATTTTATAAAGCGTGTGGACTACACTTTAATATAAGCTACTGTGGCCTACAAAACTGTAAAGTGGAGTGTTTGGTGAACTTTTTTCCAAAAAAAAAATTAGGATGTGACAGATGTCAAAGGGATAGTATCACAAACTTTTTGGAGCTATTGCAATGCAGGAAGCAAACCTACAATGCAATAGATGAGGCTCCAAAAAATAGGGTAATACTAATCTGGCATGCAGGGCACAAGCCAGCAAAAAGGCTCCTCTATCTACTCCTATATAGTGTTTGTAACCAACCAATGTAGATGGATACGGATGGAAGCACACTAATATAGGAGAAAAATATCAGGAAAAATGAGCTGCAAAAAATCAAAAAAAGACAACCTATGAGGCATTGATGCACGCTGAGAGTACTACAACCAGACGTGGCTGCAGAACACACTACAACGTGAGCTGCACTCACACACAGAGACCTCTCAGACAGCCAAGAACAGTGCAGATAACTTGGCACTAGCACTGAAAGGCTGCAGAGAGGCTCCGCTGTCTACTAATAGTGTTTGCAACCAACGTATATGGATACAAATGGAAGCACACTATATAGAATTTCTGAAAAATAAGCAGCAATAAAAGAAAAATATGTATGAGGCAGTGACGCACGCTGGGCGGCCTACAACCAGACGTGGCTGAAGGACACACTCCACAGCCCTTGCAGACAGCTGTGAACAGCGCTGCTAGGCAAAAGAAAGCTACAGTGGTGGATTATGTAGCCTGGGTAAAGCACAAGATTATTTTGACAATCCCTATCTCTAACTGTCCCTCACAGTCTTCAACAGCAGCCTGTCCCTAACTGAATTCACAGCAGAGTGAACCAGAAATGGCGGCTGCAGCAGCTTTTATAGTGCATCATGACATCATTTCAGCAGCCAATCACAGCCATGCCATTAGTTAACATGCCTACATGCCTAACAGGATGTGCCCACACTTCTGAAGGTTCCCATTGGCTGAATCAAAGAAAACTGGCTCATAGAATTATGGGAACTTCCGATTCTGGTATCCGATATGCTAAAAGTATCGGAACTCAGTATCGGAATTCCGATACCGCTAATATCGGCCGATACCCGATATTTGCGGTATCGGAATGCTCAACTCTAGTGAGAAGATGAACCAGGTGGTAATTGACTTACTGAAGACCTTAACTCTGGAAGAACGAAACCAGTGGCCAGAGAAGTTGCCAGATCTGGTAGATCTATATAATCATATACCGGTAAATTCTACAAATTGCACTCCGACCTACTTGATGAGAGCAAGACCTGGCAAGTTACCCATTGATTTAGACATGGGAGTCTTAACACCTGAGACAATATCACCAGATGCAGACTGGGATACAGAGCGGCAGCAACAATACCGCAAAGTGCAAGAATGTGTGGAGAAAAGTTTGTCCCAAGTAAGACAGAGGCAGCAAAGAAATTACAACCAACACGCCCCTGCAGTTCCCTTGACACCAGGAGAACAAGTACTAAATAGAAAGAGATGTGTTCACAAACTAGATGACCAGTGGGAGGCAGAGCCATACACCGTAATACCTTCAGACTTTAATAACACCAAAGTATGTATCATCAGCAAAGATGGAGCAGAAACCTTAGAAGCAGTCTCAAGAGTTCATCTAAAGATGTGCCCTGATCAATTGAAGGACAAGAAAGAAGTCCAAGACACTCCACAACCCATAGTAGAGGTGGAAGAAAAGATTCAAACTATACTTGGAGAATTTCCTCGGATGTGGACACAAGTAAATCAGGCAATAGTAGTACCAGTCCTAACCTTTCATCTGCCTACTGCACCAGATGAAGAAGAGACTCTAAATAAAATGGCTCCAGTAACAGATGCCACATCTGCAGAGGAATGCGGAAATCTGTCCCTTGCTAACAGCGAATCTGACAATTTCATGTTGAGTCTAGAAGTAGAGAGAAGGCAGTCTAGAATATCTATCTTACACAAGTCTACTTATTGAGTAGTGACTACTGCACCAACAGTAGACACCAGAGAACAGGTCAGATCATCAGAAATACCTATACTGCGTAGATCCACTCGTAGTACAAGAGGTCAGATCCCTGCCCGTTACAGAGATTACGTAATGTAAATAAAGTAATAAGGATGTATAATAGTAATCGTTAAGCATGAGAGCCTACAGAGACTTACTGTATGAACCTTTTTTAAAGTATTCGCAATAACCCGTTAAAGGACAATAGGGTCACAGGACTATGTGTGGTCAGAACTGTATTTGTAAATAGTTACTCCATAAAGGCCTTGGAAATAAGCCGCCGGCATGGCCGAAAAACAGGCCCATCCACAGAGTGCCCTGTAGCCACGCCCAGGGACGACACACAAAGTGGGTTAAGGCAGTTCCCACCAACTAAACTCCAGGTACAAGCACAAAGACAATTCCTGGATAGCAGTTTAAGGACTGGTCGCTGCAGTAACTGTGCTACTGTTTCTTATTCTTGTCTGGTTTTTTTCTTATTCTTGTCTGGTTTTTGATAATTTTTACATTTTTAAGACTTTGTAGACTTGCATTAATTGTTGTTGTTAACAATTCTTGTTATATTTTCCTCAGTCCAGGAGTACTGAACTTAACTGGGGGGGAATGTGACACCCCAGAGTCCGGTTGTCACAGTGACATTACCTCCCTCTAATGGGTAAAGTCATGCTTGGAGTTAGAAAAGGGACCCCCATGCCAGGCAGCATAGATTTAATTTCCTGCTGCAGGTCAGGAAAGGGAGATGCCTTATAAATTCTGGCCAGCAGAGGGGGTTCGTGAGTCAGCTAGAAGTCAGCTGAGGGAGTTGTCATGGAAACTAAGCAGCTGTGAGGAAAAATGACAGTTAAACATGAGAACGTGAGGAAAAGAGATCTTTCTGGAAGATCCAGTCAGATGAAGACAGGGAGCTGATCTGAGAGGAGCTCGATAGGCAGAGCTAATCTGTGAAGAGGGAAAGGACAAGAGCAGAGACTAAGAGACTCTAGGGAAGCTAAAATACTGCGTATAGCAGACCCCTGAGTGAAGCGCTAATAAAGAGAAAAGGGACATCAGAGTCCTAGGCTGACAGGAACTGTACACCCTGACAGCCGAATCTGAAAGTACAGGGGATTGTAAATTCCTGTACACATTAATCACCTGAGGGCACAGCAGCGGATAAGGAGTCCGGTGCCGACGGTGAAAAGAACGGTACCCGTGGAATAAGCTCATGCTGACAGCCGTACAGGTTAGTGAAACCATCATGAATAGAGGGTCGCAGCATAGTTATATACAGCGGAGACCCACACACAAAGCGCAGAAGGATGGTCCTAAACCCCCACCTGGCAAGGTGGATCCCCTGAATGCCTCCAGGCAAGCCGGACTCATCCTGTATGTGGTACTCCGGATTGCAACCAATTGCCAGTAAAAGGTAAAGAAACTGCACCTCTCTGTGTCCTCTCATTTCTCTGCACCCCAACGTTCACAGCCATTTTGACTATTAATCTAACATCTTTGCTCTGGGACTATTGCTCTACCTGTGGACAGCTATTTTCACCTCTGCTGCGACACAACAACAGTCTCAGGGGAACAACACCGCAGCGCTGGTCACCTCTGACCAGAATACCACAGGTGGCGTCACGTATTTAATCATCTACAAACTTTATCTTCATTTTTACCACATCACCAACAACTTTTCCCCTTCCCCTTTCATCATTTTTATTTAATGGATGACCCAGGGCCATGGACCGGGTCACCGCCGCCGTGACACCGTCATCCGTTGAAGTCGACGGGCCCAGTACCGACTACCCCTCGGCCCTGCACACAGCGCACGCGCTCTCTCACGCCCTCACGCCGCGCGTACTCGGGGGCTCCACTTACACGCTATAGGAAAAAGAAAGGAACCCATTGACCATAAGAGTTTACACTCTACAGGAGAGAGAGTACCCTGCTGATCATAAGAGCCTACATTCTACAGGAAAGAGAGTGAACCCTACTGATCATAAGAGCTTACACTCTACAGAAGAGGGAGGCTCCCACTGATCATAAGAGCTTACACTCTACAGGAGAGAGATGATAGGTTTCCCCGAGCATGCTCAGGTGGCCTCTGAGTATTTTGGCGTGCTCGGGGGTTTAGTTTCTGTCAACGCAGCTGCATGATTTATGGCTGCTGGACAGGCTGAATATATGTGAGGAATGCCTGTTTGTTAGGGAATTCCCATGTGTATTCAGGCTGTCCAGCAGTCATAAATCAAACAGCTGAGGCAATGAAAACTAAATCTCCGAGCAAGCCAAAATATTCGGAGGACACCCGAGCAACGAGTATAGCTTACACTGTTCTGGAGAGAGGAGATTCAGCTGACCATAAGACCTTACATTCTATAGGAGAGAGTGGGAGGACCCCACTGACCATATGAGCTTACACTCTACAGATAAAAGAGTGTACCTTACTGACCATGAAAGCTTACATTCTACAGAAAGGAGAGTGGACCCCTCTGACGATAAGAGCTTACACTCTACAGGAGAGAGAGAATCACACTGATAATAAGAGCTTACTCTCTACAGGAAAGAGAGGAACCCACTGATCATAACACCTTTCACTCTACAGGAGAGAAGACTCCACTGATCATAAAAGCTTACCCTTTTCGGGAGAGAGAGAAGATTCCGCTGTCCATAAAACCTTACACTCTACAGGAGAGAGAGGACCCCACTGACCATAAGATCTTACATTCTACCGGAAAGAGAGTGGACCCCACTGATCATAAGAGCTTACACTGTTATGGATTGAGAGAAGATTCCGTTGACCATAAGACCTTACACACTATAGGAGAGAGTGAGTGAGAGGACCCTGCTGACCTTACTCTCTACCGAGGAGAGAAACTTAACCAGTGATTCTGGATATGAAAAGCGACTAAGCTGTACAAACTGTGCTCTGCTGGGATCCACTGATTTCTGATGGCTAGGGATGAGCGAGTACTGAAGTATTCGGACTCGCTATACTCGCACCAAGTATACCTTAATACTCGGGTATTTGGTACGAATAGAGAGTGCAATGATAGTCAATGCAAAATGTGAGTAATGCATGCTGTTGCACAGAGCTAGTATCTCTGCTAGCAGTGGTGTCTGAGGGTGTTGTTGCCATCAAATAATCGACAACGGCCTTCTTGAAAATGTTATGAGTGGCGGAAGGCACTAAAAAAAAATAAAGTGCCTTCACCACTCGGGGTCCACCGTGCGGCAGATGGCAATACCGCTGCTAAGGGAGGCAGTGCACTACAGCGGTAGTGTGCACAGGGTTCTAAATCACCCAAGTGCAAAAGAGGCAGTCTCTGTTATGGGACACAGAGCTGCACAGAAAAATAATAAAGAAAAGGTAACGCTGAGCCTGTTAAACGCACAGGAACACAGTGGCACACGTACGGTGGCTGAGCACAGGAGTAGTTAAAGTTGCACTACAACCAAACGGACTTACCGTGAATGAGCGTGTGCATGGCGTCGCAACTGCGAACGCCACAGAAGTCTGCAACCGCAATAACGAAAGCGCGATGCAGGACGCTTTGCTGCTGAGATGGCTGAAGCTTGAGCGTGCTGGCGCTAGCGCTGCTACTGGCTGACCCAATCACTCACACACTCGTAATAACCGAGGGAAGGGGTTTCATAATAAGTCATCCACCAGACCAAGCATCCATCAACAAGCCAGAAAATACTAGCGCATGGCATAACGGCCATGCGCACTTTTTATAGTGACCGGGACCTTCCGGAAATCTCCAGAGAACTGAGCTGAACCAATGGAATCAGGAGCAGGACCTGAGCACCTGACTCCTGAACTCCAATGGGAGCTCATTCCAGGAGCATGCTCACAAGCTGGCAGAAAGGACTTAGCCTCTGGAGATGAATGTGAGAATCTGGATCTCTGCATTAGTATGGCAGGACATAGATTCCTAACATTACCCCCTCTCCTAAGGCCCCCTCCTCCCCGAGCCCTGGTAGGAGTTACAGTAACCCGAGACACCTGGAAGGCATCGGAGGAACCAAGGTCACCAGGTTTCAAGAGGGACACTTGGGAGATAGTAGGAGCGGGAGTGACAGAGGCACGCTGCCGCGTGTCGGCACATGTCGCCACCCTCTGTCTAGGAGGGTTAGACTGAGCACACAAGGTGCAAGTCTGAATAAATCTCTTTATGTCCCGAGCTCTATGGGGCCACCAATACGCACCAGCCAACAGTTTTGAGACCTGCATATAGCCCCGATGGTGGTGCGTGTTAGGCGCATGTGCCCAGGCGAGCCCCTGAGCCCTAAGATGAGGAGGAACAAAGGTCTCGATAACCGGTTCAGACTCCAACCTTTGCAGGGAGCCGGCTTCCGGAGAAACCGCACAGACATGATGACAACCGCAGATGGACTCCTGGTCGGAGTCTGAATTAAGGTTGGTACGAGATATCTCCATGGGCTCAGGAGGTAGAACCTCTGGCTCCGCCAGCTCAAGGGGTTCAAAACGGATTTGCGCTTGGAGTGCGCCCGCTCCATACCGTGCTCCGAAAAACGGAGGTCAATCTGTGAGGAGACAGAGATTAGCTCCTCTAAGCTGGTGGGGATCTCTCTAGTAGAGAGAGCATCCTTCACATGCTCCGCTAGACCTCGCCAAAAAATGGGGATTAGGGCCTTGTCGGACCATTCCAACTCGGATGCCAGTGTCCGAAAACGGACGGCATACTGGCTAACCGAGAGTGACCCCTGAGTAAGGGCGAGTAGCTGCAGGGACGTATCATGCGTGACCCGAGGACCGAGAAAAACTTGCCTGATGGCAGTCAGCAAGTTAGCCGCGGACCGAATCTCGGGGTCACCACGCTCCCACAGAGGCGTAGCCCATTCCAGCGCCTTGCCCGACAGTAGGGAGATGACAAAAGCCACCTTAGCCCGCTCCGTAGGGAATTGCGCAGCCAGCAGCTCTAGGTGTATCGAGCACTGACTGATAAAACACCTACAGGAGGCGCCATCCCCAGCATATTTATCGGGCAACGGGAGGCGGGTAACTGTCGGCGCAAGGGCGGACATGGACATACGCCCTACCGCGTCCGTAAGTACCTGGATGGCAGCATCTGTAGCCTGCGCAGCTGCGAGAGACCTCTCAAGGGTAGCAAGACGAGCCTCGAGCTGACGCACAAGCTGTAACAGCTGCTGCTGATCCGCCATCTCTAGCCAGACCCAGGCACTAGTATTATGTTATGAGTGGCGGAAGGCACTAAAAAAAATAATTAAAGTGCCTTCGCCACTCGGGGTCCACCATGCGGCAGATGGCAAAACCGCTGCTAAGGGAGGCAGTGCACTACAGCGGTAGTGTGCACAGGGTTCTAAATCACCCAAGTGCAAAAGAGGCAGTCTCTGTTATGGGACACAGAGCTGCACAGAAAAATAATAAAGAAAAGGTAACGCTGAGCCTGTTAAACGCACATTAACACAGCGGCACACGTGCGGTAGCTGAGCACACGAGTAGTTAAAGTTGCACTACAACCAAACGGACGTACCGTGAATGAGCGTGTGCACGGCGTCGCAACTGCGAACGCCACAGAAGTCTGCAACCGCAATAACGCAAGCGCGATGCAGGACGCTTTGCTGCTGAGATGGCTGAAGCTTGAGCGCGCTGGCGCTAGCGCTGCTACTGGCTGACCCAATCACTCACACACTCGTAATAACCGAGGGAAGGGGTTTCATAATAAGTCATCCACCAGACCAAGCATCCATCAACAAGCCAGAAAATACTAGCGCATGGCATAACGGCCATGCACACTTTTTATAGTGACCGGGACCTTCCGGAAATCTCCAGAGAACTGAGCTGAACCAATGAAATCAGGAGCAGGACCTGAGCACCTGACTCCTGAACTCCAATGGGAGCTCATTCCAGGAGCATGCTCACAAGCTGGCAGAAAGGACTTAGCCTCTGGAGATGAATGTGAGAATCTGGATCTCTGCATTAGTATGGCAGGACACAGATTCCTAACAGAAAGATTCCATTGAGAAACCCCTTGATGACTGCAACAGTAGCGAAGAAAATTTGTCGTTGTACCGTGGGTCTAGAAAGGTGGCCAACCAGTATAGGTTGCTACTGAAAATGTGGATTACGCGAGGGTCGTGGCACAGAAAGTCAGATATGAAGTGTGCCATGTGTGCCAAGCTGCAAAGAGGCAAATGTTCTATGACCAGTGAAGGAGGAACAATACCCATTCTCTCCTCACACTGACTCTCCTCCTCCACCTCCTCCTCTTCAGCCCACCCATGCTGGACAGACATGAAGCTGGGGTTGGGATTCCCCTCTGTAGCATGAGGTGTCCCTTCGGTACTACTGAAAATGAAGTCCTCTCCCTCCTCATTTCAGCATCATCTTCATCCCCCAATGTTACCTGATGATATTGGCTGGGCTGGGTAGGATCACCCATTGTGAAATCTTGCTCCTTACCCAGCTGCTGGGCATGCAAAGATTCCGTTTTTTGATTCTGCAGCAATTTTTTTTAGCAAACATAGCATAGGGATGGTAACGCTGATATTAGCCTGATCACCGCTCACAAGCTTGGTGCAGTACTCAAAGTTATCAAGCACCTCAAAAATATCAGCGATTCACACCCACTCGACAGTTGTTATGTGTCTTGGCTGAGTCTCAGTGTGATGGGCATGTTTAAGCTGGTATTCAGAAAGTGCCCTCTGCTGCTCACTTACCCTTACCCTTGTCTGTTGTAAGATGGACCTTCCTGGTTACGGCGTTGGTGAGAGCATGGTTTAGATTGTTTAATGCTAGTTTCACACTAGCGTTCGTGGGCGCAGCACAGGGCCGCCTTTAAGCCCCGCCACTGGCCACGCCCCTCCAGTCAGTTCCTCCTCTGATCGCATGAGGCTGCATGCGATCAGCGTATCCTTTATTTAGCGTTGGATACGCTGATTGTGCGCTGACCATGCACTGGTCTGATTTTACTGGCGCTGCGCCCTTTTGGTGCTGCACCCAGAGCACAAAAATGCAACACAGCGCATTTTTGTGCTCTGGGTGCAGCACCAAAAGGGCGCAGTGCCAGCAAAATCAGACCAGCGCATGGTCAGCGCACGATCAGCGTATCCAACGCTAAATATAGGATCCGCTGATCGCATGCAGCCTCATACGATCAGAGGAGGAACTGACCAGAGGGGGCATGGCTGGGGCGGGGCTTAGCGGCGGCCCTGTGCTGCACCCACGAACGCTTGTGTGAAACTAGCCTAAGTCATGCTGGTGTAACGCGTGGGCGGCACACCGGGAAAAATAGTGTCGGCTGGAAACCAAGTATCGTGGGGCAGCCACAGCCAAAAGATCACGGAAAGACTGTGTCCCAACAAGCCTAAACGGCAACATCTCCATGGCTAGCAACTTGGCAATATGCGCGTTCAGTATTTGCGCTTGTGGGTGCGTGGCTTGGTGTTTACGCATCCTTTCATACATCTGGGGCACGGACAATTGAGCGCTACCCTGGGACAAACAAGTGGATGAGCTTGTTGTGGCCTGTGTCTGTGCAACCATAGCTTGTGAGCAAGAGGTATGATGATCACCTGCTTCCTGCCCAGCAGATTGGAAAGGACGTATCACAGGCGACATAGCAGTGGTTTGACCCACAGTCGCCGGCACTGATTTGGTACCCTGCTGTTCAGCCCACTGACTAGGATGCTTGGCTGCCATGTGTTTCCGCATACTGGTGGTGCTTTGGTTGCCTTTGCCCTGCCCTCTACTCAGCTTCCTATGGCAGAAGCTACAGATGACAACATTTGGTTCAGAAGAACTATTGGAAAAAATGTCCAGACAGCGGCTGAACGCACCCTTGCCTTGACTTGGGGCACAGAGGGATTGCTCTTGGCAACAGTTGACACACTTAGCACTCTGCTCAAACCAGTAGCCCTTGGTGCCTTTGTTGGTGCAAAGTATCCACCTTCATCCTCTGTGCTGCTGTGCTGGCTATGCGTGCCAACGGTCCAGGTCGAATCAGTGGTCTCATCATTGACCACCTCGTCGTCCATGTCATCCTCCTTCCGTATTGATATTGGCGACTTGTCAGATGGCAACTGTGTGTCATCACCATCAGCCTCCACCTCTTCACCCAGTATATCACGTGGATGAAAGTGGCTTTCTTCTGGCCGTGGGGTTTCAATTATTTGGGCATCATGAACAGACGATACCTTTTCATGTTACTCTTCAATGTCGTGCGGTGAGAGGCCAGAGGCAATGCAAGGAAATGGATCAAACAGATCCTCGGAGTGACCAAGGTTGGGGTCAAATGTTTCCTGTGACTCCTGACCGGGTGATGAACTAGGAACAGGTTGAGAATAGGATAACCCAGCGTTATCTGTATGGACAGTAGACTGTTTTGCCATGGACGATTGGGTGCTGCTAGAACATTTCGTTGAGGCCTTATCAGCCATCCAAGACAGTATCTGCTCTTGTTCTTCTGGCTTCCAGGCCCGTTCATGTTCCAGACCGGGAAATTTCGCCAGGAAGCTAGATGTATCAACCTTCTTCGATCTCCCAGACTCTGTGCCTTGTTGGGCACCAACGACCCCACGTCCACGTCCCTGTCCTTTCACAACAGCCTTTTTAGGAATTTTGGATTTTTCTGCCATAGTTGCAGATGTTCAGATGCAGATATTGGGGAAAAAGGAGCATTTAGTGCTTTGTGGAAGGTAGCACTACAGCCTAGTACTGCTTTGTGTTTTACAAAGAGCACCGCAACAGCACAAAAAAACTGCCCTGAGGTTTAAGGTGAGATTACGCACCCCAGACACCACACAAGACAGTGGTGCTGGCTGCGTGTCAGTTGTGCAGTACCGTGCGTGCATACTATTCACTGTGAGCACAGCACCGCAACAGCACAAAAAACTGTCTTAAGGTTTAAGGCAAGAATACGCACCCCAGACACCACACAAGACAGCGGTGCTGGCTGCGTGTCAGTTGTGCAGTACCATGCGTGCTATTCGCTATTCGCTGTGAACACAGCACCGCAACAGCTCAAAAAAGCTGCCCTGAGGTTTAACCCCTTTCTGACATCAGACGTACTATCCCGTCCATGGGACCCGGGACCCCATGCCCATGGACGGGATAGTACATCTAGCGCAATCAGCGGCGCCCACGTGGTGAGCGCCGCTGATCGCGGCCGGGTGTCAGCTGATTATCACGGACCGCCCCCGACACGTTAACCCCTTGCACACCACGATCAAACGTGATCGCGGTGTACCGGGGGTTAAAGGGAAGCATCGGCAGGGAGGGGGCTCCCTCCGTGCTTCCCTGAGCCCCCCACAGCAGCGCAATGTGCAGTGATGTGTGATGTGACAGATCAGCGATCTGTCACAGGACAGTGATGTCCCACCTGGGACTATGTAATAAAGTTAAAAAAAAGTGTTAAAATAATTTAAAAAAAATCGCCAAATAAATTAGAAAAAAAAAATATTCCCCCAATAAATCCATTTTTTGGAAATAAAGCAAAAAAAAACAATAAAAGTACACATATTAGGTATCGCCGCTTCCGTAACGACCTGCTCTATAAAACTGTCCCATTAGTTAACCCCTTTGGAGAACCCCTTAAAAAATAAAAATAAAAAACGAAGCAAAAAATAATGATTTATTATCATACCGCCAAACATAAAGTGCAATAACGCGCGATTAAAAAGACGCATGTAAATATTCATGGTACTGCTGAAAACGTCATCTTGTCCCGCAAAAAACGAGCTGCCATACAGCATCATCAGTGAAAAAATAAAAAAGTTACAGCTCGCAGAATAAAGCGATGCAAAAATAATTATTTTTTATATAAAATAGTTTTCATTGCATAAAACCGACAAAACATAAAAAAAGACCTAAATGAGGTATCGCTGTAACCGTACTGACCCGAAGAATAAAACCAATTTATGAATTTTACCGCACGCGGAATGGTGTAAACGCACCCCCCCAAAAGAAATTCATGAAACGCTGGTTTTCGTTCATTCTGCGTCCCAAAAATCGGAATAAAAAGCGATCAAATAATGTCATGTGCCCGAAAATGGTACAAGTAAAAACGTCAACTCGTCCCGCAAAAAATAAGACCTCACATGACTCAGTGGGTCAAAATACGGAAAAATTATAGCTCTCAATATGTTGTGATGCAAAAACTATTCTTACAATAAAAAGCGTCTTTTAGCGTATGACAGCTGCCAAACATAAAAACCCACTATAAATAGTAAATCAAACCCCCCGTTATCACCCCCTTAGTTAGGGAAAAATAATAAAATCAAAGGAAAATGTATTTATTTCCATTTTCCCATTAGGGTTAGGGTTAGAGCTAGGGTTAGGGCCAGGGCTAGGGTTAGGGTTAGGGCTAGGGCTAGGGCTAGGGTTAGGGCTAGGGCTAGTGCTAGGGTTAGGGCTAGGGTTAGGGCTGAGATTAGGGTTCGGGGTGTGTTGGGGTTCGGGTTGGAGTTAGAATTGGGGGTTTCCACTGTTTGGGCACATCAGGTGCTCTCCTAAGGCAACATGGCGTCTGATCTCAATTCCAGCCATTTCTGAGTTGAAAAAGTCAAATGGTGCTCCTTTCCTTCCAAGCTCTGCCATGCACCCAAACAGTGTTTTACCCCCACATATAGGGTATCAGCCTACTCAGGACAAATTGCAAAACAACTTTTGGGGTCCAATTTCTCCTGTTACCCTTAGGAAAATAAAAAATTGGGGGCAAAAATATAATTTTTGTGGAAAAAAATGATTTTTTTATTTTCACGCCCAGGCGTTATAAACTTCTGTGAAGCACTTGTGGGTTCAAAGTGCTCACCACACATCTAGATAAGTTCCGTGGGGGGTCTAGTGTCCAAAATGGGGACACTTGTGGGGAGTTTCAATAGTTTAGGTACATCAGGGGCTCTCCAAACGCACATGACACCCGCAGACCATTCCATCAAAGTCTGCATTCCAAACCGTCACTACTTCCCTTCCGAGCCCCGACGTGTGTCCATACACTTGTTTTCTCCCACATATGGGGTGTCAGCGTACTCAGGACAAATTGGACAGCAACTTTGGGGGTTCAATTTCTCCTGGTACCCTTGGGAAAATAAAAAAATTGGGGACTAATTGATCATGTTTGTGGAAAAAATACAATTTTTTTATTTTCATGCCCGGGCATTATAAACTTCTGTGAAGCCCTTGGGGGTTCAAAGTGCTCACCACACATCTATATAAGTTCTGTGGGGGGTCTAGTATCCAAAATGGGGTCATTTGTGGGGAGTTTCAATAGCTTAGGTACATCAGGGGCTCTCCAAACGCACATGACACCTGCAGACCATTCCATCAAAGTCTGCATTCCAAAACATCACTACTTCCCTTCCGAGCCCCGACATGTGCCCATACAATAGTTTTCTCCCACATATGGGGTATCAGCGTACTCAGAACAAATTGGACAACAACTTTTGCGGTCCAATTTCTCCTGGTACCCTTGGGAAAATAAAAAAAATTGGTGACTAAAAGATAATGATTGTGGAAAAAATGCAAATTTTTTATTTTCACGCCCGGGCGTCATAAACTTCTGTGAAGCCCTTGGGGGTTCAAAGTTCTCACCACACATCTAGATAAGTTCCTTGGGGGGTCTAGCTTCCAAAATGGTGTCATTTGTGGGGGTTTCCATTGTTTTGGTACATCAGGGGTTTTCCAATCGCGACATGGTGTCCGATCTCAATTCCAGCCAAAAACGTCAAATGGCGCTGCTTCCCTTCCGAGCTCTGCCATGCGCCCAAATAGTGGTTTACCCCCACATGTGGGTATCAGCATACTCAGGACAAATTGCACAATAACTTTTAGGGTCATGTTACCCATGGGAAAATAAAAATTGGGGGTGAAAAGATCATATTTGTGGAAAAAATATGATTTTTTAATTGTACCGCTGTACGTTATAAACTTCTGTAAAGCCCTTGTGGGTTCAAAGTTCTCAACACATATCTAGATAAGTTCCTTAGGGGGTTTAGTTTCCAAAATGGTGTCATTTGTGGGGGGTTTCCACTGTTTTGGTACATCAGGGGTTTTCCAATCGCGACATGGTGTCCAATCTCAATTCCAGCCAAAAACGTCAAATGGCGCTGCTTCCCTTCCAAGCTCTGCCATGCGCCCAAATAGTGGTTTACCCCCACATGTGGGGTATCAGCGTACTCAGGACAAATTGCACAATAACTTTTGCTGTCCAATTTCTCCTGTTACCCTTGGTAAAATAAAAAAAATTGAGCCTGAAGTATTTTTTTTGTGAAAAAAAGTTAGATGTTCATTTTTTTTAAATATTCAAAAATTTCCTGTGATGCCCCTAAAGGGTTAATAAACTTCTTGAATGTGGTTTTGAGCACCTGAAGGGGTGCAGTTTTTAGAATGGTGTCACTTTTAGGTATTTTCTATCACATAGACCCCTCAAAGTGGCTTCAAATGTGATGTTGTCCGTAAAAATAAAAAGGTGTTGCAAAAATGAGAAATCGCTGGTCAATTTTTAACCCTTATAACTTCCTAACAAAAAAAAATTATGGTTCCAAAATTGTGCTGATGTAAAGCAAACATGTGGGAAATGTTAATTGTCAAGTTTTTTGTGTGCCGTATCTCTGTGATTTAAGGGCATAAAAATTCAAAGTTGGAAAATTGCAAAATGTTCACAATTTTTGCCAAATTTTCATCTTTTTCACAAAAAAACGCAAGTTATTTGAATGAAATTTTACCACTGTCATGAAGTACAATATGTCATGAGAAAACATTGTCAGAATCACCGGGATCCATGGAAGCGTTCCAGAGTTATGACCTCATAAAGGGACAGTGGTCAGAATTGTAAAAATTGGCCCGGTCATGAACGTGCAAACCACCCTTGGGGGTGAAGGGGTTAATGCAAGAATACGCAACCCAGACACCACACAAGACAGTGGTGCTGGCTGCGTGTCAGTTGTGCAGTACCGTGCGTGCGTACTATTCACTGTGAACACAGCACCGCAACAGCACAAACTGCCCTGAGTTTTAAGGCAAAAATACGCACCCAAGACACCACACAAGACCGCGGTGCTGGCTGCCTGTCAGTTATGCAGTACCGTGCGTGCATCCTATTCGCTGTGAACACAGCATCGCAACAGCACAAAAAAAACTGCCCTGAGGTTTAAGGCAAGAAAACACACCCCAGACACCACACAAGACAGCGGTGCTGGTTGCATGTCAGTTGTGCAGTACCGTGCGTGCGTAGTATTCGCTGTGAACACAGCACCGCAACAGCACAAAAAATGGCCCTGCAGGGGTAAAACTGACCCCAAAAAAAGCTAGGAAAATGGTCACTACTCAGTCCCTGACCTTATACTTTCAGCTCTGAAAAGAGCTTTTGGGTTTCACAGAGGATTTCTGGATGATTTGCACCAAAAAACACAACTCTCCCAAGCAGCTGCTCACACTTTTACTTCACTAGCTGTGTTCTGCAATGCAATGTGCAGAAAATGGTGGCGGCAGGGCTTAGTGCCAGGCTATGATGAGTCATATCCTAAGATGACGCTGGGCGGCCAGCCAATTACAGTAATGGTGCCCACAACCAAGACGGGTGCGACATTACTGTGTTTGGCAACTGCTGGGTGGGAGAACCGAATAGTGCGAGGCGAGTAGTGAAATGCTCGCTATGTACCGATTACCGTGAGTACCGCATTACTCGCCAAGTACCGAATACCCACGAATATGCTCGCTCATCCCTACTGATGGCCCAATTGCTGACCACTAGTAATGGGCGGGCACCAGGATGTTCGAGATCCGGCAGGTTCGGCCAAACAGTGACAAAAAGTTTGGGTTCGGGTACCAGAACAGTACACGGACTGTTATGAATGGGTCACCGAGGAGAAAAAAGCAAAGCAAGCTAAGTCACAGAAAACCAGAGAGGTTGGTAACTAGAAAGATTGCTGATCCCTGATCTTACCACACAAACATTCCAACTCGAATGCCAGTGTCCGAAAACGGACGGCATACTGGCTAACCGAGAGTGACCCCTGAGTAAGGGCGAGTAGCTGCAGGGACGTATCATGCGTGACCCGAGGACCGAGAAAAACTTGCCTGATGGCAGTCAGCAAGTTAGCCGCGGACCGAATCTCGGGGTCACCACGCTCCCACAGAGGCGTAGCCCATTCCAGCGCCTTGCCCGACAGTAGGGAGATGACAAAAGCCACCTTAGCCCGCTCCGTAGGGAATTGCGCAGCCAGCAGCTCTAGGTGTATCGAGCACTGACTGATAAAACACCTACAGGAGGCGCCATCCCCAGCATATTTATCGGGCAACGGGAGGCGGGTAACTGTCGGCGCAAGGGCGGACATGGACATACGCCCTACCGCGTCCGTAAGTACCTGGATGGCAGCATCTGTAGCCTGCGCAGCTGCGAGAGACCTCTCAAGGGTAGCAAGACGAGCCTCGAGCTGACGCACAAGCTGTAACAGCTGCTGCTGATCCGCCATCTCTAGCCAGACCCAGGCACTAGTATTATGTTATCAGTGGCGGAAGGCACTAAAAAAAATAATTAAAGTGCCTTCGCCACTCGGGGTCCACCATGCGGCAGATGGCAAAACCGCTGCTAAGGGAGGCAGTGCACTACAGCGGTAGTGTGCACAGGGTTCTAAATCACCCAAGTGCAAAAGAGGCAGTCTCTGTTATGGGACACAGAGCTGCACAGAAAAATAATAAAGAAAAGGTAACGCTGAGCCTGTTAAACGCACATTAACACAGCGGCACACGTACGGTAGCTGAGCACACGAGTAGTTAAAGTTGCACTACAACCAAACGGACGTACCGTGAATGAGCGTGTGCACGGCGTCGCAACTGCGAACGCCACAGAAGTCTGCAACCGCAACAACGCAAGCGCGATGCAGGACGCTTTGCTGCTGAGATGGCTGAAGCTTGAGCGTGCTGGCGCTAGCGCTGCTACTGGCTGACCCAATCACTCACACACTCGTAATAACCGAGGGAAGGGGTTTCATAATAAGTCATCCACCAGACCAAGCATCCATCAACAAGCCAGAAAATACTAGCGCATGGCATAACGGCCATGCACACTTTTTATAGTGACCGGGACCTTCCGGAAATCTCCAGAGAACTGAGCTGAACCAATGAAATCAGGAGCAGGACCTGAGCACCTGACTCCTGAACTCCAATGGGAGCTCATTCCAGGAGCATGCTCACAAGCTGGCAGAAAGGACTTAGCCTCTGGAGATGAATGTGAGAATCTGGATCTCTGCATTAGTATGGCAGGACACAGATTCCTAACAGAAAGATTCCATTGAGAAACCCCTTGATGACTGCAACAGTAGCGAAGAAAATTTGTCGTTGTACCGTGGGTCTAGAAAGGTGGCCAACCAGTATAGGTTGCTACTGAAAATGTGGATTACGCGAGGGTCGTGGCACAGAAAGTCAGATATGAAGTGTGCCATGTGTGCCAAGCTGCAAAGAGGCAAATGTTCTATGACCAGTGAAGGAGGAACAATACCCATTCTCTCCTCACACTGACTCTCCTCCTCCACCTCCTCCTCTTCAGCCCACCCATGCTGGACAGACATGAAGCTGGGGTTGGGATTCCCCTCTGTAGCATGAGGTGTCCCTTCGGTACTACTGAAAATGAAGTCCTCTCCCTCCTCATTTCAGCATCATCTTCATCCCCCAATGTTACCTGATGATATTGGCTGGGCTGGGTAGGATCACCCATTGTGAAATCTTGCTCCTTACCCAGCTGCTGGGCATGCAAAGATTCCGTTTTTTGATTCTGCAGCAATTTTTTTTAGCAAACATAGCATAGGGATGGTAACGCTGATATTAGCCTGATCACCGCTCACAAGCTTGGTGCAGTACTCAAAGTTATCAAGCACCTCAAAAATATCAGCGATTCACACCCACTCGACAGTTGTTATGTGTCTTGGCTGAGTCTCAGTGTGATGGGCATGTTTAAGCTGGTATTCAGAAAGTGCCCTCTGCTGCTCACTTACCCTTACCCTTGTCTGTTGTAAGATGGACCTTCCTGGTTACGGCGTTGGTGAGAGCATGGTTTAGATTGTTTAATGCTAGTTTCACACTAGCGTTCGTGGGCGCAGCACAGGGCCGCCTTTAAGCCCCGCCACTGGCCACGCCCCTCCAGTCAGTTCCTCCTCTGATCGCATGAGGCTGCATGCGATCAGCGTATCCTTTATTTAGCGTTGGATACGCTGATTGTGCGCTGACCATGCACTGGTCTGATTTTACTGGCGCTGCGCCCTTTTGGTGCTGCACCCAGAGCACAAAAATGCAACACAGCGCGTTTTTGTGCTCTGGGTGCAGCACCAAAAGGGCGCAGTGCCAGCAAAATCAGACCAGCGCATGGTCAGCGCACGATCAGCGTATCCAACGCTAAATATAGGATCCGCTGATCGCATGCAGCCTCATGCGATCAGAGGAGGAACTGACCAGAGGGGGCATGGCTGGGGCGGGGCTTAGCGGCGGCCCTGTGCTGCACCCACGAACGCTTGTGTGAAACTAGCCTAAGTCATGCTGGTGTAACGCGTGGGCGGCACACCGGGAAAAATAGTGTCGGCTGGAAACCAAGTATCGTGGGGCAGCCACAGCCAAAAGATCACGGAAAGACTGTGTCCCAACAAGCCTAAATGGCAACATCTCCATGGCTAGCAACTTGGCAATATGCGCGTTCAGTATTTGCGCTTGTGGGTGCGTGGCTTGGTGTTTACGCATCCTTTCATACATCTGGGGCACGGACAATTGAGCGCTACCCTGGGACAAACAAGTGGATGAGCTTGTTGTGGCCTGTGTCTGTGCAACCATAGCTTGTGAGCAAGAGGTATGATGATCACCTGCTTCCTGCCCAGCAGATTGGAAAGGACGTATCACAGGCGACATAGCAGTGGTTTGACCCACAGTCGCCGGCACTGATTTGGTACCCTGCTGTTCAGCCCACTGACTAGGATGCTTGGCTGCCATGTGTTTCCGCATACTGGTGGTGCTTTGGTTGCCTTTGCCCTGCCCTCTACTCAGCTTCCTATGGCAGAAGCTACAGATGACAACATTTGGTTCAGAAGAACTATTGGAAAAAATGTCCAGACAGCGGCTGAACGCACCCTTGCCTTGACTTGGGGCACAGAGGGATTGCTCTTGGCAACAGTTGACACACTTAGCACTCTGCTCAAACCAGTAGCCCTTGGTGCCTTTGTTGGTGCAAAGTATCCACCTTCATCCTCTGTGCTGCTGTGCTGGCTATGCGTGCCAACGGTCCAGGTCGGATCAGTGGTCTCATCATTGACCACCTCGTCGTCCATGTCATCCTCCTTCCGTATTGATATTGGCGACTTGTCAGATGGCAACTGTGTGTCATCACCATCAGCCTCCACCTCTTCACCCAGTATATCACGTGGATGAAAGTGGCTTTCTTCTGGCCGTGGGGTTTCAATTATTTGGGCATCATGAACAGACGATACCTTTTCATGTTACTCTTCAATGTCGTGCGGTGAGAGGCCAGAGGCAATGCAAGGAAATGGATCAAACAGATCCTCGGAGTGACCAAGGTTGGGGTCAAATGTTTCCTGTGACTCCTGACCGGGTGATGAACTAGGAACAGGTTGAGAATAGGATAACCCAGCGTTATCTGTATGGACAGTAGACTGTTTTGCCATGGACGATTGGGTGCTGCTAGAACATTTCGTTGAGGCCTTATCAGCCATCCAAGACAGTATCTGCTCTTGTTCTTCTGGCTTCCAGGCAAGTTCATGTTCCAGACCGGGAAATTTCGCCAGGAAGCTAGATGTATCAACCTTCTTCGATCTCCCAGACTCTGTGCCTTGTTGGGCACCAACGACCCCACGTCCACGTCCCTGTCCTTTCACAACAGCCTTTTTAGGAATTTTGGATTTTTCTGCCATAGTTGCAGATGTTCAGATGCAGATATTGGGGAAAAAGGAGCATTTAGTGCTTTGTGGAAGGTAGCACTACAGCCTAGTACTGCTTTGTGTTTTACAAAGAGCACCGCAACAGCACAAAAAAACTGCCCTGAGGTTTAAGGTGAGATTACGCACCCCAGACACCACACAAGACAGTGGTGCTGGCTGCGTGTCAGTTGTGCAGTACCGTGCGTGCATACTATTCACTGTGAGCACAGCACCGCAACAGCACAAAAAACTGTCTTAAGGTTTAAGGCAAGAATACGCACCCCAGACACCACACAAGACAGCGGTGCTGGCTGCGTGTCAGTTGTGCAGTACCATGCGTGCTATTCGCTATTCGCTGTGAACACAGCACCGCAACAGCTCAAAAAAGCTGCCCTGAGGTTTAACCCCTTTCTGACATCAGACGTACTATCCCGTCCATGGGACCCGGGACCCCATGCCCATGGACGGGATAGTACATCTAGCGCAATCAGCGGCGCCCACGTGGTGAGCGCCGCTGATCGCGGCCGGGTGTCAGCTGATTATCACGGACCGCCCCCGACACGTTAACCCCTTGCACACCACGATCAAACGTGATCGCGGTGTACCGGGGGTTAAAGGGAAGCATCGGCAGGGAGGGGGCTCCCTCCGTGCTTCCCTGAGCCCCCCACAGCAGCGCAATGTGCAGTGATGTGTGATGTGACAGATCAGCGATCTGTCACAGGACAGTGATGTCCCACCTGGGACTATGTAATAAAGTTAAAAAAAAGTGTTAAAATAATTTAAAAAAAATCGCCAAATAAATTAGAAAAAAAAAATATTCCCCCAATAAATCCATTTTTTGGAAATAAAGCAAAAAAAAACAATAAAAGTACACATATTAGGTATCGCCGCTTCCGTAACGACCTGCTCTATAAAACTGTCCCATTAGTTAACCCCTTTGGAGAACCCCTTAAAAAATAAAAATAAAAAACGAAGCAAAAAATAATGATTTATTATCATACCGCCAAACATAAAGTGCAATAACGCGCGATTAAAAAGACGCATGTAAATATTCATGGTACTGCTGAAAACGTCATCTTGTCCCGCAAAAAACGAGCTGCAATACAGCATCATCAGTGAAAAAATAAAAAAGTTACAGCTCGCAGAATAAAGCGATGCAAAAATAATTATTTTTTATATAAAATAGTTTTCATTGCATAAAACCGACAAAACATAAAAAAAGACCTAAATGAGGTATCGCTGTAACCGTACTGACCCGAAGAATAAAACCAATTTATGAATTTTACCGCACGCGGAATGGTGTAAACGCACCCCCCCAAAAGAAATTCATGAAACGCTGGTTTTCGTTCATTCTGCGTCCCAAAAATCGGAATAAAAAGCGATCAAATAATGTCATGTGCCCGAAAATGGTACGAGTAAAAACGTCAACTCGTCCCACAAAAAATAAGACCTCAGATGACTCAGTGGGTCAAAATACGGAAAAATTATAGCTCTCAATATGTTGTGATGCAAAAACTATTCTTACAATAAAAAGCGTCTTTTAGCGTATGACAGCTGCCAAACATAAAAACCCACTATAAATAGTAAATCAAACCCCCCGTTATCACCCCCTTAGTTAGGGAAAAATATTAAAATCAAAGGAAAATGTATTTATTTCCATTTTCCCATTAGGGTTAGGGTTAGAGCTAGGGTTAGGGCCAGGGCTAGGGTTAGGGTTAGGGCTAGGGCTAGGGTTAGGGCTAGGGCTAGTGCTAGGGTTAGGGCTAGGGTTAGGGCTGAGATTAGGGTTCGGGGTGTGTTGGGGTTCGGGTTGGAGTTAGAATTGGGGGTTTCCACTGTTTGGGCACATCAGGTGCTCTCCCAAGGCAACATGGCGTCTGATCTCAATTCCAGCCATTTCTGAGTTGAAAAAGTCAAATGGTGCTCCTTTCCTTCCAAGCTCTGTCATGCACCCAAACAGTGTTTTACCCCCACATATAGGGTATCAGCCTACTCAGGACAAATTGCAAAACAACTTTTGGGGTCCAATTTCTCCTGTTACCCTTAGGAAAATAAAAAATTGGGGGCAAAAATATAATTTTTGTGGAAAAAAATGATTTTTTTATTTTCACGCCCGGGCGTTATAAACTTCTGTGAAGCACTTGTGGGTTCAAAGTGCTCACCACACATCTAGATAAGTTCCGTGGGGGGTCTAGTGTCCAAAATGGGGACACTTGTGGGGAGTTTCAATAGTTTAGGTACATCAGGGGCTCTCCAAATGCACATGACACCCGCAGACCATTCCATCAAAGTCTGCATTCCAAACCGTCACTACTTCCCTTCCGAGCCCCGACGTGTGTCCATACACTTGTTTTCTCCCACATATGGGGTGTCAGCGTACTCAGGACAAATTGGACAGCAACTTTGGGGGTTCAATTTCTCCTGGTACCCTTGGGAAAATAAAAAAATTGGGGACTAATTGATCATGTTTGTGGAAAAAATACAATTTTTTTATTTTCATGCCCGGGCATTATAAACTTCTGTGAAGCCCTTGGGGGTTCAAAGTGCTCACCACACATCTATATAAGTTCTGTGGGGGGTCTAGTGTCCAAAATGGGGTCATTTGTGGGGAGTTTCAATAGCTTAGGTACATCAGGGGCTCTCCAAACGCACATGACACCTGCAGACCATTCCATCAAAGTCTGCATTCCAAAACATCACTACTTCCCTTCCGAGCCCCGACATGTGCCCATACAATAGTTTTCTCCCACATATGGGGTATCAGCGTACTCAGAACAAATTGGACAACAACTTTTGCGGTCCAATTTCTCCTGGTACCCTTGGGAAAATAAAAAAAATTGGTGACTAAAAGATAATGATTGTGGAAAAAATGCAAATTTTTTATTTTCACGCCCGGGCGTCATAAACTTCTGTGAAGCCCTTGGGGGTTCAAAGTTCTCACCACACATCTAGATAAGTTCCTTGGGGGGTCTAGCTTCCAAAATGGTGTCATTTGTGGGGGTTTCCATTGTTTTGGTACATCAGGGGTTTTCCAATCGCGACATGGTGTCCGATCTCAATTCCAGCCAAAAACGTCAAATGGCGCTGCTTCCCTTCCGAGCTCTGCCATGCGCCCAAATAGTGGTTTACCCCCACATGTTGGTATCAGCATACTCAGGACAAATTGCACAATAACTTTTAGGGTCATGATACCCATGAGAAAATAAAAATTGGGGGTGAAAAGATCATATTTGTGGAAAAAATATGATTTTTTAATTGTACCGCTGTACGTTATAAACTTCTGTAAAGCCCTTGTGAGTTCAAAGTTCTCAACACATATCTAGATAAGTTCCTTAGGGGGTTTAGTTTCCAAAATGGTGTCATTTGTGGGGGGTTTCCACTGTTTTGGTACATCAGGGGTTTTCCAATCGCGACATGGTGTCCAATCTCAATTCCAGCCAAAAACGTCAAATGGCGTTGCTTCCCTTCCGAGCTCTGCCATGCGCCCAAATAGTGGTTTACCCCCACATGTGGGGTATCAGCGTACTCAGGACAAATTGCACAATAACTTTTGCTGTCCAATTTCTCCTGTTACCCTTGGTAAAATAAAAAAAATTGAGCCTGAAGTATTTTTTTTGTGAAAAAAAGTTAGATGTTCATTTTTTTAAAATATTCAAAAATTTCCTGTGATGCCCCTAAAGGGTTAATAAACTTCTTGAATGTGGTTTTGAGCACCTGAAGGGGTGCAGTTTTTAGAATGGTGTCACTTTTGGGTATTTTCTATCACATAGACCCCTCAAAGTGGCTTCAAATGTGATGTTGTCCGTAAAAATAAAAAGGTGTTGCAAAAATGAGAAATCGCTGGTCAATTTTTAACCCTTATAACTTCCTAACAAAAAAAAATTATGGTTCCAAAATTGTGCTGATGTAAAGTAAACATGTGGGAAATGTTAATTGTCAAGTTTTTTGTGTGCCGTATCTCTGTGATTTAAGGGCATAAAAATTCAAAGTTGGAAAATTGCAAAATGTTCACAATTTTTGCCAAATTTTCATCTTTTTCACAAAAAAACGCAAGTTATTTGAATGAAATTTTACCACTGTCATGAAGTACAATATGTCATGAGAAAACATTGTCAGAATCACCGGGATCCATGGAAGCGTTCCAGAGTTATGACCTCATAAAGGGACAGTGGTCAGAATTGTAAAAATTGTCCCGGTCATGAACGTGCAAACCACCCTTGGGGGTGAAGGGGTTAATGCAAGAATACGCAACCCAGACACCACACAAGACAGTGGTGCTGGCTGCGTGTCAGTTGTGCAGTACCGTGCGTGCGTACTATTCACTGTGAACACAGCACCGCAACAGCACAAACTGCCCTGAGTTTTAAGGCAAAAATACGCACCCAAGACACCACACAAGACCGCGGTGCTGGCTGCCTGTCAGTTATGCAGTACCGTGCGTGCATCCTATTCGCTGTGAACACAGCATCGCAACAGCACAAAAAAAACTGCCCTGAGGTTTAAGGCAAGAAAACACACCCCAGACACCACACAAGACAGCGGTGCTGGTTGCATGTCAGTTGTGCAGTACCGTGCGTGCGTAGTATTCGCTGTGAACACAGCACCGCAACAGCACAAAAAATGGCCCTGCAGGGGTAAAACTGACCCCAAAAAAAGCTAGGAAAATGGTCACTACTCAGTCCCTGACCTTATACTTTCAGCTCTGAAAAGAGCTTTTGGGTTTCACAGAGGATTTCTGGATGATTTGCACCAAAAAACACAACTCTCCCAAGCAGCTGCTCACACTTTTACTTCACTAGCTGTGTTCTGCAATGCAATGTGCAGAAAATGGTGGCGGCAGGGCTTAGTGCCAGGCTATGATGAGTCATATCCTAAGATGACGCTGGGCGGCCAGCCAATTACAGTAATGGTGCCCACAACCAAGACGGGTGCGACATTACTGTGTTTGGCAACTGCTGGGTGGGAGAACCGAATAGTGCGAGGCGAGTAGTGAAATGCTCGCTATGTACCGATTACCGTGAGTACCGCATTACTCGCCAAGTACCGAATACCCACGAATATGCTCGCTCATCCCTACTGATGGCCCAATTGCTGACCACTAGTAATGGGCGGGCACCAGGATGTTCGAGATCCGGCAGGTTCGGCCAAACAGTGACAAAAAGTTTGGGTTCGGGTACCAGAACAGTACACGGACTGTTATGAATGGGTCACCGAGGAGAAAAAAGCAAAGCAAGCTAAGTCACAGAAAACCAGAGAGGTTGGTAACTAGAAAGATTGCTGATCCCTGATCTTACCACACAACATTCCAACTCGGATGCCAGTGTCCGAAAACGGACGGCATACTGGCTAACCGAGAGTGACCCCTGAGTAAGGGCGAGTAGCTGCAGGGACGTATCATGCGTGACCCGAGGACCGAGAAAAACTTGCCTGATGGCAGTCAGCAAGTTAGCCGCGGACCGAATCTCGGGGTCACCACGCTCCCACAGAGGCGTAGCCCATTCCAGCGCCTTGCCCGACAGTAGGGAGATGACAAAAGCCACCTTAGCCCGCTCCGTAGGGAATTGCGCAGCCAGCAGCTCTAGGTGTATCGAGCACTGACTGATAAAACACCTACAGGAGGCGCCATCCCCAGCATATTTATCGGGCAACGGGAGGCGGGTAACTGTCGGCGCAAGGGCGGACATGGACATACGCCCTACCGCGTCCGTAAGTACCTGGATGGCAGCATCTGTAGCCTGCGCAGCTGCGAGAGACCTCTCAAGGGTAGCAAGACGAGCCTCGAGCTGACGCACAAGCTGTAACAGCTGCTGCTGATCCGCCATCTCTAGCCAGACCCAGGCACTAGTATTATGTTATCAGTGGCGGAAGGCACTAAAAAAAATAATTAAAGTGCCTTCGCCACTCGGGGTCCACCATGCGGCAGATGGCAAAACCGCTGCTAAGGGAGGCAGTGCACTACAGCGGTAGTGTGCACAGGGTTCTAAATCACCC
The DNA here is from genome assembly GCF_039654945.1 of Dendrobates tinctorius. NCBI lineage: Eukaryota > Metazoa > Chordata > Amphibia > Anura > Dendrobatidae > Dendrobates > Dendrobates tinctorius. Next base: position 15,387,541 of record NW_027361705.1, on the reverse strand, counting down.
AAGTGCAAAAGAGGCAGTCTCTGTTATGGGACACAGAGCTGCACAGAAAAATAATAAAGAAAAGGTAACGCTGAGCCTGTTAAACGCACATTAACACAGCGGCACACGTACGGTAGCTGAGCACACGAGTAGTTAAAGTTGCACTACAACCAAACGGACGTACCGTGAATGAGCGTGTGCACGGCGTCGCAACTGCGAACGCCACAGAAGTCTGCAACCGCAATAACGCAAGCGCGATGCAGGACGCTTTGCTGCTGAGATGGCTGAAGCTTGAGCGCGCTGGCGCTAGCGCTGCTACTGGCTGACCCAATCACTCACACACTCGTAATAACCGAGGGAAGGGGTTTCATAATAAGTCATCCACCAGACCAAGCATCCATCAACAAGCCAGAAAATACTAGCGCATGGCATAACGGCCATGCACACTTTTTATAGTGACCGGGACCTTCCGGAAATCTCCAGAGAACTGAGCTGAACCAATGAAATCAGGAGCAGGACCTGAGCACCTGACTCCTGAACTCCAATGGGAGCTCATTCCAGGAGCATGCTCACAAGCTGGCAGAAAGGACTTAGCCTCTGGAGATGAATGTGAGAATCTGGATCTCTGCATTAGTATGGCAGGACACAGATTCCTAACAGAAAGATTCCATTGAGAAACCCCTTGATGACTGCAACAGTAGCGAAGAAAATTTGTCGTTGTACCGTGGGTCTAGAAAGGTGGCCAACCAGTATAGGTTGCTACTGAAAATGTGGATTACGCGAGGGTCGTGGCACAGAAAGTCAGATATGAAGTGTGCCATGTGTGCCAAGCTGCAAAGAGGCAAATGTTCTATGACCAGTGAAGGAGGAACAATACCCATTCTCTCCTCACACTGACTCTCCTCCTCCACCTCCTCCTCTTCAGCCCACCCATGCTGGACAGACATGAAGCTGGGGTTGGGATTCCCCTCTGTAGCATGAGGTGTCCCTTCGGTACTACTGAAAATGAAGTCCTCTCCCTCCTCATTTCAGCATCATCTTCATCCCCCAATGTTACCTGATGATATTGGCTGGGCTGGGTAGGATCACCCATTGTGAAATCTTGCTCCTTACCCAGCTGCTGGGCATGCAAAGATTCCGTTTTTTGATTCTGCAGCAATTTTTTTTAGCAAACATAGCATAGGGATGGTAACGCTGATATTAGCCTGATCACCGCTCACAAGCTTGGTGCAGTACTCAAAGTTATCAAGCACCTCAAAAATATCAGCGATTCACACCCACTCGACAGTTGTTATGTGTCTTGGCTGAGTCTCAGTGTGATGGGCATGTTTAAGCTGGTATTCAGAAAGTGCCCTCTGCTGCTCACTTACCCTTACCCTTGTCTGTTGTAAGATGGACCTTCCTGGTTACGGCATTGGTGAGAGCATGGTTTAGATTGTTTAATGCTAGTTTCACACTAGCGTTCGTGGGCGCAGCACAGGGCCGCCTTTAAGCCCCGCCACTGGCCACGCCCCTCCAGTCAGTTCCTCCTCTGATCGCATGAGGCTGCATGCGATCAGCGTATCCTTTATTTAGCGTTGGATACGCTGATTGTGCGCTGACCATGCACTGGTCTGATTTTACTGGCGCTGCGCCCTTTTGGCGCTGCACCCAGAGCACAAAAATGCAACACAGCGCGTTTTTGTGCTCTGGGTGCAGCACCAAAAGGGCGCAGTGCCAGCAAAATCAGACCAGCGCATGGTCAGCGCACGATCAGCGTATCCAACGCTAAATATAGGATCCGCTGATCGCATGCAGCCTCATGCGATCAGAGGAGGAACTGACCAGAGGGGGCATGGCTGGGGCGGGGCTTAGCGGCGGCCCTGTGCTGCACCCATGAACGCTTGTGTGAAACTAGCCTAAGTCATGCTGGTGTAACGCGTGGGCGGCACACTGGGAAAAATAGTGTCGGCTGGAAACCAAGTATCGTGGGGCAGCCACAGCCAAAAGATCACGGAAAGACTGTGTCCCAACAAGCCTAAACGGCAACATCTCCATGGCTAGCAACTTGGCAATATGCGCGTTCAGTATTTGCGCTTGTGGGTGCGTGGCTTGGTGTTTACGCATCCTTTCATACATCTGGGGCACGGACAATTGAGCGCTACCCTGGGACAAACAAGTGGATGAGCTTGTTGTGGCCTGTGTCTGTGCAACCATAGCTTGTGAGCAAGAGGTATGATGATCACCTGCTTCCTGCCCAGCAGATTGGAAAGGACGTATCACAGGCGACATAGCAGTGGTTTGACCCACAGTCGCCGGCACTGATTTGGTACCCTGCTGTTCAGCCCACTGACTAGGATGCTTGGCTGCCATGTGTTTCCGCATACTGGTGGTGCTTTGGTTGCCTTTGCCCTGCCCTCTACTCAGCTTCCTATGGCAGAAGCTACAGATGACAACATTTGGTTCAGAAGAACTATTGGAAAAAATGTCCAGACAGCGGCTGAACGCACCCTTGCCTTGACTTGGGGCACAGAGGGATTGCTCTTGGCAACAGTTGACACACTTAGCACTCTGCTCAAACCAGTAGCCCTTGGTGCCTTTGTTGGTGCAAAGTATCCACCTTCATCCTCTGTGCTGCTGTGCTGGCTATGCGTGCCAACGGTCCAGGTCGGATCAGTGGTCTCATCATTGACCACCTCGTCGTCCATGTCATCCTCCTTCCGTATTGATATTGGCGACTTGTCAGATGGCAACTGTGTGTCATCACCATCAGCCTCCACCTCTTCACCCAGTATATCACGTGGATGAAAGTGGCTTTCTTCTGGCCGTGGGGTTTCAATTATTTGGGCATCATGAACAGACGATACCTTTTCATGTTACTCTTCAATGTCGTGCGGTGAGAGGCCAGAGGCAATGCAAGGAAATGGATCAAACAGATCCTCGGAGTGACCAAGGTTGGGGTCAAATGTTTCCTGTGACTCCTGACCGGGTGATGAACTAGGAACAGGTTGAGAATAGGATAACCCAGCGTTATCTGTATGGACAGTAGACTGTTTTGCCATGGACGATTGGGTGCTGCTAGAACATTTCGTTGAGGCCTTATCAGCCATCCAAGACAGTATCTGCTCTTGTTCTTCTGGCTTCCAGGCCCGTTCATGTTCCAGACCGGGAAATTTCGCCAGGAAGCTAGATGTATCAACCTTCTTCGATCTCCCAGACTCTGTGCCTTGTTGGGCACCAACGACCCCACGTCCACGTCCCTGTCCTTTCACAACAGCCTTTTTAGGAATTTTGGATTTTTCTGCCATAGTTGCAGATGTTCAGATGCAGATATTGGGGAAAAAGGAGCATTTAGTGCTTTGTGGAAGGTAGCACTACAGCCTAGTACTGCTTTGTGTTTTACAAACAGCACCGCAACAGCACAAAAAAACTGCCCTGAGGTTTAAGGTGAGATTACGCACCCCAGACACCACACAAGACAGTGGTGCTGGCTGCGTGTCAGTTGTGCAGTACCGTGCGTGCATACTATTCACTGTGAGCACAGCACCGCAACAGCACAAAAAACTGTCTTAAGGTTTAAGGCAAGAATACGCACCCCAGACACCACACAAGACAGCGGTGCTGGCTGCGTGTCAGTTGTGCAGTACCATGCGTGCTATTCGCTATTCGCTGTGAACACAGCACCGCAACAGCTCAAAAAAGCTGCCCTGAGGTTTAACCCCTTTCTGACATCAGACATACTATCCCATCCATGGGACCCGGGACCCCATGCCCATGGACGGGATAGTACATCTAGCGCAATCAGCGGCGCCCACGTGGTGAGCGCCGCTGATCGCGGCCGGGTGTCAGCTGATTATCACGGACCGCCCCCGACACGTTAACCCCTTGCACACCACGATCAAACGTGATCGCGGTGTACCGGGGGTTAAAGGGAAGCATCGGCAGGGAGGGGGCTCCCTCCGTGCTTCCCTGAGCCCCCCACAGCAGCGCAATGTGCAGTGATGTGTGATGTGACAGATCAGCGATCTGTCACAGGACAGTGATATCCCACCTGGGACTATGTAATAAAGTTAAAAAAAAGTGTTAAAATAATTTAAAAAAAATCGCCAAATAAATTAGAAAAAAAAAAATATTCCCCCAATAAATCCATTTTTTGGAAATAAAGCAAAAAAAAACAATAAAAGTACACATATTAGGTATCGCCGCTTCCGTAACGACCTGCTCTATAAAACTGTCCCATTAGTTAACCCCTTTGGAGAACCCCTTAAAAAATAAAAATAAAAAACGAAGCAAAAAATAATGATTTATTATCATACTGCCAAACATAAAGTGCAATAACGCGCGATTAAAAAGACGCATGTAAATATTCATGGTACTGCTGAAAACGTCACCTTGTCCCGCAAAAAACGAGCTGCCATACAGCATCATCAGTGAAAAAATAAAAAAGTTACAGCTCGCAGAATAAAGCGATGCAAAAATAATTATTTTTTATATAAAATAGTTTTCATTGCATAAAAACGACAAAACATAAAAAAAGACCTAAATGAGGTATCGCTGTAACCGTACTGACCCGAAGAATAAAACCAATTTATGAATTTTACCGCACGCGGAATGGTGTAAACGCACCCCCCCAAAAGAAATTCATGAAACGCTGGTTTTCGTTCATTCTGCGTCCCAAAAATCGGAATAAAAAGCGATCAAATAATGTCATGTGCCCGAAAATGGGACGAGTAAAAACGTCAACTCGTCCCGCAAAAAATAAGACCTCACATGACTCAGTGGGTCAAAATACGGAAAAATTATAGCTCTCAATATGTTGTGATGCAAAAACTATTCTTACAATAAAAAGCGTCTTTTAGCGTATGACAGCTGCCAAACATAAAAACCCACTATAAATAGTAAATCAAACCCCCCGTTATCACCCCCTTAGTTAGGGAAAAATAATAAAATCAAAGGAAAATGTATTTATTTCCATTTTCCCATTAGGGTTAGGGTTAGAGCTAGGGTTAGGGCCAGGGCTAGGGTTAGGGTTAGGGCTAGGGCTAGGGCTAGGGTTAGGGCTAGGGCTAGTGCTAGGGTTAGGGCTAGGGTTAGGGCTGAGATTAGGGTTCGGGGTGTGTTGGGGTTCGGGTTGGAGTTAGAATTGGGGGTTTCCACTGTTTGGGCACATCAGGTGCTCTCCCAAGGCAACATGGCGTCTGATCTCAATTCCAGCCATTTCTGAGTTGAAAAAGTCAAATGGTGCTCCTTTCCTTCCAAGCTCTGCCATGCACCCAAACAGTGTTTTACCCCCACATATAGGGTATCAGCCTACTCAGGACAAATTGCAAAACAACTTTTGGGGTCCAATTTCTCCTGTTACCCTTAGGAAAATAAAAAATTGGGGGCAAAAATATAATGTTTGTGGAAAAAAATGATTTTTTTATTTTCACGCCCGGGCGTTATAAACTTCTGTGAAGCACTTGTGGGTTCAAAGTGCTCACCACACATCTAGATAAGTTCCGTGGGGGGTCTAGTGTCCAAAATGGGGACACTTGTGGGGAGTTTCAATAGTTTAGGTACATCAGGGGCTCTCCAAACGCACATGACACCCGCAGACCATTCCATCAAAGTCTGCATTCCAAACCGTCACTACTTCCCTTCCGAGCCCCGACGTGTGTCCATACACTTGTTTTCTCCCACATATGGGGTGTCAGCGTACTCAGGACAAATTGGACAGCAACTTTGGGGGTTCAATTTCTCCTGGTACCCTTGGGAAAATAAAAAAAATGGGGACTAATTGATCATGTTTGTGGAAAAAATACAATTTTTTTATTTTCATGCCCGGGCATTATAAACTTCTGTGAAGCCCTTGGGGGTTCAAAGTGCTCACCACACATCTATATAAGTTCTGTGGGGGGTCTAGTGTCCAAAATGGGGTCATTTGTGGGGAGTTTCAATAGCTTAGGTACATCAGGGGCTCTCCAAACGCACATGACACCTGCAGACCATTCCATCAAAGTCTGCATTCCAAAACATCACTACTTCCCTTCCGAGCCCCGACATGTGCCCATACAATAGTTTTCTCCCACATATGGGGTATCAGCGTACTCAGAACAAATTGGACAACAACTTTTGCGGTCCAATTTCTCCTGGTACCCTTGGGAAAATAAAAAAAATTGGTGACTAAAAGATAATGATTGTGGAAAAAATGCAAATTTTTTATTTTCACGCCCGGGCGTCATAAACTTCTGTGAAGCCCTTGGGGGTTCAAAGTTCTCACCACACATCTAGATAAGTTCCTTGGGGGGTCTAGCTTCCAAAATGGTGTCATTTGTGGGGGTTTCCATTGTTTTGGTACATCAGGGGTTTTCCAATCGCGACATGGTGTCCGATCTCAATTCCAGCCAAAAACGTCAAATGGCGCTGCTTCCCTTCCGAGCTCTGCCATGCGCCCAAATAGTGGTTTACCCCCACATGTGGGTATCAGCATACTCAGGACAAATTGCACAATAACTTTTAGGGTCATGTTACCCATGGGAAAATAAAAATTGGGGGTGAAAAGATCATATTTGTGGAAAAAATATGATTTTTTAATTGTACCGCTGTACGTTATAAACTTCTGTAAAGCCCTTGTGGGTTCAAAGTTCTCAACACATATCTAGATAAGTTCCTTAGGGGGTTTAGTTTCCAAAATGGTGTCATTTGTGGGGGGTTTCCACTGTTTTGGTACATCAGGGGTTTTCCAATCGCGACATGGTGTCCAATCTCAATTCCAGCCAAAAACGTCAAATGGCGCTGCTTCCCTTCCGAGCTCTGCCATGCGCCCAAATAGTGGTTTACCCCCACATGTGGGGTATCAGCGTACTCAGGACAAATTGCACAATAACTTTTGCTGTCCAATTTCTCCTGTTACCCTTGGTAAAATAAAAAAAATTGAGCCTGAAGTATTTTTTTTGTGAAAAAAAGTTAGATGTTCATTTTTTTTAAATATTCAAAAATTTCCTGTGATGCCCCTAAAGGGTTAATAAACTTCTTGAATGTGGTTTTGAGCACCTGAAGGGGTGCAGTTTTTAGAATGGTGTCACTTTTGGGTATTTTCTATCACATAGACCCCTCAAAGTGGCTTCAAATGTGATGTTGTCCGTAAAAATAAAAAGGTGTTGCAAAAATGAGAAATCGCTGGTCAATTTTTAACCCTTATAACTTCCTAACAAAAAAAAATTATGGTTCCAAAATTGTGCTGATTTAAAGTAAACATGTGGGAAATGTTAATTGTCAAGTTTTTTGTGTGCCGTATCTCTGTGATTTAAGGGCATAAAAATTCAAAGTTGGAAAATTGCAAAATGTTCACAATTTTTGCCAAATTTTCATCTTTTTCACAAAAAAACGCAAGTTATTTGAATGAAATTTTACCACTGTCATGAAGTACAATATGTCATGAGAAAACATTGTCAGAATCACCGGGATCCATGGAAGCGTTCCAGAGTTATGACCTCATAATGGGACAGTGGTCAGAATTGTAAAAATTGGCCCGGTCATGAACGTGCAAACCACCCTTGGGGGTGAAGGGGTTAATGCAAGAATACGCAACCCAGACACCACACAAGACAGTGGTGCTGGCTGCGTGTCAGTTGTGCAGTACCGTGCGTGCGTACTATTCACTGTGAACACAGCACCGCAACAGCACAAACTGCCCTGAGTTTTAAGGCAAAAATACGCACCCAAGACACCACACAAGACCGCGGTGCTGGCTGCCTGTCAGTTGTGCAGTACCATGCGTGCATCCTATTCGCTGTGAACACAGCATCGCAACACCACAAAAAAAACTGCCCTGAGGTTTAAGGCAAGAAAACATACCCCAGACACCACACAAGACAGCGGTGCTGGTTGCATGTCAGTTGTGCAGTACCGTGCGTGCGTAGTATTCGCTGTGAACACAGCACCGCAACAGCACAAAAAAATGGCCCTGCAGGGGTAAAACTGACCCCAAAAAAAGCTAGGAAAATGGTCACTACTCAGTCCCTGACCTTATACTTTCAGCTCTGAAAAGAGCTTTTGGGTTTCACAGAGGATTTCTGGATGATTTGCACCAAAAAACACAACTCTCCCAAGCAGCTGCTCACACTTTTACTTCACTAGCTGTGTTCTGCAATGCAATGTGCAGAAAATGGTGGCGGCATGGCTTAGTGCCAGGCTATGATGAGTCATATCCTAAGATGACGCTGGGCGGCCAGCCAATTACAGTAATGGTGCCCACAACCAAGACGGGTGCGACATTACTGTGTTTTGCAACTGCTGGGTGGGAGAACCGAATAGTGCGAGGCGAGTAGTGAAATGCTCGCTATGTACCGATTACCGTGAGTACCGCATTACTCGCCAAGTACCGAATACCCACGAATATGCTCGCTCATCCCTACTGATGGCCCAATTGCTGACCACTAGTAATGGGCGGGCACCAGGATGTTCGAGATCCGGCAGGTTCGGCCAAACAGTGACAAAAAGTTTGGGTTCGGGTACCAGAACAGTACACGGACTGTTATGAATGGGTCACCGAGGAGAAAAAAGCAAAGCAAGCTAAGTCACAGAAAACCAGAGAGGTTGGTAACTAGAAAGATTGCTGATCCCTGATCTTACCACACAACATTCCAACTCGGATGCCAGTGTCCGAAAACGGACGGCATACTGGCTAACCGAGAGTGACCCCTGAGTAAGGGCGAGTAGCTGCAGGGACGTATCATGCGTGACCCGAGGACCGAGAAAAACTTGCCTGATGGCAGTCAGCAAGTTAGCCGCGGACCGAATCTCGGGGTCACCACGCTCCCACAGAGGCGTAGCCCATTCCAGCGCCTTGCCCGACAGTAGGGAGATGACAAAAGCCACCTTAGCCCGCTCCGTAGGGAATTGCGCAGCCAGCAGCTCTAGGTGTATCGAGCACTGACTGATAAAACACCTACAGGAGGCGCCATCCCCAGCATATTTATCGGGCAACGGGAGGCGGGTAACTGTCGGCGCAAGGGCGGACATGGACATACGCCCTACCGCGTCCGTAAGTACCTGGATGGCAGCATCTGTAGCCTGCGCAGCTGCGAGAGACCTCTCAAGGGTAGCAAGACAAGCCTCGAGCTGATGCACAAGCTGTAACAGCTGCTGCTGATCCGCCATCTCTAGCCAGACCCAGGCACTAGTATTATGTTATGAGTGGCGGAAGGCACTAAAAAAAATAATTAAAGTGCCTTCGCCACTCGGGGTCCACCATGCGGCAGATGGCAAAACCGCTGCTAAAGGAGGCAGTGCACTACAGCGGTAGTGTGCACAGGGTTCTAAATCACCCAAGTGCAAAAGAGGCAGTCTCTGTTATGGGACACAGAGCTGCACAGAAAAATAATAAAGAAAAGGTAACACTGAGCCTGTTAAACGCACATTAACACAGCGGCACACGTACGGTAGCTGAGCACACGAGTAGTTAAAGTTGCACTACAACCAAACGGACGTACCGTGAATGAGCGTGTGCACGGCGTCGCAACTGCGAACGCCACAGAAGTCTGCAACCGCAATAACGCAAGCGCGATGCAGGACGCTTTGCTGCTGAGATGGCTGAAGCTTGAGCGCGCTGGCGCTAGCGCTGCTACTGGCTGACCCAATCACTCACACACTCGTAATAACCGAGGGAAGGGGTTTCATAATAAGTCATCCACCAGACCAAGCATCCATCAACAAGCCAGAAAATACTAGCGCATGGCATAACGGCCATGCACACTTTTTATAGTGACCGGGACCTTCCGGAAATCTCCAGAGAACTGAGCTGAACCAATGAAGTCAGGAGCAGGACCTGAGCACCTGACTCCTGAACTCCAATGGGAGCTCATTCCAGGAGCATGCTCACAAGCTGGCAGAAAGGACTTAGCCTCTGGAGATGAATGTGAGAATCTGGATCTCTGCATTAGTATGGCAGGACACAGATTCCTAACAGAAAGATTCCATTGAGAAACCCCTTGATGACTGCAACAGTAGCGAAGAAAATTTGTCGTTGTACCGTGGGTCTAGAAAGGTGGCCAACCAGTATAGGTTGCTACTGAAAATGTGGATTACGCGAGGGTCGTGGCACAGAAAGTCAGATATGAAGTGTGCCATGTGTGCCAAGCTGCAAAGAGGCAAATGTTCTATGACCAGTGAAGGAGGAACAATACCCATTCTCTCCTCACACTGACTCTCCTCCTCCACCTCCTCCTCTTCAGCCCACCCATGCTGGACAGACATGAAGCTGGGGTTGGGATTCCCCTCTGTAGCATGAGGTGTCCCTTCGGTACTACTGAAAATGAAGTCCTCTCCCTCCTCATTTCAGCATCATCTTCATCCCCCAATGTTACCTGATGATATTGGCTGGGCTGGGTAGGATCACCCATTGTGAAATCTTGCTCCTTACCCAGCTGCTGGGCATGCAAAGATTCCGTTTTTTGATTCTGCAGCAATTTTTTTTAGCAAACATAGCATAGGGATGGTAACGCTGATATTAGCCTGATCACCGCTCACAAGCTTGGTGCAGTACTCAAAGTTATCAAGCACCTCAAAAATATCAGCGATTCACACCCACTCGACAGTTGTTATGTGTCTTGGCTGAGTCTCAGTGTGATGGGCATGTTTAAGCTGGTATTCAGAAAGTGCCCTCTGCTGCTCACTTACCCTTACCCTTGTCTGTTGTAAGATGGACCTTCCTGGTTACGGCGTTGGTGAGAGCATGGTTTAGATTGTTTAATGCTAGTTTCACACTAGCGTTCGTGGGCGCAGCACAGGGCCGCCTTTAAGCCCCGCCACTGGCCACGCCCCTCCAGTCAGTTCCTCCTCTGATCGCATGAGGCTGCATGCGATCAGCGTATCCTTTATTTAGCGTTGGATACGCTGATTGTGCGCTGACCATGCACTGGTCTGATTTTACTGGCGCTGCGCCCTTTTGGCGCTGCACCCAGAGCACAAAAATGCAACACAGCGCGTTTTTGTGCTCTGGGTGCAGCACCAAAAGGGCGCAGTGCCAGCAAAATCAGACCAGCGCATGGTCAGCGCACGATCAGTGTATCCATCGCTAAATATAGGATCCGCTGATCGCATGCAGCCTCATGCAATCAGAGGAGGAACTGACCAGAGGGGGCATGGCTGGGGCGGGGCTTAGCGGCGGCCCTGTGCTGCACCCACGAACGCTTGTGTGAAACTAGCCTAAGTCATGCTGGTGTAACGCGTGGGCGGCACACCGGGAAAAATAGTGTCGGCTGGAAACCAAGTATCGTGGGGCAGCCACAGCCAAAAGATCACGGAAAGACTGTGTCCCAACAAGCCTAAACGGCAACATCTCCATGGCTAGCAACTTGGCAATATGCGCGTTCAGTATTTGCGCTTGTGGGTGCGTGGCTTGGTGTTTACGTATCCTTTCATACATCTGGGGCACGGACAATTGAGCGCTACCCTGGGACAAACAAGTGGATGAGCTTGTTGTGGCCTGTGTCTGTGCAACCATAGCTTGTGAGCAAGAGGTATGATGATCACCTGCTTCCTGCCCAGCAAATTGGAAAGGACGTATCACAGGCGACATAGCAGTGGTTTGACCCAAAGTCGCCGGCACTGATTTGGTACCCTGCTGTTCAGCCCACTGACTAGGATGCTTGGCTGCCATGTGTTTCCGCATACTGGTGGTGCTTTGGTTGCCTTTGCCCTGCCCTCTACTCAGCTTCCTATGGCAGAAGCTACAGATGACAACATTTGGTTCAGAAGAACTATTGGAAAAAATGTCCAGACAGCGGCTGAACGCACCCTTGCCTTGACTTGGGGCACAGAGGGATTGCTCTTGGCAACAGTTGACACACTTAGCACTCTGCTCAAACCAGTAGCCCTTGGTGCCTTTGTTGGTGCAAAGTATCCACCTTCATCCTCTGTGCTGCTGTGCTGGCTATGCGTGCCAACGGTCCAGGTCGGATCAGTGGTCTCATCATTGACCACCTCGTCGTCCATGTCATCCTCCTTCCGTATTGATATTGGCGACTTGTCAGATGGCAACTGTGTGTCATCACCATCAGCCTCCACCTCTTCACCCAGTATATCACGTGGATGAAAGTGGCTTTCTTCTGGCCGTGGGGTTTCAATTATTTGGGCATCATGAACAGACGATACCTTTTCATGTTACTCTTCAATGTCGTGCGGTGAGAGGCCAGAGGCAATGCAAGGAAATGGATCAAACAGATCCTCGGAGTGACCAAGGTTGGGGTCAAATGTTTCCTGTGACTCCTGACCGGGTGATGAACTAGGAACAGGTTGAGAATACGATAACCCAGCGTTATCTGTATGGACAGTAGACTGTTTTGCCATGGACGATTGGGTGCTGCTAGAACATTTCGTTGAGGCCTTATCAGCCATCCAAGACAGTATCTGCTCTTGTTCTTCTGGCTTCCAGGCCCATTCATGTTCCAGACCGGGAAATTTCGCCAGGAAGCTAGATGTATCGACCTTCTTCGATCTCCCAGACTCTGTGCCTTGTTGGGCACCAACGACCCCACGTCCACGTCCCTGTCCTTTCACAACAGCCTTTTTAGGAATTTTGGATTTTTCTGCCATAGTTGCAGATGTTCAGATGCAGATATTGGGGAAAAAGGAGCATTTAGTGCTTTGTGGAAGGTAGCACTACAGCCTAGTACTGCTTTGTGTTTTACAAACAGCACCGCAACAGCACAAAAAAACTGCCCTGAGGTTTAAGGTGAGATTACGCACCCCAGACACCACACAAGACAGTGGTGCTGGCTGCGTGTCAGTTGTGCAGTACCGTGCGTGCATACTATTCACTGTGAGCACAGCACCGCAACAGCACAAAAAACTGTCTTAAGGTTTAAGGCAAGAATACGCACCCCAGACACCACACAAGACAGCGGTGCTGGCTGCGTGTCAGTTGTGCAGTACCATGCGTGCTATTCGCTATTCGCTGTGAACACAGCACCGCAACAGCTCAAAAAAGCTGCCCTGAGGTTTAACCCCTTTCTGACATCAGACGTACTATCCCGTCCATGGGACCCGGGACCCCATGCCCATGGACGGGATAGTACATCTAGCGCAATCAGCGGCGCCCACGTGGTGAGCGCCGCTGATCGCGGCCGGGTGTCAGCTGATTATCACGGACCGCCCCCGACACGTTAACCCCTTGCACACCACGATCAAACGTGATCGCGGTGTACCGGGGGTTAAAGGGAAGCATCGGCAGGGAGGGGGCTCCCTCCGTGCTTCCCTGAGCCCCCCACAGCAGCGCAATGTGCAGTGATGTGTGATGTGACAGATCAGCGATCTGTCACAGGACAGTGATGTCCCACCTGGGACTATGTAATAAAGTTAAAAAAAAAGTGTTAAAATAATTTTAAAAAAATCGCCAAATAAATTAGAAAAAAAAAATATTCCCCCAATAAATCAATTTTTTGGAAATAAAGCAAAAAAAAACAATAAAAGTACACATATTAGGTATCGCCGCTTCCGTAACGACCTGCTCTATAAAACTGTCCCATTAGTTAACCCCTTTGGAGAACCCCTTAAAAAATAAAAATAAAAAACGAAGCAAAAAATAATGATTTATTATCATACCGCCAAACATAAAGTGCAATAACGCGCGATTAAAAAGACGCATGTAAATATTCATGGTAATGCTGAAAACGTCATCTTGTCCCGCAAAAAACGAGCTGCCATACAGCATCATCAGTGAAAAAATAAAAAAGTTACAGCTCGCAGAATAAAGCGATGCAAAAATAATTATTTTTTATATAAAATAGTTTTCATTGCATAAAACCGACAAAACATAAAAAAAGACCTAAGTGAGGTATCGCTGTAACCGTACTGACCCGAAGAATAAAACCAATTTATGAATTTTACCGCACGCGGAATGGTGTAAACGCACCCCCCCCAAAAGAAATTCATGAAACGCTGGTTTTCGTTCATTCTGCGTCCCAAAAATCGGAATAAAAAGCTATCAAATAATGTCATGTGCCCGAAAATGGTACGAGTAAAAACGTCAACTCGTCCCGCAAAAAATAAGACCTCACATGACTCAGTGAGTCAAAATACGGAAAAATTATAGCTCTCAATATGTTGTGATGCAAAAACTATTCTTACAATAAAAAGCGTCTTTTAGCGTATGACAGCTGCCAAACATAAAAACCCACTATAAATAGTAAATCAAACCCCCCGTTATCACCCCCTTAGTTAGGGAAAAATAATAAAATCAAAGGAAAATGTATTTATTTCCATTTTCCCATTAGGGTTAGGGTTAGAGCTAGGGTTAGGGCCAGGGCTAGGGTTAGGGTTAGGGCTAGGGCTAGGGCTAGGGTTAGGGCTAGGGCTAGTGCTAGGGTTAGGGCTAGGGTTAGGGCTGAGATTAGGGTTCGGGGTGTGTTGGGGTTCGGGTTGGAGTTAGAATTGGGGGTTTCCACTGTTTGGGCACATCAGGTGCTCTCCAAAGGCAACATGGCGTCTGATCTCAATTCCAGCCATTTCTGAGTTGAAAAAGTCAAATGGTGCTCCTTTCCTTCCAAGCTCTGCCATGCACCCAAACAGTGTTTTACCCCCACATATAGGGTATCAGCCTACTCAGGACAAATTGCAAAACAACTTTTGGGGTCCAATTTCTCCTGTTACCCTTAGGAAAATAAAAAATTGGGGGCAAAAATATAATTTTTGTGGAAAAAAATGATTTTTTTATTTTCACGCCCGGGCGTTATAAACTTCTGTGAAGCACTTGTGGGTTCAAAGTGCTCACCACACATCTAGATAAGTTCCGTGGGGGGTCTAGTGTCCAAAATGGGGACACTTGTGGGGAGTTTCAATAGTTTAGGTACATCAGGGGCTCTCCAAACGCACATGACACCCGCAGACCATTCCATCAAAGTCTGCATTCCAAACCGTCACTACTTCCCTTCCGAGCCCCGATGTGTGTCCATACACTTGTTTTCTCCCACATATGGGGTGTCAGCGTACTCAGGACAAATTGGACAGCAACTTTGGGGGTTCAATTTCTCCTGGTACCCTTGGGAAAATAAAAAAATTGGGGACTAATTGATCATGTTTGTGGAAAAAATACAATTTTTTTATTTTCATGCCCGGGCATTATAAACTTCTGTGAAGCCCTTGGGGGTTCAAAGTGCTCACCACACATCTATATAAGTTCTGTGGGGGGTCTAGTGTCCAAAATGGGGTCATTTGTGGGGAGTTTCAATAGCTTAGGTACATCAGGGGCTCTCCAAACGCACATGACACCTGCAGACCATTCCATCAAAGTCTGAATTCCAAAACATCACTACTTCCCTTCCGAGCCCCGACATGTGCCCATACAATAGTTTTCTCCCACATATGGGGTATCAGCGTACTCAGAACAAATTGGACAACAACTTTTGCGGTCGAATTTCTCCTGGTACCCTTGGGAAAATAAAAAAAATTGGTGACTAAAAGATAATGATTGTGGAAAAAATGCAAATTTTTTATTTTCACGCCCGGGCGTCATAAACTTCTGTGAAGCCCTTGGGGGTTCAAAGTTCTCACCACACATCTAGATAAGTTCCTTGGGGGGTCTAGCTTCCAAAATGGTGTCATTTGTGGGGGTTTCCATTGTTTTGGTACATCAGGGGTTTTCCAATCGCGACATGGTGTCCGATCTCAATTCCAGCCAAAAACGTCAAATGGCGCTGCTTCCCTTCCGAGCTCTGCCATGCGCCCAAATAGTGGTTTACCCCCACATGTGGGTATCAGCATACTCAGGACAAATTGTACAATAACTTTTAGGGTCATGTTACCCATGGGAAAATAAAAATTGGGGGTGAAAAGATCATATTTGTGGAAAAAATATGATTTTTTAATTGTACCGCTGTACGTTATAAACTTCTGTAAAGCCCTTGTGGGTTCAAAGTTCTCAACACATATCTAGATAAGTTCCTTAGGGGGTTTAGTTTCCAAAATGGTGTCATTTGTGGGGGGTTTCCACTGTTTTGGTACATCAGGGGTTTTCCAATCGCGACATGGTGTCCAATCTCAATTCCAGCCAAAAACGTCAAATGGCGCTGCTTCCCTTCCGAGCTCTGCCATGCTCCCAAATAGTGGTTTACCCCCACATGTGGGGTATCAGCGTACTCAGGACAAATTGCACAATAACTTTTGCCATCCAATTTCTCCTGTTACCCTTGGTAAAATAAAAAAAATTGAGCCTGAAGTATTTTTTTTGTGAAAAAAAGTTAGATGTTCATTTTTTTTAAATATTCAAAAATTTCCTGTGATGCCCCTAAAGGGTTAATAAACTTCTTGAATGTGGTTTTGAGCACCTGAAGGGGTGCAGTTTTTAGAATGGTGTCACTTTTGGGTATTTTCTATCACATAGACCCCTCAAAGTGGCTTCAAATGTGATGTTGTCCGTAAAAATAAAAAGGTGTTGCAAAAATGAGAAATCGCTGGTCAATTTTTAACCCTTATAACTTCCTAACAAAAAAAAATTATGGTTCCAAAATTGTGCTGATGTAAAGTAAACATGTGGGAAATGTTAATTGTCAAGTTTTTTGTGTGCCGTATCTCTGTGATTTAAGGGCATAAAAATTCAAAGTTGGAAAATTGCAAAATGTTCACAATTTTTGCCAAATTTTCATCTTTTTCACAAAAAAACGCAAGTTATTTGAAAGAAATTTTACCACTGTCATGAAGTACAATATGTCATGAGAAAACATTGTCAGAATCACCGGGATCCATGGAAGCGTTCCAGAGTTATGACCTCATAAAGGGACAGTGGTCAGAATTGTAAAAATTGGCCCGGTCATGAACGTGCAAACCACCCTTGGGGGTGAAGGGGTTAAGGCAAGAATACGCAACCCAGACACCACACAAGACCGGGAAATTTCGCCAGGAAGCTAGATGTATCAACCTTCTTCGATCTCCCAGACTCTGTGCCTTGTTGGGCACCAACGACCCCACGTCCACGTCCCTGTCCTTTCACAACAGCCTTTTTAGGAATTTTGGATTTTTCTGCCATAGTTGCAGATGTTCAGATGCAGATATTGGGGAAAAAGGAGCATTTAGTGCTTTGTGGAAGGTAGCACTACAGCCTAGTACTGCTTTGTGTTTTACAAACAGCACCGCAACAGCACAAAAAAACTGCCCTGAGGTTTAAGGTGAGATTACGCACCCCAGACACCACACAAGACAGTGGTGCTGGCTGCGTGTCAGTTGTGCAGTACCGTGCGTGAGTACTATTCACTGTGAACACAGCACCGCAACAGCACAAACTGCCCTGAGTTTTAAGGCAAAAATACGCACCCAAGACACCACACAAGACCGCGGTGCTGGCTGCCTGTCAGTTATGCAGTACCGTGCGTGCATCCTATTCGCTGTGAACACAGCATCGCAACAGCACAAAAAAAACTGCCCTGAGGTTTAAGGCAAGAAAACACACCCCAGACACCACACAAGACAGCGGTGCTGGTTGCATGTCAGTTGTGCAGTACCGTGCGTGCGTAGTATTCGCTGTGAACACAGCACCGCAACAGCACAAAAAATGGCCCTGCAGGGGTAAAACTGACCCCAAAAAAAGCTAGGAAAATGGTCACTACTCAGTCCCTGACCTTATACTTTCAGCTCTGAAAAGAGCTTTTGGGTTTCACAGAGGATTTCTGGATGATTTGCACCAAAAAACACAACTCTCCCAAGCAGCTGCTCACACTTTTACTTCACTAGCTGTGTTCTGCAATGCAATGTGCAGAAAATGGTGGCGGCATGGCTTAGTGCCAGGCTATGATGAGTCATATCCTAAGATGACGCTGGGCGGCCAGCCAATTACAGTAATGGTGCCCACAACCAAGACGGGTGCGACATTACTGTGTTTGGCAACTGCTGAGTGGGAGAACCGAATAGTGCGAGGCGAGTAGTGAAATGCTCGCTATGTACCGATTACCGTGAGTATCGCATTACTCGCCAAGTACCGAATACCCACGAATATGCTCGCTCATCCCTACTGATGGCCCAATTGCTGACCACTAGTAATGGGCGGGCACCAGGATGTTCGAGATCCGGCAGGTTCGGCCAAACAGTGACAAAAAGTTTGGGTTTGGGTACCAGAACAGTACACGGACTGTTATGAATGGGTCACCGAGGAGAAAAAAGCAAAGCAAGCTAAGTCACAGAAAACCAGAGAGGTTGGTAACTAGAAAGATTGCTGATCCCTGATCTTACCACACAACTAGCAGTAGCCGTGGAGCGTGCCTACGATGTTCCTAGACGCCTCGTCACGGCCGGAGGACTAAATAAGCCTAAAGCAAGAAAAGGGAAAACTAACTGCCCCAGAGCAGACCCCAAAGGAATAGATAACCCCCACACATGTATTGACAGTGAAACAAGATGAAGGCACAAACACAGGCAGGAAAATAGGCTGAGCAAATGATGGGGCCCAAACTAACTAGACAGGAAAGGAAAGGAGAGACACTGTCTGCAACCTGCAAAAAACCCTACAAAAATCATGTCCAACACTTCTGATAGCAAAATTAACCCTGAAGTCACTAGACTTCTCCCACTATATCAGCACTCTGAAATATTCTGAGACAGAGCAAAAAGAGACCGAACTAGTAAGGGACAAAAAGCCAATTGGCAAAATACTGATAAATAAGAGTGGAAATTCAGCACAGCCCCCAGCAGGGGCTGGCTGACCACACCAAAAAACTGAATAGACCAACAAAATCAAGTGTGAACATTAGCAGAAAAACTTAGCTTTAGATGACTGGAACAGAGCTGAAAACCAAGAGCTGACAAGCCAGAAGGAATCACCAGAAACTGAATAGGGCGTTGGCTGTCTTAAATCCATTCTGAGACTCCTGAGATCCTATCGTCATCATCATTCTCAGGTGGCAGATCTCCACAGATTAAATCAGCCTCTCTACCTCCTGTTACCACCAGAGGGAGTCTGGAAGGAGAACTCACAACTGGTGAACCAAAGAATGAACTCACAACAGTACCCCTCCTTGACGAGGGGTCACCGAACCCTCATCCACGCCACCAGGCCGATCAGGATGGGCCCGGTGAAAAGCACGAACCAATCTATTGGCATGAATATTGGAGACAGAGACCCAAGAATTATCCTCCTGGCCATAACCCTTCCATTTGACTGGAGTCTCCGTCTAACCAAACGAGAATCCAATATTTTCTCTACCTCATATTCCACATTGCCTTCAACCAACACAGGGTCAGGAGGTGCTGCCATAGGAACCACTGGCTCAACAAACCTCTTCAACAGAGATTTGTGAAATACGTTATGGATCTTGAACGTAACTGGAGGAGCTAATCGAAACAAAACAGGATTAAGAATTTTCAAAATCTTATAAGGACCGATAAATCTTGGCTTAAATTTAGGAGATGCGACCTTCATAGGAATATTCTTAGACGACAACCAAACCATATCACCCACTTTAAACCGGGGACCAATGGTCCTATGCCGGTTGGAAAATCGCTGGGCCTTTTCCTGAGAGAGTGACAACTTATTCACCACTTGGTCCCATATCTCCTGCATTCTCTTAACCACAGTGTCCACACCTGGGCAGGACGAAGATTCCACTTGCCCTGAAGAGAATTGAGGATGAAACCCAAAATTACAGAAAAAGGGTGACATCAAAGTGGCAGAACTAGCTCTGTTGTTCAGTGCGAATTCGGCCAAGGTCAAAAATGAGACCCAATCATCCTGATCAGCAGATATAAAACATCTCAAATAAGACTCCAAGGTCTGGTTTGTTCTCTCAGTCTGTCCATTGGTCTGGGGACGAAGCGCGGAGGAGAAGGATAACTGAATTCCCAGATTGGAACAAAAGGCTTTCCAGAATCTGGAAACAAACTGGACTCCTCTGTCGGACACAATGTTCTCAGGAATCCCATGTAACCGAACCACCTGTTGTAAAAACAAGGGCACCAAGTCAGCGGAAGATGGCAACTTTGGGAGTGGTACAAGATGGACCATCTTCGAAAATCTATCACAAATCACCCAGATAACAGTCATTCTCTGAGAGACAGGAAGATCAGAAATAAAATCCATCGAGATATGGGTCCATGGCCTCTTGTGCACCAGCAAGGGCATCAGCAACCCACTAGAACGAGAACAGGGTTTTTGACCGAGAACAAGTCCCACAGGACTGTACAAAATTCCTGACGTCGCGAGATAAGGCAGGCCACCAAAAGGACCGACTCACCAAATCTCTAGTACCAAAAATACCTGGATGACCAGCCAATGCGGAGCAATGAATTTCAGACATCACTCTCTTTCTCCACTAGTCAGGAACATACAATTTTCCCATAGGGCAACGCTCAGGTTTATCCTCCTGAAATTTCTCCAGGGCGGTCTCAAATCAGGCGAAATGGCAGAAATAACTACCCCCTCATCTAGGATAGTAGTAGGCTTGGTCACATTAAGAGAATCAGCAAAGAAACTCTTAGAAAGGGCGTCTGCCTTAACATTCTTAGTGCCCGGAAGAAAAGAGACCACAAAATTAAAACGCATGAAAAACAAGGCCCATCTAGCCTGTCTAGGATTCAAGCGTTTGGCCGACTCCAGATAAATCAAATTCTTGTGATCGGGGAGGACCACAACTTGATGTCTAGCTCCCTCCAACCAATGTCTCCACTCCTCAAATGCCCACTTCATGGCCAACAATTCCCGATTCCCCATGTCATAGTTGCGTTCAGATGGGGAGAACTTTCGAGAAAAGAAGGCACAGGGATTCATCTTAGAAGTCACAGGGTCTTTTTGGGACAAAACAGCTCCTGCACTAATCTCAGAAGCATCTACCTCCACCTGAAATGGACGTGAGACATCAGGTTGCCATAAAACTGGAGCTGAAGTAAATCTCTGCTTAAGCTCCTTAAATGCTGAGACAGCCTCAGGAGACCAATTCAGCACATCAGCGCCCTTCTTGGTCAGATCAGTCAGTGGTTTGACAATACCAGAAAAATTACCTATAAATTTGGCAGATCTCCAAAGATCAAATCAGCCTCTCTACCTCCTGTTACCACCAGAGGGAGTCTGGAAGGAGAACTCACAACTGGTGAACCAGAGAATGAACTCACAACAACGGACCTAAACCCGAACCCGGACCCCATTCACTTGAAGGAGGGGCCCGAACATCCAGTATTTGCTGCACTGTGATGTGCATGACAGTGCAGCAAACACCACTTCTTATCAGCTGGGAAATCCTCCCCGCTGGTCAGAGAGCCACGGTTCCCACGCTGTCAAAAGACAGCGGGAACGCTCAGCTGTGATCGGAGGTATAAACTTTACCCTCGGTCACTGGTGTCAGCTGATGGGACAACAGCTCCCATCATCTGACACCTGCTACTGCTTATTATGCCGGGGTCAGACTTGCGAGAAACTCGGACGAGTCTCGCACGTCAAAACCCGGCACTGCTGCAGGCTCTCGGATGGGAGCGTTCAGCTGCATAGAAATACATGCAGCTAAGCGCTCTGATCTGAGTGCCCACAGCAGTGCCAGATATTGACCTGCGAGACTCCTCACAGTTTTTCGCAAGTCTGACTCCGGCTATGCAGTGAGAGCAGGAGTGGCAGATGGGAGTTTTCATTAGCCGCTCCTGTGCTGTAAACTAATAAATTTAAAAAAGCGTGGCTTCCCCTGTATTTTTGTTAACCAGACAGACAAAACTCACAGCTGGGGGCTGCAACCCTCAGCCGTCAGCTTCAGCAATGCTAGTTAGCACGATTAGAGGGGTCCCCATGCTGTTTTTTTAATTATTTAAATAAATAATTTAAAAATTTGCTTAGGCTCCCCCCATTTTTGACAACCAACCTTGCTAAAGCAGACAGCTGGGGGTTGGTATTCTCAGGCTGGTAAGCGGCCATGGATATTGGCCCACCCAGCAAAAATATAGCAGCCTGCAGCTGCCCAGAAAAGGCACAACTATTAGATGCGCCAATTCTGGTGCTTTACCCGGCTCTTCCCAATTGTTCTGTAACGGTGGCAAGTGGGGTAATATTTGTGGGGTTGATGTCAAGTGCATCTCACTAAATTAGAATATCATCAAAAAGTTAATTTAAAGGGAATCTGTCTCCCCAATTTTGGCCTATAAGCCGCGGCCACAGTCATCAGGGGCTTATCTACAGCATTCTGTAATGCTGTAGATAAGTCCCCGATGTAACCTGAAAGAGAAGAAAAACAAGTTAGATTATACTCACCGGGGGGGGGGGCGGGGGCGGGTGCGGTGGGTGTCACGGTCCAGTCCGGCGCCTCCCATCTTCTAGAGATGACGTCCTCCTTCTTACTTCTGCCGCGGCTCCTGCACAGGCATACTTTCTCTGCCCTGTTGAGGGCAGAGTAAAGTACTGCAGTGGGCAGGCGCCCGGACCTCTCTGACCTTTCCTGGCACCTGCGCACTGCAGTACTTTACTCTGCCCTCAACAGGGCAGAGAAAGTATGCCTGTGCAGGAGCCGCGGCAGAAGTAAGAAGGAGGACGTCATCGCATGAAGATGGGAAAACCTGGACTGGACCGTGACACCCACCGCACCCGCCCCCGCCCCCCCCCCGGTGAGTATAATCTAACTTGTTTTTCTTATCTTTCTGGTTATATCGGGGGCTTATCTACAGCATTACAGCTCATAGGCCGAAAATGGGGTGACAGATTCCCTTTAACTCAGTTATTCAATACAAAAAGTGAAACTCATATATTATATAGAGTCACTAGCTGAAGAGCCCGGTGTTGCCTGGGCATAGTAACCAACTGTGGTTAGTTATAACAAATTATAATGATTATATTGCACATAAAAACATTTCACATCATATATTCAACACTACAGATTTGCAACACAAATTAACTAAACAATTACCCAAGTATTGATAGTATTTTATTTTCAACTCATTCAAGAGCCTTTTGATAAACAACATGTGTATCTGTGTATCTAACCCTATCCTGTGTGATACTGACTGCTGAGCTGTGTATCTAAACCTATTGTGTGTTACTGACTGCTCAGCCGTTTATCTAATCCTATCCTGTGTGATACCGTCTGCTGAGCTGTGTATCTAATCCTATCCTGTGTGATACTGTCTGCTGAGCTGTGTATCTAATCATATCCTGTGTGATACTGACTGCTGAGCCGTGTATCTAATCCTATCCTGTGTGATACTGTGTGCTGAGCCGTGTATCTAATCCTATCCTGTGTGATACTTTCTGAAGAGCTGTGTATCTAATCCTATTGTGTGTTACTGACTGCTCAGCCATGTATCTAATCCTCTCCTGTGTGATACTGACCGCTGAGCCATGTATCTAACCCTATCCTGTGTGATACTGACTGCTGAGCTGTGTATCTAATCCTATCCTGTGTGATACTGACTGCTGAGCAGTGTATCTAATCCTATCCTGTGTGATACCGCCTGCTGAGCCATGTATCTAACCCTATCCTGTGTGATACTGACTGCTGAGCCATGTATCTAATCTTATCCTGTGTGATACTGCCTGCTGAGCAGTGTATCTAATCCTATCCTGTGTGATACTGTCTGCTGAGCCGTGTATCTAATCCTATCATGTGTGTTACTGACTGCTGAGATGTGTATCTAATCCTATCCTGTGTGATACCGCCTGCTGAGCCATGTATCTAACCCTATCGTGTGATACTGACTGCTGAGCCGTGTACCTAATTCTATCATGTTTGTTACTGACTGCTCAGCCGTGTATCTAATCCTATCCTGTGTGTTACTGACTGCTCAGCCGTGTATCTTATCCTATCCTGTGTGATACTGACTGCTGAGCTGTGCACCTAATCCTCTCCTGTGTGATACTTTATAAAGAGCTGTGTATCTAATCCTATCGTGTGTTACTGACTGCTCAGCAGTATATCTAATCCTCTCCTGTGTGATACTGACCGCTGAGCCATGTATCTAATCCTATCCTGTGTGATAATGTCTGCTGAGCTGTGTATCTAACCCTATCCTGTGTGATACTGTCTGCTGAACTGTATATCTAACCCTATCCTGTGTGATACTGAGTGCTGAGCAGTGTATCTAATCCTATCCTGTGTGATACCACCTGCTGAGCCATGTATCTAACCCTATCCTGTGTGATACTGACTGCTGAGCCATGTATCTAATCCTATCCTGTGTGATACTGACTGCTGAGCAGTGTATCTAATCCTATCCTGTGTGATACCGCCTGCTGAGCCATGTATCTAACCCTATCCTGTGTGATACTGACTGCTGAGCCGTGTATCTAATCCTATCCTGTGTGATACTGACTGCTGAGCTGTGCACCTAATCCTCTCCTGTGTGATACTTTCTGAAGAGCTGTGTATCTAATCCTATTGTGTGCTACTGACTGCTCAGCCGTGTATCTAATCCTCTCCTGTGTGATACTGACCGCTGAGCCATGTATCTAACCCTATCCTATGTGATACTGACTGCTGAGCCATGTATCTAATCCTATCCTGTGTAATACTGACTGCTGAGCCATGTATCTAATCCTATCCTGTGTGATACTGACTGCTGAGCAGTGTATCTAATCCTATCCTTTGTGATGCCGCCTGCTCAGCCATGTATCTAACCCTATCCTGTGTGATACTGACTGCTGAGCCATGTATCTAATCCTATCCTGTGTGATACTGACTGCTGAGCCGTGTACCTAATTCTATCATGTGTGTTACTGACTGCTCAGCCGTGTATCTAATCCTATCCTGTGTGATACTGACTGCTGAGCCGTGTATCTAACCCTATCCTGTGTGATACTGACTGCTGAGCCATGTACCTAATCCTATCCTGTGTGATACTGACTGCTGAGCTGTGTATCTAATCCTATCCTGTGTGATACTGACTGCTGAACCGTGTACCTAATCCTATCCTGTGTGATACTGACTGCTGAGCCGTGTATCTATTTCTATCCTGTGTGATAATGACTGCTGATCTGTGTATCTAATACTATCCTGTGTGATACTGACTGCTCAGCCGTGTATCTAATCCTATCCTGTGTGATACTGACTGCTGAGCCATGTACCTTATCCTGGGGCCATGTCATTATTTTTCCTTCTTTTAGACCTTTACTGGGCAGCCACGCTGTGGAGTACTTGGATGCATGTGATGGAGCATTGTCCTGCATGAAAATCATGTTTTTCTTGAATGATACCGACTTCTTCCTGTACCACTGCTTGAAGAAGGTGTCTTCCAGAAACTGGCAGTAGGTCTGGAAGTTGAGCTTCACTCCATCCTCCACCCGAAAAGGTCCCACAAGTTCATCTTTGATGATACCAGCCCATACCAGTATAGAATGTGTATGGGCTGGTATCATCAATATAGAATGTAAAAAAAAAAAAAAAAAAACGGTGTTATTCTCACCCTCCGACGTCCCGCGCATCCGTTCCCAGTAATCCTTTGCGAAAATGCCCGCGATGACGTCAGTTCTCGCGGGATCGCGACGTCTCGCGGTCATTCGCGATGACGTCGCGCGAATGACCGCGAGATTTCGCGATCCCGCGAGAACGGACGTCATCGCGAGCATTTTCGCAAAGGACTACTGGGACCGGAGCGTGAAGAGAGGCGGGAAGGCTGCGCGGGACGTCGGAGGGTGAGAATAGCAATATTTTTTATTTTAAATTCTATTTTTTACAGGGATATGGTACCCAAAGCCCGGAGGACAGTCTCCTCTCCTCCGGACCGTGGGTACCATCCGCAAATGTTCTGCTTACTTTCCGCATGTTGTGCACAGCCACTTGTGGGAAGTAAGCGGAACAATGCATTCCTATGGGTGCAGGATCGCCGCGATTCCGCAAATTAATGAGCATGCTGCGGTTTTTACCGCAAAGCGATTCCGCCGCGGTAAAAACCGCAGCATTAGCACAGCATTGCGGAATCCCATAGGAATGCATGGGATGCTTATTTTTCGCGTTTTCGCAGCAAAATCGCGCGGTTAAAACCGCCGCGGAAACGCGAAAAAAATGCAACGTGTGAACTCAGCCTAAGGCTTGTCAGGAGACCTTAGACCCACACTTATGCAAAACCCTACAATTAGCAAAGCTAAGCGTATTGCTCTGAGATTGGCGCCTATCATTCCTTCCCTTATTAACCCAAACCAGGCTGGTTTTGTGCAAGGGCGGACTGCAGCTGACAGCAATAGCAAAGTAATTGATTTGATAGATGTAATAAATAGAAGGGGAACACCAGCGGTAGTAGTGGCCTTAGACGCTGAGAAGGCATTCAACCGAGTGAGATGGTCGTTTGTCTTCTTGGTTCTGGAGCGTATGGGGTTTGGGGGTTGGGTGCTGACTGCTATTAAAGCTCTGTATTTTGCTCCGTCGGCCAGGATTTTTTTGAATGATACCATGTCAGAGACATTCCCCATTACAAATGGCACTAGGCAGGGGTGTCCTCTCTCCTCCCTAAAGTCCATTTTAGCTTTAGAACCACTTGCCCAAGCAATCAGACAAAGTCCAGATATCTGGGGCATAGAGGTGGGGAAACAATCTCATTGCATCACGTTGTATGCTGATGATGTGATATTGACGTTAGCACGCCCCCTGGAGTCTTTGCCGGCAGCTCTAGATATTATTGAAAAATTTGGCCTCCTATCTTACTACAAAATTAATGAGAATAAATCTCAAATTCTACCCCTTAACATACCATTACCGCAATTGAAACGCCTTAAGGCCATTATGAGGATGGACTGGCAGATGGAGCAAATTTCATACCTGGGAACGTTGGTCTCATCCTCCACTAATTTGTACAAAGCCAATTACCTCCCCCTACTAGCAGATATTGAGAATGAGATGAGCAGACTCCAGAAATTTGAAGTCTCCTGGATGGGTCGTATTGCACTGTTTAAGATGTTATTACTGCCCAAAATGTTATATTTATTTTGCACGGTGCCGATATCACCTTCGAAGGTGTTTTTTCAATGTTCTCATAAGCTTCTGAACGTCTTCATCTGGGGAGGAAAGGAGCCTCGGTTGTCGAGACATTTGTTGCAATGCGCAAAGCCAGTGGGGGGGGTGGGACTCCCTAATGTGAACGATTACTATATAGCAACTCAACTCAGCCGGTTGAAGAACTGGTGGAATCGCGAACCCCAAGTAGGTGGTCCCAAATAGAGGCACATTTTGCACCCTCACATGATCTCAGGGCGGTGCTATGGGCAGCTCTGGTTGACCCACGGAACCTGGGGGCCCTCCTTCCACTGACTACTCACTCCACCACTCCCATGCCCATATACCCATAGTCCCGTGCCCATATACATATCCGCCATCCCATAGTCCCGTGCCCATATACCCATCAAAGATATCCTCTATCCCATAGTCCAGTGCCCATATGCCCATCACACATCCTCCATCCCATAGTCCCGTGCCCATATACATATCCGCCATCCCATAGTCCCGTGCCCATATACCCGTCATACATATCCTCTATCCCATAGTCCTGTGCCCATATACCCGTCATACATATCCTCCATCCCATAGTCCCATTCCCATATACCCATCATACATATCCTCCATCCCACAGTCCGGTGCCCATATACTCATCACACATCCTCCATTCCGTAGTCAACCATTATGACATCATAATGAGCGGCGGCAGGGCTTGCGACCTTTGATGACACCAGCTTCGCCATGGCAACCATTGTGACATCAAAATGAGGGGTGGGGCTTGATACGCACACACTGCTTCCCCAGTATGCAAATAGGGGCATTGTGACATCATAATGAGGGGCGGGGCTTGACGCGCACACACTTTTTCCCCCAGTATGTAGATAGGGGCAAAATTGTTTGGTGAATTGGAACGCGCAGGGTTAAAATTTCGCCTCACAACATAGCTTAGGACGCTCTCGGGGTCCAGACGTGTGACTGTGCCAAATTTTGTGGCTGTAGCTGCGACGGTGCGGATGCCTATCCCGGACATACAAACATACACACACACACATACATACACACATACATACACACTTTGAGCTATATATATTAGATAGTGATATTATTAGGACCCTCTCATCTTCCTCATCCCTAGATATGGGCTTGAGACCCCTTTATGATTCCTTGGGACATAAGAGCAGATTTGTAAAATCTTTACCCTTCATATCTTGGGAAAAAGACCTCGGTAAAGCCATACCTGACAAGGACTGGTTAAGAGCTATTAAATTGGCAGGACGGATGCTTAGATGTGCGTCCCACTTTGAATCACACTTGAAGCTGATACTCCGCTGGTATTTTACTCCCGTGAAGCTCCATTCCATGTTTCCCAACACCTCACACCTATGTTGGCGAAACTGTAATCAGGTGGGGTCCTTATATCATATATTTTGGAATTCTCAACTTACAACTTCTTTGCGGGGTCACGCCTTTAGACTTATTTCACTTGTAGTGGGACAGATCATCCAGCCGTCTCCCGAGGTTTCACTCCTCCTCTTAAACATACATGCATTCCCCCGGTGCTCTAGAGTGGTAACGGCTCATATTGTGTTAGCGACAAGACTCCTATTAGCTAAACAGTGGAAAAAAGATGTTTTTCCTAAGAAAGAGGCCATAGCTCAAGCAGTTAATACCTCGTTTATTTTTGAAAAAATGCTAGCCCACAAAAATAACGCCTTACAGAAGTTCACCAGGGATTGGCAGGCTTGGGAAGCCACACAGTTAGTGAGTCACAGTTGAACCAGTCAAATAAAGGTTGGGGGAGGGCCCTGGGTGGGAGAGGGTTAAGACCGTAGCTCTTTGTTTATACTGCAATGGTTGCATAATTACACATTTATGTTACTGTGTTGTACATTTGTGATAATGTTGTATTATAGTATTTTCAATAAAAACAAATTAAAAAAAAAAAAGTGCCAACTTAGAAAACCTGTCCACCACAACCCAAATTACAGTATTACCATGGGAAGATGGAAGATTGGTGATGAAGTCCATGGACAAGTATGTCCATGGCCTTCCTGGGACTGGCAAAGGCACCAATTCCCTGTCCGGCCTTTAACTAGAGCTTTTAGAACGGGCACAAATCCCACATGCTGCGACATATTTTTTGGTATCTGAAGCCATTAAATGCCACCAAAAGACCCTTGCCACTGCTTTTCTTGTGGCGGTTATACCAGGATGTGCACTCAACTTTGAATCATGGAACTCCTGCAGGAGTTTGTTGCACAAATGCTGCGGGACAAACAACTTGTCTACAGGTTTGGAGCTTGGAGCCACAGATTGAGCCCAGACAATCTCTCGCTCCAATTCCGACAACACCTCGGAAACCACGAGACTGGGTTGAAGAATGGGGGATGGCGGATTGGGGGTGGATAACGGCTCAAAACTACGTGATAAGGCGTAGGCCTTTACATTCTTAGACCCTGGCCGAAAGGTAATCAAAAACTGAAATCTGGAAAAAAAAAGTGACCAGCGGGCTTGCCTGGGAGTCAGTCTTTTAGCCGATTTGATGTGCTCTAAATTTTTATGGTCAGTGATGACCGTGATAGGGTGAGCTGCCCCCTCCAAAAAGTGCCTCCATTCTTCGAACGCCAATTTAACAGCCAGAAGCTCTCTGTTGCCTACGTCATAATTTTTCTCCGCCGGAGAAAATTTTTTAGAAAAATAGGCACAATAGGCTTGAGATTCGTCAGAGAAGCTGGTCCTTGTGACAAAACTGCCCCCACCCCCACCTCAGAAGCATCCACCTCGACCACAAATGGTTTGGAAGGATCTGGTTGGACCAGGATAGGAGCAGATGAGAAACAGTTTTTTTAGCGTTAAAAAGGATTGTTTAGCTAATGAGGACCAGTTTCTGACATCCGCTCCTTTACAAGTGAGGTCTGTGAGCGGCTTAGTTACCTGTGAAAAACCCTTAATAAACTTGCGGTAATACATTAATTCGCGAATCCCAAGAAGCGCTGGAGTCCCCTAAGGTCCCGGGGCTGGACCCACTTCACAATAGCTTGAACTTTCTTGGGATCCATGCGAAACCCCAGAGGTGAAATTATCAGACCAAGAAATGACAATTCCTGAACAAAAAAGGAACATTTCTCGGGTTTGACAAACAATTGGTTTTCTCTGAGCCGCTGCAGCACTGTTTTAACATGCAACAAATGGGAAACTCTGTCAACAGAATACATCATTCTGGATATCATCTAGGTATACCACTACAAAATGACCAATGAGATCAGAAAACACCACATTGATAAAATTTTGAAACACTGCAGGTGCCTTGGTGAGCCCAAGCGGCATTACTAAATTCTCAAACAACCCCTCAGAAGTAAGGAAAGCCGCTTTCCACTTGTCCCCCTCTCGTATTCTTATTAGGTTGTAAGCCCCCTCAGATCCAGTTTAGAAAACCATTTGGAGCCAGAGAGCTGGTAACAGAGGTCAGGAATCAACGGTAGGAGATATGTGTTCCTGACAGTAATTTTATTTAGTTCTCGAAAGTTAAGGAAGGGACGTAGGCCGCCATCTTTTTTCTTAACAAAGAAAAATCCCGCTGCTACCGGGGAAACTGAGGGTCTTACGTGCCCCTTACGGAGACTTTCAGAAATGTACTGTTTCATAGCTAGTCGCTCTGGGCCTGACAGATTGAACAGGCGAGCTTTGGGCAATTTGGCACCAGGAATCAGATGGATGGCACAATCAAATGGCCTATGAGGGGGTAACGCCTCAGCCTTGCTCTCAGAAAACACGTCCTCAAAGTCTCTCAGGTACTCCGGAATACCCTCCAGACTAGTAGAAGACACAGAGACAGGTTTAGCGATTTTCACACAACAAATTGATTTATGGTAACAGTCAGTACACTTGGACCCCACTTAATAATCTCCACAGAGTTCCAGTCAATCACTGGGTTATGGCGCTGAAGCCATGGCATGCCCAGCACCAGCTCTGAAGGCAATTTGTCCATGACAAAACATTCAATTTCCTCCACGTGGGAAGAGCCAATTTTCAACGTAAATTTTTCAGAAATAGAAATTATCCCAGTTCGGGTAAGAGGAGATGAATCAATAGCCACGACTTTAAGTGGTATAGGAAGCCTGACTGTCCCTATCTGGAATTGGGAAACAACATCAGAGTTGACCAGGTTGAGAGATGAGCCACTGTCCACCAGTGCTGTAGAAAAAAAATGGACATTGTCTACCAATGGTTCAACCCTTAGAAACACTTTAGAACATGAGGAAGAAAGTACCTGATGGTCTGAGTAGCCTCTTCGACTACAACCCAGACCTAGCCGTTTCCCATCGCTTTGGAGGATGATGGGCACGAGGGGCAGTCCTTTATCCAGTGACCAGATTACCCACAGTAAAAACAGAGCCGCTTCTCCCGACGGCGTTTCCTCTCCTTCTTCATGACCGAAGTGGTGCCAATCTCCATGCATTCAGGAGCGACACCGGTCTCTTTGCTGCCGGAGAATAGGGATGTCTCGGAATGCATGACACCCCTAGCCTGCAGCCTGCGGTCCATACGCACGGCCTGAGTAATGGCATCCTCCAAGGTGTCAGGTGGAGAATGGAGGGCCAGTGCATCTTGGAGGCGTTCAGACAGGCCTCTGCGGAATAAGCCCCGAAGGGCGGCATCATCCCATGAGACCTCCGCAGCCCAGCATTGGAACTCCGCACAAAACCACTCAGCTGAGCGTTTGCCCTGACTCACACTCATGACCATATCTTCAGCCACACGTACTCTGTCAGGCTCATCATATATGTGTCCCAGGGCATCAAAGAAGGCATCCACTGTCATTCTCTCAGGGGCACTGGGAGGCAGAGAGTGCCCAAGCTTGGGGGGCACCCCACAGCAGAGAGATAACAACCACCACCCTTTGGAAATCATTCCCAGAGGAACAGGGCCTAAAAGAAAAAAAAAGCTTACATCCCTCCATGAAGGACCTAAACTCCTTTTTATCCCCTGAAAAGGGGTCAGGCAATTTGACCGGAGACTCAGGGGATACCACGGATATGTCCCTATTCCTGGGATCAGGAGACCCTGCCGCCATGGACCCCTGCACGATGTCCACCAACTGCTGTTGTGTACGGGCCATAGTGCATTGTTCCACATTGAGTTTTTGGAATATTTGGGTTAACTGTTTGACCTGATCAGTCAAAGCCTGCAGGGGATCCATAGTGCTAATTTGCCCAGAAAATATGCACAACTTTCCCCAATCCTAATAAAAGTGCGGTCACTTATAATATCAGGATCCTGTCAGCGCCGGCGGACTGCCGTGGCTGAACAGGGTAACTCACCCAGACTACGGGAGGACCCGGGGTCTGATACTGCAGGGAAAGTTCAGACAACAGGACCTGTGACACTGAAAGTAGTTAGCAGTACAAGGACCTATGATCATGTGACCACAGGGGGCGTGGCTTAGCGTCCTGCTGCAGGAGAGGGCTGTAGGTTTCTATTACAGGAATCCTGGAGTAAAGGCTAGGGAAACTCAGGTCAGACAAACGGGGGTCATACACGGAGAGGGCGGTACGGTACCAGAGGGACAAGCAGAGAATAGTCAAAGTGTAAGCAATGAATCATACACAGAGATAGCAACGCAGTACAAGGGGGTAGTCAGAGAGTAGTCAGGTCCAAGGCAAAAGAGTCATACACGGAGATAGCAGAGCAGTACAAAAGGGACAGGCAGAACTCGTAACAGGGACAGAGCTGGATCAAAACCAAGCAAGCATAAAGTATCACAGTCACAAAGCACACTAGGGTCACACACTCGGCCAAGGGTCTGAGTATAAGCGACAAGGAGAGCGCCCACAATGTGGCTAAAAAAAGCCTCCCAGAATCTCAGAGTGAGGCTGTCCAAAGTGTTCTATTTCTGTTAATGTTGATGATTATGGCTTACAGCCAATGAAAACTCAAAAGTCATTATCTCAGTAAAATAGAATAATTAACAAACACCTGCAAAGACTTCCTAAGCATTTATAAAAGTCCCTTAGTCTGTTTCAGCAGGCTCCACCATCATGGGGAAGACTGCTGACTTGACGGATGTCCAGATGGCAGTCATTGACACACTCCACAAGAAGGGGTAAGTCACAAAAGGTCATTGCTAAAGAAGCTGGCTGTTTACAGAGTGCTGTATCTAAGCATATTAATGGAAAGTTGAGTGGAAGGGAAATGTGAGTAGAAAAAGGTGCACAAGCAACCGGAATAACCGCAGCCTTGAAAGGATTGTTAAGAAAAGGTCATTCAAAAATTTGGAGGAGATTCACAATTAGTGGACTGCTGCTGGAGTCATTGCTTCAAGAGCCACCACACACAGAC
This sequence comes from Dendrobates tinctorius, assembly GCF_039654945.1. Lineage (NCBI taxonomy): Eukaryota > Metazoa > Chordata > Amphibia > Anura > Dendrobatidae > Dendrobates > Dendrobates tinctorius. The sequence goes on along the minus strand of NW_027361705.1, from coordinate 15,354,389 downwards.
ATATCCAGGACATGGGCTACAAGTGTCACATTCCTTGTTTCAAGCCACTCATGACCAATAGACAATGCCAGAAGCATCTTACCTGGGCCAAGGAGAAAAAGAACTGTACTGTTGCTCAGTGGTCCAAGGTGTTGTTTTCAGATGAAAGGAAATGTTACATTTTATTTGGAAATCAAGGTCCGAGAGTCTGGAGGAAGAGTGGAGAGGCCACAATCCAAGTTGCTTGAGGTCTAGTGTGAAGTTTCCACAATCAGTGATGGTTTGGGGAGCCATTTCAAAAAGAGACACGGTACTCAGTGAGCGAGAGGGAGGTGCGCAAGTCGGGTATCCAACCAACTGTACAAAATATCAAAAAACTTGTCACTCAAAAACGAAGGCAATGTCACAGTTTCTTTATTGTTATCGCATCCAATTCAACACATTCCTTTTGAACCTTTTAGATGCGATAACAATAAAGGGAACTGTGAAATTGCCTTCATTTTTGAGTGCCAAGTTTTTCGATATTTTGTACAGTTGGTTTGGGGAGCCATGTCATCTGCTATTGTAGGTCCACTCTGTTTTATCAAGACCAAAGTCAGCACAGCTGTCTACCAGGAAATTTTAGAGCACTTCATGCTTCCCTCTGCCGACAAGCTTCTTGGAGATGGAAATTTCATTATCCAGCAGGACATGGCATTTGTCCACACTGCCAAAAGTACCAATACCTGGTTTTGTCATGATCTGCTGAGTTTGTGTGATCAGGTAGTTCAGAGGTTAATCTGTGTGTAATGACTTTACATAGTATATGAGTTTCACGTTTTGCATTGAAGAACTGAAATAAATTCACTTTTTGATAATATTCTAATTTTGTCAGAAGCACCTGTATATATGTATCATATTGTGATATTTTTGTTATAATTTTATTTTTATTCATTCATTAGTATATTAAGCTAAAATTAAACTTATTTTCCTTTTTTGTTTCTGAAGACCAGTAATATGTGAACCCTTTTTATATAGAGTCTATAAAACATTTTCTTCATGAAGTCACTTTCCCTCCATGACACACTCTTATAATAAATCTTCTTTGTGCTAATGTAGGTGGAAGTAGTTTAAATAAATGTAGCTGTTTTGAACGTGTAGCTTCATTCGCAAGATAAATTGCTGGCTGTTATTTTGCTACAGTGTATAAACTCACCTTGCGAGTCTTCTTCACATCAACTAGTGAAATTGCTACATAGTTTCTCATACAAAATAACTTCTACCAGTCTACCAGTTTTACTAACTGTCTTTTATTTCCATGTTAAAAAAGTATGTGTTTTTTCATTAGCATTTTTGACCTTATAATATCTTATTATATTGTCTATGATTAAATTCTTACTGTACTTACATTTTTTGCAGCCTTATTAACCCCTTTCCGACATGTGGCAGGACAGTACGCCTATGTCAGACTCTGACAACTGCATTTAACTCACGCTTACAAGAAGCACGTCACTAATCCTGCCCATCAGTGACATAATCGCGTGTCACCGGGGGATCAGTGTGAGGAGACTGCAGGCACGTAGGATGCAGTAACGGACCGCACACCGACCAATGGTGATAGGGGTTTATTTTATAACAGAAAACTCCACGCAGGGAGAAAATGGAGGGATGATATTCTCTAATACAGGGAATGACTATTGGGTAGAGATGAGTGACTTTTCCTTTTTACGGGTCGAGTCGGGTTTCATGAAACCCGACTTTCTAAAAAGTCGGGTCGAACGAAATCGGCCGACTATAGGGAAAAGTCGTGGTCCGACTGAAACACGAAACCCAATGCAAGTCAATGGGGAAGCAAAGTCGGCAGGGAGTGGAGGACAGTAAACACACCTACAGTGCCCATTTCAATGCCAACTACATCAATTCTTATTACTTAAGCTTGGCAACCTTAATTTACTTTATAATAATAATTACGCATTGAAAACTGGGGGTTATTTGGCTAAAGTTGTGGAGGTGTAGGGCTGGCACCAGGATTTCGTGTGCCCTGGGCCAAAGAGTGTCAGTGCACCCTTTTAACACATACCACAATTCATAATGCTCCAATACGGCACAGAAATATAGGTATAATACAATGAAAAATACTTCACTGCTTACATGACATGACTGATATCTATTTTAAATTCTACAATAGCTCAAAAAACTGACAGTATATTACTCCATACAGTATTATGGCCACCACCTAGTGTGCCATACAGAATAATGAGCCCCATATATTTCTCCATACAGAATAATTGGTCCATATAATGTTCCATACAGTATATGATGAGCTCCACATAATGCTCCAGTATATGTTGGTCCCCATGGACGATGCTCCAGTGTGTTATGGGCCCAAATAATGCTCCATATATAATGGGCCCCATTTCTAATGCTGCAGTGTATAATGGGCCCCATAAATGCTGCTCCAGTGTCTGATGTCCCCCATTTGGAATGCTCCAGTATATGATGGGCCAAATGGATGATGCTCCAGTGTGTGATGGGCCCCATATATCATTCTCCAGTGAATATTGCTCCCCAAAAAATGCTCCCAACATTTAAAAAAATTAAATACCTCTCCTCGCTGGGCACTGCTCTACTCTGTACTCCTCAGCATTGCCATTTTAAATCTCTCTGCACTCGTACTGTTTCCGTAGAGGGCATACAGACGTGATGTCAATGCGCTCTGTAACCTGAATGTCACTGTCAGGAAAGGCGGAAGACGTCATGGCAGTGGAGCAGGGAGAGGTAAGTATTGCAAGTGCTGTGGCCCTGAGCAAGCATGTTGGGCCCACTCGTGGGTGACGGCACTGGCACAGGGCCCCTCATAGTTCAATGGTATGTCTGACTGCGAGTGGGCCCTCCCACCGGCAGAGACACTTTTGCATACTATGAGGGGCCCTGTGCCACTGCCATCGTCCACGGGTAGGACCCCCCACCTGCTCAGGGAACCGACACTTTCATCTGCACCTTCCTCTGTGTCACCGTGTATGGTGGAATAGTATGCGGGAAGGGGCACCTGAGTTTCATCACTGTCACATTCTGGCTCTGTAGAGTGCGAGGGGAATGTAGTGCTGTGGGTCAATGTACCAGCAGAATCATCTAGCAGTGGCTGTGCCTCAGTGCACTCCATCTCCAATTCATGTTGGACTGGGGAATTCAGATTTTCACTTGATAACACAGGCATAGCCTGTGAAAAGAGCTCCATGGAGTAATCTGAAGTGTAGGCTGCCGCATCCTTCACTTTTAGTGGGGGTGAAGGAGACAAGGAAAGGGGTGGTTCCTGACCAGAAGACTGCACTGAAGACTCAGTGCTTGCATTTTTTTAAAACTTCAGAAGAGGAGGCGATAGAGCTGGAGACTTTCGGCAATGTAAGGCAAAACCAGTTCCTGATGCTCCGGCTTTAAAAGCAGTTTACCTACTCCCAGAAATGGGAGCCTTAAAGGCCTTCTTGTGCCAGCTGATGACGCAGGCTCAACACCTCCTGCCTTAGCTGCTATTGTGCTTTTGGCAGTACCAGCAGATGCACCACCACCACTATCAGTACCAGCTGGCCCCCCCACACCACATCCGCAGCCTCTTCCACCATACGTAATAATTTTTGTGAAAATGAACTAAAAATACCTGCAGATATATGGTACTGTTTCAGAAGCGGACAGCTCTATACAGTCTAGGGATAATTGTAAATCTCTGTATATATTTCAGGAGTCAGACACAGAAGGTCACAGGCTCAGTATGGATTAGACAATAGTATAAAAATTTGCAAAAGGGTACAGTATCACTAGATGCAAGGTATATGTAGTATAGTTTAAACATACTGAATCTCTGTATATATTTCAGGAGGCAAACACAGACGCTCTCAGGCCCACTATGGATCCGACAACACTATTGAAAGTTGAGAAAGGGTACTATGGTGCCCCTGAGGGTACGGTCGCCACAGAGGTACTGCACCTCATCCAAAGGTGTGTTGTCCCACCCTCAGGTAAGGAGGGATCACCACTCAGGACTCCTAACCCTGCACTCAACACACACACGTTAGACAGTGATTTCTGGGTGTACCCATCGGTAGGATGGCCTCATCCCAGACTGACTAGGAAAGGGTGTTGGGGGTTAGTGTGGAAGGTAGGTACAGTGGGAGGAGCTTAGGTGGTGGAGTGATTGTGGGCATCCAATCAAAGAGAGCAAGCTGACAGTTGATGGGTGAAGCTAGTCTGAGGTAAATGGATCTTTCTAGAGAGTTGTCAGTCAGTGACAGGACAGAGTAAGAGTAGGATTGCTGTGAGAGGGCTGAGGGTCAGAGAAGCTCCTAGACTGGAAGGAAGGGGTCCTTGGGGCACAGGAAGTGCAATAAGCCACCTGTGAAGCCCATTTCTAGAGAAGGAAGGACCAGGCCTCGTTGGGGAAGGTGGCTCATGAAGGTAGTGGAGAAATACAGGGCACAGCTAGAAAGACGGAGGCTGAGGTAACTTTAAGTGCCTCAGTCGCAGCCGCATTCAATACTCAAAAAGGCAGCAGTTGGAATAAAGGACCCCAGAGCATGACCCACGTCGCCCGGTGTGATCTGTGGCTGCCGGCTTGGGACACTGTTTGCGAAGCCCCACAGCAGGAAGGAAGGGAGAGATCAGCGCAGAGACACGGCCTAGAAAGGATACACAAGGTGTTCCTGATCTACCTTTGAGTTTGCCGGGCCCCTCCCTCAGATGACACAGTACCAATCGGGTCATCTTGTGCACAAAACTTTTGAGGAAAAACTCAGAAACTGCACCCAACTGTGTCCTTGGTGGCTTTTACAACTCGCCTGCTACACACGCTACACTCACCATCAACGGCTCACAAACACCATCTCAACTGCCCTGGGATATAGCTCTGCCTGGGGAGAGCTTCATCACCTTGTCTGCTTTAACACCGGCACAGAGGATTTGCATTGCAGCGTCGGCTACCATAGCCGAGTACCACGGGTGGCGTCACGTCCCCCTTTTCCAAATTAATTATCATACCATCTTCCCCCTCATCAGAACTGTCATCTTCTTTATTGGACACCCAGGGCCATAGACTGGGTCCCAATCACCACCGTGACATACTTCCCCCTTAAAAGAGCCTGAAAGGCCCGGTATTGAGTAACCCCCGGCCCTGTGTGGCATTTCATTTTAACACCAGATAACAGGGTTATATTGTATAGTTTCAACATTATAGATCTATGTATATATTTGAGGAGGCAGACACAGACGCTGTCATGGCCAGTATGAATTCGACAACAAACTAAAAAGTAGAAAAAGGGTACAGTATAACCAGATCCAAGGTATATATAGTATAGTTTCAACTTTCAAAATCTCTGTATTTATTTTAGGAGGCAGACAGAGACGCTCTGATGCCCAGTATGGATAACACAACAATATAAAAAGCAGTAAAAGGGGAATGGATCCCAAGCGTACTGCTGTATACAGTGTTGGGGTCATTTGGCGATCTATATATATATATATATATATTTCAAGAGTAACACACAGCCTCTCACAGTCTCGGTATGGATCGCACCTTAATATTAAAAGAAGATCCGCAAGAAATAATCACACATGTGTGCCAATGTTCCAGGTGTCAATGATGCACTTTCAGTGGAGGGTGGAGGATGAATTTCGGGCACAAAGGGTACTGGATCAACAGATACAAGGTATATATAGTCTACTTAAAATACAAAAACATTTCCGTATGTATTTCAGGAGGAAGACACATATGCTCACACGCTCAGTATGGATTTGACAATAATGTGACTAGTTGAAAAAGGGTACAGTATGACCAGATACAAGGTATATATAGTATAGTTTAAACATTCTAAATCTCCATAAACATTTCATGAGGCAGACACAGACACTCTCAGTCCCAGTATGCATTAGCTGAGAATATAAAAAGTATAAAAAGGTTACTGTATCACCAGATACAAGGTACATATAGTATTGTTTAAACTTTATAAATCTCCTTATTTTTTTCAGGAGGCAGACACAGACGCTCTCAGGGTCAGTATGGATTACACAATATAAAAAGCAGTAAAAGGGTAATGGATCAGAAGCGTACAGCTGCATACAGTGTTGGGGTAATTGTAAATCTCAGTAGATATTTCCAGAGTCAGAAACAGACTCTCACTGGCCCAGTATGGATTAGACCACTATATAAAAAGCAGTAAATTGGTAAGGTATCACAAACGTACAGCTGTATACAGTGTTGGGTTAATCTTAAATCTACAAATATATTTCTGGAGTTACAGACACACATTCACAGGCTCAGTATGGATTACACAAGAATATAAAAACTTGAAAAAGGGTAATGTTTTACAATCGGTCAGCTGCATACAGCGTTGGTGTCATTTTAAATCTCCTTATATCTTACCAGAGTAAGACACAAACTCTCACAGGCTCAGTATGGGTTACACCCGAATATAAAAATGAGAAAAAGGGAAATGTATTCGAAATGTACACCAGTATACAGTGTTGGAGTACTTTGAAATCTTCATTTATATTTCAGTGTCCGTCTGCCAGTCCAGACTCTCCGCTAGAGGAAGGTAGATGGATAAAAGTACAGACATAAAGTCGAGTGATTTTAGATGTTTTTGAATTTGTAATCACGGGAAAACCTCCTGGGAGAATTCGCAGAGGCGATGCTGACCCTCAATAACTTTAACTGTGGATACAGCTAAAACGCAAATTAGTGAAGAAAGGATTGCTGTGTCGCAGTTGCGTCGATCCCATCACCGCAACTTGTCTCCATCAAATTGTGATCACAGGGAGAGCTGTAGACATGGTCCTTACTGCCTATCATGATCTGTCTGGTCACTTTGGAGTGCAAAACACACAAGCCACAGGCCATAGGGGATTCTATTGGATTGCCATGACAGGACACATTGAAAAATGGTGGCAGGAATGTCACACGTCTGTGACTATGAAAAATGTGAAAGGTGATCATAAAGCACCATTGCATCCGATTGGGAGTTGACGTCCATTACAAATGGTAGCCATTGGTAATCTGAAGGTAGAGGCCAGCAGGACAGGACATAGCTACATCTTAACCATCATCGATCAGTACACCAAATTTGTAGTGGCCATCCCTGTGACGGATTTAACTGGCCAGACTACACAGCAGTGGAGCAGGGAGAGGTAAGTATTGCAAGCGCTGTGTCCCTGAGCAAGAAGGGGGGACCCACTCATGGGCACCGGTACTAGCACAGGGCCCCTCATAGTACGCCAGTGTGTCTGATGGCGAGTTGGCCCCTCCACCGCTAGAGACACTTTATTGTACTATGAGAGGCCCTGAGCCAGTGCTGTCGCCCAAGGGTTGGTCCACACACCTGTTCAGGGCAACAGCACTTGCCCGGGTGCAGCAGGTGTTGATCCCGGGCCTGGGGTGGGGGGGCAGCCAATTTGGGGTGGTTTAAAAAATAACATGTTGATGTGTAGGCTGGACTTTCAGCTGCTGCAAATGGAGGAATTGGAGAAGTCAGAGGAAGAGGAGGACAAAAGCGAGCCTAATTTGTGGCAACCTATGTGTTGTCAGGGGAGGGTGGGACAAAATCTTTTGAAACCCATACATGGTTCATTTTAATGAAGGTTAGATCATCAACATTTTGGGTCGACAGACGGGACCTTTTCTCTGTCAGGATTGATCCAGCAGCACTGAATACTCTTTCAGATAGCACACTACCAGCAGGGCAAGCAAGCTCCTGTAAGGCATATTGTGCCAATTCAGGTCATGTGTCCAGTTTTGAGGCCCAATAATCAAAGGGGAATGACCTGTGAGGGAGAACCTCGATATGGGAGGAGAAGAAGTTTGTAACCATAGTTGACAACTGCTGTCTCCTGTCACTTGCAATCGATTCTGTATTAGCTGTCGTGTGCGCGGGACTTGAGAAATCAGACCACAACATGGTCAGGAAACCCCTGTCTCCAATGCTACTTCGGCTGTGTGCACCACGAACACCTCTTCCATGTTGCCCCCTACGGCTCGTGGGAGAACCAGCTCCGCTGCTGTGTGCTGGGAATGCCTCAAACAACCTGTTTACCAGAGTTGCTTGTTTGTTAGCCAATATTAGCTCTATGTTCTCCTGTGGCATGATGTTGTGTAATTTGCCTTTATAGCGTGGATCGAGGATGCTGGCCAACCAGTAGTCATCATTCCTCATCATTTTGGCAATGCGGGGGTCCCTTTTTAGGATCCGCAAGGCATAATCAGACATGTGGACCAATGTTCCAGGTGTCAATGCTGCACTGCCAGTAGTGGTGGGTGGAGGAGCACTTTCTGGCAAATCCACATCCCTCCCGTCACGCACAAACCCTGTACCTGACCTTGGCATGCCCACATGTTCTCTTGCCCCCTGAAAAGCATCCTCCTCCCCAAAATAATCATCCACCTCATCCTCCTCCTCATCTTCCTCTTCTTCCTCCACCTCATCCACACCAGTTCCCTGACCAGACAATGGCTGACTGTCATCAAGGCTTCCCTCCTCCTCCTCCTGTTGCTCCTCAGCTGCAGACGCTTGATCCTTGATGTGCCTCAAAGTTTGCATAAGCAGACGCATAAATGATATGCTCATGCTTATGATGGCGTCGTCTGCACTTACCAGTTGTGTGCATTCCTCAAAACACAGAAGAACTTTACAGAGGTCTTTCAGCTTTGACCACTGTATACCCAACAATTCCATGTCTGCCCTCAAACTGCCTGCCTGTGTATCCTCCCACAAATGCATTACAGCCTGCCTCTGTTTGCACAGCCTCTCAACCATGTGCATAGTGGAGTTCCATCTTGTAGCAACATCTATGATTAGAGGGTGCTTGGGGAGGTTGAGTGATCACTGCGGCTTCTGCATATGACTGGAGTGGACGTTTGAGCGATGGATGTGTGAGCGCAGTCTTCGCACCTTATGGAGCAGGGCTGTTAACTCTGGGTAATAATTTAGGAAGCACTGCATCGCCAGGTTCAAGGTGTGAGCCAGGCAAGGCATGTGTGTGAGTTTTGAAAGGGCTATGGCTGCCACAAAATTCCGCCCATTATCACTGACTACCTTGCCTGGCTCAAGATGTAGACTGCCCAGCCATGACTCAGTTTGTCGATGCAAGTACTCGGCCAGTACCTCCGCGGTGTGTCTACTGTCGCCCAAACACATAATTTTTAAAACAGCCTGCTGCCGCTTACCACTAGCTGTTTGATAGTGGGACACCTCGTGTGCAACACTGACAGATGTGGATGGAGTGCTCGTGTGACTGCTCTCTGTCGTCGAGCTTTCGCTTCTGGAGGAGGAGGGTCGAACGCCTACAGCCAACTGTTTCCTATACCGTGGGCTAAGCAGCACTGTTCCACTGTCGCTGTCCCCTGTGGAGCCTGCATCCACCACATTAACCCAGTGCGCAGTGATGGACACGTAACCGTCCTGGCCATGCCTACTGGTCCATGCATCTGTTGTGAGGTGCACCTTTCCACCCACTGATTGTTTTAGTGCATGGACAATGCGGTCTTTCACATGCTGGTGGAGGGCAGGGATGACTTTTCGAGAAAAGAAGTGCCGACTGGGAAGGTCACAGCGTGGGACAGCGTAGGCCATGAGCTCGCGGAAAGCTTCGCTTTCTACCAAACGGAATGGCATCATCTCTGAGATCAGTTTAGCAATGTAGGTGTTCGAAGCCAGTGTACACGGATGAGAGGATGAGTACTTTCTTGTCCTACTCAGAGTGTCCTACCAGCAGATTCGTCTAGCAGTGGCTGTGCATCAGTGCATTCCATGTCAGATTCATCTTGGACTGGGGAATTCACGATTTGACTTGATAACCCAGGAATGGTATGTGAAAAGAGCTCCATGGAGTAATCTAAAGTGTGTGCTGCAGCATCCTTCACTTTCGGTGGGGGTGAAGTACACAACGAAAGGTGTTGTTCCTGACCAGAGGCCTGCATGGATGACTCTGTGCTTGCAGTTTTTGTAACTTCAGAAGAGGAGGCAATAGAGCTGGAGGCTGTTTCAGCAATGTAAGCCAAAACGTGTTTCTGATGCTCCGGCTTTAAAAGCGGTTTACCTACTCCCAGAAAAGGGAACCTTAAAGGCCTTCTTGTGCCAGACGGTGACGCAGGCTCAACACCTCCTGCCTTAGCTGCTATTGTGCTTTTGCCAGAACCAGCCGATGCACCACCACCACCACCTTCAGTACCAGCTGCGCCACCCCGCCCACATCCGTGGCCTCTTCCACCAGACTTCCTCATGTTTGGGAAAATGTACCAAAAATACCAGCAGAGAAATGGTACAGTATGAGTAGCGTTCAGCTGTGTAAGGTGTATGTAACAAGTGAAATCTCCATATATATTTTGTGAGTCACAGACACTCACCCAGTATGTATTTCACCATAATCCAACAAGCAGATATACGGTACTGTATCAGAGGTGTACAGCTGCATACATTGTTGGTGAAACTGTCAATCTCCGTATATGTATTTACGGAATGTCGCACACACACGCTGACTCTGTGTAGATGTGACCGTATTAAGAACACCAGATATCCAATACTGTTTAACAATCGGACTGCTCAATACGGTGTATAAAGAAATGGAAATGCCCGTATATGTATTTATGGAGTGTCACACACACACGCTGACTCTGTGTAGATGTGACATTAATAAGAACACCAGATATCCGATACTGTTTGACAATCGAACTGCTAAATATGGTGTATAAAGAAATGGAAATGTCCGTATATGTATTTATGGAGTGTCACACACACACGCTGACTATGTGTAGATGTGACAGTAAAAAGAACACCAGATGTCCGATACTGTTTGACAATCGGACTGCTCAATACGGTGTATAAAGAAATGGAAATGTCTGTATATGTATTTATGGAGTGTCACACACACACGCTGACTCTGTGTAGATGTGACAGTAATAAGAACACCAGATATCCGATACTGTTTGGCAATCGGACTGCTCAATATGGTGTATAAAGAAATGGAAATGTCCGTACAGTATATGTGTTTATGGAGTGTCACACACACGCTGACTCTGTGTAGATGTGAAAGTAATAAGAACATCAGATATCCGATACTGTTTGACAATTGGACTGCTCAATACGGTGTATAAAGAAATTGAAATGTCCGTATATGTATTTACAGAGTCTCACAGACACACACGCTGACTCTGTGTAGATGTGACAGTAATACGAACACCAGATATCTGATACTGTTTGACAATTGGACTGCTCAATACGGTGTATAAAGAAATGATAATGTCCGTATATGTATTTATGGAGTGTCACTCACACACACGCTGACTGTGTAGATGTGACAGTAATAAGAACACCAGATATCCAATACTGTTTGACAATCGGACTGCTCAATATGGTGTATAAAGAAATGGAAATGGCCGTATATGTATTTATGGAGTGTCACACACACACGCTGACTCTGTGTAGATGTGACAGTAATAAGAACACCAGATATCCGATACTGTTTGATAAGCGGACAGCTCTATACGGTGTATGTATGGAAAAATGTTAATCTCCGTGTATTTTTTGACGGAGTCACACACATATAGCATGTATTTGTCCGTGATACCAGCCGGTACACGGTAGTGTGTGAGGAGCGTACACCTCTATACGGTGTGTGAAAAAATGTACGCTCAGCATCTACTGTGCACAAAAAGAGGAATAAAACGATTTTTGCTTTTAAAAAAGCAGTCTGCACAGCAGTGTGCAAACAGCAATGCAGCTATCAGGTACCCTTATAAGGCCGCCTAATAACCAACAGAGCTGCTGCACAAAAAAGTGTGAAAAATGAAGGATTGATAACTGTGCAGAAAAAAGGAATAAAAATATTTTTGCTTTTTAAAAAAACACTCTGCACAGCAGTGTGCAAACAGCAATGTAACTATCAGGGAGCCTTATAAGGCAGCCTAATAACCAACAGAGCTGCTGCACACAAATATATCCTCCCCTGTCACTGCACACTACACAGTTGTGTTTTAGAGTGACATTCGCTATCAGCACAAGCAATTTTTTTTTCTTTTTCCCTGCCTAAACACTCTCCCTATTGAGAACGATCAGCAGCAACCTCTCCCTATGCTAAGATGGGCAGAAGTAAGATGGCGGTCGGTGGTCACGGCCTTCTATAGGTACTGTGACGCCACACAAAGCCAGCCAATCACTTGCATGCCCTTCTCTAACATGGTGGGGGCCGCTGCCAATGTAATCGCGTTACCCACAGTGTGCGTCCTTCATGATTGGCTGAAAATAGGCGCTGGAAGGATTGTGGGAAACACGACTTTGGCGCTCAAGTTGGTGACCTCATGGCCGACCTCACACTATGGTCGGGTTTCGATCGGCGAAAACTGACTTTAGCAAAAGTCGGCGGATTCTGAATTTGGCCGACCCGTTTTGCTCAACTCCACTATTGGGGATAACTTAATGCACAAGAATAAGTAAGGCAGACAGTTCAATTAAATACTACTTATCCCTCAGGTGTCAGTCACGGTTAAACTCCTGACCGTGACTGGAGCCGCCTAGGATGCGTCGCAGTGGAGGTCTGACAGTCCTGAGGAAGTTGGCATAATATAGCCTGATGTTGGCGGTGTCCTCTCATGATCCTGATGATGGAGGCGACTTCTCGGAATCCTGATGCAGGTCTTGGGTCCAGAAGATGAAGAGATGAAGAAGGAAATGTCTCTTTCCTCAGCGGTGAGTGTCCCAACACTATGGAGATTTGCAGCACTGCCCAAACACAGTTTACAACATGCAGCCCGGTTCACTGTGTAGACTCAACATACACCTAAGTCTAGTTCATAGACCTTGTCTCTCACGGTCAGTGCTGTTGGCGGGGGCGGCTGTGGCAGAGTTGTCAGCCGTGTCAGCGGTCTCAGTGAGGGCAGAGATGTCAGCGGGGACAGCATTGTCTCAGCAGCACTCAGTCGGTAGTCTCCTGTCAATGTGCTGTGCCGTCCCAGGCTCTTCTCTACTCTGCCCAGTCTCTTCTCAGCTGATTATACCTCACAGGTCTCTAACGCACTCGACGTTTCCGCCAAACTGTTAGAATCTTCACACGTGAACCTTCTCTCAGCTTGGCCATGCCCCCTTTGCTCGAGTACAGGGAGCCATCTCACGCTTGAAGCTTTTCCCCCTGTGACTTATGTGACTGCCCCAATGGTTCAGGACTCATCATGGAGGAGACATGCCTAAATATTTCCCTCCCTTAACATCTGCATGATATCCAGAGGTCTCCAGCACACCTCTTATGGTTGTCTTTGCCAGATTGCTATGAGCCCCACCCCGTGGTCGGAACTCATAGCAAGTGAGCATTTCTGCTACACACAGATGATCTGATCATCGCCTGTGTGTAGCAGAGGCGATCAAAGTATTGCAGCATCTAGTCTCCCATGGAGACTATTGAAACAAGTGAAAAATAAAAAAATATTTTTAAAAATATAAAAAAATAAAAGTTCTAATTCACCTTCCCCCTTTCAAAATAAAACAACAAAAAAAATCTAACATACACATATTTGGTATTGCCACATTCAGAATCGCCCGATCTATCAATATAAAAAAAGTAACCTGATTACTAAATGGTGTAACTAGAAAAAAGGATCGAAAGGCCGGAATTACATTTTATTGGCCGCCACTACATTGCAATAAAATGTAGGATGATCAAAAGATTGTAGCTACAACAAAATGGCATCAATAAAAATGTCAACTTGGTACACAAAAAATAAGCCTTCACTCAGTCCCAGATCATGAAAAATGGAGACGCTACAGGTCTCGAAAAATTGTGACTTTTTTTAAAGAAATTTTGGATTTTTTTTACCACTTAAATAAAAAAGAACATAGACATGTTTGGTGTCTGTGAACCTCTAATGACCTGGAGAATCATAATGGCAGGTCCGTTTTATCATTTAGCGAACATGATAAAAAAAAGACAAAACAAAACAAAAACCTGTGAATTGCACTTTTATTGGTAATTTCACCGCATTTGGAATTTTTTTTACCTTTTTCCAACACACGATATGTTTAAACCAATGGTGTCCTTCAAAAGTACAACTTGTCCCACAAAAAGCAAGCCCTCACATGGCCATATTGACAGAAAAATAAAAAAAGTATCGCTCTGGGAAGAAGGGGAGCAAAAAGACAGAAATTCAATAACTGAAACACCCCTGGTTGTTAGAGGTTAAATTTTACATTCATGTACTAGATACCTTTGTTCCAACTATATAGTCATCTCCCATCAGTTCCTGGATCATTTTGCCACTTGGCTTCCACATTTTCTCTCCTGTGACATCCCTACCCTCATCATGGGAGATTTCAACATCCCCATTGCTCTTCCCCTCTCACCATCTGCTACTCACCTTTTATCTCTAACCTCCTCATTTGGCCTTTCGCAGCTTACTAATTCTCCAACGCATGAAGACGGAAACTCCCTCGACTTGGTCTTCTCTCGGCTTTGTGCAGTGGATGATTTTGCAAACTCCACTCTCCCGCTCTCTGACCACAATCTTCTTTCATTCTCTATAAAGAACTGCCAGGTTGCTCAGGTCACCCCCACTGTCCAGACTTATAGAAACATACAGGCCATTAACACCCAGAAACTTATGAAGAACTTGCAGTCTTCATTGGCCCCTATCTCCTCCCTCTCATGTCCTGATTCTGCATTGAAGCATTACAATGAAACACTTCAAAGTGCCCTGGATGAATTTGCACCCCCTATAAATAGAACACCACAACGCAGGTGGCGACAACCCTGGCACACGGCGCAAACACGTTTCCTGCAGCGGTGCTCCAGGTGCGCCGAACGTCTGTGGAGAAAATCCAATCTACATGAAGATTTCATCCATTTTAAGTTTATGCTTAGAACATACAACACTGCCCTTCACCTCTCCAAACAAACCTATTTCAACACCCTCATCACCTCACTGTCAAATAACCCGAAACGTCTCTTTGACACTTTTCATTCTCTACTCAATCCAAGAGTACAGGCCCCAACCACAGAGCTCAGAGCTGACGATCTGGCCAATTACTTCAAAGAAAAAATTGACCAGATTCGACAGGAAATTATCTCCCAATCACCTCATACCACGCACTGTCCTCCCTCCCCCACTGCATCTAGCTCACTCTCTGAGTTTGAACCAGTCACAGAAGAAGAAGTAAGCAGGCTCCTTGCATCTTCTCGCCCAACTACTTGCACCAGTGACCCATTTCCGTCACATCTCCTCCAGTCCCTTTCCCCTGCTCTCACCCCTCACCTAACTAAAATATTTAACCTCTCTCTCTCTTCTGGTATTTTTCCCTCCTCATTTAAGCATGCCATCATACATCCACTACTTAAAAAACCATCCCTCGACCAAAACTGTGCCGCTAACTATAGACCTGTCTCTAATCTTCCCTTCATCTCTAAACTCCTGGAACGCCTGGTCCACTCCCGTCTTATCCGCTATCTCTCAGAAAACTCTGTTCTCGACCCTCTCCAATCCGGTTTCCGCTCTTTACACTCCACTGAAACTGCCCTCACTAAAGTCTCTAATGATCTGCTAACAGCTAAATCTAATGGTCACTACTCCATGCTAATTCTCTTGGATCTCTCTGCAGCATTCGACACTGTGGATCATCAGCTCCTCCTCACTATGCTCCGTTCCATTGGCCTCAAGGACACCGTTCTCTCCTGGTTCTCCTCCTATCTCTCTGACCGTTCCTTTACTGTATCTTTTGCCGGTTCCTCCTCCTCTCACCTTCCCCTTACTGTTGGGGTCCCCCAAGGATCGGTTTTAGGCCCCCTCCTCTTCTCCTTGTACACTGCCCCTATTGGTCAAACAATCAGTAGATTTGGTTTCCAGTACCATCTCTATGCTGATGACACCCAATTATACGCTTCTTCTCCTGACATCACGCCAGCCTTTCTAGAAAACACCGGCGATTGTCTAAATGCTGTGTCTAATATCATGTCCTCACTATATCTGAAACTGAACCTGTCAAAGACTGAACTCCTTGTGTTTCCTCCCTCTACTAATGTACCTATACCCAACATTGCTATTTCTGTGGGTGGCTCCACTATTATTCCCCAGCAACAGGCCCACTGTCTTAGGGTCATACTTGATTCCGAGCTTTCCTTTGCCCCCCACATTCGATCACTGGCTCGCTCTTGTCATCTGCACCTCAAAAACATTTCTAGAATTCGACCTTTTCTTACTTTTGACTCTGCAAAAACTCTTACTGTTTCTCTTATTCATTCTCGTCTCGACTATTGTAACTCTCTTCTAATCGGTCTCCCTCTTACCAAACTCTCCCCTCTCCAATCTGTCTTGAATGCTGCAGCCAGGATCATATTCCTCACCAATCGTTACACCGATGCCTCTACCTTGTGCCAGTCATTACACTGGCTACCCATCCACTCCAGAATTCAGTATAAACTTATTACCCTCACCCACAAAGCCCTCCATGGCTCAGCACCACCCTACATCTCCTCCCTTGTTTCAGTATACCACCCTACCCGTGCCCTCCATTCTGCTGATGACCTGAGGTTAGTATCCTCAATAGTCAGAACCTCCCACTCCCGTCTCCAAGACTTTACACGTGCCGCGCCAATTCTTTGGAATGCACTTCCCAGGTTAATACGATTAGTCCCCAATCCCCACAATTTTAAGCGTGCCCTGAAAACACATTTATTCAGACTAGCCTATCGCCTCAACACATTAACCTAATCTATCCCTGTGTGGCACAGCCAAAAGTTTTACCATAACCAGATTTCCCGCATCATGTTCCCACATGCTTTATGCATCCATTAGCCCTCTGTGTCCGTACTGTCACACACCTAATATTATGGCTGGTCCATACAATCAGGGCAACTGTTAACACCCACCTTTCTACCTCTTTCCTCATAGACTGTAAGCTTGCGAGCAGGGCCCTCATTCCTCTTGGTATTTGTTATTATCTACTGTATGTGATTATTGTTATGCTGTAATGTCTATTGTCTGTACAAATCCCCTCTGAAATGTAAAGTGCTGCGGAATATGTCGGCGCTATAAAAATAAAATTTATTATTATTATTTATTTTTACCTGTACTTACGTTAGGCTCCTGCCGCTGCATAGCAGGAATCCTGAGCTTTGCCTTGGCAGTCTCCCATTCCTCTCTGGCTGTAGTGGAGCCTGCTCAGCAGACTCATCGATCCCAGTGCTCTGCTCACATCAGCATTGTGGGTTTGGTTGCTGCTGCCACCTCTGGTCCAGCTATAGCAATTCATGCTGGTCAGCAGCGTACGACTCCAGGGACTAAGTCCCCCTTTGGTCCACTGAGCATGCCCGTGGGACGATCTCTCATTGGAGATCGGAAGTCACATGTTCAGGTCCTTCTCCAGCTTGGATTGGACCATCAGTAAGGTCCCGGAAGGACGCTGCTATAAAAGGTTTGCATGGCCGCCCCGCCATGCGCTATGATAGACATTAGTTCTTATGTTTATAGTGGTGTGTGTGATGATGGATGTATAAGACAGGTGAATGACATTAAGAAACCCCTTCCCTATGATACGCGTGGTAGTAGGGTTTAGAGGTTAGAGTCAGCACCTAGTACTGGCACTGCCTAGCACTGCAGTGCATTCAGCTCTCTCATCCGTCAGCGCCAGTGGGCGCTAGTCAGCACAGGCATCACAGTACACGCTCAGAGCGGTAAGCTAATGCTTGCTGCACCCTGTGACGCTTAGCAGGGCACAGCGCTCGTGAGGGAAATTTCCCTGGCTTCGCAGTAGCGGTTCCAGGCACTAGCGGGTCTAGAGGGGCACGCTTCTCGTGTCTCAGAAGCAATTGACCTCATGCTAGCGCTCCTCTAGCTGTAGCCTGTGAGGTTTAACAGGCTTCGGCATAGGTTTCTGTGGACTCTGTGCAGTAACAGAGCCTATTTCCCATCACACCGGCTCAGTGGTTACCCGCCGGTGTCAAGCGAGCACTTTACTACTCGCCGTCCGTTATTGTATAGCAGCAGTATACCATCTCTGCACGGTGGACCCCGGATTGTGATCGCACCTTTTCATAATTTATATTTGGTGCGATCCACAAGCCCTAACAACTTATTAGTGA
The DNA here is from genome assembly GCF_039654945.1 of Dendrobates tinctorius. NCBI lineage: Eukaryota > Metazoa > Chordata > Amphibia > Anura > Dendrobatidae > Dendrobates > Dendrobates tinctorius. The sequence goes on along the minus strand of NW_027361705.1, from coordinate 15,336,335 downwards.
ATAAGGATGATTTAAAAAATATGCACTGCAACATTTTGGTTCATTTAGACAGATGTTTGGCTGTGGGTAGAGATGAGCGACTTTGCCTTTTTTTCGGGTCGAGTTGGGTTTCATAAAACCCGACTTTCGCAAAAGTCGGGTCGAACAAAATCGGCCGATTATCGTGAAAAGTCGAAGGCCGACTGAAACACGAAGCCCAATGCAAGTCAATGGGGAAGAAAAGTCGGCAGTGATTGGAGGACAGGAAACACACCTACAGTGCCCATTTTAATGCCAAAAGCATCAATTCTTATTACTTAAGCTTGTCAACCTTAATTTACTTTATAATAATAGTTAGGCATTGAAAACTGGGGGTTATTTGGCTAAAGTTGTGGGGGGAGGGCTGGCTCCAGATTTTCGTGGGCCCAGGGCCAAAGAGTGTCAATGGGCTCCTTTAACACATGCCACAACTCATGATCCTCTGATACAGCAGAGAAATAGCAGTATAGTACAATGAAAAATACTTCACTTCTTACATCACATGACTGATATCCATTTTAAATTCTCCAATAGCTCCAAAAATGGACAGTATATTACTCCATACAGTATTATGGCCACCGCATAGTGCGCTATACAGAGTAGTGAGGCCCATATATTTCTCCATACAGAATCATTGGTCCCATATAATGTTCAATACAGTATATGATGAGCTCCACATAATGCTACATTATATGTTGGTCCCCATGGATGAAGCTCCACTGTCTTATGGGCCCAAATAATGCTCCATATATAATGGGTCCCATTTCTAATGTTCCAGTGTATAATGGGCCCTGTAAATGCTGCTCCAGTGTCTAATGTCCACCTTTGGAATGCTCCAGTGTATGGTGTGCCCCATATATAATTCTCCAGAGTATAGTGCTCTCCAAAAATAGCTGTCCCAACATTGAAAACAATTGTCTCCTCGCTAGGGAATCCCTGTACTAGTCTGGACTCCTCGTCGTCCCCATCTTCCATCTCTGTGCACTTGGACTGTTTAGGCAGAGGGTGTACAGACGTAATGTCATCACGCTCTGTAACCTGAATGTCACTGTCAGACACTGTCGGAAGACGTCACGGCGGTGGAGCAGGGAGAGGTAAGTATTTCAAGTTTGCTAGTGCTGTGATCCTGAGCAAGCAGGGGGGCCCCACTCGTTGGCGACGGCACTGGCACAGGGCCGCTCATAGTACGGCGGTGTATCTGACGGCGGGTGGGCCCGGGCCCTCCCTCCCACCGGCAGGGCCCTCCCTCCCACCGGCAGAGACACTTTTGTGTACTATGAGTGGCCCTGTGCCTGTGCCGTCACCCATGAGTATGCCCCCCCACCTGCTCAAGAAACCTGCACTTTCATCTGCATCTTCCTATTTGTCACCGTGTTAGGGTGTATAGTATGTGGGAAGGGGAACTTGAGTTTCATCAGGGTCAGATTCTGGCTGTGTAGAGTGCGAGGGGAATGTAGTGGTCTGGGTCAATGTACCAGCAGAATCATCTAGCAGTGGCTGGGCATCAGTGCACTTGTGGCGCCCCCAGGAGTACAGTCGCCACAGTGGCATTACCTTCCTCCTAGGGAGTGTGATGTCATGCTTGGGAGCAATGAAGGATCTCTCCAGCAGTTAAACCAACACACAACACAGTTCCCACTCCAGGCCAGCAGGGAGAGCTCTGAACCTGACAGAAATGGAGCTGCTATCTGTGGTCGGGAGGAGGGAAGTTAGGGCAGTCTGTGAAGGGAAGGGGAAGTGTGTGGATGTGAGAAGGGAAGCTGGAGGATGAGCAGAGTTAAGGCTCACTCCTAGCTGAAGCGCATGGTCCGGATTCCGGTCTCCGAGTTTGTAGGGACACTGACGGTCCTGCAGCCGAAACCGGAGGAAGTAGCAGCTGTAAATGCTCTGTACCCAACTAAGGCTCGGAGGCCCCAGCAGTGACTTATGTGAGCCAGAAGGAAAAGGCTACAGCTGCCTGCCATACGAGAAAGTTTCAAAAGAGAGTCAACAGGGGGAACTTCAGTGAACTCAGTACTGCGAGTACCTCAGATAAGCGCTAGAACGGAGGCCACACTACCTATCTGCAGAGACAGAATTCCTAATTTGCTTTCAGACTGACCAACTCCTTCTCCATCTGTACTCTGGATCCTGTACGGCACTTACCAAGTACAGGTAAAGGAACTGCATGACTGTGTCTGTCATCTTTCTCCTGCGCCTGGCGCACGGCTCTGCTGCATCCTGCACTGCACACTATCTACCAACTCTTTCATCTGCCCTGCGACTACGGCCCTACCTGTGCACGGCTTCTACATCTTAGCTGCACCACAACATCTGTCCCAGAGAAGCGACACTGCAGCGCTGGTCCATCTGATCAGAAACCACAGGTGGCGTCACGTATCATTCACCTACAAACGTTATTCACCCCTTTGCATGGACGCCAAGGCCCACGGACCAGGTCACCACCACCGTGACACATCCCTGTGAGACACCGGCCCAGTACCGATTAACCCCACTGCCCTGGCTGGCCACCCACACTCGATGTCAGATTCTTCTTGGACTCGGGAATTCACGATTTTACTTGATAACCCAGGCATTGTTTGTGGGAAAGAGCTACATGGACTAATGTGAAGTGTGGCCTGCTGCATCATTCACTTTTGGTGGGGGTGAAGGACACAAGGCAAGGGGTTCTTCCTGACCAGGAGCCAGCACTTAACGACTCAGTGCTTGCATTTTTTGAAAGTTCAGAAGAGGAGGGCATATTTGCTGGAGTCTGTTTCGGCAATGTAAGCCAAAATCAGTTCCTGATGCTCCGGCTTTTAAAGCGGTTAACCTACTCCCAGAAAAGGTAGCCTTCTAGGCGTTCCGGAGCCAGACCATGATGCAGGCTCAACACCTCCTGCCTTAGCTGCTATTGTGCTTTTGCCACTACCAGCAGATGCACCACAACCATCAGTACCAGCTGCCCCCCCCCACGCCCACGTCTGCGTCCTCTTCCACCATACTTCCAAATTTTGGAGAAAATGTACCGAAAATAACATCAGATATATGGTTCTGTATCAGAAGCGTACAGCTCTATACAGTCAAAGGTTAATTGTCAATCTCCCTATATATTTCATGAGTCACACAGAGACGCTCACAGGCTCAGTATGGATTAGACAAGAATATAAAAAGTAGAAAAAGGGTACAGTATCATCAGATACCAGGTATATATAGTATAGTTTAAACATTCTAAATCTCCATGTATATATATCAGGAGGCAGACCCAGACGGTCTCAGACCCAGTATGGATTCGACAAAATTGTAGAAAGTTGATAAAGGATACAGTATCACCGGATAACAGGTATATATAGCATAGTTTACACATTAAAAATATATGTCTATATATCAAGAGTCAGACTCAGATGGTCTCAGGCCCACTATGGATTCGACAAGAATGAAGAAAGTTGAGAAAGGGTACAGTATCACCGGATAACAGGTATATATGTAGCATAGTTTACATATTAAAAATCTATGTCCATATATCAGGATGCAGACTCAGACGGTCTCAGGCCCAGTATGGATTTGACAAGATTGTAGAAAGTTGAGAAAGGGTATAGTATCACTGGATACCAGGTATACATAGCATTGTTTAAACATTAAACATCTCCGTGTATATTTCCGGAGTCCGACAAAGACACTCACAGCCTCAGTATGGATTAGACAAGAATATAAAAAGTAGAAAAAGGGTAATGCATTCGAAGCGTACACCAGTATACACTGTTGGGGTATTTTTTAATCTTCATATATATTTCAGTCTCAGTAAGACAGTCCAGACTCTCCGCAAGAGGAAACGAGATGGATACAAGTACAGACGGAAAGTCGAGTGGTTGCAGAAATTTTGGTATTACTAATCACGGGAAAAAGTCCCAGGAGAATTCTCAGAGGTGATGCTGACCCTCAATTACTTTGTCTGTGGAGACAGCAAAAACAGTTCTTTGTGAAGAAAGGGTTGCTGTTTCACAGTGCCATGGATCCCATCACCGTTACTCATCTACATCAAATTGTGATCACAGGGAGAGATGTAGAAATTGTCCTCACTGCCTATCATGATCTGTCAGGTAACTTTGAAGTGCAAAAGACAGAAGCCACAGGCCGTAGGCAATTCTATTGGATTGGCATGAGAGGACACATTTAAAAATGTGGGCAGGAATGTCACACGTCTGTGAGAAGGAAAACCGTGAAAGCTGATGATAAACCACCACTGCATCTCATTGTGAGTTGACGTCCATAACAAATGGAAGCCATTGATCATCTGCAGATAGAGCCCAGCAGGACAGGGCATAGGTACGTCTTAACCATCATCTATCAGTTCACCAAATTAGTAGTGGCAGTCCCAGTGAAGGATTTAACAGCCCAGACGACACAGTGGTGGAGCAGGGAGAGGTAAGTATTGCAAGTGCTGGGGCCCTGAGCAAGCAGGGGGGGCCCACTCGTGGGCGGCGATACTGTCACAGAGCCCCTCATAGTACGTCGGTGTGTTTGATGGTGGGGGTGCACCCCCGCCGTCAGAGACACTTGATTGTACTATGAGGGACCCTGTGCCAGTGCCGTCACCCAAGAGTGGGCCCACCCAACTGTTCAGGGCAATGGCACTCGCACGGGTGCGTGCGCCAGGTGGTGTCCCCGGCCCTGAGGGGAGGCAGCCCAGTTAGGGAGGTTGAAAAAATGGCATATGCTGATGTTGGACATTCAGCAGCTGCAAATGGAGGAATTGGAGAAGTCCGAGGAAGAGGAGGACAAACGCGAGCCATTTTTCTGGCAACCTACGTGTCGGCAGATGAAGGTGGGACAAAATCCTTTGAAACCAATGCTTGGTTCATTTTAATTAAGGTTAGATCATCAACATTTTGGGTCGACAGACGGGTCCTTTTTACTGTCAGGATTGATCCAGCAGCACTGAAGACTCTTTCGGAGAGCACACTAGCAGCAGGGCAAGCGAGCTCCGGTAAAGCCCAAAAGTCAAAGGGGAATGACGTGTGAGGGAGAACAATGATATGGGAGGAGAAGTAGTTGGTAACCATAGTTGACAACTGCTGTCTCCTGTCACTTTCAATCGATGCAGTATTACCAGTCGTGTGAGCGGTACTTGAAAAATCAGTCCACAACATGGTCATGAAGCCCCTGTGTCCAAAGCCACTTCGGCTGTGTGCACCACGAACACCTCTTCCATGTTGCCCCCTACAGCTCGTGGGAGAACCATCACTGCCGCTGTGTGCTGGGAATGCCTCAATCAAACGGTTTACCAGAGTTGCTTGTTTGTTAGCCAATATTAGCTCTAGGTTCTCCTGTGGCATGATGTTTTGGAATTTGCCTTTATAGCGTGGATCCAGGATGCTGGCCAACCAGTAGTCATCATCGTTCATCATTTTGGCAATGCGGGGGGGTCCCTTTTTAGGATCTGCAAGGCATAATCACTCATGTGGGCCAATGTTCCAGGTGTAAATGATGCACTGCGAGTGCTGGGTGGAGGAGCACTTTCTGGCAAATCAACATCCCTCCAGTCGCGCACAAATCCTGTACCTGACCTTGCCACGCCAACATTTTCTCTTGCCCCCTGTGAAGCATCCTCTTCCCTTAAATAATTATCCCCATCATCCTCCTTCTCCTCTTCCTCCACCTCAACCAGGAGAGTTCCCTGAGCAGACAATGGCTGACTGTCATCAAGGCTTCCTTCCTCCTCTTCCTCCTTGGCTGCAGACGCCTGCTCCTTAATGTGCGTCAAAGTTTGCATGAGCAGACGCATAAGTGGGATGCTCATGCTTATGATGGCGTCGTCTGCGCTTACCAGCCGTGTGCATTCCTCAAAACACTGAAGGACTTTACGGAGGTCTTTCAGCTTCGACCACTGCACACCAGAATACTCCATGTCTGCCCTTAACTGCCTGCCCGTGTATCGTCCCACAAATGCATTGCAGCCTGCCTCTGTTCGCACAGCCTCTGAACCATGTGCAGGGTGGAGTTCCACCTTGTTGCAACGTCGATAATTAGGCGGTGTTTGGGAAGGTGGAGCAATCGCTGCAGCTTCTTCATACGACTGGAGTGTACGGGCGACCGGCGGATGTGCGAGCACAGTCTTCGCACCTTATGGAGCAGGGCTGTTAACTCCGGATAATGATTGAGGAAGAACTGCACCACCAGGTTCAAGGTGTGAGCCAGGCAAGGTATGTGTCTGAGTTTTGAAAGGGCTATGGCTGCCACAAAATTCCAGCTGTTATCACTAACTACCTTGCCTGCCTCAAGATGTAGACTGCCCAGCCATGACTCAGTTTGTCGCTGCAAGTACTCGGCCAGTACCTCCGCGGTGTGTCTGTTGTCGCCCAAACACATCATCTTCAACACAGCCTGCTGACACTTACCACTAGCTGTTCGATAGTGGGACACCTCGTGTGTAACACTTGCAGCTGCGGATGGAGTGCTCGTGCGACTGCGCTCTGTGGACGAGCTTTCACTTCTGGAGGAGGAGGAGGGTCGAATGCCTACAGCCAACTGTTTCCTATACCGTGGGTTAGGCAGCACTGTTCCACCGCCGCTGTCCCCTGTGGACCCTGCATCCACCACATTAACCCAGTGCGCAGTGATGGACACGAAATGGCCCTGGCCATGCCTACTGGACCATGCATCTGTTGAGAGGTGCACCTTTCCACTCACTGATTGCTTGAGTGCATGGACAATGCGGTCTTTCACATGCAGGTGGAGGGCTGGGATGGCTTTTCGAGAAAAGAAGTGCCGACTGGGTAGGTCACAGCGTGGTACTGCGTAGGCCATGAGCCGGCGGAAAGCTTCACTTTCAACCAACCGGTAAGGCACTATCTCTAACGAGATTAGTTTGGCAATGTGGGCGTTCAAACACTGTGTACGCGGATGAGAGGATGAGTACTTTCTTGTCCTACTGAGAGTCTCTGGTAGGGTGAGCTGGACTTGAGAGCTGCATATGGTGGAATTAGCGGTGGACATGGCGGACTGAGAGAGGGTTGGTGATGGTGATGGTGTTGGTGGTCTTGCTGATGGCCTAGATTCAGTCTTTCGTAGCAATAACATTGTGATTCCCTGACTGCTTTGGCCTTGCGATGACACCTCAACATTTGCTGCTGGTGGTGTGCTAACCGGTGGGCTTACAGTGGGGGAAGCGATGTTGCGTTGAGGACTACCTTCATTCGGAGCAGGTGCACATGTGGTACGTCAGGTTTGGTAGTCAATCCACGCTTGCAAGTGCATGGTGGTTAAATGTCTAAGCATGCAACTGGTATTCATATTTCTCAGATTTTTCCCTCGGCTAAAGGTCTTTGCGCACTTCTTACAGATAACCTTTGCCTGATCATTAGGATTTTGTTCAAAAAAGTGCCACACTGCACTCTTCCTACTATGGAAGACATTTTGAGGCCTTGCATGCTGTGCTAATTTGACCGTCTGGCCCAGCTGTCCTGCAACTCTTTGGGTTTTTGCAAACCATTTTTGGACTGCTACGGACCTGCCAAATAACAGCTGTTGCAATGTCGATGCCTGCTGCGGATCCTCCTCCTCCTCTTCTGAGCAATTGGCAGCAGCACCCTCTTCCCGCAATGGATGCTAATCTTGGTCAACAACTGAGTCATCCATCACCTCTTCTTCAATTTCAATTACTCTGTGTAACCGTGTAAGGTGGTATAGTATGCGGGAAGGAGCACCTGAGTTTCATCAGGGTCAGATTCTGGCTCAGTACACTGCGAAGACAATGTAGTGCTCAGAGTGAATGTACCAGCAGAAAAATCTAGCAGTGGCTGTGCATCAGTGCACTCCATGTTCGATTCATCTTGGACTGAGGAATTCACGATTTGACTTGATAACCCAGGCATGGTATGTGAAAAGAGCTCCATGGAGTAATCTGTAGTGTGGCCTGCCGCATCCTTCACTTTTGGTAGGGGTGAAGGACACAAGGAAAGGTGTTGTTCCTGACCAGGAGCCTCCACTGATGACTCAGTGCTTTTATTTTTTGAAACATCAGAAGAGGAGACGATAGAGCTGGAGGCTGTGTCAGCAATGTAAGCCAAAACTTGTTCCTGAAGTTCCGGCTTTAAAATCGGTTTACCTACTCCCAGAAAAGGGAGCCTTCGAGGCCTTGTGGAGCCAGACGATGACGCAGGCTCAACACCTCCTGCCTTAGGTGCTATTGTGCTTTGCCACTACCAGCAGATGCACCAACACCCCCACCACCATCAGTACCAGCTGGCAACCCCCGCCCACTTCCACGGCCTCTTCCACTATACATCCTCTTTTTTGGAAAAATGTACCCAAAATACCACCACCTATATGGTACTGTAAAACAAGGTACAAGGTGTATATAGTATTGGGGAGAATTTGAATCTCCTTAGAGATTTTAGAAGACTACACTATTATCTCAGGCCCACTATAGATTACACCTCAATTGAACAGGCTGAAATAGGCAGGTGTATGACCATGCAAAATGTGTGTGTATATAGTATTGGGGAGAATTGGAGGCTCCCTAGAGATTTTAGGAGGCTGAACTATTATCTCAGGCCCACTATAGATTACACCTCAATTGAACAGGCTGAAATAGGCAGGTGTATGACCATGCAAAATGTGTGTGTATATAGTATTGTGGAGAATTTGAGGCTCCCTAGAGATTTTAGGAGGCTGAACTATTATCTCAGGCCCACTATAGATTACACCTCAATTGAACTGGCTGAAATAGGCAGGTGTATGACCATGCACAAGGTGTGTATATAGTATTGGGGAGAATTGGAGGCTCCCTAGAGATTTTAGGAGGCTGAACTAATATCTCAGGCCCACTATAGATTACACTTCAATTGAACAGGCTGAAATAGGCAGGTGTATGATCATGCACAAGGTGTGTATATAGTATTGGGGAGAATTGGAAGCTCCCTAGAGATTTTAGGAGGCTGACAATGATGCTCTCAGTCCAAGTATGGACGCAGGCAACCTAATAAGCAGGACTGCTGCACACAAAAGTGTGGAAAAATGCACATTTGGAAACTGTGCAGAAAAGAGGAAGAAAAGTATTTTTGCTTTTAAAAAAGCAGTTTGCACAGCAGTGTGCAAACAGCAATGCAGCTATCAGGGAGCCTTATAAGGCAGCCTAATAACCAACAGAGCTGATGCACAAAAATAGAGCTTCCCCTGTCACTGCACACAAACTGTTGTGTTGTACAGTGGAAATCGCTACCAGCAGAAGCAGTTTTTTTGTTCTTCTTCACTGCCTAACGCTCTCCCTTATTCAGAATCAGCAGTTGCAACCTGTCCCTAATGCTAATATCATGAATCCAAAGGGTGTTTGTAGCTATATTCCGCGCTGCCGCTTTAGACAAATTCCAGGAGAGTGCTGTATGATTGCAGTGGTTTTATTCTACGCGTTTCAGGGGTCTCATGCCCCCTTCATCAGGAAATACCACAAATACATACAGGTATCACAGACATAAATAGGTTTGAAAGGATGCTGGATTTCAAAAAAATGAGTGCCAACAAGTCAGATGATGCAGTGTCAAAGTTCAATGACACCACATGATTAACATTTAACCTAAGATATATTACAAAAGAATACGTATTTTAAAAGATTTTTTGATTAAATTTTCGTTTACAAAACAGATAATAAAGTCAAATTTACGATTTAAACAAAAAAAAAAAAAAAAGGGGAAGGGGAAAGTTTATTCCTGTTTAGAGGTGGATACCTTACAAGTGGACTATCGTATGGAAACAGCAAACCGCTTTTTTTTCATTGAAAGCATTGCAATCTTTATACAAAAAGGGGAAAAAAATAAAAACATAATTTTAATTCTTTACCAATAAAAAATATATAATTTTAGTTAAATTCTAAAAAATTAAATATAAAGTTATTTTTTAGTATAGAGGAAATGGGTTTAAAAAATAATAAAGGATGCTAAAAGCAGCAACACACGAGAAGCTGCACAGCAGTCAGCGCTGCTCAGAATGAGAACGCAGACAGCATGGATTCATTACTTCACTAATACAAAGATCATGGGCAAATTTTAGATTTAACATGAAGCACTTAAAAAAGGGGGTTAATATCAGATGCAGCAACACACAGGACGCTGTGCAGGAGCCAACTACTGCTCAAAGTAAAAATGCAGGATAAAGCTGCAGAGTGAATGGGTGGCTTCATTAATAGATAAGATCGCAGGCAGCTTTTGTGTTCAACATGTGACACATAAGTCTTTTCATTGTGAAGGAGTGGCAGTAACATTCTTGCACTGTTCACTAATCTCTATGGCTAGGCAATTTATGCATGGGAGCTGGGTTAAAGGAGAAATGAGATACTATTATCAGCTGGGGTCATTCTTTCATGTCAGACTAGTAGAATTAGTAGCGCTTACCCGGGCTTAATTAAAGAAGAAAAAAAAAAAAAAAAAAAAAACTCTTCAAAAAAATTTCTTTTTTTTTTTTTTTTTTTTTTCCTTTTCCTCAAAAAATGCATCTAACAGAGATAATGTTTAAGACAGAGGTATGAAAGTGATTGCTCCCAAGGGCAAAAGGAGCTAAACCTGATAGGAAGCTATACAGGATTTTCATATATATAACACTCTTTTAGAGTTAACGCACAAGTAATATTTAAATAAATACATAAATAATTTTTTTCATTAGACCAAGGAGGCACAGTATTGTAAAATTAATTATAAATATAAATATAAAATTGCAATTAGGTATTGCATTAAGAACAAACAAATCTGTAAAAAATATATAAAAACCACAAGGCGGGGACTGCATAACTAGGTTAACATTATCAACAAGGGAAACTGACACAAATAGTGCATATCAAATTTTAAATTTAAATAGAACAAAGAGAAATTATCGCAAAGAACTCAGAAGCCATCTATACACATGAAAGGTTTTTTTTTTTTTTTTCTTTTTTTCCTTTTTCTCTGATTACAGAGCATGTGAATATGGGTGTGAACAAAAATTCCACTGTCTAGGTAAAAACGTCAGTTATTTCATTTAAACCCTGTGGTTTCAGACTCCCTAATTTGTAGATCCAATAGGCTTCCTTTCTATTTAATTTTGTAGATCTGTTCGGTGCACATTTAGGTATATGATCGATAGGGCTAATTTTTAATAATTTCGAATTCTTATCATGTACCAAAGCGTAATGTCTGGACAGCCCATGAGTAAGCAGGCCTTTTTTAATATTATGCCGATGGGAGTTCAATCTGAGGTGTAGGGGTTGTGTGGTCCTCCCTACATATTGTTTACCACAGGGACATTCAATGACATAAATAACAAAGTCAGAGTTACAATTTAGAACAAAAGGGATCATAAATTTCTCTTTAGTAGAAAATGAAATTATATAATTAGCTTTATGATTTATATTAGAACAGCATAAGCAGTTCCTCGTGCCACATTTAAAGATTCCTTTAGTTGAATTCAGGGTGTAATTAATGGGGCTAGCATGAGCTCTCAGGCGGCTAGGGGATATTAGATCCTTGATTGTGGGGGCTCTACGGAATGTAACCCCGGGATTCCTAGGAAGGATATTGTTCAGAATGGGATCGTTCAGTAATATATGCCAATTCTTATGAAAAATTCTACGGATTTCATTATGTTCAATGGAGAATTGCGTTATAAAATTCATTGAAAAGTTCTTATCAGTAATGACTTGCTCTTTAAGGGGGTTTTACACTAAGCAATATCGCTAGCAATATCGCTAAAACGTCACTGGTTTTGTGACGTTATAGCGATATTGCTAGCGATATCGCTATGTGTGATACTTACCAGCGACCGGCTCCCCCGCTGTCCATCGCTGATCGCGCGAGAATGTCCGGCTCCATTTCTCGTCGGGCGCTTCCTGCTGGGCTTCCTGCTGTGATGACGAGCGACGCGTGGAGGCGGGCGGGAGGACGCAGGATCGCTGTGTGTGAATGGTAAGTATCGTGCGCTGCGTCGCTGCTGCATCGCTGTGAGATCTTTCTGTATGAAAGCTCACTAGCGATCGTTTAGCGATGCACCAGCGATCCTGACCGGGTCGGATCGCTGGTTGGATCGCTGGTGCATCGCTAAATGTAAAAGGGCCTTTAGGCTCCAGCAATGCTCTCTGATTTACTTTGAGAGAGTTTTTAAAGGCATTCTTAATTAAGTGTGAAGGGTATTTTTGGGCAAAAAATCTTTTCTTTAAAATATTGGACTGATCTTTAAAGTCAGTATCCAATGAGCAGTTTTTTCTAATCCGGTGAAATTGATTGTTAGGAATGTTATTCAACCATTTGTTGTAGTGCCCACTATTAAAATGAATGTAGCCATTGGTGTCTACTTTTTTAAAAACGTTTTGCTACATATTCTGTCTTCTTTAATAAAAAGGTTAATATCTAAAAAATTAATTAAAAGACTGCTGTAAGCTGCTGTAAAAGAAAGATCCCAGTCATTACAATTTATTGTCTGAATAAAAGTTTCAACATTGTTAGTGGAGTTGTCCCAGATAAAAAATAAATCATCAATGAATCTTTTATAAAAAATAATATTTTTGCTCCAGTTTTCATTCAAAATAAAAGAATTTTCAAAAATCCCCATGAAAAGGTTAGCGAAAGTAGGTGCTACCTTTGAGCCCATTGCGGTCCCCTTAACTTGTTGATAAAATATTTTTTCAAAGGTAAAAAAATTATTTTTCAATATAAAATCAATACCTTTTAAAATAAAATCCTTTTGAGCCAAAGAAAGTCTAATGTCAGATTTTAAAAAATGATGGAAACAATTCACACCTACATCATGTGGAATATTAGAATAAAGTGCAGTCACATCCATAGTAATGAAAACATATTGTGGTTTCCAAGTGATTTCTTGGAGTAGATACAATAAATGAGTTGAGTCTCTGAGGTGACTTTTTAATTCAAATACATGCGGTAACATAATCCTATCAATGTAATGAGCTAGATTAGAGGTTAGAGAGTTAATACCCGCAATTATCGGTCTGCCAGGAGGATTGCAAAGACCTTTATGTACTTTAGGTAAGTGATAAAAAAAAGGAATGCTTGGGTTTTTAATGCTTAAAAACTTTTTTTCTTTATAATTGAAAATATTCTGGGAAAGACCCTTGATGATTAAAGCATTATAGGCTGTAATAGATTTAGAATAATCGCTAAATGAGCTTTTAATATAGTAGCTAGTATCAGATAAAATTAAATAAAATAAAAATAAAAAGAAATCACTTGGAAACCACAATATGTTTTCATTACTATGGATGTGACTGCACTTTATTCTAATATTCCACATGATGTAGGTGTGAATTGTTTTCATCATTTTTTAAAATCTGACATTAGACTTTCTTTGGCTCAAAAGGATTTTATTTTAAAAGGTATTGATTTTATATTGAAAAATAATTTTTTTACCTTTGAAAAAATATTTTATCAACAAGTTAAGGGGACCGCAATGGGCTCAAAGGTAGCACCTACTTTCGCTAACCTTTTCATGGGGATTTTTGAAAATTCTTTTATTTTGAATGAAAACTGGAGCAAAAATATTATTTTTTATAAAAGATTCATTGATGATTTATTTTTTATCTGGGACAACTCCACTAACAATGTTGAAACTTTTATTCAGACAATAAATTGTAATGACTGGGATCTTTCTTTTACAGCAGCTTACAGCAGTCTTTTAATTAATTTTTTAGATATTAACCTTTTTATTAAAGAAGACAGAATATGTAGCAAAACGTTTTTTAAAAAAGTAGACACCAATGGCTACATTCATTTTAATAGTGGGCACTGCAACAAATGGTTGAATAACATTCCTAACAATCAATTTCACCGGATTAGAAAAAACTGCTCATTGGATACGGACTTTAAAGATCAGTCCAATATTTTAAAGAAAATATTTTTTGCCCAAAAATACCCTTCACACTTAATTAAGAATGCCTTTAAAAACTCTCTCAAAGTAAATCAGAGAGCATTGCTGGAGCCTAAAGAGCAAGTAATTACTGATAAGAACTTTTCAATGAATTTTATAACGCAATTCTCCATTGAACATAATGAAATCCGTAGAATTTTTCATAAGAATTGGTATATATTACTGAACGATCCCATTCTGAACAATATCCTTCCTAGGAATCCCGGGGTTACATTCCGTAGAGCCCCCACAATCAAGGATCTAATAGCCCCTAGCCGCCTGAGAGCTCATGCTAGCCCCATTAACGGTTACACCCTGAATTCAACTAAAGGAATCTTTAAATGTGGCACGAGGAACTGCTTATGCTGTTCTAATATAAATCATAAAGCTAATTATATAATTTCATTTTCTACTAAAGAGAAATTTATGATCCCTTTTGTTCTAAATTGTAACTCTGACTTTGTTATTTATGTCATTGAATGTCCCTGTGGTAAGCAATATGTAGGGAGGACCACACAACCCCTACACCTCAGATTGAACTCCCATCGGCATAATATTAAAAAAGGCCTGCTTACTCATGGGCTGTCCAGACATTACGCTTTGGTACATGATAAGAATTCGAAATTATTAAAAATTAGCCCTATCGATCATATACCTAAATGTGCACCGAACAGATCTATGAAACTAAATAGAAAGGAAGCCTATTGGATCTACAAATTAGGGAGTCTGAAACCACAGGGTTTAAATGAAATAACTGAGGTTTTTACCTAGACAGTGGAATTTTTGTTCACACCCATATTCACATGCTCTGTAATCAGAGAAAAAGGAAAAAAAAAAAAAAAAACTTTCATGTGTATAGATGGCTTCTGAGTTCTTTGCGATAATTTCTCTTTGTTCTATTTAAATTTAACATTTTATATGCACTATTTGTGTCAGTTTCCCTTGTTGATAATGTTAACCTAGTTATGCAGTCCCCGCCTTGTGGTTTTTATATAATTTTTATAGATTTGTTTGTTCTTAATGCAATACCTAATTGCAATTTTATATTTATATTTATAATTAATTTTACAATACTGTGCCTCCTTGGTCTAATGAAAAAAATTATTTATGTATTTATTTAAATATTACTTGTGCGTTAACTCTAAAAGAGTGTTATATATATGAAAATCCTGTATAGCTTCCTATCAGGTTTAGCTCCTTTTGCCCTTGGGAGCAATCACTTTCATACCTCTGTCTTAAACATTATCTCTGTTAGATGCATTTTTTGAGGAAAAGGAAAAAAAAAAAAAAAAGAAATTTTTTTGAAGAGTTTTTTTTTTTTTTTTTTTCTTCTTTAATTAAGCCCGGGTAAGCGCTACTAATTCTACTAGTCTGACATGAAAGAATGACCCCAGCTGATAATAGTATCTCATTTCTCCTTTAACCCAGCTCCCATGCATAAATTGCCTAGCCATAGAGATTAGTGAACAGTGCAAGAATGTTACTGCCACTCCTTCACAATGAAAAGACTTATGTGTCACATGTTGAACACAAAAGCTGCCTGTGATCTTATCTATTAATGAAGCCACCCATTCACTCTGCCACTTTATCCTGCGTTTTTTCTTTGAGCAGTAGTTGGCTCCTGCACAGCATCCTGTGTGTTGCTGCATCTGATATTAGCCCCCTTTTTTTATGTGCTTCATGTTAAATCTAAAATTTGACCATGATCTTTGTATTAGTGAAGTAATGAATCCATGCTGTCTGCGTTCTCATTCTGAGCAGCGCTGACTGCTGTGCAGCTTCTCGTGTGTTGCTGCTTTTAGCATCCTTTATTATTTTTTAAACCCATTTCCTCTATACTAAAAAATAACTTTATATTTAATTTTTTAGAATTTAACTAAAATTATATATTTTTTATTGGTAAAGAATTAAAATTATGTTTTTATTTTTTTTCCCCTTTTTGTATAAAGATTGCAATGCTTTCAATGAAAAAAAGCGGTTTGCTGTTTCCATACGATAGTCCACTTGTAAGGTATCCACCTCTAAACAGGAATAAACTTTCCCCTTCCCCTTTTTTTTTTTTTTTTTGTTTAAATCGTAAATTTGACTTTATTATCTGTTTTGTAAACGAAAATTTAATCAAAAAATCTTTTAAAATACGTATTCTTTTGTAATATATCTTAGGTTAAATGTTAATCATGTGGTGTCATTGAACTTTGACACTGCATCATCTGACTTGTTGGCACTCATTTTTTTGAAATCCAGCATCCTTTCAAACCTATTTATGTCTGTGATACCTGTATGTATTTGTGGTAGTTCCTGATGAAGGGGGCATGAGACCCCTGAAATGCGTAGAATAAAACCACTGCAATCATACAGCACTCTCCTGGAATTTGTCTAAAGCGGCAGCGCGGAATATAGCTACAAACTCCCTTTGGATTCATGATTTCTTTGGTCGCTGAAGACCTGTGGATCTGCAGCAGCCGCTACCTACACGCTCTTATCTCATCCTAACCAGGTGAGCATATTTCATGATATACTGTCTCTTGTAACGTGGATAAGACCCTATTGCGCTTTTTTGTCTCCCCCTTTTTTAATGCTAATATCGGCAGAAGTAAGATGGCCGTCGGCGTGCACGCCCTTTTATAGCCTCTGTGACACCACACAAAGCCAGCCAATCACTTGCATGCCTTTCCCAAAGATGGTGGTGACCGATGCCCATGTCATCGCGTTGCCCACAGTGTGCGTCCTCCATCATTGGCCGAAAAAGGGCGCTGGAAGCATCATTTGAAACGTGACTTTTTCGCTCTGGTCGTCGACCTCGTGGCCGACCTCACGCTATGGTCGGGTTTTGTTTCATGAAACCCGACTTCAGTGAAAGTCGGCGACTTATGAATTTGACCGACCCGTTTCGCTCAACTCTAGCTGCGGGTATAAAGAAAAAAATCCATGGTTATCAAAAAGACATCCACGAATGCTGAATTAAACATTTAACCCTTTTTATTTAAGAAATCCAGTTCATGTATCCAACTTAAGTCCTTCCTTTTCAGCAATCCTAATCTATCACTCTCCCTCCCACTCCTGAATATCGGCACATTATCAATAACCCTGATCCATATTAATGTGCCAGGTGCAAGCATAGTACAGCTCTACTCTTATTGGATGACATATCTAGCCTTCCAGGGCTATGTTCCAATTGGCTCTCAGTCAATCAGACAATGTGAATGCCTGGATATGATTGAATGAGGTTAATATGCCCCCTTCCTTCCCCACTCTGTGTTGTGGATTCTTTCATTTAACCTTTTAAGCCCCAAGGGTGGTTTGCACGTTAATGACCGGGCCATTTTTTACAATTCTGACCACTGTCCCTTTATGAGGTCATAACTCTGGAACGCTTCAACGGATCTAGGCGATTCTGAGATTGTTTTCTCGTGACATATTGTACTTCATGTTAGTGGTAAAATTTCATTCATATAACTTGCGTTTAATTGTGAAAAAAACAGAAATATGGAAAAAATTTTGAAAATATTGCAATTTTCAAACTTTGAATTTTTATGCCCTTAAAATAGAGAAATATGTGACACAAAGTAATTACTAAATAACATTTCCCATATGTCTACTTTACATCAGCACAATTTTGGAAACAAAATTTTTTTTTATTAGGAAGTTATAAGGGTTAAAAGTTGACCAGCGATTTCTCATTATTAAAACAAAATTTACAAAACCATTTTTTTAGGGACCACCTCACATTCAAAGTCAGTTTGAGGGGTCTATATGGCAGAAAATACCCAAAAGTGACACCATTCTAAAAACTGCACCCCTCAATCTACTCAAAACTACATTCAAGAAGATTATTAACCCTTCAGGTGTTTCACAGGAGCAGAAGCAACGTGGAAGGAAAAAATTAGCATTTAACTTTTTAGTCACAAAAATGATATTTTAGCAACATTTTTTTTATTTTCCCAAGGGTAACAGGAGAAATTGGACCTCAAAAGTTGTTGTACAATTTGTCCTGAGTACGCTGGTACCCCATATGTGGGGAGGAATCACTGTTTTAGCGCATGGCATGGCTCAGAAGGGAAGGAGTG
Organism: Dendrobates tinctorius; assembly: GCF_039654945.1. Classification (NCBI taxonomy): domain Eukaryota; kingdom Metazoa; phylum Chordata; class Amphibia; order Anura; family Dendrobatidae; genus Dendrobates; species Dendrobates tinctorius. The sequence goes on along the minus strand of NW_027361705.1, from coordinate 15,318,387 downwards.
TCGTTTGACTTTTTCAACCTAAAATTGGCTGAAATTGAGATTGGACGCCATGTTGGTTTGCAGAGCCTATGATGTGCCTAAACAGTGGAAACCCCCCACAAGTGATCACATTTTGGAAACTAGACCCCCTAAGGATCTCATCTAGATGTGTGGTGAGCACTTTGAACCCCCAAGGGCCTCACAGAAGTTTATAACGCCCGGGTGTAAAAATATAAAATCATATTTTTTCCACAAACAAGATCGTTTAGTCCCCAATTTGGTATTTTCCCAAGGGTATCAGGAGAAATTGGACCCCAAACGGAGTTGTCCAATTTGTCCTGAGTGCGCTAATACCCCATATGTGGGGGAGAAACACTGTTTGGGCACACAGCAGGGCTCGGAAGGGAAAGAGCGCCGTTTGACGTTTTCAACCTAAAATTGGCTGAAATTGAAATCAGACGCCATGTTCAATTTGGAGAGCCCATGATACGCCTAAACAGTGGAAACCCCCACAAGTGACCCCATTTTGGAAACTAGACCCCCTAAGGAACTCATCTAGATGTGTGGTGAGCACTTTGAACCCCCAAGGGCTTCACAGAAGTTTATAACGCCCGGGCATAAAAATAAAAAATCATATTTTTTCCACAAACATGATGGTTTAGTCACCAATTTGTTATTTTCCCAAGGGTATCAGGAGAAATTGAACCCCAAAAGTTGTTGTCCAATTTGTCCTGAGTGCGCTGATACCCCATATGTGGGGGAAAAACACTGTTTGGGCACACGGCAGGGCTCGGAAGGGAAAGAGCGCCGTTTGACATTTTCAACCTAAGATTGGCTGAAATTGAAATCGGACGCCATGTTCCGTTTGGAGAGCCCATGATATGCCTAAACAGTGGAAACCCCCCACAAGTGACCCCATTTTGGAAACTAGACCCCCTAAGGAACTTATCTAGATGTGTGGTGAGCACTTTGAACCCCCAAGTGTTTCGCTAAAGCTTATAATGCCCAGGCGTGAAAAAAAAATATTAAATTTTTTTTCCACAAAAATGATCTCTTAGTCCCCAATTTGTCACTTTCCCAAGAGTATCAGGAGAAATTGGACCCAAAAGTTGTTGTCCAATTTGTCCTGAGTGCGCTATTACCCCATATGTGGGGGAGAAACACTGTTTGGGCATACGGCAAGGCTCGAAAGGGAAGTAATGACGTTTTGGAATGCAGACTTTGATGGAATTGTCTGCAGGCGTCATGTTCCGTTTGCAGAGCCCCTGATGTACCTAAACAGTGGAAACCCCCACAAGTGACCCCATTTTGGAAACTAGACCCCCTAAGGAACTTATCTAGATGTGTGGTGAGAACTTTAAACCCCCCAAGTGTTTCGCTAAAGCTTATAATGCCCGGGCGTGAAAAAAAAATATTATTATTATTATTATTATTTATTGTTATAGCGCCATTTATTCCATGGCGCTTTACATGTGAGGGGGGTATACATAAAAACAAGTACAATAATCTTAAACAATACAAGTCATAACTGGTACAGGAGGAGAGAGGACCCTGCCCGCGAGGGCTCACAATCTTCAAGGGATGGGTGATAATACAGTAGGCGAGGGTAGAGCTGGTCGTGCAGCGGTTTGGTCGATCGGTGGTTACTGCAGGTTATAGGCTTGTCGGAAGAGGTGGGTCTTCAGGCTCTTTTTGAAGGTTTCGATGGTAGGTGAGAGTCTGATATGTTGTGGTAGAGAGTTCCAGAGTAGGGGTGATGCACGAGAGAAATCTTGTATGCGATTGTGGGAAGAGGAGATAAGAGGGGAGTAGAGAAGGAGATCTTGTGAGGATCGGAGGTTGCGTGCAGGAAAGTACCGGGAGACGAGGTCACAGATGTATGAAGGAGACAAGTTGTGGATGGCTTTGTATGTCATGGTTAGGGTTTTGTAATGGAGTCTCTGGGCAATTGGGAGCCAGTGAAGGGATTGACAGAGGGGAGAAGCTGGGGAATAGCGGGGGGACAGGTGGATTAGTCGGGCAGCAGAGTTTAGAATAGATTGGAGGGGTGCGAGAGTGTTTGAGGGGAGGCCGCAGAGCATGAGGTTGCAGTAGTCAAGGCGAGAGATGATGAGGGCATGGACTAGGGTTTTTGCAGATTCTTGGGTGAGGAATGAACGGATGCGTGAAATATTTTTGAGTTGAAGTCGGCAGGAAGTGGAAAGGGTTTGAATATGTGGTTTGAAGGAGAGATCAGCATCAAGGATTACTCCGAGGCAGCGAGCTTGTGGGACTGGGGAGAGTGGGCAGTCATTTACTGTAATTGATAGGTTCGTAGGGGGGGTCACGTGAGATGGGGGAAAGATGATGAATTCTGTTTTGTCCATGTTGAGTTTCAGATATCTAGTGGAGAAGAAGGATGAAATAGTGGACAGACATTGAGGGATTCTGGTTAGTAGGGAGGTGATATCTGGTCCAGAGATGTAGATCTGTGTGTCATCAGCATAAAGATGATACTGAAAGCCATGAGATTCTATGAGCTGTCCCAGGCCAAAGGTGTAAATAGAGAACAGCAGGGGCCCTAGGACTGAACCTTGTGGGACTCCGACAGATAGGGGGCGAGGTGAGGAGGTGGTGTGTGAGTGGGAGACGCTGAATGTCCGGTCTGTTAGGTATGATGAGATCCAGGAGAGGGCCAAGTCTGTGATGCCGAGGGATGAGAGGGTCTGTAATAATAGGGAATGGTCCACTGTGTCAAAGGCAGCCGACAGGTCCAGGAGGAGGAGGACAGAGTAGTGTCGCTTGCTCTTGGCAGTTGGCAGTTGGCATATTATTTTTTTTTCCACAAAAATGATCTCTTAGTCCCCAATTTGTTATTTTCCCAAGAGTATCAGGAGAAATTGGACCCCAAAAGTTGTTGTCCAATTTGTCCTGAGTGCGCTATTACCCCATATGTGGGGGAGAAACACTGTTTGGGCACACGGCAGGGCTCGAAAGGGAAGTAATGACGTTTTGGAATGCAGACTTTGATGGAATGGTCTGCGGGCGTCATGTTCCGTTTGCAGAGCCCCTGATGTACCTAAACAGTGGAAACCCCCCACAAGTGGCCCCATTTTGGAAACTAGACCCCCGAAGGAACTTATCTAGATGTGTGGTGAGAACTTTAAACCCCCCAAGTGTTTCGCTAAAGCTTATAATGCCCGGGCGTGAAAAAAATATATAATTTTTTTTTCCACAAAAATGATCTCTTAGTCCCCAATTTGTTATTTTCCCAAGGGTATCAGGAGAAATTGGACCCCAAAAGTTGTTGTCCAATTTGTCCTGAGTGCGCTAATACCCCATATGTGGGGGAGAAACACTGTTTGGGCACACGGCAGGGCTCGAAAGGGAAGTAATGACGTTTTGGAATGCAGACTTTGATGGAATGGTCTGCGGGCGTCATGTTCCGTTTGCAGAGCCCCTGATGTACCTAAACAGTGGAAACCCCCTACAAGTGACCCCATTTTGGAAACTATCGGAGAGATCAACGCCCCCCATGTTTTTGTTGTACCCCACTACACAGGTCGGTTTTCTGACCTGTGTGGAGGTACCCCGAACAGTGCAGAGGGTGCTGCCATCACCGTGTATGGTGGTCAAGAGATGGACATAACTCTTGTCCTTGTACTTGACCACCAGCAGGTGGTCGCTACATTGGGCTCTGCTCTCACCTTTTCTGAGCATCTGCCCAAGTAGCGTCTTCGGAAGGCCTCTCTGATTTTTGCGGACAGTACGGCAGGCTGCGGTACCTCGCACAGAGAGGGATTTGTAGAGTGGGATGCTGGTATAAAAGTTATCAGTGTAGAGGTGATAACCTTTATCCAGCAGTGGGTGAATCAAATCCCACACTATTTTCCCACTCACTCCCAGGACAGGGGGACTCTCAGGGGGTTCAATCCTGGTGTCCTTTCCTTCATAGACTCTAAACCTGTGAGTGTACCCTGAGGTACTCTCACAAAGTTTGTAGAGTTTGATTCCATACCTGGCCCTCTTACTGGGCATGTATTGATGGAATCCGAGCCTTCCCTTGAAATGGACCAAGGACTCATCCACGCTGATGTTCCTTTGAGGCACGTACACTTCAGCAAACTTTTTGTTGAAGTGTTCGATGACCGGCTGAACTTTGAACAGACGGTCAAAGTTGGGGTCATCTCGTGCGGGACACAGTGCATTATCGGTATAATGAAGAAACTTGTGGATGGCCTCAAAACGCGTCCGGACCATGACCATTCGGAACAATGGAGTGTTGTATAAAATATCAACACTCCAATATTGCCAAATTTCCGGCTTCTTCAGTATCCCCATGTGGAGGACCAGGCCCCAAAACTGCCTCATTTCAACTGCGTCCACAGGAGACCAGTTGGAATATGTTGAAATCGAGTTTTCCGCCAAAAATTGACGAGCGTACAAATTAGTTTGCTCCACCATGAAGTTAACAAAATCCTCAGAGAAAAAGACTTTGAAAAAGTCTATTTTTGTGGGGCCGGTGGTGTCAAACTTGATTTCTGATTCTGCCACAAAATCAGGAATCAGTGGCTCGTACTTTTCAGGGGGCGAAGTCCATACAGGGTCTACTGAATCAGCTTCGGGCATGGTGGCGCTGCCTCATCTTCTGTCCTGGAGCGTCTGCGTGGCAGTTCCGCAGGACCCGAGGAGGAAGATGAGGCGGGGGAAGAGGAAGAGGATGAAGAATCCGAAAAATAAAGAAAAGTCGGATCGTCATCCTCGCTATCAGTGTCGGAGGCAAGGTAAGAATATGCCTCCTCCATTGAATAGTGCTGTTGGGACGAACGCGATGGGCGGGACATTTTTTGTGAAAGTGGTGCTTGGGTATACTTTATTTACAACTATGTGTAGGTGTGGGGGAGCTAGTGATTGGCGCACACTATCCTGTAAAGAAAAAGCTAAAAGAAAAAAGGAAATGGGGAGAAAAATACCTGTGAAAAGAAAAGTCTAAAACAACAGGCCCTAGCTCTGATAAGTGAACGGTGTCACTTATCAAAGTTCAGTGGCGGCTGCTGGGTGTGCGTACAGGTGTGGTGCAAGGGGGGGGTGAAAAAAAGGAAATCAGCAGGCACAAGCTCTGATAAGTGAACTATGTCACTTATCACAGTTTGGCGGCTGTGCGATTCGAATAAGGAGTTGGCGCTAAGGGGGCTGCTAAATGTGCGCACAGAGGCGGCGCAAAGGGGGATGGAGGGGGTAAAAAGTGGGGGAAGGGGGGATGAAGAGAGATCGGACAGGGATCAGGGATTAGCACTTACATTTGTAGTTAGGTGGCGCAAAGAGGGGGTGAAAAAAAGGAAATCAGCAGGCACAAGCTATGATAAGTGAACTATGTCACTTATCACAGTTTGGCGGCTGTGGGATGCGAATACGGAGTGGCGCAAAGGGGGCTGCTAAATGTTGGCACAGAGACGACGCAAAGGGGGATTGAGGAGGTAAAAAGAGGGGGAAGGGGGAAGGGGGAAGGGTGGGGATGAAGAGAGATCAGACAGGGATTAGCACTTATGCTTGTAGTCAGGTGGCGCAAAGAGGGGGTGAAAAAAAAAGGAAATCAGCAAGCACAAGCTATGATAAGTGAACTATGTCAACTTATCAAAGTTTGGCGGCTGTAGGATGCGAATATGGAGCTGGCGCAAAGGTGGCTTAGAGACAAAAAGCAAGCACGAGTGTTGATTGGTGAACTACGTCACCAATCAACGCTCGGCGGCTGCTAAATGTGCGCACGGAGGTGGCGCAATGGGGGGGTGGAGGGGGGTAAAAAGAGGGGGTAGGGGGAAGGGGGATTGGGGGGATGAAGCTAGATTGGGGGGATGAAGCTAGATTGGGGGGTGAAGCTAGATTGGGCAGGGATCGGGGATCAGGCAATACTTACAGTTGTAGGGTTTTCTTTCTTCTTTCTTTAGCAGGTATTGTGATGCTACAAGCTGCTGTGGCACCACAATACTCAGCACACCAGGAGATCCAGACATATGACCGCTCTCTAGGGAATCCTCAGCTAGTGTGAGGACCCCCTGCAGAGCTGTCATACAGGTTTAACCCCATCTCTTGTCTGAATCTCTCTCCTGCGCTCCTAAGACCGTTTTCCATTTCCTCATTGCTCCCATCCTCCATAGGAGGTTCTTGACTGGAGCTGCGGTGGCGATCCGACATACTGTCCACCCCTCGGTTGCTTCCTAAGCGTTCCTTTATGACCGCTTATCACTGACTCTTCAATAGCATAATCGGCCTTATTTGCTCTACTAAGAGAAAGTATGGTGGTGTGACCCTTACCTAAGAGTTAAACAATTTTAAAAAAGTTATACAAGTATAAATATCATATAGAACTTATAAAAAAATCCATTTCAAAACTCTTCTTGCAGTTGAAACCGGCAATGATAATTTCCTTTTGTTGGTCAAGAACGCATGGTTCATTATATTTACAGTACAGATATCAGAGCTATGTCTCTTCTGTGTGCCCATCATCTGATAGCGATTAGAATTTGCTGGAATATTAGGGATTCCAGTTACGTAACAGTAAGCAAAAAAAGGAAGAGATACAAATGAATGACCATAATACAGTTTTATTCACGAGAGCATATATAATTAAGGCTTTGGTCTGCGCTCATACATATGGTCATGGGCGAAAGTGTTGGCACCCTTTTTGACAGGGTGATCAATAAGTGAAATAGGCTGCCACGAAAGGTGGTGAGTAGAGTTGAGCGAAACGGGTCGAAAAAATTCAAAAGTCACCGACTTTTGGCAAAGTCGGGTTTCATGAAACGAAACCCGACCCTAGGATGAGGTCGGCCACGAGGTCGGCGACTTACGCGCCAAAGTCGCGTTTCAAAAGTTTGTTTTGCGCTCTTTTTCAGCCAATCAGGATCCACGGACACTGAGGGCAACGTGATGACCTAGGCACGGGTCACCACCATCTTTCAGAAGGGCATGCAAGTGATTGGCTTGCTTTGGTGGGCATCACAGGGGGTATAAAAGGGCGTGCACGCCGACCGCCATCTTACTTCTGCCGATCTTAGTATAGGGAGAGGTTGCTGCTGATTCTGTAGGGAGAGCGTTAGGCAGGGAAGAAGACAAAAAAACTGCTTCTGCTGCTAGCGATTTGGCCTGCACAACACACAAGTCACTGTGTGTGCAGTGCAAGGGGAGGCTATATTGTGGTGTATCAGTGGTGTTGGTTGTTGGGCTGCCTTTTAAGGCTTCCTGACACGCTGGCATTGCTGTTTACCCACTGCTCCGCAAACTGCTTTTTTAAAAGCAATCCAATCTCCCTTATCCTCTAGTCACTTTTGTCACAGCTGTGCCATCGAGCGTGTCACATAGCGCTCAGATATCAGTGGGCCTCACACAATCCACAAGTGTCCAGTGTCCAAAAGTGTATGCAGAGATTCAAAATCTCCATTATCCTCTCGTCACTTTGGTCACAGGCAGCTGTGCCATCGAGCGTGTCACATAGCGCTCAGATATCAGTGGGCCTCACACAATCCACAAGTGTCCAGTGTCCAAAAGTGTACGCAGAGATTCAAAATCTCCATTATCCTCTCGTCACTTTGGTCACAGGCAGCTGTGCCATCGAGCGTGTCACATAGCGCTCAGATATCAGTGGGCCTCACACAATCCACAAGTGTCCAGTGTCCAAAAGTGTACGCAGAGATTCAAAATCTCCATTATCCTCTCGTCACTTTGGTCACAGGCAGCTGTGCCATCGAGCGTGTCACATAGCGCTCAGATATCAGTGGGCCTCACACAATCTACAAGTGTCCAGTGTCCAAAAGTGTACGCAGAGATTCAAAATCTCCATTATCCTCTCGTCACTTTGGTCACAGGCAGCTGTGCCATCGAGCGTGTCACATAGCGCTCAGATATCAGTGGGCCTCACACAATCCACAAGTGTCCAGTGTCCAAAAGTGTACGCAGAGATTCAAAATCTCCATTATCCTCTCGTCACTTTGGTCACAGGCAGCTGTGCCATCGAGCGTGTCACATAGCGCTCAGATATCAGTGGGCCTCACACAATCCACAAGTGTCCAGTGTCCAAAAGTGTACGCAGAGATTCAAAATCTCCATTATCCTCTCGTCACTTTGGTCACAGGCAGCTGTGCCATCGAGCGTGTCACATAGCGCTCAGTGGGCCTCACACAATCCACAAGTGTCCAGTGTCCAAAAGTGTACGCAGAGATTCAAAATCTCCATTATCCTCTCGTCACTTTGGTCACAGGCAGCTGTGCCATCGAGCGTGTCACATAGCGCTCAGATATCAGTGGGCCTCACACAATCCACAAGTGTCCAGTGTCCAAAAGTGTACGCAGAGATTCAAAATCTCCATTATCCTCTCGTCACTTTGGTCACAGGCAGCTGTGCCATCGAGCGTGTCACATAGCGCTCAGATATCAGTGGGCCTCACACAATCTACAAGTGTCCAGTGTCCAAAAGTGTACGCAGAGATTCAAAATCTCCATTATCCTCTCGTCACTTTGGTCACAGGCAGCTGTGCCATCGAGCGTGTCACATAGCGCTCAGATATCAGTGGGCCTCACACAATCCACAAGTGTCCAGTGTCCAAAAGTGTACGCAGAGATTCAAAATCTCCATTATCCTCTCGTCACTTTGGTCACAGGCAGCTGTGCCATCGAGCGTGTCACATAGCGCTCAGATATCAGTGGGCCTCACACAATCCACAAGTGTCCAGTGTCCAAAAGTGTACGCAGAGATTCAAAATCTCCATTATCCTCTCGTCACTTTGGTCACAGGCAGCTGTGCCATCGAGCGTGTCACATAGCGCTCAGTGGGCCTCACACAATCCACAAGTGTCCAGTGTCCAAAAGTGTACGCAGAGATTCAAAATCTCCATTATCCTCTCGTCACTTTGGTCACAGGCAGCTGTGCCATCGAGCGTGTCACATAGCGCTCAGATATCAGTGGGCCTCACACAATCTACAAGTGTCCAGTGTCCAAAAGTGTACGCAGAGATTCAAAATCTCCATTATCCTCTCGTCACTTTGGTCACAGGCAGCTGTGCCATCGAGCGTGTCACATAGCGCTCAGATATCAGTGGGCCTCACACAATCTACAAGTGTCCAGTGTCCAAAAGTGTACGCAGAGATTCAAAATCTCCATTATCCTCTCGTCACTTTGGTCACAGGCAGCTGTGCCATCGAGCGTGTCACATAGCGCTCAGATATCAGTGGGCCTCACACAATCCAAAAGTGTCCACTGTCCACAAGTGTGTGCAGAAATTCTAAATCTCCCCTGTCCTATAGACACCTTGTACCTTGTTTTACATTACTATATAGTTTGTTGGATTTTGTCTACATTTCTACCAAAAATGAGGAAGGCTGGTGGAAGAGGCCGTGGAATTGGGCGGGGGTTGGCAGCTGGTAATGATGGTGTTGGTGGTGGATCTGATGGTAGTGGCAAGAGCAAAATAGGACCGAATGCAGGAGGTGCTGACCCTGCATCATCGTCTGGCTACATAAGGCCTCGAACGCTTAGTTTTCTAGGAGTTGGCAAACCGCTTTTAAAGGCAGAGCATCAGGAAAAAGTTTTGTCTTACATAGCTGACTCAGCCTCCAGCTCTATCGCCTCCTCTTCTTCAGTTGTAAAAAGTAAAAGCACTGAGTCGTCATTGGAGGCTCATGTTCATGAACCACACCTTTCCTTGTGTCCTTCACCCCAACCAAGATTGAAGGATGACGCAGGCCATACTACTGATTACTCCATGGAGCTGTTTTCACATACCATGCCTGGATTATCAAGTCAAATGGTGAATTACCCAGGCCAAGATGAATCTGACATGGAGTGCACTGATGCACAGCCGCTGATGGATGATTCTGCTGGTACATTCACTCAGAGCACTACATTGTCCTCGCAGTGTACAGAGCCAGATTTTGACCCTGATGAGACTCAGGTGCCCCTTCCCGCACACTATACCACCATACACAGTGACACAGAGAAAGGTGCACATGACATAGAAGAGGAGGTGATGGATGACCCAGTTGTTGACCCAGATTGGCATCCATTGGGGGAAGAGGGTGTTGCTTCCAATAGCTCAGATGAGGAGCATCCACAGCAGACATCGACATCGCAACAGCTGTTATCTGGCAGGCCCGGAGCACTCCAAAGACAGGTTCCAAACATCAAAAGAGTTGCTGGACAGCTTGTCCAGAGGGTCAAAAGATCACAGCGTGCTAGGCCGCAAAATGTCTGCCAAAGTAGGAAGAGTGCAGTGTGGCACTTTTTTGAACAAAATCCTCATGATCAGGCCAAGGTTATCTGTAAGAAGTGCGCAAAGACCTTTAGCCGAGGGAAAAATCTGAAAAATTTGAATACCAGTTGCATGCTTAGACATTTAACCATCATGCACTTGCAAGCGTGGACACAACACTAAACCTCAAGTGCCACATGTGCAACTGATCACAACGAAGGTAGTCAGCAACGCTACATTGTTTCCCCCACTGTAAGCCCACCGGTTAGCACAGCAGCAAATGTTGAGGTGTCGTTGCAAGGCCACAGCAGTCAGGGAATCCCACTGTTATATCAACGAAAGACTGATTCTAGGCCATCAGAAAGAACACCAACTCCATCACCATCATCAACCCTCTCTCAGTCCGCCCTGTCCACCGCTACTTCCACCATAAGCAGCTCTCAAGTCCAGCTCACCCTCCCAGACACTATGAGTAGGTCAAGAAAGTACTCAGTCTCTCATCCGCGTACACTGGGTTTGAACGCCCACATTGCCAAACTAATCTCGTTTGAGATGATGCCCTTTCGGTTGGTGGAAAGCACAGCTTTCCGCGAACTCATGGCCTATGCAGTACCACGCTATGACCTACCCAGTCGCCACTTCTTCTCTCGCAAAGCCATCTCAGCCCTCCACCATCATGTGAAAGACCGCATTGTCCATGCACTCAAGCAGTCAGTGAGTGGAAAGGTGCACCTCACAACTGATGCATGGTCCAGTCGGCATGGCCAGGGCCGTTACGTGTCCATCACTGCGCACTGGGTTAATGTGGTGGATGCAGGGTCCACAGGGGACAGCGGTGGTGGGACAGTGCTGCCTAGCCCATGGTATAGGAAACAGTTGGCTGTAGGCGTTCGACCCTCCTCCTCCTCCTCCTCCAGAAGCGAAAGCTCGTCCACAGAGCGCAGTCGTACGAGCACTCCATCTGCAGCTGCCACTGTTGCACACGATGTGTCCCCCTATCGAGCAGCTAGTGGAAAGCGTCAGCAGGCTGTGTTGCAGATGATGTGTTTGGGCGACAGACACACCGCCGAGGTGCTGGCCGAGTACTTGAAGCGACAAACTGAGTCATGGCTGGGCAGTGTACATCTTGAGGCAGGCAAGGTAGTTAGTGATAACGGCCGTAATTTTGTGGCAGCCATAGCCCTTTCAAAACTCAGCCACATACCTTGCTTGGCTCACACCTTGAACCTGGTGGTGCAGTGCTTCCTCAAAAATTATCCGGAGTTAACAGCCCTGCTCCAGAAGGTGCGAAGACTGTGCGCGCACATCCGCCGGTCGCCTGTACACTCCGTTCGTATGCAGAAGCTGCAGTGATTGCTCCACCTTCCCAACCACCGCCTCATGATCGACATTGCAACAAGGTGGAACTCCACCCTGCACATGGTGGAGCGGCTGTGCGAGCAGAGGCAGGCCATAATGCATTTGTGGGAGGATACACGGCCAGGCACTTTGAGAGCAGACATGGAGTTGACAGGCGTGCAGTGGTCGAAGCTGAAAGACCTTTGTAAAGTCCTTCAGTGTTTTGAGGAATGCACACGGCTGGTAAGCGCAGACGACGCCATCCTAAGCATGAGCATCCCACTTATGCGTCTGCTCATGCAAACTTTGACGCACCTTAAGGAGCAGGCGTCTGCAGCCAATGTTGATGAGGAGGAAGAGGAGGAGGGAATCCTTGATGACATTCAGCCATTGTCTGCTCAGGGACCTCTCCTGGACGAGGTGGAGGAAGAAGAGGAGGAGGAGGAGGAGGATGATGGGGATGATTACTTAGGGGAGGAGGATGCATCTCGCGGGGCAAGTGAAAATGTTGGCGTGGCAAGGTCTGGTACAGGGTTTGTGCGTGACTGGAGGGTTGTGGATTTGCCAGAAAGTGCTCCTCCACCCAGCACTCGCAGTGCATCATTGACACCGGGAACATTGGCCCACATGTCAGACTATGCCTTGCGGATCCTAAAAAGGGACCCCCGCATTGCCAAAATGATGAACGATGACGACTACTGGTTGGCCAGCATCCTGGATCCACACTATAAAGGCAAATTACAAAACATCATGCCACAGGAGAACCTTGACCTAATATTGGCTAATAAACAAGCAACTCTGGTAAATCGGTTGCTTGAGGCATTCCCAGCACACAGCAGCGGTGATGGTTCTCACACGAGCCGTACGGGCCGGGGGCAGCTTGGCAGAGGTGTTCGTGGTGCACACAGCAGAAGTGGCGTTGGAGACAGGGGTTTCATGACAATGTTGTGGACTGATTTTTCAAATACCGCTCACACAATTGGTAATACTGCATCAATGGAAACTGACAGGAGACAGCAGTTGTCAACTATGGTTACAAACTACTTTTCCTCCCATATCGATGTTCTCCCACACAGGTCATTCCCCTTTGACTATTGGGCCGCTAAACTGGACACCTATCCTGAATTGGCCCAATATGCCTTACAGGAGCTCGCTTGCCCAGCTGCAAGTGTGCTATCGGAAAGAGTCTTCAGTGCAGCTGGATCAATCCTGACAGAAAAAAGGACCCGTCTGTCAACCCAAAATGTGGATGATCTAACCTTCATTAAAATGAACCACGCATGGGTTTCCAAGGATTTTGTCCCACCTTCCCCTGATGACACATAGGGTGACAGAAAAATGGCTTGCTTTGGTCCACCTCTTCCTGGTACTTCACCTATTTCGCCTTTTGCATCAGCTGAATGTCCAACATCAACATATGCCACTTTCTAAAACTCCCTAACTGTGCTGCCTCCCCCCCCATGGCCGGGGTAACCACCTAGCGCACGACACCGTGCGAGTGCCGTTGCCCTGGACAGGTGGGTAGGCCGACTCTTGGGCGCGGGCACTGGCACAGGGTCCCTCATAGTGCAATCAAGTGTCTCTGACGGTGGTGGTGCACACCCGCCGTCAGACACACCGCTGTACTATGAGGGGCCCAGTGCCAGTACCGACGCCCACGAGTGGGCCCCCCTTGCTTGGGCAGGGCCCCAGCATTTGCAATCTTTACCTCTCCCTGCTCCTCCGCTGTGTAATCTGGGCCGTCAAATCCATACTGTGCCTGACACCGCCTGAGCCTGCCTCCTGAGACATATATTTTGAATGTGTACGCTATCCATACATGTTATCCAGGGATACGGTACCCTTTCTAACCTTTGTGCAATGACGTGCAATCCATACTGGGCCTAACACCGTCTGAGCCTGCCTCATGCTGTATAGACATATATTTTGAATGTGTACGCTATCCATACATGTTATCCAGGGATACGGTACCCTTTCTAACCTTTGTGCAATGACGTGCAATCCATACTGGGCCTAACACCGTCTGAGCCTGCCTCATGCTGTATAGACATATATTTTGAATGTGTACGCTATCCATACATGTTATCCAGGGATACGGTACCCTTTCTAACCTTTGTGCAATCACGTGCAATCCATACTGGGCCTAACACCGTCTGAGCCTGCCTCATGCTGTATAGACATATATTTTGAATGTGTACGCTATCCATACATGTTATCCGGGGATACGGTACCCTTTCTAACCTTTGTGCAATCACGTGCAATCCATACTGGGCCTAACACCGTCTGAGCCTGCCTCATGCTGTATAGACATATATTTTGAATGTGTACGCTATCCATACATGTTATCCAGGGGTACGGTACCCTTTCTAACCTTTGTGCAATGACGTGCAATCCATACTGGGCCTAACACCGTCTGAGCCTGCCTCATGCTGTATAGACATATATTTTGAATGTGTACGCTATCCATACATGTTATCCGGGGATACGGTACCCTTTCTAACCTTTGAGCAATCACGTGCAATTCATACTGGGCCTAACACCGTCTGAGCCTGCCTCATGCTGTATAGACATATATTTTGAATGTGTACGCTATCCATACATGTTATCCGGGGATACGGTACCCTTTCTAACCTTTGTGCAATGACGTGCAATCCATACTGGGCCTAACACCGTCTGAGCCTGCCTCATGCTGTATAGACATATATTTTGAATGTGTACGCTATCCATACATGTTATCCAGGGATACGGTACCCTTTCTAACCTTTGTGCAATGACGTGCAATCCATACTGGGCCTAACACCGTCTGAGCCTGCCTCATGCTGTATAGACATATATTTTGAATGTGTACGCTATCCATACATGTTATCCGGGGATACGGTACCCTTTCTAACCTTTGTGCAATCACGTGCAATCCATACTGGGCCTAACACAGTCTGAGCCTGCCTCATGCTGTATAGACATATATTTTGAATGTGTACGCTATCCATACATGTTATCCGGGGATACGGTACCCTTTCTAACCTTTGTGCAATGACGTGCAATCCATACTGGGCGTAACACCGTCTGAGCCTGCCTCATGCTGTATAGACATATATTTTGAATGTGTACGCTATCCATACATGTTATCCAGGGATACGGTACCCTTTCTAACCTTTGTGCAATCACGTGCAATCCATACTGGGCGTGAGAACGGCTGGCGAGCTGTTAAGCAAGCTACAGCACCTGTCCAGACAAGTACAGGGATTCCCTAGCGAGGAGACTTATTTGTTTTCAATGTTGGGACAGCAATTTTTGGGGAGCACTATACTCTGGAGAATGATAGATGGGGCCCACCATACACTGGAACATTCCAAAGGTGGACATCAGACACTGGAGCAGCATTTACAGGGCCCATTATACACTAGAGCATTAGAAATGGGGCCCATTATGTTTGGAGCATTATTTGGGCCCATAAGACAGTGGAGCTTCATCCATGGGGACCAACATATACTGTAGCATTATGTGGAGCTCCTCATATACTGTTTCAAACATTATATGGGACCAATGATTCTGTATGGAGAAATAGATGGGCCTCGTCATGAGATGTAAAAAGTGAGGTATTTTTCATTGTACTATACCGCTATTTATCTGCCGTATCGGAGCATGATGAGTTGTGGTATGTGTTAAAGGGGCGCTCTTTCGCCCAGGGCACATGAAAACCTGCAGCCAGCCCTCCCCCCCCACAACTTTAGCCAAATAACACCCATTTTTCAGTGCGTAACTTATATTATGAAGTTAATTAAGGTTGACAAGCTTAAGTAAGAAGAATTGATGCTTTTGGCATTCAAATGGGCACTGTTGGTGTGTTTCCTGTCCTCCTCTCACTGCCGACTTTTATTCCCCATTGACTTACATTGGGTTTCGTGTTTCGGGACGACCCCGACTTTTCCCTATAATCGGACGATCTTGCTCGACCCGACTTTTGGAAAAGTCGGGTTTCACGAAACGAAACGCGACCCTAAAAAACCAAAAGTCGCTCAACTCTAGTGGTGAGTTCTCCTTCGATGGAAGTCTTCAAACAGAGGCTGGACAGACATCTGTCTGAGATGGTTTAGTGCAGGGTTCCCCAACACCAATCCTCAAGGCCCGCCAACAGGTCATGTTTTCAGGATTTCCTTAGTATTGCCCAGGTGATAATTGTATCACCTGTACAATACAAGGGAAATCCTGAAAACATGACCTGTTGGTGGGCCTTGAGGACTGGAGTTGGGGAACCCTGGTTTAGTGAATCCTGCTTTTAGCAGGGGTGGGACCAGATGGCCCAGGAGGTCCCTTCCAACTCTACCATTCAATGATGCCTTTAAATTGTTCCAGAAAATGAAGTATTTCTCCCAGAAAATGATTGCAAGCACACATGAAATAAACATGTGTACAACAAAACGTGTAATTGCGATAATTTTCTGGAAGAAATACTTAATTTTCTGGAACAATTTCAAGGGTGCCAACATTTTTGGCCATGACTGTATCTAAGTGATGAATTCTATAGTACAACAACAAATACTACAGCTATGAATGGCAAAAGCATTGACAATATAGATCATATTCAAGCTATATCCATAAAATGGTGATATTATGTATTGAAAATACTGCAGGATATATTATATAACGATTAATAACCTTATGTAAATGATGAATTCCCCTCTATTAGAGACGTTTGTGCTTCGTACGGGGACCGATGAATTAGAATCGAGACAGAGTAATGACATTGTATTCCTTTGACTTTTGCCAGAGTTGTTGAGAGGAGAGAGATCTGCATGAAATTCCCCAATGTCACACTTCACAGCTAAATTTAGTGATGCCAGCTGGAAACAGCTTCTTAAAGTGCAGTCATTTTAATATCTTAGCGCTCACTTTGATCGGGTAAGTGAAATCTCCTCCATGTATGTATTTATAAGCTCATCCTCTCAAACCGCCATAAAAAACACCTTAAATAAACATTTTAGAACCCAACGTGTTTACTGGAATTTTCTTATTATAAACTGATGTCGGATTACTGATATTATATTTCATATTTCTTAACAACCTGCCAGTTTTATCAGCTGCTTCCAAATTGTAAGCTTTACATACCTGAGGTTATCAGCAGAACATTTCCTTTTCCTTTTTTTTCACCTGCCATGAATAATTCATTAGATTTACTTTCTTACTTTAGACATGGAAAGTGTGTGTCTTACAGAAAGCTTGGCATTATTAAGAATGGCAACATTTTCACTGGATCAGAAGCCACAGCTTAACAAGGCTGCTAGAAGCTGATAATATAGAAGGGGCACAATAGAGACTGGATTAAAGATGGATCACATTAGAAGAAGGGTCAGATGGAAGCGGAAAGAACTTCCGCCACTAGTTTGCCGGTAGACCTCCGGAAAAATGTCACTTGATCTTATTTTTATTTTTTTTTATATTTTGAAAAGTTTCATAATTTCAAGAAAGTTCAAAAGGCATTTAAAATAACAAAAAATATATATGTTTTTATAAAAATATAAAAGCTATTCAGTATTCATAATGACATGAAATACATAAAAAGAAAGCATCATTGACAATATTACATGAACGAAGAGAGTATTTGAGTACACTAGTTTGAAAAAACACTATGGTTGATTTAATTAAAGGGAACTCCTCCTTCAATTACCCAGAGCTTTCATCTAGATCTGTGCTTGGCATGTCTTGATCAAGGATGTGGTGGAGTAAAGCTGGAGTCACACATAGCGACTTACCAGCGATCCCGACAACGATATCAACGTGTCAGGATCACTGGTAAGTCGCTATGTGATCGCTGGTGAGCTGTCACACAGACAGCTTCACCAGCGATCAGCACGCCGACGCCGAGGTGAGGAGCCAGCCCGGGAGCAGAGGACAAGTGTGTCTGCTGTTCCAGTCCTCCACCAGCAGAGGGCGCGCTTGCATCTCCGACCTCTCCTGGCGGCGTCCTGCTGCCTCCTGGTCTCCAGTGTGCGGCGGCGGCAGGTACACACTCCGCAGGCTCCTGGTCCCCAGCGTGAGGCGGCGGCACCTGTAACTCTCTGGTAACTAAAGTACACGTCGAGTATCCAAGGGACGCGCATCCCTTGGATACCCGATGTGTACGTTAGTTACCAGCTGATCGCTGGTCTCCCGCCTGTCACACGCAGCGATGCGTGAGGGCCAGCGGGAGATCAACAACGAAAAAAATGTCCAGAGGTTTCTTGCTGGTGAGATCGTTGTTGTGTCACAAAACTTGTGACTCAGCAGCGATCTTGCTAGCGAGATCGCTATGTGTGATGGGGCCCTAAGATGCATCAAAGATGCTTGTTGTGAAAGTCTGCAGTCACTCTGTGTGACTGCAGACTTGAAAGTCCTTTTTGCTTGCACATTGCATGCTGTCAAGATTATCCAGTGCCAATGCCAAGACTGTATCACATTCGTGGCCTCACTCGATTCACTTGTATTCAGGCCAAGCACTTCTATTTGGCATGAGACCACATATGCAGATTGCGTGCTTGTGGTCATTTGATCGAGTGGTCTTGGTAGCGACACCACAGAATCTTGACAGGTTACAGTGTGTGTGCTATAATGAATCAAAAGTCTGTAATCATACAGATTGCCTGCAGATTTTCATCTCGAGACGAGATATGAATTTAGTGTATCTTTCAGCTTCTGTTCACCACAAGAAAAAAGGGACTGAAGGACAAATCTGTCATAATTTACACATCTTTGTGCTGAAAATAATAATAGTTGAAGGAGGAGGATTTTTGCCTGCACACCAACCGGGTAAAATATGAAAATGTTTATTTAGCCATGTTTAAGCCATTTTAAAAGAAGGAATTTAAAAACACCTGATGCGTTTCTGGCGCGATTGTTGTGCCCTAAACCTTAATGACTAAGGGAGCAACAATCGTGCCAGAAAGGCGCCAGGTGTTTTTAAATTCCTTCTTTTAAAATTGCTTAAACTTGACTAAATAAAGGGTTTTTTATTGTACCTCCTTGGTGCGCCAGCAAAAATCTTCTTCCTTCATCTATCACGGCTGCGCTCACCAGTGGGCACAGTACTCACCTGTGGATTCATTGATTCCAGCGTCAGTCGGACATGATCACTACTACGTGGAAGCTCCCTGATCCTCTCTCTTAATAAAAATAATCACTTTTATTTATATAGCACTAACACATTCTACAGCATTTTACAATTAAAGGGAACCTGTCACCCCCCAGGCATTTTTAAGTAAAAGAGCAACCTTGTGCAGCACTAATGCTGCAATCAGTCAAAGTGGCTCTGTTACTTAGCTTCCGTTCCACCGCAGAAATAATGTTTTATAAAATTGTTCCAAAATACCTGAAATTTGACAGGGGGGCAGGTCTTTCCCCCTCTGACAGACGCCTCACATCCATCACTCATTTCGTATTTGGCGCCACCTCCTCAGTTTTCTTATGAAATGCAGCGCCTGCGCTGTACTATATCTTCTTGGGCATGCGCAGTCAGCTAAGTAACAGAGCCACCTTGACAGAATGCAGCATTAGTGCTGCACAAGGTGGCTCTTTTACTTAAAAACACCTGGGGGGGTGATAGGTTCCCTTTAAGCGGCGGCATGTACAAACAATAAAAATACAATACAATGTAACATATTTCAACAGTTATAGGAGGAGTTAGCGCTCTGCTGACAAGCTTACAATCTATTAGGAAATAGGGGGACAAAAAAGGTAGAAAATGCTGCTATGTACGGGCCAGCAAACATTTTTGTAATAAGGGTTTTCATATTTAGCTGCATGATCAGGACCTTAACCAGTTTATGTCTAAGGCTGGATTCGCATTTGTGGTTGTGTCCGCAGCGTTTATGCAGCATTCATTCGCATGTGTCGTGTTTTACTATCTTTAACGTTGTGGACGCAGGTATATGCATTCGTATGCTTTCAGCCGCGTTTCACTATGCATGCGTCAATTTGTGTTTTGCACCGGGGCGCAGCGAATGCAACATGTTGCAATTTTGAAGGCGGCAATTTGCCCCCGCCATGCGCATGCGGCCACTTGTGGAAGGAATGCGTCGATACAATGTATTACTGTCTATGAGGGCCCTCTTTCCTCTTGGTATTTGTTATAATCTACTGTATGTGATTATTGTTATGCTGTAATGTCTATTGTCTGTATAAATCCCCTCTGAAATGTAAAGTGCTGCGGAATATGTCGGCGCTATAGAAATAAAATTTATTATTATTATTATTATTATTATGAGAATGTATGCTAACGCTAGTACATGCATTCGCTAGTGTTTCCATACGCATGTGTTTTTCCTGATTAAACCTGTCTAGACACTGGTTAGCCACCCCCAGGCCTGGATTGGTAGTATGCCCAACCGGGCATTTTCCCGCTGGGCCGCTGTCATGTGGGCCACGGGCAGCAGCGCCCACTCATCTGGCCGCTTGCCAGCTGATGCGGCCACTGGCCTGGCTGTTGTTCCTGCCGCCGGCCCTCTGCGCTCACTGCAGGGAGATAAGCAGCCATGCATCCCATCCTCGCTCTAGCTTGAGACCCCCCCCGCAGCCACTCACAGCATTGCTTCCCTGCTCTCTTCTCTGTACACAGGACCTGTGATGAACGTACCAGACCCCAGATGTCCAGACCCCTGATCATGCGACCCCTGACTCCGCCCCGCCTGTGACCTCATTACAGGTCCTGTGCACACAGCCCTGCCTCTTGGTGTCTGCTGGACTCTGCTGTGCTGGTTGTCATGGTGCTGGATGAGGTAAGTATGTGTGGGGTCAGGAGGGGTTTACAGGGTAGATGTAGCGAAGCTGTGTGTACGAGGTTTATGGAGCAGAGCCGTGTGTGTACGAGGTGTACGGAGCGGAGCCGTGTGTGTACGAGGTGTACGGAGCGGAGCCGTGTGTGTACGAGGTGTACGGAGCGAAGCCGTGTGTGTACGAGGTGTACGGAGCGGAGCTGTGTGTGTACGAGGTGTACGGAGCGGAGCCGCATGTGTACGAGGTGTACAGAGCAGAGCTGGATGTGTACGAGGTGTACGGCGAGGAGCCGTGTGTGTACAAGGTGTACGGAGAGGAGCCGTGTGTGTATAAAGTGTACAGAATGGAGCCGCGTGTACGAGGTGTACGGAGTGGAGCCGTGTGAGTACGGGGTGTACGGAGAGGAGCCACGTGTGTACGGGGTGTACGGAGAGGAGCCGCTTGTGTGCGAGGTGTACAGAGCAGAGCTGGATGTGTATGAGGTGTACGGAGAAGAGCCGTGTGTATACGAGGTGTACAGAATGGAGCCGCGTGTACGAGGTGTACGGAGAGGAGCCGCGTGTGTACGAGGTGTACGGAGAGGAGCTGCATGTGTACGAGGTGTACGGAGCGGAGCCTTCTGTGTATGGAGAGGAGCCGCGCGTGTATGAGGTGTACGGAGAGGAGCCGTGTGTGTATGAGGTGTACAGAACGGAGCCGCTTGTACGAGGTGTACGGAGAAGAGCAGTGTGTGTACGAGGTGTTCAGACCAGAGCCGCGTGTACGAGGTGTACGGAGAGGAGCCGTGTGTGTACGAGGTGAACAGAACGGAGCCGCGTGTACGAGGTGTACGGAGAGGAGCCGCGCGTGTACGAGGTGTATGGAGAGGAGCCGCGCGTGTACGGGGTGTACGTTGAGGAGCCGCGCACGTACGAGGTGTACGGACCGGAGCCGTGTGTGTACTTGGTGTACGGGGCGGAGCTACGTGTGTATGGGGTATACGGAGCGGAACCGTGGGTGTACGGAGTGGAGCCATATGTGTACGGGATGTATGGAGCGGAGCCAAGTGTGTACAGAGCATACAAAGCGAGCTTTTCCCACAGACACAGGAGTACACAGCAGAGCCCCGAGGAGCATTTTAAAACTCACACATGATGTTCCACTGGAAGTGATGTACTGGAAGCTGACCGGAAATTAGATAATTTCATGAGGAGATTGTGACGGAACCTGGAATGCTTCAGTTCCATCACCATGTCCTCCTCCGACAGCGCAGACAGCAGGATCGCCTTGGAATCGGGGATGCCGGTCATGTGAGCGGATCATGATATGACCTGCATCGGGAGGATCAGGTGGGCACTACAATGGGAGCCGGGCTGCTATAGTAGCTTTATAGAATCTTTCTTTATTTCTTTCTCTCTTTTTCTTTCTTTCTCTGTTCTTTCTTTCTCTTTCTCTGTTCTGTCTTTCCCTCATTTTCTTTCTCTCTCTCTGTTCTTTCTTTCTCTCTCTAATCTTTATTTTTTCTATCTCTCTCTGTTCTTTCTTTCTTTCCTTTACTTATTTCTCTCTCTGTTCTTTCTCTGTCTCTCTCTGTTCTTTCTTTCCCCTTTCTTCTCTCTCTGTTTTTTCTTTCTCTCTCGCTCTACTTTTTTTCTCTCTCTGTTCTTTTTTCTCTCTCTGTTCTTTTTTCTCTCTCTCTCTGCTTTCTCTCTTCCTTAGTGCCAGTCAGTGTGCCCATAATGCCAGCCACTGTGCCCTCAGTACCAGTCAGTGTGATCAGCAGTGCTAAATGGGTGCGGTTGGGAGTGGACATGGGTGTGACTAGTTGCGAAATGGATGTGGCCGGGGCGTGGCCTAAAATTTGCAGCTGTGTGCGCAACATGCCGCTGTCTTTCTCCCTCTTTCCCTTCTTCAAAAGTTGGGAGGTATGATAGGGGCGGCTGTGACCAGGGGTTCTGGTTGCCCAATGGATAGTAGTTCTGCCAGGAATTCTGTCACTGTGCGTACAAAAGAGGACAGAGCTTTGGGAGGAGTACTGTACCTAAAAGCAATAAATAGGACTGAGCTGAAAAACTGGGCATAGCTGTGACTATATGTTATAAAGTTGTGTTAATCTCCTCTCACTTCTTGTAACCTACAAGTGTACAAAGATGTTATATAGTCACCATGTGACTAGTGGGCCTGTGTAACTTCAAATGCCAGGGCTGAATTTTAGTCCCAGTCTGGCCCTGGCCACCCCCCATGCCTAGATAGATAAAAAGAGGAGCAGGGAAGTCATTGTCTATTACTCTCAAGACACTGGAGACAGCAAGACTAAAGATTAGAGACAACAAGACTTTAATTCCAGGCAAATGTTAGTATACAACCTAATGTCTGTGTGTCGTTTGTAACTTTACTCCCTGCAGTCTGTAATGTTCTGTCTCTTTCTTGCAGCATTCTTCAGCTTGGCCTCTAGCCCTGAGCAAACAGGAGAGGATTCTGAAGTACCTTTGCAACTATCATTGGTAAGTATCACTGTACATATATGCCAAAATCATGTTTTTTCTTTTACACTTCATCAAGTGGCCAGGAACCGGAGCAGGAGCAAAGGGAGGCACAAGGACCAGTGGGCAGACGGCGAGTAAGTTTTTTTTTTTTTTCTTGGAGTGTTGCTAGTTTTTCTGTCTTTTTTTTTTTTTGGGGGGGGGTTCCTTGTTTTATCTTGACAACAGTAATGTTTTCATTTCATTTCTAGGTTCCACAACGGGAGGAGGACTACATTGATAATGACATCCTCATCTCCCTCGTTGAGGAGAGAGTCACCCTGTGGGACACCTGGCATCGAGACCACTCGGACATGGTGGTGCTTTGGCGGCAGTGGAATGAGGTGGCCAAAGAGCTGATGGATGACTGAGACAACGCTAAGCCAAGAGCCAGAAAGGACTTTCGTAAGTACTGCAATGTTGTCTGATGCGGCAGTGAACCTGTAAAGGCCGGGATCACACAACCGTGTGTGATGCGATAAACTCCTGTGAGTTTCCTGCATCACACACATGGCTGTGTGATCACGGCATAAAGTGCATTGTTTAACCCTTTGTTATCCCCCTTCACAGTGACCAAAGTCAGAACCAGGTGGCGTTCAATGAAGGATCGCTTCAATAAGGATATCAGACAGAAGAACCAGGCTCCCAGTGGCTGTGGTGGTGGTGCAGCAAGGCTCAGGAAGTACAAGTATCACCGTATGCTGGTTTTCCTGAGGCCCGTCCTTGCTCAGAGAAGTAAGTATTTTTGTGTTGTATTCCATTGTGTTGTGTTCCCTAATCTGATTTTTTCTATTCAACATTAGATGGAGCTTGTACAATTTATTTTTTTGTGGTACTAATGTTTGGCTTTTCTTTACACAGCACCTGGAGCAGCACCCTGGAACCTGGTTTGTCCTCTGGAGTGGTCCTTCAATGAACAGCCTCGGAGCAGTCCCAGCCATCCACCAGCGAAGCAGCAAGTAGGCCGGGATCACAAGCTGAAGAACAGGCAGCTGGCCCATCAGGTCTTTCCCTGTCCCAGGCCTCCTCTGCCTCTTTTTTTTAATGTTGGGTCTTCCCGACAGTGGCAGGAGGCCTTGGACAGGAAAGTCAGTTTCTACACTTGAGCTCGGTTTTCAAGAATGGCATGAAGTCGATGGTAGATAGACTGGAAAGTGTTTGGAGCCATGTTGACACACTTTTCTAGTCTGCCAAACAGCGACTTGACCGTCTGGAATCTGACATACAGAGACCAGCACATCATTTTTTTACGGTCATTGAATGGAGCATGGCGGAAAACCTTACGCCTGAACTTCAGCTGAATGTGATGCAGGCCTGCAATGCTGCATACGTTCAGGCTATGCAGCATACTCGGTTGTACCCGCTGGCACCGCTATTTTACCACTGTGCCACCAGTTACCCGCTTCACAGCTCTACTGAGTTCTGCAGCATACCCCTGTATGGCCACCACCATGCCCAGTCCTGCTGCAATCCACTACAGCACCTCCACCATGCCTAGTGCAGCTGAGAGCCACTCCACCATCACGCCTAGTCATGCTCCTGCGTGGATTCCTACCGCCACCATCACCCAGAGTCCTGATCCTGCCCAGCCATCCACTGCCACAAGCATGCAGGTTCCAGCTACATCTAGGCCGTCCACCAGCTCACACATACCGTGTCCTGCTTCCTGCACCGCCACCACGCCTTCTCTTCCCACCACTCCAAGGAGAAGAAGGACAAGCAGCCACCGAACACATTGGAAACAGAAAAAAAGAAAAGGGAACAGAGGCAGGAAAGGACAGTGGCGCTCCCTCCACCACCCTCACCTCCCAATGTGCCTGTTATGTCCAATTTGTCCCTCCCTTCTAATATGTCTCTTCCGTCTCATGTTTCAACTCCTAATGTGTCCATCTCCATCCTTGATCACCCAGACCCCACACATCTATTAGCCCCTTCCCCTGGAACCCCTTCAGCATCCACCCCAAGCCAATCCTCCCATCTGCACACCCTCCTGGTCCGCAACATTTCCCCCTCAGAATGTAAAAAAAATATTTTTGTAAATAAAAATTTTTCTTGTTTGCCCCATACCACTGTTTGTTCTTTGTCTCTTGCGTCGCCGGCAAGATACACAATGCGCCATTAACACACAAATCGCCGTATATACACTCTGGTTTTTTTCCACCTCATAGCTCCATGAAAGACATTTTTTTGGGTATTGTCTCTGTCATGGAAAAGCTATGAGGTGGAAAAAAACAAACAGACCTTATACTCCTCACCTCAAAAAAAGGTAGGGAAAAGAAATGGTCAGGGTTCTGCAATACTCACTGTCCAGATGTTAGTACTATTACAGTCAGGATGCCGTATTTTTTGGCATCCTGATTGCAGTAGTTCGGACACATGGGCTGGTGAGTAAAGATATTATGTACATTTCCTCCATCTTCTCTTCAGTGTGCATTAATCTATTGAACTATAGATTAATGAAAACTGAAGAGCTGATAGAGGTAATGAGAACCAACCAAAGCACTGAAACATACAACAGGTGAAGTGTAAAGCATGGGAACAGAACAGGTGAAGTGTAAAGCATGGGAACAGAACAGGTGAAGTGTAAAGCATGGGAATAGAACAGGTGAAGTGTAAAGCAAGGGAACATAAACAAAGTAAATAGCTGTTGGACAATTTTTTTTAATGTAACATAAAACATTTAAAATACAGGTAAACATTCAAAAGTTCATAACATTACATACAAAATAAACATGAAACCATTGCATCTTGCCAAGCCACATGTGCAACCTCAGAAACAAAGTAGTCCGCGAATGTATCCCTCATTTCGGCAACTTCCCTTGTCCTCAGAGGGTGATGCTGGCAATCTGGCAATGGGTTGGCAACTGGTTCGTCTAGTTCAAATGATGGTTGCTCTTTAGCAATTATGTAATTGTGGAGAACCACACACGCCGTAACCACCTTATCGACTGTTTTAATTTTAAGATTAATAGCTGTGCCTAGAATGCGCCATTTTGAGACAAAAATACCAAAGGCACACTCTACAGTGCTGCGGGCCCTGGTCAGTCGGTAATTAAAAATCCTTTTTGTGTGGTTCAAGTCCCGACTGGAAAGTGGCTTGAGTAGGTTTCCACAGATCTGAAAGGCCTCATCCCCAACCACAACAAATGGCATTGGCGGGCCTTGATTGTTGGGAAGAGGTCGTGGGAGGAGGAAATTAAAAGAATTGGTATACAAGCGTTGGCCCATGTCCGAGTTTTTAAAGGTTTGGGAGTTATTTCCATGGCCAAAAAAAACAATGTTGACGGCAATGAAACTACAGTCTGCAGCTGCTATGGCCATGAGCACTATAGAGAAGTATTTTTTGTAGTTAAAGTACTCTGATCCACTTCGAGCCGGTTTTGTTATCCTAATATGTTTCCCATCCACTGCTCCCACACAGTTGGGGAAACTACAAATTTCCAGAATTTTTCAGCATTTTCCAACCAGATTTCCGTGTTGGGTAGGGGGATAAATTAATGATGAAGCATGTCCCACAAAGCCCAGCAAGTGTCCGCAACAATCCCAGAAAGGGTGGAAAGGCCTATCTGAAACTGGAAATGGAGCAATGATAGACTCTCTCCGGTAGCCAGGAATCTGCCAAACAGAGAAATAATTTTTTTTTATGAATAATAATATTAATGACAAGGGTTTTTGCCCCCCCAAAAAAGAGACATTGCAGAACAATACTAATTATGACAGGCGTGCATTTATTTTTAAATATTACATACCTTAGCTTCACCAGCAGACATTCCTCAGCTGGAATACGTCAACGGAGCTGGGTGTCCTGTCTGCTGATGGCTCCTTGTACATGAACCAGCAATTCCTGGAAGCTCTCTTGAGACATCCTCGTGTAGTCAAAATATGTGTCCGGGTTTTCACGGAGTTCCATGAATAAGTAGTGGTAGGCTCCAAGGCTTTCTCGGACTACATGAACGGGGTGTTGCCAAAAGCGCAGACGCCGTCTTCTTCTCCTTCTTTCTCTTTCCCTTTCTTGCAAACAAGCAAAGGCAAGAGCCAATTCGATATCCAAATCCTGTTTAAACAAGAAACTCTCCTTGGAAACATCCATCTTGATGCAGGGATACAGCCTCAAAATCTGCTGTTTTCAGCTCTACAAGTGTCTATATAACAAAATCACATGACACACGGCAATTGGGCGAGGCTTTTGTCGCAGAATATCTCCTGGAAAAAATTTTCCAAATGGGAAGCATGCGCATAAAATGCAAAAGCATGCAAAAACGCATACAAGCGCATAAAAATGCTGCGTTTATTTGATGTCTTGTGGAAGATGATGCGGCTAAAAACCGCTACATTTTTAAGGCATTTGCATGTGTTTTTGCATGCGTTCATGGTTGCGGACAATACGCTGCGGACTCAACCGCAAATGTGAACCTAGCCTAAGAGAAGCTTCTGTGTGCTGTTGGGTGCATGGAGGATATGGAGACAGATGAATCGGAAGAAGGAGGGAAGAGGGGGGAGTTAGGTTAGTGAATTGAGGTGATGTTCTTGTCTGAAACGTGTTTTTAAAGCACATATAAAAACATGGATGCTAGATATCAGTCGGATTGTTTGAGGTAATGCATTCCATTAGACTGGCGCAGCGCGAGAGAAGTATTCGAGATGTAAGTATGAGGTTCAGATTATAGAGGATGTTAGTCTTAGATCAGTTGCATAACATAGTGCATTGTTTGGTTGACAGACAGAAATGAGGGAGGAGATAATGTATATGGCTCTAAGCTCCATCTGGTTTTTGAAAAGTTGAAAAAGTGACAAAAATAGCATCATTTTTGTGCAGCTACAAGTTGAAAAAAATGTTATACTGTTCAACATTTTTATGCCATAAATCTAAAGAAAACTGAACTGTTGAATTTGGGTCAGAGTGTCTCTTGGGAACCTAGCTTATCTGATCACTAGAATGACAAGCTAATAGGGGAACCATGCAATGATTTATTTTCCTCATGGTATTGTTGCAGGGAAGTTTGAGAACTGTTTATCTCACAGATTGTGACTGATTATTTGGGGGCTCCAGCAGTGGAGATATTTTTCATCAGTTCCTTTGGCATTCCTATTGGCTCCATGTGATATCTAATTTCCCCTTTGCTCAATGTAAAAGGAAACACAGCATCATAAGATAGTTTAAAATATTCAGGATGTCTATTCACCAGAAACACATTAGGCTTTGATCATTAATGATTTTTGCCATGCATAAAATCTCGAAATTTGCATGGTAACTCCTTCTTAGCATGTGATGTACCATTACATCTTTTGTAGGTCCCAATCTTTGATACAAACTGAGAAACTTAGTTTGCATCTTTCATGGCAGGTAATGGCTGTATTTGTTTTTATGGCAGCTAGGGGACTGATGAAGGCTCATGTAACTGCCATGATGGAACTCCTATTAAGATCATCCTGAAATTAGCATTCTTTATTAATTGACACTAATTGATTCTAGTGGGAAACTTTTTAAGCAACAAAGATAATGCCATCTAACCTGGGATAATTGTAGAGCCAGAACTATAAATTAAGCTTTATCAGTTGAATGAAAAAGACTTCAATGTGACTGGGCACAATGCGATAGTGTCACGACTTCCGGCTCTGCCTTCTCCCCTGCGCGCTCTGGCAGGCGCGCTCCTGCTTCTCGGCGCGCTCCCGCACCTGGTCTCTGGCTCCCTCGGCATCTGGCACTCAGCGCGCAGCCTCCTGGGTAGTCTGAAGCGCTGGCACCGCCCCCAAGATGGCGGCGCCCACCGCTATTTATGTTCAGCGTCTCCTCAGGTAAGACGCCTGGTTATTGCATGCGGTGACGCCTGTCTTGTGCGGCATTCACTGTGTTCTCAGGTCCCTTCTCTTCTCCTCTGTCTGCGCTGCCCGTACTACCCCTGTGCTCTCCATCCTGTCCTCTGTTCTCCGCCGCTACACTTTGCTCCCCGTGCTTCCTGGGTCTTCCTGCCTCGCTACTCTATCTGTGCCGCCTGCTCCCCCTCTCCTCACCCACCTGCCGTGTGTCTTCCCTTTAAATCTGTGTACTTCATTATACCTCTTTCATTTGCAGTTCCCAGTCCTGGTCTTCCCTCCTGGCTCTCCAGTCCTGTGTATCGTTAGGCCTCCGTGTGTCTCAGTGCTCTAGCCATCCGGTACCCCTGTGCCGCCTCTCCGGTATACTACCCCTGTCGCCCCTTTGGTTCCGGCTGTCGCGGTCCTACCTCCTGGGGGCCTGGCCCTAACGCTCCCTGTATAGGGGGTGGTCTTCACCTGGGCACTCGCCCTCGGGGGCTCTGGAGCCGTGACCCAGAGGGTCCACTCTCGGGTACGTCTGTCTTTCCCCTTTGTGCGCTAGTAACATTGCAACAGATAGGAGATAAAAAAAATGCTTGCCCTTTGCTACTCCCACTCATGTATCAAATGTGGTGCAGACACTAGAAAGCATGTATAACCCTACTTACGAACAATACCAAGAGATACAGAAACCACAAAGTAACATGCCAACAACTATGAAATATACCCTTATGTACTACATAATTGTTTTATTAAGGCAAAACTTCATTCCAAATTAATTATTTATTTATTTTTTTTAAACAGAAGGCCATGTGTACAGATTTATATTTTTAAAATGTTTTGAAAACCATGTATTATTTCCTTTACACTTCGCAAAAACTTGCTACTATATGTTGGTGTAAAAAGTTCCAATAAAATATTTTTACATTTGTGAGTGTAACATGACAAAATGGATCATTAGGAATCAATTCATACATCAAGCATTTCTAGAATCCGAGCTTTTCTTACCTTTGACTTGGCAAAAAACATTACTAACGCTCTTATTCATTTTCGCCTGGACTACTACAACTCTACTAACCGGTCTTCCTCTTACTAAACTCTCCCCTCTCCAATCCATCCGGAATGCAGCACCCAGGATCATATTCTTTTCCAACTGCTACACTGATGCCTCTACCCTGTACTGGCGTCTCTGAACTGGTTACCCATCTGGTCCAGAGTTCAATATAAAAGCCCAAAAGAAATAGGAAGATTATGCAGCTAGGTAATTAAAATAGTGAGTTTTATTAAGTCTTCATTATGAACAATGAAAAATTAGGGAGGATAATGATAGAGACCCCACAAATCCAGGGAACAGAGAAAAATGTGGTAAAGAGTATGTGCATAAAGGGTCTAGTGCAGGGTTCCCCAACTCCAGTCCTCAAGGCCCACCAACAGATCATGTTTTCAGGATTTCCTTTGTATTGCACAGGTGATGTAATTATCACCTGAGCAATACTAAGGAAATCCAGAAAACATGATCTGTTGGTGGGCCTTGAGGACTGGAGTTGGTGAACCCTGGTCTAGTGGATATACATGTAAGTCATAAAATACAAACCGGGTGTGAAGGATGAGGGAGACTCCATTTTGGATTACAGGTTCAGGAGTCAGGACATCTCACTCCACTCCGGAAATATGCCCCCCACCCTTGGGATTTCACAAGATCATTGCTTTTCTTTAAATAACTCCAAGAACAAGCCCTTTGAAGCTCGGTGACTAGCAATTAGTACAAGGGTGTGAGTTCTAGTGCAGCTACAGCCAAACTGGATTCCTTTGTCTTACTCAAACACATGAAGACATCGTAGCACTACAGGTCACCGCAAGGCTCTCAGGTATTAAATCTGGAAAATGACCTATAATAACAGGATGCAATATCTCTGAGCATAGCCAAGCACATTCTTGGAACCGGAATTCCTTTCACCAGAAGCCCGTGCCTGACAGCCACCTGTAGCACTCTGCGTTACGGAGTTATGAAGTGTAGCTACCAGGGATTACATACGGTAGGCATATATGGTCTTCCTGCACAGATAAAATCCAGCGGAACCCAGTGGCGGTGCAGCCGACCCATTTGGAGCTATGGCCGTAAAGTTATGGGCCATTCACGATTCTGCCTGGAAAATCATACTCTTAGAGATGGGAGGAGAAAGGCTGCACAAGCCCAGAGGTGGGCATAGAGTGTGGGAGGGAACAGCGTAGGAAATAAGAGAAAGCTCCTCATTTTGAGGTTAGTTTTCTACTGGCAGGAGTATCCGCTATCTGACGTGGCCAAGGGGCCTCCCTGTGGTTGCATGCTACATAACAAGGTAATTGCAACGTATCTATACCCTATCCTTGTACTACACTCTTGACTGTATACCTGTATATATTTATTCTTGTATATATATATATATCTGTATTTTCTAGTGCGTTTTTAGGCGATTAAATATAAAATTTATCTTGGGCTGCTCTTTTATCTCGATACACGAATACCCACGTCCACACGCTTCGTTGGTTATTAAAAGCTACCCTAGTAGGTTTCTGACCTGATATAAGTCTGCTGTTAGATGGGGCTTTTTTTGAACAAGGGACTGGTGGCAGCAAATGGTACTGTGCTAGTGAGGAGCCCTGACAGTGATGGCTGGGAGCTTTATATATATATATATATATATATATATATATATATATATATCCCCAGCCTGGACTCGTGATGTATATCCCCTCTCATTGGGAGCACCTCAATAACTCATACCTATAAGGGAAGCCTTTCCGGTGACTATTTGCCCTTGGTGCAGTTCCCTGACTGACCTGGGGCAAGTGGTGGTGCCAGAGAGCCGATCCCTGTTGGGTCCTTGTCTTATAGGAAGGTCAGAACCAAATGTGATTGGATAGAATTAAAATCACAGCATGGTGAAGGGCGGAGTGCTCAGCCAGAAAGCTAGCATACAAATTACAGAAAACTGACGGAACATCTAGAACTAGTCTGAACAGGTGCATTACGCTATTCACACTTCTTGTATTTCACATTGATATGCCTTAAAGCAATTGAGTGCAACCATTTCCTCATTTTGATATGTAAGCTGTTGTTTGGTATGCACCTATTCAGACTAGTTCTTGATGTGCTGTCAGATTTTCGGTTATTTGTATTCTAGCTTTCTGACTGAGCACTCCGCCCTTCACCATGCTGTGATTTTAATTCCATCCAATCACATTTGGTTCGACCTTCCTATAAATATAGGCTTTACCATGTTATTAGCCAGAGATAAGTGTTAACATTAGGCAGTTGGGTCAGGGACCCATTCAATGAGATCACCTTGATGTTGGGAAATGGGCTCACATTTTTTTGACCAAATTTTGTGCTAAGTATCTCATGTCTTTTTCCTAAATTTCAAAATCCATTACGCTATTCACACTTCATGTGTTTCACATTGACGTGCCTTAATGCAGTTGAAAGCAACCATTTCCTCATTTCGATGTGTAAGCTGTTTTTGGTATGCACCTGTTCAGACTGGTTCTAGATGTGCCGACAGTTTTCTGTAATTTATATTCTTATGTGCTATTCCTTTTTTGAAGGTCAGATCTATAAAGGGTGAAAGATAAGATTTTGAAGGCCAGGAGAAAGGTGCAGCACTCTTGGTCAGTTTCTGGATCATCACACATAAAATGAGGACACCTGAGGAAGACTGAGTACATCCGAAACGCCTTGTATTTTTGATACATTTGCATCATTCTTGGTGAATGATCTATTTTTTGCCTTTGGGTGCTGGTCACCTAGATTCTCTCCTCCTGATTACATGTTAGCATTAGTTAAAGTATTATCATCTTATGTGGCATTCCCTTTCCAAGGTCAGATGTGTAAAGTGTAGGAGATAACATAAAAAGAAATAGATGTAGGCTTTCCAATGAGCTGATTTTGGAAAATATTGAGAGATGGTTTGTTCCCTTAGGTGGGCAGTCAATAATGTTCTTGGAGAAAGATGACCGGCTAATTGTGAGAAGAGATAATTCAAACATGGAGGTGAAATTAAATGTTACTGTTATGACTTTGTGCAATTTTTAAAATTAATCTGTACTTTTTTAATATCTTAAATGCAAAATGTCTGTAGATAGGCAGAACATGGATTCACAATTCATGTAGCCCTAAATCATTTCTAAACAAATACATGCCCCCTTCTTAGGGGAGGTGAAGGGGTAATAGTTCCATTTAGTGTTTAGAAAATTCTGTAATATCATTTTGCAGATCATTGCTTCTTTCAAAACTTTATATTATTATCGAAACTCTTTCAAAACAGAAATGAAGGATCTCTTCCTCGATAAAACCCATTTTGTATAAGCATGACAGCTTTTCTCATAAAATATTAAATACTTATACAAATAATGAAACAATATATGTTATGCATTCTGCTTATCCAATAGATTTACCCTTAATAGAAAGCTACATCCCATTTTGGATTTAATTCTCGAAAGCAAATACATTGTGAAATATTGCCGAGCGTGCGTGGTAGACACAAAGTGATTTGTACTACACGGTACACTTATGAATTGTCTCAGTGGAAATGACTGGGCATGCTTTGTAATCTCCATGCAGAGAATTTGGCTCCAATAAAATGAAAACAGGAAAGCCAAAACCATTCAGTTAATTAGAAAATAAGGTCAAGAGGTTAATTTGACACACTCCAAAAGAGCTAGTAGATGCAACTGACTGGCCAAAAATTCACTATGACTTAAATATGACCAGAGGATATTATATTAACTACTAGGAAATGTTTCACCGATAATATTTTTTCCCAACTCTGATTTAATTTCCTGGATAGATGTCTAGTTCTTTATTCTGCAGAAAAAATGTATTGTTTGAAAGGGATGTACAAGATTAGAAAATGATGGCTGCTTTCTTACAGGAATATCAGTCTCTGGAAGTAAATGGAATATGATACGAAAAAATTCACAACTTTTAGACTGGTGTGGCACTGTTTTTGGAGGTTAGTTAGCCATGTTTTTAAAAAATTGAACAATTCCTGTAGGTGTCATGGCAAGAAAAAAATGGGGTGTATTCCTGTTGTTACTTAGTTTTATTGTAAAATTTCAGTATGTTACTAATAAGTAGAGATGATGGGATCTGACGAGATTTCAATTCTCCAAATCATGTAGATTTTGCCGGGAAATTCAATTTACAGTAAAATTATTCTCCAAGAATTGAATATCCCTTATTATGCGCTGGGATCAGGAGAGACCCCAAAGCATAATAAACACAAGATGTGTCACATAAGAGGTGGGGGAATACAGGGCAGCATCAACATGGTGACAGCTTATTAAGTGGGATCAACTCCAAATGTCCAGGGCAAAATGGACAGGGAACTCCAGAAGCTAATTAGATTGACCAGACAGAGCGCTGTGGTACCGGAGGCAATCGTACGACCCTGCGATATTCCTGGAGGCATAAGGGACAGCACAGGGAAAGGAAGGGTTCAGACAGCCCCCTCATACCCTCTCCTGCTCCAACCTGCTAACACTCTCTCTGCTCCTCCTCACTGCCGGCAATATCTCTCCAAATTCTGGTCCTCCTCACCACATTTCCACAGTAATTTCTACCTCCCATCCACACTCTATCACAACTTTCCATAGCCTCTCCAACCTTAAACCCATTCGCCCGGCACCAGCTTCCCCAGTCCCACTAACAGGAGCTCTGTGGAATGCTTGCTCTGTCTGAAACAAGCTTTCCTTCATCAATGATCTTTTTATTACTAACAAACTTTCCTTTCTCACCATCACCGAATCCTGGCTCACCCCCTCTGACACAGCCTCTCCTGCTGCACTCTCATATGGTGGATTCCACCTTTCCCACACCCCCTGCCCCAGCAGCAAGCCTGGTGGAGGATTTTGCTTTCGCCTGTCAGATAACTGCTCCTTCACCCCAATCCCACTGCCACACTCTGTTACCCTCCCTTAATTTGAGGTGCACTCTGTGCGCATCTACTCCCCCTCCAACCTCCAACTAGCTGTCATTTACCACCCCCCAGGGCCTGCCACCACCTTCTTTGACCACTTCACCACCTGGCTACTTCATTTTCTTTCCACTGACATCCCCACTATCACTTTGGGCGACTACAACATCCCCATTGACACTTAGCTCTCAGCTGCCACTAAACTTCTATCCCTCACTTCCTCCTTTGGCCTCACTCAATGGTCTTCAGCAGCCACTCACAAAGATGGCCACACACTAGACCTCATTTTCACCTGCTTGTGCTCCCTGTCTAGCTTCTCTAACTCACCTCTTCCTCTTTCTGACCACAACCTACTTACATTCCCTTTCTTTTCCTCCCCAGGTCTACAATCCCCACCCCACAAACTTGCACACCCTTGCAGAAATCTTCACACCTCGATCTACACTCACTGTCTGAATCCCTCCTCCCTCTTACAGACATAAGTTCCTTACACAATGCAGATGCCGATGCCGCTCTATATAACACCACAATAGCTGTAGCTTTGGAATCAGTTGCCCCTCTCACACATTCCAAAGCTCGCAAAATCAATAGACAGCCCTGGCACACCAGCCTGACAAAAGAATTGAAGCGAGCTTCCAGGGCTGCTGAGCGGAGATGGAAAAGATCCCACTCCAATGAGGACTTCATTGCATTCAAACAGTCTCTCACTACTTTCAAGGCCACACTCGCTGCAGCAAAACAAACCTACTTCTCATCTCTCATATCCTCCCTGTCTCACAACCCTAAACAGTTATTCAACACCTTCAATTTCTCTCCTCCGCCCCCCAGTACTTACTCCCTCCCCACTCATCTCATCTCAGCTGAAGACTTTGCCTCATTTTTCAAGGAGAAGATTGATAACATCAGACACAGTTTTGGTCGACAACCCCCAGAGCCCTTCCTCCTAACTGCCCTGCCCTCCTCCTACAAAACCAACTTGTCCACCATTACAGAAGATCGACTCTCCACTCTACTCTTAAGATCACATCTCACTACCTGTGCGCTTGACCCTATCCCATCCCACTTCATCCCAAACCTCACCACAGTCTTCATCCCAACCCTAACCCATCTCTTCAACCTATTACTGTCACGTCGGGGTCCGCCGCCGCCTCTACTCAGAAGCCCATGTCTCGCCGCTCGGTGCCGGCCTCCTCCTCCTTGCTCCCATCCTCCCGGTGCGTGGCTGTCCTGCGCAGGCACCCTAGGCCGCGGGCGTGCGCTCTGCAGGTTTCTTAACCCTGCAGCACCCGCCCAGAGGCTCTGGCCGCCCAATCAGCCAGCTGCGTATGGTAAATCAGGTGTCTCCAAGATGGTGGAGACACCAGATTATCGTGTGCCGTTCCTTGCAGTATTCTGGCCGAGTTGTAGGGGGCTTCTCTACAACTTCCTTTTGCTCCCCGTACTCCTCACTCAGTTCTGTATTCCGTACTCCATCCTGTTCTCTGTTCTCCGTCCTGTACTCCGTGCTTAGTCCTGCACTCCGTACTCCATCCTGTACTCCTCACGCAGTCCTGTACTCTGTACTCCATACTCCGTCCTGTACTCCTCCCTCAGTCCTTTACTCCGTACTCCATCCTGTACTCCTCACGCAGTCCTGTAATCCGTCCTGTACTCATCACTTAGTCCTGTAATCCGTACTCTGTCCTGTACTCCTCACGCAGTCCTGTATTCCATACTCCGTCCTGTGCTCCTCACCCAGTCCTGTACTCCGTACTCCGTCCTGTACTCCGTTCTCCGTCCTGTACTTCGTGCTCAGTCCTGTACTCTGTGCTCAGTCCTGTACTCCGTGCTCAGTCCTGTACTCCGTACTCTGTCCTGTACTCTGTCCTCAGTCCTGTACTCTGCCCTGTGTTCCTGACCCGTCCTGTATCTCCAGTTCATCTTGTGCTCTGGTTCCGTCAGTTGCTCTCTGGACCCTTGAGCTGCCCCTCTTGGTTCTAGCTGTCGCGGTATCTGTCTTCCGAGGGTCTTCCCCTAACGGTCCCTGTATAGGGGTCAGCTCCACCTGGCGAGCTCGTCCTCGGGAGCTCCAGTTCCGCGATCCAGAGGGTACACTCTCGGACGTTGCCTCCCTTGGTCATCACAGTATAATCAGGCCATAGACCCCAGCCACGCAGAAAGAATTGCTCATTTTACGGGAGAACCATACTAGAGTAATGTCCTTCATGAAATCCATGGACACCCGGCTTTCCACCTTACAAACTGCTGACCCAGGGAACGCCCCGTTGCTAGCTGGGCTCCAGAAGGAGCTCGCACAGCAGCGCGATGCCCAGTCCCACATTCTGAGTTACATGGCTTCCG
Source organism: Dendrobates tinctorius (assembly GCF_039654945.1). Lineage (NCBI taxonomy): Eukaryota > Metazoa > Chordata > Amphibia > Anura > Dendrobatidae > Dendrobates > Dendrobates tinctorius. Next base: position 15,281,515 of record NW_027361705.1, on the reverse strand, counting down.
TAGATGACCGACTTCTGTCTCTTCAGTTCTCCGCTGCCGCATTGGCTCTACCTCGGGACCCCGTATCTCACCCGCCTCCACGCTTAGGGAAGCCTCCCAGGTATAGCGGCGATCCCAAGTTATGTCGGGGGTTTTTAAATCAGTGCCGGTTGCACTTTGAGCTCCTGCCTCAGCAATACCCCTCTGATCGAGCCAAAGTAGCATTTATTGTGCCCCATCTTGAGGGGGAGGCCTTAGCTTGGGTAAATCCCCTGTGGGAGAGAGATGACCCGGTGGTATCTAGCATACAGAACTTTCTGGATACTTTCCGCAGGGTATTTGATGACCCTGGCCGCGTGGCTTCTCCCACTAAGGCTCTTTTCAACCTCCGTCAGGGATCTCTCACCATAGGACAGTATGCCATCCGCTTCCAGACACTACCCTCTGAGCTAGGGTGGAATAATGAGGCTTTGGTTACGGCCTTTTGGAGGGGACTCTCGGGAAAAATAAAAGATGAGCTTGCCGGTCGAGACACTCCAACCACCCTGGAGGATCTCATATCTCTAGCCACCCTTATAGATTTACGGTTTCAAGAATGCTTCCAAGAGTCAGTTAGGTAGAGGAGACCCTTTAGGCTTTATCAAGCGCCCATTCCCCACTCCCCGGCGTCTCCTAGTAATTCCGCTCCTGAGGCCATGCAGGTGGACCGAGTAAAGTTGTCCGAGCAACGTCGCAGGGAGAGAAGGACGCAGGGGCTATGCCTTTACTGCGGCGGGGCAATCATTTTGTGCGTAATTGCCCATAGAGCCCGGGAAACGCCTCCACCTAGGCCAGGTAAGAGAGGCCTCCCTAGGTGATAATGATTCTTCTCTGGCCCTTACCATTTCGGCTCTAATTGTTTTAGGTCGGGAGCGTAGATCTGTGGACATGGGTGCGGCTAGTAACTTCATCCGGCTCAAGGAAGTGGACCAGTTCTGGATTCTGGTGGTTACTCTAGAAAATCCACGCACAATCGCCTCTGTGAATGGCAAACCGCTACCTGAACCCATCACCATGGTCACTGTCGAGGTGGAGTTACAAGTTGGAGCTCTTCACCGGGAAAAGATAGCCTTTAACGTCCTGCCTAAATTGTCCCACGCTGTGCTCCTCGGCCTACCATGGCTACGCTTACATGAGCCCATTCTGGACTGGCACTCTGGGGAGATCCTACGCTGGGGACACTCCTGCCACGAACATTGTTTGTTGTCGGTACCTCGTCCTGGATCACTGCACACTCTTACCGATCTTCCTGGGCTTCCCACGGCTTATCATTTGTATGCCGATGTCTTCAGCAAGAAAGAGGCAGAGATCCTGCCACTGCATTGGTCCTATGATTGCCCAATCGAGTTGATTCCGGGAGCTACGCCGCCCAGGAGGAGAACATCCACTGTCTCCAGCAGAGACCTCGGCCATGTCTGAGTACATCCGGGTAAACTTGGCCCGGGGTTTTATTCGGAAGTCATCTTCTCCTGCTGGAGCAGGGTTTTTCTTTGTCTGGAAGAAAGATGGATCCCTTCGGCCATGTATTGACTACTGAGGCTTGAACAGTATCACTGTCAAAAATAGGTATCCTCTCCTGCTAATCACTGAACTCTTTGACCATTTGAGAGGGGTCCGGATCTTTACCAAGTTGGATCTGCGGGGAGCCTATAACTTGATCTGAATCCGTGCCAGGGATGAGTGGAAGACAGCCTTCAATACTCGAGACGGCCATTACGAGTATTTGGTCATGCCTTTTGGTCTCTGCAATGCCCCGACGGTATTCCAGGAGTTCGTTAATGAGATCCTCAGAGACCTGCTGTACTCATGTGTCGTCGTATATCTAGATGACATCCTCGTCTTTTCATCTGGCTTATCCTCCCATAGGAAGAGTGTTCGGCTGGTCCTGCAACGCCTACGGGAAAACCAACTCTATGCTAAATTAGAGAAATGCCTGTTTGAGCAAACTTCATTGGACTTCTTAAGGTATATTATCACAGACTCCGGGGTGAAGATGGACCCCGAGAAATTATCTGCGGTACTCAAATGGCCATGTCCGGTCGGAGTAAAAGCCATCCAACGGTTCCTGGGTTTTGCAAATTATTACAGGCAGTTTGTCCCTCACTTCTCTTCGGTGACCAAGCCCCTCTCCGCTATGACACGAAAAGGGACAAAAGCAAATGTCTGGCCTTCAGAGGCTGAAGAGGCCTTTCTTGCCTTGAAACGGTCCTTTGCTACAGCCCTGATTTTACACCGGTCCATAGTTAGTAGGCCCTTCATCCTAGAGGTGGATGCGTCATCCACTGGAGCAGGGGTGGTCCTTTCCCAGCGGACATCTTCTGGCCACTTGGTGCCTTGTGGGTTCTTCTCTAAATCAAGAATAGTGAATAGTCAGAATGCAACTATTCAATTGGAGATCGGGAATTACTGGCCATTAAGATGGCTCGGAGAGTGGCGGTATCTTCTGGAGGGGGCGGGTCATCCATTCATAATCTTCACGGACCACAAGAATTTGGCGTATCTTCAGTCTGCACAAAGGCTCAACTCCAGGCAAGCCAGGTGGTCGCTGTATTTTTCCCGCTTTGACTTCAAACTCCATTTTCGGCCTGGGGATAGGAATACCAAGGCTGACACCCTATCCAGGTCCTTGCAATCACCTGAGACTGAGGAGGTTCCTTCATATATCATTGAGCCTGCCAAAGTTATCACCGTGGCACCCGTGACGCTCTCCCCCATTCCGCCAGGCAAGATCATCGTCCCACAGAATAAGAGGTCGGAAGTGCTAGACTGGGGGCACTCCTCCAAGATTGCGGGTCACGTCGGGGTAAAGAAAACCCTCAGCCTCATCTCACGCTACTATTGGTGGCCTTCTCTTCATCAAGACGTGACAGATTTCATAACCTCCTGCACGACTTGTGCTCAGAACAAAGTACCAAGGAGTCTGCCGCTTGGCCTGCTTCACCATCTGCCTCCCCCTGAGGCCCCTTGGCGACAGAATGGTATGGACTTCATTACTGATTTACCTCACTCTTCCGGGTGTACTACTATCCTAGTAGTGGTCGATCGCTTCTCCAAGATGGCCCATTTTATCCCGTTGCCCGGATTACCTATGGCACCTGAGTTGGCCAAGGTCTTCATCCACCAGATCTTCAGACTTCATGGACTCCCTCAATGAATTGTCTCTGATCGAGGGGTCCAGTTTACCTCCCGATTCTGGAGAGCACTCAACAAACTCATGGGTATATCTCTGGATTTCTCCTCCGCCTATCATCCTCAGTCCAATGGGCAAGTGGAATAGAACAATCAGGTATTGGCAGCCAACCCGCATCACTTTTCTAATGCCCATCAAGACAACTGGGTGTCCCTCCTGCCATGGGCAGAGTTCGCCCATAACAATCACCCTAATGAGTCCACCACTAAAACGCCATTCTTTGTGGTTTCCGGCCAGAACCCTGGTGTTCCGCTACCTCTCTCCACGCCTTCTGGTGTTCCCACAGCAGATGCCCTCTCTTCTGAGTTTTCTCAGGTCTGGAGGGAGACCAGAGAGGCACTTGAAAAATCCAGTATCCGAACTAAGAGACATGCAGACAAGGGACACAGGGACCTTGCGCCATACCAACCTGGCGACAAAGTCTGGCTTTCAACCAAGCATATCCGCCTGAAGATGCCTTCATACAAACTGGGTTCCCGGTACATCGGTCCGTTTGAGGTTCTTGGATGCATTAACAACGTGCCTTATAAATTGAGGTGGCCGGCTTAACTCCGAGTCCCTAATGCCTTCCATGTCTCGCTCCTTAAACTTGTTGTTCTTAATCGGTATTGCCCTGTACCACCTCCTTCCCCTCAGCCAGTAGGGGCCGATAACATCTTTGAAGTAAGAGATATTCTAGCCATGAAAAGAGTTCAGGGGCGAACCTTCTTCCTTATCGATTGGAAGGGTTTTGGTCCTGAGGAGAGGTTCTGGGTACCTAGAGAGAATGTTAATGCTCCACTTATTTTAAGGAGGTTTTTGCCCAATCTCAGGAGGGGGAGACGCAAAGGAGGGGGCACTGTCACGTCGGCGGCAGTGACCGCCGCCGTTCCAGCAGTGACTGGGTCCACCTCCGCCTCTACTCACCAGCCCATGTCTCGCCGCGCGGTGCCCGCCTCCTCCTCCTTGCTCTTGTCCTCCCGGCGCGTGGCTGTCCTGTGCAAGCGCCCTAGGCCGCGGGTGCGTGCTCTGCAGGTTTCTCAACCCTGCAGCACCCGCCCAGAGGCCCTGGCCGCCGAATCAGCCAGCTGTGTATGGTATATCAGGCTTCTCCAAGATGGTGGAGACGTCTGATTATCGTGTGCCATTCCTTGCGGTATTCTGGCCGAGTTGTAGGGGGCTTCTCTACAACTTCCTTTTGTTCCCTGTACTCCTCACTCAGTTCTGAATTCCGTACTCCGTCCTGTACTCCGTTCTCCGTCCTGTACTCCGTGCTCAGTCCTGCACTCCGTGCTCCGTCCTGTACTCTCGCAGTCCTGTACTCCTCACTCAGTCCTGTACTCCATACTCCGTCCTGTACTCCTCACTCAGTCCTGTACTCCTCACGCAGTCCTGTACTCCTCACGCAGTCCTGTATTCTGTACTCCATCCTGCACTCCTCACCCAGCCCTGTACTCCGTACTCCGTCCTGTACTCCGTTCTCCGTCCAGTATGCCGTGCTCAGTCCTGTACTCCGTGCTCAGTCCTGTACTCCGTACTCTGTCCTGTACTCCGTCCTCAGTCCTGTACTCTGCCCTGTGTTCCTGACCCATCCTGTATCTCCGGTTCATCTTGTGCTCTGGTTCCGCCAGTTGCTCTCTGGTCCCTTGACCCGCCCCTCTTGGTTCTAGCTGTCGCAGTATCTGTCTTCCGAGGGTCTGCCCCTAACGGTCCCTGTATAGGGGTCAGCTCCACCTGGCACGCTCGCCCTCGGGAGCTCCAGTTCCGCGATCCAGAGGGTCCAATCTCGGAAGTTGCCTCCCTTGGTCGTCACAATTACTAACAACTGGTGTTTTCCCCTCAAGCTTTAAACATGCCTCAATCACACCTATCCTCAAAAAGACCTCTCTAGACCCATCCTCTGCAGCTAGTTAATGCCCTATATCACTATATCCCTATGCCTCAAAACTACTGGAACAACACGTCCATCTTGAACTGTCCTCCCACCTATCTTCTTGCTCCTTCCTTGACCACTTACAATCTGGATTCCGGCCACGCCACTGCACTGAAACTGCCCTAACTAAGGTCACCAATGACCTATTAACCGCCAAGGCCAAGCGACACTACTCTGTCCTCCTCCTCCTGGACCTCTCCTCTGCCTTTGACACAGTGGACCTTTACCTATTACTACAGACCCTCTCATCTCTTGGTATCACAGACTTGGCCCTAACTTGGATAGCATCATACCTAACAGACCGGACATTCAATGTCTCCCACTCACACCCCACCTCCTCACCGCGCCCCCTATCCATTGAAGTCCTGCATGGTTCAGTCCTAGCGCCCCTGCTCTTCTCCATTTACACCTTCAGCCTCGGACAGCACACAGAATATCACGGCTTTCAGTATCACCTCTATGCTGATGACACACAGATCTACATCTCTGGACCAGATATCACCTTCCTACTAAACAGAATCCCTCAATGTCTGTCTGCTATTTCATCCTTCTTCTCCGCTAGATTTCTAAAACTTAATATGGACAAAACAGAATTAATCATCTTTCCCCCATCTCGTGCGACCCCACCAACGGACCTACACATTAAAGTAAACGGCTGCCCACTCTCTCCAGTCCCAAAAGCTCGCTGCCTCAGGGTTTTCCTTGACACTGATCTCTTTTTTAAATCACATATCCAAGCCCTTTCCACTTCCTGCCATCTTCAGCTGCAAAAACCCTAGTCCATGCCCTCATCATCTTCCCCCTTGACTACTGCAACCTCCTGCTCTGTGGCCTCCTCTCTAACACTCTTGCACCCCTCCAATCAATTCTAAACTCTGCTGCCCAACTAATCCACCTGTCCCCCCGCTATTCCCCGGCCTCTCGCCTCTGTCAATCCCTGCACTGGCTTCCCATTACCCAAAGACTCCAGTTCAAAACCCTAACCATGACATATAAAGCCATCCACAACCTGAGTCCTCCATACATCTGTGACCTTGCCTCCTGGCACTTACCTGCACGCAACTTCCGATCCTCACAAGATCTCCTTCTCTACTTGCCTCTTATCTCCTCTTTCCACAATCACATACAAGATGTCTCCTGCGCATCCCCCTACTCTGGAACGCTCTACCACAACATATCAGACTCTCGCCTACCATGGAAACCTTCAAAACGAACTTGAAGACCTACCTCTTACAAAAGCCTACAACCTGCAGTAAACATCGATCCACTAAACCGCTGCACGATCAGCTCTACCCTCGCCTACTGTATCCTCACCCATCCCTTGTAGATTGTGAGCCCTCGTGGGCAGGGTCCTCTCTCATCTTGTACCAGTCGTGACTTGTATTGTTTAAGATTACTGTACTTGTATTTATTAGGTATACCCCTTCTCACATGTAAAGCACCATGGAATAAATGGCGCTATAATAATAATAATAATAATAATGTGTGAAGGATCCTGTGTTGTACCTGTGACTAATTTGGACGAGCTGAGAAAAGAACTGAGTAAAGTTGTTTGTTTAAAACTGGATCTGGTCTATGCCTGTCTTTGCATGGTATTTGGGAGAGGAGATCCCCAACAGACCGGAGAGGAGTCTGCTGTGCAAGTAAGTGAACCATCAAGTGCACAATAGGGACAATGTATTTATGTGACGGAGGGCCAGGGTGTGCCAGGACTGCCACCCTCAGCCACGACTACCCCCCTGATCCATGTTACACTAGCACATGTTCTGACATCATAATGTTGTTGTTACCTTACCACGTGCATGCACAGAGACTTCTTGGTTCTAGTCACTGCTAGAAGTCGTGGCCTGGTGTAAAAATTGCCAAGGTTTCAGAAGAGAATGGAATTAAGAAAAATCAATAAGGACCATACATGAGAGAATGAGCAGCTGACTGGTGAGGTGAGTATTGTTCTTTTTTTGTCTGTATGATTTAGAACCTGCTTGCACTTGCCTCTGAAGCAGGTCAGATCGTTGGATCTAGACAGCCTGAGTTATCCTGAGCTTTTCAGAAACAGGAGAGGCAAAGCTGTCTCTACTAGCAACAAGGAAACAGGGAGGCAGAAGAGCCATCAATCCTGGATATTAATCATAAGAAAGCCACTTTTATAGACACAGTTGCACATGGTATTAGTTTAAACAGAAGATATTTACCTTTCTTTCCTTCACAGAGGCACAAGATTGATGGTTACAAATCTCATATAGAGCACAAAAGCATGGTGACTGTGCTTTACTATAGGTGGCGCTATTGCTTGCATGTTCCAGAGCACAATGTAAACAATCTTTAGAATACAACAATAGTTTCCTTTCTCACATCACATGGTTTCGCAAGTACCTCAGGGCAATGTTGATGTCTCAAAGACCTACAGATTTTTAACATCCATCCCTTATAACTCATTATAGTTACAGGGAATCTATCACAATATTTTTTTCCACCTAATCTGAGAAAAGCATAATATAGAGAAAGAAATTCATATTCCAGTGACGTGTCAATAACTGGGCTAGTCAGTATTGCTTGCTTTTGCTTTTTTTTTAGATCACTGATTTATCAGAAGAAGAATATCAATAGATGACTAGTAAATAGTGATGAGAGAGTATACTCATTGCTCGGGTTTTCCCGAGCATGCTCGGGTGTCCTCCCAGTATTTTAGTGTGCTCAGAGATTTAGTTTGTGTCGAAGCATCTGCATGATTTGCGGCTGCTAGACAGTCTGAATACATGTTGGGATTTCCTAACAAACAGGCATTCCTCACGTATTCAGCCTGTCCAGCAGCCTCAAATCATAGAGCTGCATTGACACAAACTAAAATGTGGCACCCCTGAAGGTCCAGTCGCCCTCATCCAGAGGTAGGGTATCCCACTCTCAGGGAAGGAGGGAGCAATACCCAGGACTCTAACACTCGCACCCAACACACACCAGTTCAGTCAGGGCATCTGGGTGTACCCTTAGGGAGGATGGCCTCATCCCAGGCTGGCTAGGAAAGGGTGTTGGAAAATGAGTGGAGAAGATAGAGAAGGGGTGGAGCTCAAGGGAGTGACAGTTGGTTGGAGGAGTTAGTGCTGAGGTAAGATGATTGTTCTAGAAAGAGTCAGTCAGTCAAAGGGGAGTGAAAGAAGAATCATAGAATCATAGAATCATAGAATCGTAGAGTTGGAAGGGACCTCCTGGGCCATCTGGTCCAACCCCCTGCTCAAAGCAGGATTCGCTAAATCATCCCAGTCAGATGTCTGTCCAGCCTCTGTTTGAAGACTTCCATTGAAGGAGAACTCACCACTTCTCGTGGCAGCCTGTTCCACTCATTGATCACTCTAACTGTCAAAAAGTTTTTTCTAATATCTAATCTGTGTCTCCTCCCATTCAGTTTCATCCCATTGCTTCTAGTCTTTCCTTGTGCAAATGAGAATAAAGTTGATCCTTCTACAATGTGACAGCCCTTTAGATATTTGTAGACAGCTATTAAGTCTCCTCTCAGTCTTCTCTTTTGCAAACTAAACATTCCCAAATCCTGCAACCTTTCCTCATAAGACAGGGTTTGCAGACCGGTCACCATTCTGGTCGCTCTTTTCTGAACTTGCTCCAGTTTGTTGATGTCTTTTTTAAAATGTGGTGCCCAAAACTGGACACAATATTCCAGATGAGGTCTGACCAAAGAGGAGTAGAGGGAAATAATGACTTCACGTGATCTAGACTGTATGCTTCTGTTAATACATCCTAGAATTGCATTTGCCTTTTTTGCTGCTGCATCACACTGTTGACTCATATTCAGTCTGTGATCTATTAGTATACCCAAGTCTTTTTCACATGTGCTGTCACTTAGCCCTATTCCTCCCATTCTATATATGTTTTTTCCATTTTTATTGCCCAGATGTAGTACTTTGCATTTCTCCCTGTTAAAAACCATTCTGTTAGTTGCTGCCCACTTCTCCAGTTTATTTAAATCTTTTTGAATCCTCTCTCTCTCTTCTCTAGTATTAGCTATCCCTCCTAGCTTTGTGTCATCAGCAAATTTAATCAGTTTACCCTCAATTCCTTCATCTAAATCGTTGATAAAGATGTTGAACAATACAGGGCCCAGGACAGAGCCCTGTGGTACCCCACTTGCGACATTCTTCCAACTGGATGTGCAGCCATTTACGACCACTCTTTGGGTCCGATCACTAAGCCAGTTATGAATCCACCTAACAGTTGCCTTGTCCATTCCATACTTAATCATTTTTTCAATAAGGATTGTATGAGAGACTTTGTCAAATGCTTTGCTGAAGTCAAGATATACTATATCTACAGCATTTCCTTGATCCACCCAATCAGTGATACCGTCATAGAAGGAAATTAAGTTAGTCTGACATGACTTATTAGTTACAGTTAGGAGTGAGGGCTGACAGTGTCTGAGGAGACGGAAAAGGAGAAGGACTGCAGTAGGAAGAGCTAGAGAGAGAGTTGTGAGGGGAGCCTGAAGGAAGCTCCTGGGAGGACAGAAGGGGTCCTTGGGGCACGGGAAGTGCAGAAGCCACCCGCATCCAGAAGTGGAGGGACCAGGTTGCAGTGGGGGAACCGGCCCCTAAGACTAGTGAAGGACTACAAGACTCAGCTAGCAAGCCAGAGGCTGGGGTAACTGTATGTACCTCAGCCACAACCACATTCATTCACCAAAAAGGCAGCCATATAGAAGCAAGAGGATGTCGCCCGACAAGGTCCGTGGCTGCCGGCTTGGGGACATTGTTTGTGAAGGTGTCAAGCAGAAGAATTGGAAACCAGTGTAGTGAGATGGCTAGGAGGGAAACACACAGAAAGGAGTCCTGGAAAGGTGTATCCCAGCCTAACTGGGAGTTTGCTGGACCCCTCTCCTGGAGGACACGGCACTAAGCAGGCATCTGTGCACAGGAGAACTGTGAGTAAAATATTGGAAACTGCACTCTGCTGTGTCATCTGAGACAATCACATCTCACCTGCCCTGCACCGCACTCACCACCATAGCCACCACCATTACTTATAACTTCCTAACTGCCCTAGGACATAGCTCTACCGGTGGAGAGCTTAACCATCTTTGCTGCTCTAACACCATCCCTGTGGATCTGAATTGCAGCTTCGTCAACCCTTGCCGAATACCACGGGTGGCGTCACGACTGGCACACAACTGAACTTTATTAGTAGAGCAAATAATCTTGCAACCGACAGGAAAAGGGCATCACACAATCTTCTGAACAACTATCCTGTCAGTCTGTGATTGGTCCATATTAGGTCCACTCCATATATTGGCTCTTGGTGTATCCACTTCACATTCCAATGATTCCTTCCAGGGCGTTTTTCCAAGATATAGGCGCCATCTTGTCATATCACATCTGAACTACCTTATGTAAGGTTAATAATTGATTTCATTAGCTATTCTCTCACTCACATGTGTAGAGTGGCTATTGCTACATATTGCATTAAAATAGCGAAGTAATGACAATGTTTGAAGAACAAAGTTAAGTACCAATTTTGGTTGCAATATTTCAACACATTCTTGCGAGTGTACATAATCATCTTAAGCAGATATTTTCTATGTGTTTACAAAACCAAGTTTAATTAAGTGTCTAACTGTCTAAGAATAAAGGAAGTACGAAGCAAGTGAGCCATGTGCAATAATTTCATTTTTTTCTCTTTTTTTTCTGTCGCCTTGGAAACAGACTTCCTAAAAAACAAGTGCTGTAATATGATCACAATGTCCAGAGCATTGCTATGTCTTAAAACAATATGAGCACAAGTAAACCACAAAATATAAATAGAGAAATACAAATTATTCTCCAGGGCACTCATTTCCCACCAATGAATACATTCCTTCCAGTGTTAACCACCACGCTGTATAAAACAAATAAAACTTACAGACAGATGTGCTTGGTAACCACGTAGGCAGTTTTGCTTCCAGCTATGTAGAGAATATGTGCTAAACATCATGTCATTAGTTTACATTGACAACTTAAATATTATGAATATGGAGACAGAATAAAAAAGAAGCGGGAAGTAAGATATAATATGTATCATTGCAAAAGATATTGTGAGTCTTATGTCATAAGTGTAGCTATCGTTAACTGCTACTAATTTTTACTATAATGCACAATGCCTATATTTTGGCCTTATCACCAGTGTTGGACTGAGGTGCCAAGGGTCCACCAGTAGCCAACTCCAGGGTACCTCTGTTCAGCTTCATGCAGTGTCACATTATCTTCAATAACAATGAACTCCCGCCTCGACTACTGCAACCTCCTACTCTCTGGCCTCCCCTCTAGCACTCTGGCTCCGCTCCAGTCCATCCTACACTCTGCTGCCCGACTAATCCACCTGTCTCCCCGCTATTCCCCAGCCTCCCCCCTATGCCAGGCCCTTCACTGGCTTCCTATTGCCCAGAGTCTCCAATTCAAAACCCTAACCATGACATACAAAGCCATCCAAAACCTGTCTCCTCCATACATCTGTGACATGGTCTCTAGGTACCTAACTGCACGCAACCTTCGATCATCTCAAGATCTCCTTCTCTACTCCCCCCTTATCTCTTATTCCCCCAACCGCATACAAGACTTCTCCCGTGCTTCCCCCATACTCTGGAACTCTCTGCCGCAACACATCAGACTCTCACCATCAACGGAAACCTTCAAGAAGAACCTGAAGACCCACCTGTTACGACAAGCCTACAGTCTGCAATGATCCTCGGTCTACTGAACCACCGCATGACCTGCTCTACCCTCTCCTACTGTATCCTCACCCATCCCTGTAGACTGTGAGCCCTCGCGGGTGGGTTCCTCTCTCCTTCCGTACTTGTGTATCCCTTGTCTTACACATGTTTATTATACTTGTCTATATTTCCCCTTTTCACATGTAACGCGCCATGGAATAAATGGCGCTATATAATTGCATAATAATAATAATAATAATAATAAACTGAGTAGATTGTTAAATTAATAAGATGTTGCCTTTGTCTGTTCGCAGTGGTTCATGTATATTGTGCCAAGTACTGCTCATATAAGAGGGTGGTGGCCCACCAGAGGATTCTCCTGTTCTCCTGTGGGCCAGTCTGAGCCTGCTTACCATATCCGTGATTTCATATCTAAAGAGTAGTGATTGGTTGTATATAGTTGGTCCGGAGAGAGATAGCTGGAGTGCTACTTCTGTTGTGTGCCTTAGTCAAGAAAAAGAATTATTACATGGAATTCACAATGTGTGGACAAAAACATTTTATTACTATACTAGTGGTAATATATATCAATATAAACATTGTTTTTGTCAGCACATTCTGAATTCCATGTAATAATTGCACTGGGTTACCAAGGTTTTGTCCCTCGGACAATTTTGTGTATTCCTGATAGATTTTTTCATGCTGATTTCAGAAATGACTTTAGATATTTCCTATCACGTAAGGTTTTTCAGAAATTATACGAAACATTATAAAATTCTGTCATAATTATAAAATCTCATATATGAACTTTTTCTGAAACAGTAGATACTGAATTTTCCACTGAAATAACATAAATCGCTGATCTACACATGCGCAAGTGGAACGCCCCGCAGGGCCTTAGGCTACTCGGTACCGGGCCTTTCAGGCTCTTTTAAGGGGGGAAAGTGTCACGATGGTGATGGTGACCCGGTCCGTGGCCCTGGGTGTCCAATAAAGAAGATGGAAGTTTAAATGAGGGGAAAGATGGTGCGATAATTAATTGGGAAAAGGGGAATCGTGACGCCACCCGTGGTACTCGGCTAGGGTAGCTGACGCTGCTATGCAGATCCTTTGGGACGGTGTTAAAGCAGCCAAGATGGTGAAGCTCTCCACGGGCAGAGTTGTGTCCCAGGGCAGTTGAGCTGGTACTTGTGAGCCGGTGTCGGTGGTGGTGTATGCAGTGTATGGCAGGCGAGTTGTAAATGACTCCAAGGACACACTTAGGTGCAGTTTCTGGATTTTTACTCACAAGTCTTATGCACAAGATGACCCGCTTGTTACTGTGTCCTCCGAGGGAGGGGTCCAGCAAACTCCCAGGTAGATCAGGAACACCTGTTCAAGACTCCTCCTTGTGTCTCCTCTCTAGGCCGTGTCTCTGCGCTGATCTCTCCTGTTGTGAGTTCATTTTCCGGTCCACCAGTTGTGAGTTTTCCTTCCAGGCTCCCTCTGGTGGTAACTGGAGGTAGTGAGGCTGATTTAATCAGTAGTGATCTGCTACCTGATAATGAGGATGATGATGATTGGACCTCAGGAATCTCAGACTGGATTTAAGACAGCGGGCGCCCTAGTCTGGTGCTGGTGATTCCTTCTGGCTTGTCAGGTCTTTGTTTTAAGCTCTGTTCCAGTCATCTAAAGCTAAGTTTTTCTGCTAATGTTCACACTTGATTTTGTTGGTCTATTCAGTTTTTTGTGTGGTCAGCCATTTCCACTCTTATCTATCTGTATTTGCCAATTTGCTTTTTGTCCCTTATTAGATTGGCCTCTTTTTGCTCTGTCTCAGAATATTTCAGAGTGCTGATATAGTGGGAGAAGTCTAGTGACTTCAGGGTTAATTTTGCTATCAGAAGTGTTGGACTTTATTTTTGTAGGGTTTTTTGCAGATTGCAGACAGTGTCTTTCCTTTCCTATCCTTTCTAGTTAGTTTGGGCCCCATTGTTTGCTCAGCCTATTTTCCTGCCTGTGTTTGTGCTTTCATCTTGTTCCACCGTCAATACATGTGTGGGGGCTGTCTTTCCTTTGGGGTCTGCTCTGGGGCAGTTAGTTTTCCCCTTTTCTTGCTTCAGGCTTATTTAGTCCTCCGGCTGTGATGAAGCATCTAGGACCATCGTAGGTACGCTCCACGGCTGCTGCTAGTTGTGTGGTTAGGATCAGGGATCTGCAATCTGCATAGTTACCAACCTCTCTGGCTTTCTGTGACTTAGGTTGTTTTGTTTTTTTCTCCTCGGTGACCCATTCATTACAGAATCACCAGCCATACCGCAGATTCTAGGGTACTCTCTCTATTCCAACCAATTCTGCATTGAAAAAGTCAAACGGTACTCCTTCCCTTCTGAGCTCTGCCGTGCGCCCAAACAGTGGTTTACCCCCACATATGGGGTATCAACGTACTCTGGACAAATCGCACAACAACTGTGGGGGTATGATTTCTCCTGTTACCCTTGTAAAAATATAAATTTGGGGGCAAAAATATCATTTTTGTGGAAAAAAATGATTTTTTATTTTCACGACTCTACGTTATAAACTTCTGTGAAGCACTTGAAGGTTCAAAGTGCTCACCACACATCTAGAAAAGTTTGTTAATGGGTCTAGTTTCCAAAATGGGATCACTTGTTGGGGTTTTCCACTGTTTAGGAACATCAGGGGCCCTCCGAACTCAATATGGCATCCGATCTCAATTCCAGCCAATTCTGCATTGAAAAAGTCAAACGGCGCTCCCTCCCTTGCGAGCTCTGCTGTGCACTGAAAAAGTGGTTTACCCCCACATTTTGGGTATCAGCGTATTCAGGAGAAATTGCACAACAAATGTTGTGGTTTATTTTCTCTTTTAACACTTGTGTAAATAAAAAAAAATTGGTTCTGAACTAAATTTTTTGCAAAAAAAAGTTAAATGTTAATTTTTTCCTTCCACATTGCTTTAGTTCCTGTGAAGCACGTAAAAGGTTAATAAACTTCTTGAATGTGGTTTTGAGCACCTTGAGGGGTCTAGTTCTAATCACTTTTGGTTATTTTCTGTCATGTGCCCCCCTCAAAATGACTTTAAATATGATGTGGTCCCTAAAAAAAATGGTTTTGTAAATTTTGTTGTGAAAATGAGAAATCACGTCAAATTTTAACCCTTATAACTTCCTAACAAAAAAAATTTGTTTCCAAAATTGTGCTCATGTAAAGTAGACATGTGGGAAATGTTATTTATTAAGAAATTTGTGTGATACATCTCTCTGATTTAAAGGCATAAAAATTAAAAGTTTTAAAATTGCAAAATTTTCAAAATTTTCGCCATATTTCCGCTTTTTTCATAAATAAACACAAGACATATCGAAGAAATTTTACCACTACCATGAAGTACAATATGTCATAAAAAACACTCTCAGAATCAGCGAGATCCAGTAAAGCGTTCCAGAGTTATAACCTCATAAAGTGACAGTTTTACATTTAAAAGTTTTGATCACCCATAGTTCAGTGACCCAATTGTCTCTGTAAACTTTTAAGAAACATTAATAAAGACACCTAACCAAGTGAACTTTTGCAAAAAAAATCAAGAAATATTAATAAACATACCTAACTAGGTAAACTTTGCAACTATATACATTCACAGTCGTACCAGTTTTGATTCTTTTAGGTATGCTTTTCAGGGTAGCACCTGGTACCTGCCACTACCCTGCCAGGTTATTCGTATACACAGGCTACTCCAGGGGCCACAAAGATTTCATGACCAACTCTCTTATAAACAGTTATGTCATGTCCAGCAATAGGGGTTTGGGTTGCCTGAGACCGGGTGTTCTTCTTTACCCCTGGTTCCATTGACCCAGGCCTGGTTTCTTTTTCAGCAGGATTAGTAACTCTGTTTTTCTTTATGTTTAGGGCATACCAGCCTCATCTTCCCAAGTGGTGGGTGTAAGCGACTTCATCCCCGGGGTATAGATCCCTGTCCGGGTGTCCCCTGGGCAAATGGGCTTCCTCATCCCGCCAGGGTACAAATACATAATTCAGTATTTCTGGTTCATGAATAAAGCCCCAGCCCAGCTGTAAATTAAATTCTATCACCTGGCCTTGGTGCAGGGACCCACGGTTCACTCCCGGATTTGCTGCTTAGCCCTTTTGTCCCGCTCTTCATGGTCTCGTTGTCGGGCTGCACACTGCTCTTCCTGCTCTGCCTGAGCGCATTCCTGCTGGGCCTGGTAATTTTCCCAGCTTATGACCTCAATCTGGGATTCTTCTAAGGGGGCATCCTCGGGGAACCTGATTAAGTTGTCCCCCGGGTTTTCCATCTGAAAACCAGCTTCTTTGCCTGCACAGTTGGGGAGGTGTTCACGGGCTGCAGTGTACCACTGGGCTGTTCCCCTGTTACCGCTGCCCGATCCCAGGCAACATTGTAATGGGCCCAAATGGGCGTGGCGGCTGTGGGGACAGGTAGGGGACCCAGCAGGGTGTCATTAGACCCGTCATTTGGGTCAGGTGCAACCTCCAGACTTGATTCTTGGACCGACTCCGACTTCCTCTCCTCCACCACTGTCAGAGTCAGGTCCTGGAGCTGCTGTTTTAGCTCATCCTCTCCTGGGCCTTCACCTGTGTCCCCCTCCAAGTAGCATTCTGCTATTGTCGGCTTATGTGCCACCGCCATTACTGCTGCTCTTCTTCTACTCTTTTTTTTTCTGTTTCGTTTAGTCACTTCCCGGGGCGGGACTTTCTCTCTCCCCCATGCTCCTCACTACATGGCTAGGGGTGGGCCGTCCCTGCTGACGGACACCTCTTTACTCCTGGATCACGCAAGCAGTGGGTGGGCATCTCTCTCTCCTCAATCTCTCTCTGGCCACCACCACCGTTCTTCTCACAGCACAGTGCGCGCACACCTTGTCACCATATTTTGGCTGTTTCTCCCTCGGCGCTGTCTGTGACGCAGTATCAACCAAGTGCTAGTAACGGTCACACAGTTTACAATGGCGCAGTTACGGCGATCATTCAGCAGTCTAGGGACTTTTTGTCATGTAACATAAGTAACTCTCTATTAATGCAATAAATCTCTATTTACACTGCATAACTATACTTCTGGTACACCATGCATATGCATAAAACCTTTTGACATTCAATATATTACAGCAATATATTACAGTTTTCTGGCACTCACTATGTTGCAGTCTCTGGCACACAGTACTCAGCTTTGCTAGGCTCTAGGTACCCAACTTTGCCGAGCTCCAAGTACCCAGCATTGCTGAGCTCGATGATCCTGTTCATTGTGATACCAAAATGGAATGCCCCCCAGGGCCGGGGGAACTCGGTACCGGGCCTTTCAGGCTCTTTGAATGGGGAAGTGTGCCACGGTGGTGCTAGTGACCCGGTCCGTGGCCCTGGGCATCCAGATGTAGATGATGCAAGTGCAGATGAAGGGGAAGATGGTAGGATAGTTGTAGGGAAAAAGGGGAATTGTGACGCCACCCGTGGCTTCCCAGCTGAGTCCTGTAGTCCTCCACTAGCTTTAGGGGCCGGCTCCCTCACTCTGGCCTGGTTCTTCCCTTCCAGGATGCGGGCCCCACGGGTGGCCAGTCGCACTACCCGTGCCCCTAGGACCCCTTCTTCCCAGTCCAGGAGCGTGGTTAAGATGTTTCTCTCTTTTCCACACACAGTCCTCTACAGCAATTCTGCTCTCTCTCTGGTCCTGTCACCAACTGACTCGATCTTCCAGAAAGATCCTTTACCTCAGGCTTAACTCCTCCCACCAACTGTCATCTCCTTGTCACTAATTGGCTGCACTCCTTGTCACCCCATCTCCTTAGCTCCTCCCACTCTACCTACCTTTCCCACTTGACACCCTTTCTTGGCCAGTCTGGTGTGTATTAGGTGCAAGTGATAGGAGTCCTGGGTGGTGTTCCCTCCTTACCTGAGGGTGGGATACCACACCTCTGGATGAGGTGCAGTACCTCTGTGGCGACCGGACCCTCAGGGGTGCCACATAAGCACATGAACAAAAATTATATAGGACACCAAAAATACAGATACACCAGAGAGACCAAAAACTATGTGGTTATGTCTACAAGGACATCTTAAATGGACACTCCTGAATATCATACTGTACCAACAAGAAAAAAAGGGAGTACTACATCCAATATCACTTAAAAAATAGAAATTTATTGAACACTTAATAAATACACTGTGACATTTACATAAAAAACTATATAAAGATAGGATCAGGTAGTATAGGCTGCCAATGTCCTGACACTTACAACAACATTATACGTAAAGTGCTAAGTGTTCATAGATACAGGGGAATTATACTGGGGATCAGTAATTAGTAAGAATCATAAGTAGGTGCGCACTCTACCTAAAATCCAAATCACCAAGCGCAAAAAGTGCTTACCCATATTGTATCAGGTCAGGGCATGTGCAGTGCCGTCACTGATGCACGTTTCGCTTCTTTTTCAAGGTGCATTACCTCCGCCTATCATTTCATCGCGGGAGCCGCTGTAGGGCACTGACATCACCCGATGTCAGTGTTCTACACCAGAGATCGTTGTGGGACCCTCGTTATTAATTGGACTACGGTGGAAAGCTAAGTATATGTTGGTTTATTATTTTAATTTTATTACAGGTGATCAAGGGCTTCGGGGAATTACGTGATTGTTAAGTATGTACTCTGTTATGTGTTGTATGTTATATGTATGTTCTGTATGTTATATGTTGTATGTTCTGTATGTTTTTTTTCACAGTCAACACATTAGCCGGATGATGGGACTACTACTGTCCCATCATTGACTAATGTGTCAATCACTGTCAGTGTAGCAGGCATAGCCCGATGGGACTTATAGTCCCATCGGACGATGCCTGCATACACATACACACACAGCCCCGCAGACCCTCCCCGCACAGCCCGATGACCCCTGCACAGCCCCAGCAGACCCCGCAAGACCTCATACAGTCCCGACAACACCGGGCAACCCTTTGTGCAGCCCGATGACCCCTGCACAGCCCCAGAAGACCCCCGCAAGACCCCGTACAGTCCCAGCAACACCCAGCAACTCCCCGCACAGCCCAATGACACCTGCACAGCCCCGGCAGACCCCCGCAAGACCCCGTACAGTCTTGGCAACCCCCACACAGCCCCGCAACCCCCCCCACACATACATAGGCCCACACATGCACAGTCACCGCCCACACACCATACACCCACACTGTCACCACCCACACTCCGTCCACACTCTTCCCCCCTCCCGTTCTGCAGCATTTCATCCGCAGCAAAACCACAGATCTTTTCTAGACCTGCGGTTTTGCTACGGATCAATGCAAGTCAATAGGTGCAGAAACACTGCAGATCCACACAAAGATTTGACATGCACAGCATTTTTCAATTTACATAGGATAACATGGTACTATACAAAACAGGAGATTCTGCTGCGCACCCGCAGCCCCAAATCCGCTGGATCCACAGTAGAATCCGCAACGTGTGCACACACCCTTAATGTGGTTTTCACGGAAGAGAAAAGCTTTGATTCTACAGTTAAAAAAGTAACTGCAGTGTTTTTAAATACATTTTTTTTAGGAACCAAATATGTCTATTTGCTAATTTGTGATGCTTATTATTATTTTTTAAGTGCATTGAAAATGACATTGGAATTGTGTTTCTTTTTTTGTGATTTTATAGGAGGAAAAAACAGTTTATTTTTTTATCCCTCTAGAATACAGGAACAAAGAAATACACTGCTATGTACAAGTGTATCTCTATGTATCTGTATAATCTGCCCCTGGGTTTAGGTTCTGCAATGTAGATTCAAGTATGCAAAATTCTCCCATACTTGTCAGTGCAGGTTGACTGGGGAGACCAAATACAAAAATTTCAAAATCTCTTGGAATTTCTATTACTTTGGACCTGGGGGGGGGTCATACCAAGCCAGCATGGTGTTACCAATGGTGCATGAGAATAATTCACTGGCCGAACTGCTTTATCACTATGTTTGAAAAAGCTTAGACAGTTTGCAATTCACATGACAACCACTTGATGGCCATAAATACACACATGTAGCATGCACATATCTCACATGTGATGATAAAGAAAAAGAACAACATTAATTGAAGCCTATGCACACCCAATGTAATAGAAATAATGCAAAGTATGTTTGTCAGTTTAATTTTTTATTTCCTCTCAGGGTCCTCTGATTTTTCAAAAGCCTCCATATACAGACAGTTGAGGGCCAAAAGTTCTGTCTTTCCCAATTACCCTAAACACAGATAAAATAATGCTCCTATTTTCTTTGTAAGAGAGGTGACAGAAAGATCTCACTTTTTTACCGCTAGTGGCTGCTGTTCTTCACTTTGAAACATTATGCTGCATTTACACATCTTATAATTAGAAGCTGTTATTTTGCACCTCACCTTGCCCTTAAAGAGTACCCGTCCTTTAAATTTCCATTTAATAAATTAATAATACATGTGAAAATAAGCATCTCTGTAATATATCTTATCAGAGAAATCTGCTTCTTTCTCCTCCATGACTGATAATTCTTTATCAAAATTCCTAATTATTGGGAAAAATCTGTATTCATTGATGACAGATTGTTACATTACTGAGATAGGAGATGGCAGTACCTACTGATAATTTTTTATGTTGAGGAGGAGGTAGGAGCTAGATACAGAGCTCCTCCCACCTTGCTTTCCTATCTACATACAATCTTATCAATGGCAACTGTCATCCTTTATCTCAGTAATTTAAAAATGTCTTATCACCCAATACATATTTTTCCAATGATTTGAGAATTTTGAAAGTGAATGATCAGAGCAGAAAGAAACAAATTTCTCAACAAGATATATTTCAAAGTTGCTTATTTTCAAAAATACTATTGATCTGCGCAATAAAAATCTATATGATGGTTACTCTTTAGCTAATATTGCCAATTTTGTTCCTATGGAAGCCTTCTTGTTTCATCTTTGGGCCTACTTTTGAGAGTGTGGAACTCTAAGGTATTGCTTGAGGATTATGTCTAGTCTTCCATCGATCTTCTTTCTCCAGCTTCTGCAACCTATATTTCCTAGACTGTTCCTACTGATTGCAAAATGTACTCCTTTCATTTAAAATGACTACCCTCAAGTATATTGCCTTTGATGTTCTGTGTCTTGGTCAGGTTGGACATCCTTTGGCAGTCGTTCTGAGAGAACAATAAGTCTGGTCATTTCAAATCTAACAAGCTGGATCCTTGTCTCCCCCAGTACCATCTGTTTAGGTAGAGTCAGGAGGTGCCCATACACATTGAACTATCAGACACTCTCACCAGTATTGGCAGGTTTGATCAACTTTAATTACTTGTATGGGGAGCATAAAGGGGTTTCCACCCCTGAAGAAATTTGATATCCTCATTCTTCGCCACTTATTCAGTGTTTAATTAAGATATGTGACTTAGGGCCCCGTTACAAATAACGATGTCCCAGCGATCCCACCAACGATCCGACATGGATGGGATAGTTGGGACATCGTTAGGCTGATCGCTGGTGAGCTGTCACATAGACAGCCCCTCCAGCGATCAGGACCAGCGAGCAAGCTGGTTTCCAATGTAAACAGTGGGTATCCAAGAGCCGCGCGACTCTTAGATACCCGATGTTTACATTGGAAACCAGCGTCGCTGATCGCTGGTCTCTCGCTGCCACACGCAGTGATGCCTGATGGGCAGCGGGAGACCAACAATCAAAAAACGTCCCAGGACGATGGAGCATGATCAGCGATACCCGGCAGGGGGGCCGGTCGCTGATCCCCGTCACACACAGCGATATCGCTGGTGAGATCGCTGTGGCGTCACAAAATCAGCGATCTCGCTGGCGATATCGCTGTGTGTGACATGGCCTTTATAATCTAGCTGGCAACCAACCTCAATGGGAACTGGCAAGCAGAGCTAAATCTTATTGACTTGTGCTTCACATACTGCTAAGATTTGGCAAGATGCAGGGCTTGTGGACAATTTCCTCAAAGATGGTAAACCCCTTAACAATTTTTCTTGGCATAAAATATAATCACAGTAGACAAAATCAAACCATAACTAGTGATGAGCGAGTATGCTCATTGCTCGGGTTTTCGCGAGCATGCTTGGGTGATCTCCAAGTGTTTGGAAGTGCTCGGAGACTTAGTTTCTGTTGCAGCAGCTGCATGATTTGCGGCTACTTGACAGCCTGAATACATTGTTAGGAATTACCTAACAAACAGGCAACCGCCACATGTATTCAGTCTGTCGAGTAGCCGCAAATCATGCAGCTGTGATGACAGAAACTAAATCTCTGAGCACTTCCAAATACTCAGAGATCACCAAGCATGCTCGGGAAAAGCCGAGCAATGAGCATACTTGCTCATCACTAACCATAACACTCTCCTATTATGATGTTATCACAGAGCATGGCAGCCCGGTTAAAATGAGTTTTGAAAGTCCTTATAGATTTAACATTATCTGTTTTAGGCAACGTTCTCGCAATGAGTTTTTGATGAGTTTTTTTACTCTGCATATTTTTAAAATAATGCAAGTAACCTATTTTACTTAATGAGTGCAGAAATGATGCAACAAATCTGAAACATCAAAAATTCACCAAAATATCCTTGTGGGAAAGTATCCTTAGTATTTTACCATCTAGATGCACTTTGCTTCTTTCCACAACTGAACATAGGAATATACTTAATTATTTTAAATTTTCCTTAGCAAGCATTTTTGTCCACGAGCTGCACCTGATATTCCAGTCCATTTATATTCAAATGAACAGGTCTGATCTTCAATATCTGACATGCTATGGATGCATGGTAATCCCAATACTATCAAGCATTTTTCTCCATTTTGCTTTCATGTTTTACTCTCCCTCTAGTATTTATCTAGTATTTAACATCTGAGATCCCTTTTAAATGTTTGGTCAGGCATTCCTTTAAATACAGCTCGCATCTTAATCTAATTATTTAATTTTATGGCATGCCTTTGGCTCCTCTGCAGTGTCAGTGATTTCATTATCACAGCTTTTTCATTACGAAGTTCAATTAATGGGCATTTTTTCTGTTGATGTCAATATATCGCTACTGAGCATGTAATCCTTCTTTTTTCTGTTCACATGCTTATTTAAGCAGCTGAGACCTTTAACCCCTTCACTACCAAGGGTGGTTTGCACGTTAACTCCTGGGCCAATTTTTACAATTCTGACCACTGTACCTTTATGAGGTCATAACTCTGGAACTCTTTCATGGATCTCGGTGATTCTGACATTGTTTTCTCGTGACATATTGAACTTCATGGTAGTGGTAAAATTGCATTCAAATAACTTGCGTTTATTTGTGAAAAAAACGGAAATTTGGCGAAAATTTTGAAAATTTCGCAATTTTCCAACTTTGAATTTTTATGCCCTTAAATCACAGCGATACGGCAACAAAAAACTTAATACATAACATTTCCCACATGTTTACTTTACATCAGCACAATTTTGGAACCAAAATTTTTTTTTGTTAGGAAGTTATAAGGGTTAAAAATTGACCAGCGATTTCTCATTTTTGCAACACCATTTTATTTTTAGGGACCACTTCACATTTGAAGCCACTTTGAGGGGTCTATATGATAGAAAATACCCAAAAGTGACAACATTCTAAAAACTGCACCCCTTAAGGTGCTTAAAACCACATTCAAGAAGTTTATTAACCCTTTAGGTGCGTCACAGGAATTTTTTGAATATTAAAAAAAAAATGAACATTTAACTTTTTTTCACAAAAAAAATACTTCAGGTTCAATTTTCTTTATTTTACCAAGGGTAACAGGAGAAATTGGACTGCAAAAGTTATTGTGCAATTTGTCCTGAGTACGCTGATACCTGATATGTGGGGGGGAACCACTGTTTCGGCGCATGGCAGACCTCAGTAGGGAAGGAGCGCTGTTTGACTTTTTCAATGCAAAATTGGCTGGAATTCAGATCGGACGCCATGTCGCGTTTAGAGAGCCCCTGATGTACCTAAACAGTGGAAACCCCCCAAGTGACCCCATTTTGGAAACTAGACCCCCAAGGAACTTATCTAGATATGTGGTGAGAACTTTGAACCCACAAGGGCTTCACAGAAGTTTATAACGTACAGCGGTACAATGAAAAAATCATATTTTTTCCACAAAAATGATCTTTTCACCCCCAATTTTTATTTTTCCAAGGGTAACAGGACCCTAAATGTTATTGTGCAATTTGTCCTGAGTACGCTGATACCCCATATGTGGGTGTAAATGACTATTTGGGCGCATAGCAGAGCTCGGAAGGGAAGCAGCGCCATTTGACGTTTTTGGCTAGAATTGAGATCGGACACCATGTCGCGATTGGAAAACCCCTGATGTACCAAAACAGTGGAAACCCCCCACAAATGACATCATTTTGGAATCTAGACCCCCCAAGGAACTTATCTAGATGTGTGGTGAGAACTTTGAACCCACAAGGGCTTCACAGAAGTTTATAACGTACAGCAGTACAATTAAAAAATCATATTTTTTCCACAAAAATGATCTTTTCACCCTCAATTCTTATTTTTCCAAAAGTAACAGGACCCTAAAAGTTATTGTGCAATTTGTCCTGAGTACGCTGATACCCCACATGTGGGTGTAAACCACTATTTGGGCGCATGGCAGAGCTCGGAAGGGAAGCAGCGCCATTTGACGTTTTTGGCTGGAATTGAGATCGGACACCATGTCGCGTTAGGAAAGCCCCTGATGTACCAAAACAGTAGAAACCCCCCACAAATGACACCATTTTGGAAACTAGACCCCCCAAGGAACTTATATAGATGTGTGGTGAGCACTTTGAACCCCCCAGTGCTTCACTGAAGTTTATAACGTCCGGGCGTGAAAATAAAAAAATCGTATTTTTTCCACAAACATGATCTTTTAGTCCCCATTATTTTATTTTCCCAAGGGTAACAGAAGAAATTGGACCACAAAAGTTGTTGTCCAATTTGTCCTGAGTACGCTGATACCTCATATGTGGGAGAAAACTACTGTATGGGCACACGTCGGGGCTCGGAAGGGAAGTAGTGACGTTTTGGAATGCAGACTTTGATGGATTGGTCTGCGGGTGTCATGTGCGTTTAGAGAGCCCCTGATGTACCTAAACAGTGGAAACCCCCCACAAGTGACCCCATTTTGGAAACTAGACCCCCCACGGAGCTTATCTAGATGTGTGGAGAGCACTTTGAACCCCCAAGTGCTTCACAGAAGTTTATAACGCCTGGGCGTGAAAATAAAAAAAAACATTTTTTTCCGCAAAATTATATTTTTGCCCCCAATTTTTTATTTTCCTAAGGGTAACAGGAGAAATTGGACCCCAAAAGTTGTTTTGTAATTTGTCCTGAGTAGGCTGATACCCTACATGTGGGGGTAAAACACTCTTTGGGCACATGGCAGAGCTTGGAAGGGAAGGAGCACCATTTGCTTTTTCAACGCAGAATTGGCTGGAATTGAGATCAGACGCCATGTTGCCTTTGGAGAGCACCTGATGTGCCCAAACAGTGGAAACCCCCAATTATAACTCCAACCCTAACCTCAACACACCTCTAACCCTAATCTGAGCCCTAGCCCTAACCCTAGCCCTAACCCTAGCCCTAACCCTAACCCTAGCCCTAACCCTAACCCTACCCTAACCCTAACCCTAGCGGGAAAATGGAAATAAATACATTTTCTTTTAGTTTTATTATTTTTCCCTAACTAAGGGGGTGATAACGGGGGGTTTGATTTACGATTTATGGCGGTTTTTATGTTTGGCGGCTGTCGCACGCTAAAAGACGCTTTTTATTGTAAAAATAGTTTTTGCATCACCACATATTGTGAGCTATAATTTTTCCGTATTTTGACCCACCGAGTCATGTGAGGTCTTATTTTTTGCGGGACGAGTTGACGTTTTTATTGGTACCATTTTCGGGCACGTGACATTTTTTGATCGCTTTTTATTCCGATTTTTGGGGCGCAGAATGAACAAAAACCAGCGTTTCATGAATTTCTTTTGGGGGGGTGCGTTTACACCGTTCCGCGTGTGGTAAAATTGATAACGCGTTTTTATTCTTCGGGTCAGTACGGTTACAGCGATACCTCATTTAGGTCGTTTTTTTATGTTTTGTCGGTTTTTTGCAATGAAAACAATTTTATATAAAAAATAATTATTTTTGTATCGCTTTATTCTGCGAGCTATAACTTTTTTATTTTTTTGCGGATGATGCTGTATGGCAGCTCGTTTTTTGCGGGACAAGATGACGTTTTCAGCGGTACCATGCATATTTATATGCGTCTTTTTGAACGCGCGTTATTGCACTTTTTGTTCGGTGGTATGATAATAAATCATTATTTTTTGCTTCGTTTTTTATTTTTATTTTTTAAGGGGTTCGCTAAAGGGGTTAACTAATGGGACAGTTTTATAGGGCAGGTCATTACGGACGCGGCGATACCAAATATGTGTACTTTTATTGTTTTTGTTTTTTTTTATTTTGAAAAAATGGATTTATTGGGGAATATTTTTTTTTACTAATTTATTTAGCGATTTTTTTTAAATTATTTTTAACACTTTTTTTTTTTTTTTTTTACTTTATTACCTTGTCCCAGGTGGGACATCACTGTCCTGTGACAGATCGCTGATCTGTCACATCACAGATCAGCGATCTGACACAGGCACTGCTGAAGGCTTCCTCATGCCTGCACTTTGCAGGCACTGAGGAAGCCAGCTTCCTCAGGCCCCCGAAGACCCCCCTCGCCATCTTGGATTCGGGGGCCTGGAGGAAAGGAGCCCCCCACAGCAGCGCTGCACATTGCGCTGCCGTGGGGGGCTCAGGGAAGCACGGAGGGAGCCCCCTCCCTGCCGATGCTTCCCTTTAACCCCCGGTACACCGCGATCGCGTTTGATCGCGGTGTGCAAGGGGTTAACGTGTCGGGGGCGGTCCGTGACCGCCCCTGACACATTGTGCCGGGTGTCAGCTATGATAATTAGCTGACACTCGGCCGCGATCAGCGGCGCTCACCACGTGGGCGCCGCTGATCGCGATGACGTAATATTCCGTCCATGGTAATTAGGTCCATGGTCACATGGACGGAATATTACGTCAATTGTAGGTAAGGGGTTAATTACACAACAGAAAAAAGTATCCTATCTCCTCATCTACTGAACAGTTTATATGGAATATATACTCAGATTGATGGTTCATCTGATTTACTTATACTATGTTGACAATTGTGTACTGTAACATTTGGCTGGCCTTACACATTGTGGCCTCATCTTACATACCCAACCAGGTAGTGTGACACCCCAGAGTCCGTTTGTCACAGTGACATTGCCTCCCTCTATGAGGTGAAGTCATGCTTGGAGGCAGAAAGGGGACCCCCATGTCAGGTAGCATAGCTTAAATCACAATTCCTGCTGTAGGTCAGAAAAGGGAGCTGCCTTATAAATTCTGGCCAGCAGAGGGGGTTGGTGAGTCAGCTAGAAATGAGCTGAGGGAGTTGTCATGGAAACAATAGCAGATGTGAGCTGTGAGGAAAAATGACAGGACAGTAAAACGTGAGGTAAAAAGATCTTTCTAGAAGATCCAGTCAGTTCAAGACAGGGAGCTGATCGGAGAGGAGCTCAATAGGCAGAGCTGATCCGTGAAGAGGGAAAGGACACGGGCAGAGACAAAGAGGCTCTGGGGAAGCTAAAAATCTGCATATAGCAGACCCCAGAGCGAAGCTCTAATAGAAAATGGACGTCAGAGTCCTTGGTGTCAGGAGCTGTATGTCCTGATCGCCGAATCTGAAAGTACGGGGGATCGTAAATTCCTGTGCGACATTGAACACCTTAGGGCATGGCAGCAGATAAGGAGCCCGGGGCAGACAGTGAAGAGAACGGTACCCGTAGAATAGGCTCATGCTAACAGTCATACAGGTTAGTGAAACCATCATGAATAGAGGGTCACAGCTTAGTTATATTCAGTGGAGACCCACACACAAAGCGCAGAAGGAAGGTCCTAACCCCCACCTGGCAAGGTGGATCCCCTGAATGCCTCCAGGCGAGCCGGACTCATCCCATCATCTGTATGTGGTACTCCGGATTGCAACCAGTTACCAGTAAAAGGTAAAGAAATTGCACCTCTCTGTGTCCTCTCATTTTCTGAACCCCGACGTTCACAGCCATTTTGACTATTAATCTAACATCTTTGCTCTCGGACTATTGCTCTACCTGTGGAGAGCTATTTTCACCTCAGCTGCGCCACATCAATAGTCTCAGGGGAGCAACACCGCAGCGCTGGTCACCTCTGACCAGAATACCACAGGTGGCGTCACGTATTAACCATCTATAAACTTTGTCTTCATTTTTTACCACACTTCAACAACAAACAACTTTTCCCCCTTCCCCTTTTCATCATTTTTATTTAATGGACGCCCCAGGGCCACAGACTGGGTCGCCGCTGCCATGACACTGTCCCCCGTTCAAGTCGACGGGCCCGGTACCGAGTACCCCACGGTCCTGCCCGGCATGTGCGCGCTCTCGCGCGCCCTCACGCCGCCGCGTGCACCCCGGGCGCTCCAACTGGCATCACAAACAGGATTTAGCGAGCTTAGCAAAGCTGGGTAAAGGAGCCTGGCAAAGCTGGGTACTGTGTGCCATAGGCTTTATTAAATTGAGTGCTAAAGATTTGACTGAGCTTTCAAGTAACCGCCAAAACTGAGTCACACAGTGCGTGCGAGCAGAGAGGAGCGTGCCAGTGAAGGTGGAGCTGTGCTCTACTGTGAGCAAGTGAAAAACAGGAAGAAAAATGCCCAACTCGGGTGAAGATTCAGTGGCGGTCGCAGCCGCAGCCTCCATAATGCCACTATCAATGCCATATATACCAGGAGCAGCCTGGTTACCTCAGTACTCAGGGGAGTCGTACACCCTGAGCGATTTTAAAGAAAGACTATGTAGTTTGTTCAAAGTTTACCCCCTGTCAGAAAGCCAAAAAGTCAGTATCCTCATTGGCCAGTTAACTGGTGCGGCTCAGAGGGAAGTAAAGCCCCCTGGCCAGACACTGATAAAGGGACTGTCCAACAAATCTTGGCCAGACTGAAGAACACTTTTGATACCCGCACTGCAACAGAGATAAAAATGAGATTCTTTGGGTGCAAACAGAGAGTGCAGGACAGTATATGGGACTATGCCCTTAATCTTCAGGAGGCACTATGGGCTGTAAAGCAGGTTGACCCTGAGAGCGGGCAAGATGAAGATAGATTACTCACAGAGCAGTTCATAGAGGGACTCCTGTCTAACAACCAAAGGACACAGCTGTGCATAGTGACCATACAAAATCCTTGATTGGACTTTGCACACTTTAAGGATAGAGCCATACGGGTGCTTCGTGAACCGAATCGTAGCAGCACAGAGCCCTCTAAGCATCCTGCAATTACATACCAGCAGGAGACAGCATCCTTTCCAAAGACCTCTATTGAGACTGATAAGCCATCCCAAGATGATGATTCTGCTGCAGACTTACGTCTCCAAGTCAAGGAACTAACCAAAAGTGTGGCTACACTCACAAAAACTGTGCAGTCTCTGCAAGTGACTCCAAAGAAGAACATCCAGCTGGCCTCCAGTCCCAAAAACATCCCATGGCGACAGCAGAAGAGGATCCCACCGACCAGAGGGAGAGACTGCGATCGTTACGATGAGGACGGACAGCCCATCTGTCGCTGCTGCAAGAAGGCGGGACACCTAGCAAGATCCTGTCATTTAAACAAGCAACCCCTGGGGCAAAGGGTCAACCCCCAGCAGTAAGACGACCAGGCCCACCAAATTGGCGAGACAAGTACGTAGGAGGGCGATCAGTCCTGCCTGTCATGATTGACGGCTTTCTGATGAAAGCTTTACTGGACACCGGCTCCCAGGTGACAACAATGTCATATGTTCTTTTTAAGCAGTACTGGGCTGATTCAGACATTACTCATAGCCCAGATAAAGATCTTGGCATTTTTGCCAGCAATGGTCAGCCCTTGCCTCAGATGGGATATAAAGAGGTGACCATTAAGATTGGCCGAGTAGAATTGCAATCGCAAGGTTTGACTATAGTAGATAATGACAAATGAGATTGCCATCCTATGATCACTTTAGGCACTAATGTAATTGAAAATTGTCTTGGAGAAATTATTGCTTTGTTACAACAGGTAGCCGAGACCACCAGCTCCAGTCAGCAACGGATTCTGCAAATGGAGATCAAAGCCCTGATGCAGAGACAACAGGTAGAGCTGTCTGGTGGAGAAGTCGGCAGTGTCAGAGTAACATAGTAACATAGTTATTAAGGTTGAAGGGAGACTTTAAGTCCATCTAGTTCAACCCATATCCTATCCTAACTTGCCCTAACATGTTGATCCAGAGGAAGGCAAAAAAACCCCATGTGGCAAACAGTAAGCTTCACATTGGGGAAAAAAATTCCTTCCCGACTCCACATACGGCAATCAGACTAGCTCCCTGGATCAACGCAATATTAAGGAAACTAGTGTATATACCCTGTAATATTATACTTTTCAAGAAAGGCATCCAGTCCCTTCTTAAATTTTAGTAGGGAATCACTCATTACAACATCATATGGCAGAGAGTTCCATAGTCTCACTGCTCTTACAGTAAAGAATCCGTGTCTGTGAGTATGCTTAAACCTTCTTTCCTCCAGACGTAGAGGATGCCCTCTTGTCCCCGTCACAGGTCTAAGAGTAAAAGATCATTAGAAAGCTCTTGGTATTGTCCCCGCATATATTTATACATTGTAATAAGATCACCCCTAAGCCTTCGATTCTCCAAACTAAATAACCCCAAGTGTAATAACCTGTCTTGGTATTGCAGACCCCCTAGTTCCCTAATAACCTTGGTCGCTCTTCTCTGCACCCGCTCCAGTTCAGCTATGTCTTTCTTATACACCGGAGACCAGAACTGTACACAGTATTCTAAGTGTGGTCGCACTAGTGACTTATATAGAGGTAAAATTATGTTCTCCTCATGAGCATCTATGCCTCTTTTAATGCATCCCATTATTTTATTTGCCTTTGCAGCAGCTGCCTGACACTGGCCGCTAAATGTGAGTTTGTCGTCCACCCATACACCCAGGTCTTTTTCAGTGACTGTTTTGCCCAGTGTTTTACAATTAAGCACATAATTATATATCTTGTTCGTTCTACCCAAGTGCATGACCTTACATTTATCCCCATTAAAGCTCATTTGCCATTTATCAGCCCAAGCTTCTAGTTTACATAAATCCTCCTGTAATATAAAATTGTCCTCCTCTGTATTGACTACCCTGCAGAGTTTAGTGTGATCTGCAAATATTGAAATTCTACTCTCTATGCCCCCTACAATGTCATTAATAAATATGTTAAAAAGAAGCGGGCCCAAAACTGACCCCTGTGGTACCCCACTGCTAACCGTGACCCAGTCTGAGTGTGCTCCATTAATAACCACCCTTTGTTTCCTATCCCTGAGCCAGCTCTTAACCCACCTACACATATTTTCCCCTATCCCCATTGTTCTCATTTTATGTATCAACCTTTTGTGTGGCACAGTATCAAAAGCTTTTGAAAAGTCCATGTACACCACGTCCACTGCATTCCCTTGGTCCAGTCCTGAACTTACCTCTTCATAAAAGCTTATCAGATTAGTCTGACAGGAATGGTCCCTTGTAAACCCATGTTGATATTGGGTCATGAGGTTATTCTTCTCCAGATACTCCAGTATAGTATCTCTTAGAAAACCCTCCAGGATTTTACCCACAGTTGAGGTTAAACTTACTGGCCTATAATTTCCAAGTTCAGTTTTTGTCCCCTTTTTGAATATTGGCACCACATTTGCTATACGCCAGTCCTGTGGTACAGACCCTATTATTATGGAATCTTTAAAGATTAAAAATAATGGTCTATCTATGACTGTGCTTAATTCCTGCAGTACTCGGGGGTGTATCCCATCCGGGCCCGGGGATTTGTCAATTTTAGTGATTTTTAGACGCCGCCGTACTTCCTGCTGGGTTAAGCAGGTGACATTTAACGGAAAATTTTTATCCCTGATCATGTTATCCGTCATGGGATTTTCTTGTGTAAAAACTGTTGAAAAAAAGTCATTTAGCATATTGGCTTTTTCCTCATCCTCATCCACCATTTCACCCAGTGATCCTTTCCCCATTGCAGTACCTCCCAGAAATGAAATGTTAATTTGGTGTCGGGTAGCAATAGGCCTCATGGGTCAAGATTACCAAGCCCTGGTAGAACCCATTTACTCTGATAGTAGGCCCACTATCCTGACAGCCCAAGGGGTAGTTGATGTCCGCAAGGGGAGAGTACCAATATGCATTTTAAATTGTGGGGAGAGAGAGGTCCATTTACCCCGGTATGCCATCCTTGCTAAACTGTTCACTGTCAGCAACAATGCAATAGAAGCACTAGAACCCTTGCTTCCATCTGACAAGGTGGAAGAGAATGGCTCTGAAGGGCAGCAGGAGGATTGGTGTCAGCAGCTACACGCAGGCACTGACTTCACCTCTTCGCACCAAAAATTTGGGGCTTACCGAGAGGCTCGACACCGTGCGAGTGCCGTTGCCCTGGACAGGTGGGTAGGCCGACTCTTGGGCGCGGGCACTGGCACAGGGTCCTTCATAGTGCAATCAAGTGTCTCTGACGGTGGTGGTGCACACCCGCCGTCAGACACACCGCCGTACTATGAGGGGCCCAGTGCCAGTACCGACGCCCACGAGTGGGACCCCCTTGCTTGGGCAGGGCGCCAGCATTTGCAATCTTTACCTCTCCCTCCTCCTCCGCTGTGTAATCTGGGCCGTCAAATCCATTCTGTGCCTGACACCATCTGAGCCTGCCTCCTGATGTATAGACATATATTTTGAATGTGTACGCTATCCATACATGTTATCCGGGGAAACGGTACCCTTTCTAACCTTTGTGCAATCACGTGCAATCCATACTGGGCCTAACACCATCTGAGCCTGCCTCCTGAGACATATATTTTGAATGTGTTCGCTATCCATACATGTTATCTGGGGATACGGTACCCTTTCTAACCTTTGTGCAATCACGTGCAATCCATACTGTGCCTGACACCATCTGAGCCTGCCTCCTGATGTATAGACATATATTTTGAATGTGTACGCTATCCATACATGTTATCTGGGGATACGGTACCCTTTCTAACCTTTGTGCAATCACGTGCAATCCATACTGGGCCTAACACCGTCTGAGCCTGCCTCCTGAGACATATATTTTGAATGTGTACGCTATCCATACATGTTATCCGGGGAAACGGTACCC
This sequence comes from Dendrobates tinctorius, assembly GCF_039654945.1. Taxonomy (NCBI): domain Eukaryota; kingdom Metazoa; phylum Chordata; class Amphibia; order Anura; family Dendrobatidae; genus Dendrobates; species Dendrobates tinctorius. The sequence goes on along the minus strand of NW_027361705.1, from coordinate 15,248,414 downwards.
TTTCTAACCTTTGTGCAATCACGTGCAATCCATACTGGGCCTAACACCGTCTGAGCCTGCCTCCTGAGACATATATTTTGAATGTGTACGCTATCCATACATGTTATCCGGGGATACGGTACACTTTCTAACCTTTGTGCAATCACGTGCAATCCATACTGTGCCTGACACCGTCTGAGCCTGCCTCCTGATGTATAGACATATATTTTGAATGTGTACGCTATCCATACATGTTATCTGGGGATACGGTACCCTTTCTAACCTTTGTGCAATCACGTGCAATCCATACTGGGCCTAACACCGTCTGAGCCTGCCTCCTGAGACATATATTTTGAATGTGTACGCTATCCATACATGTTATCCGGGGAAACGGTACCCTTTCTAACCTTTGTGCAATCACGTGCAATCCATACTGGGCCTAACACCGTCTGAGCCTGCCTCCTGATGTATAGACATATATTTTGAATGTGTACGCTATCCATACATGTTATCTGGGGATACGGTACCCTTTCTAACCTTTGTGCAATCACGTGCAATCCATACTGGGCCTTACACCGTCTGAGCCTGCCTCCTGAGACATATATTTTGAATGTGTACGCTATCCATACATGTTATCCGGGGAAACGGTACCCTTTCTAACCTTTGTGCAATCACGTGCAATCCATACTGGGATTAAAACCGTCTGAGCCTGCCTCCTGAGACATATATTTTGAATGTGTACGCTATCCATACATGTTATCTGGGGATACGGTACCCTTTCTAACCTTTGTGCCATCACGTGCAATCCATACTGGGCCTAACACCATCGGAGCCTGCCTCCTGAGACATATATTTTGAATATGTACGCTATCCATACATGTTATCTGGGGATACGGTACCCTTTCTAACCTTTGTGCAATCACGTGCAATCCATACTGGGCCTAACACCATCTGAGCCTGCCTCCTGAGACATATATTTTGAATGTGTACGCTATCCATACATGTTATCCGGGGATACGGTACCCTTTCTAACCTTTGTGCAATCACGTGCAATCCATACTGGGCCTAACACCGACTGAGCCTGCCTCCTGATGTATAGCCATATATTTTGAATGTGTACGCTATCCATACATGTTATCTGGGGATACGGTACCCTTTCTAACCTTTGAGCAATCACGTGCAATCCATACTGGGCCTAACACCGTCTGAGCCTGCCTCCTGAGACATATATTTTGAATGTGTACGCTATCCATACATGTTATCCGGGGAAACGGTACCCTTTCTAACCTTTGTGCAATCACGTGCAATCCATACTGGGCCTAACACCGTCTGAGCCTGCCTCCTGATGTATAGACATATATTTTGAATGTGTACGCTATCCATACATGTTATCTGGGGATACGGTACCCTTTCTAACCTTTGTGCAATCACGTGCAATCCATACTGGGCCTAACACCATCTGAGCCTGCCTCCTGAGACATATATTTTGAATGTGTACGCTATCCATACATGTTATCCGGGGAAACGGTACCCTTTCTAACCTTTGTGCAATCACGTGCAATCCATACTGGGCCTAACACCGTCTGAGCCTGCCTCCTGATGTATAGACATATATTGTGAATGTGTACGCTATCCATACATGTTATCTGGGGATACGGTACCCTTTCAAACCTTTGTGCAATCACGTGCAATCCATACTGGGCCTAACACCGTCTGAGCCTGCCTCCTGAGACATATATTTTGAATGTGTACGCTATCCATACATGTTATCCGGGGAAACGGTACCCTTTCTAACCTTTGTGCAATCACGTGCAATCCATACTGGGCCTAACACCGTCTGAGCCTGCCTCCTGAGACATATATTTTGAATGTGTACGCTATCCATACATGTTATCTGGGGATACGGTATCCTTTCTAACCTTTGTGCAATCACGTGCAATCCATACTGGGCCTAACACCGTCTGAGCCTGCCTCCTGATGTATAGACATATATTTTGAATGTGTACGCTATCCATACATGTTATTTGGGGATACGGTACCCTTTCTAACCTTTGTGCAATCACGTGCAATCCATACTGGGCCTAACACCGTCTGAGCCTGCCTCCTGAGACATATATTTTGAATGTGTACGCTATCCATACATGTTATCCGGGGAAACGGTACCCTTTCTAACCTTTGTGCAATCACGTGCAATCCATACTGGGCCTAACACCGTCTGAGCCTGCCTCCTGATGTATAGACATATATTTTGAATGTGTACGCTATCCATACATGTTATCTGGGGATACGGTACCCTTTCTAACCTTTGTGCAATCACGTGCAATCCATACTGGGCCTAACACCGTCTGAGCCTGCCTCCTGAGACATATATTTTGAATGTGTATGCTATCCATACATGTTATCCTGGGAAACGGTACCCTTTCTAACCTTTGTGCAATCACGTGCAATCCATACTGGGCCTAACACCGTCTGAGCCTGCCTCCTGAGACATATATTTTGAATGTGTACGCTATCCATACATGTTATCTGGGGATACGGTACCCTTTCTAACCTTTGTGCAATCACGTGCAATCCATACTGGGCCTAACACCGTCTGAGCCTGCCTCCTGATGTATAGACATATATTTTGAATGTGTACGCTATCCATACATGTTATCTGGGGATACGGTACCCTTTCTAACCTTTGTGCAATCACGTGCAATCCATACTGGGCCTAACACCGTCTGAGCCTGCCTCCTGAGACATATATTTTGAATGTGTATGCTATCCATACATGTTATCCGGGGAAACGGTACCCTTTCTAACCTTTGTGCAATCACGTGCAATCCATACTGGGCCTAACACCGTCTGAGCCTGCCTCCTGATGTATAGACATATATTTTGAATGTGTACGCTATCCATACATGTTATCTGGGGATACGGTACCCTTTCTAACCTTTGTGCAATCATGTGCAATCCATACTGGGCCTAACACCGTCTGAGCCTGCCTCCTGAGACATATATTTTGAATGTGTACGCTATCCATATATGTTATCCGGGGATACGGTACCCTTTCTAACCTTTGTGCAATCACGTGCAATCCATACTGGGCCTAACACCGTCTGAGCCTGCCTCCTGAGACATATATTTTGAATGTGTACGCTATCCATACATGTTATCCGGGGATACGGTACCCTTTCTAACCTTTGTGCAATCACGTGCAATCCATACTGGGCCTAACACCGTCTGAGCCTGCCTCCTGAGACATATATTTTGAATGTGTACGCTATCCATACATGTTATCCGTCGATACGGTACCCTTTCTAACCTTTGTGCAATCACGTGCAATCCATACTGGGCCTAACACCGTCCGCGCCTGCCTCCTGAGACATATATTTTGAATGTGTACGCTATCCATACATGTTATCTGGGGATCTTAAAAAGGAGAAAACGGAGTAACGGATACAAATATATGCAAAAGTATAAATTTTATTAGTACTCACATCAAGTGCTGACAAGTATACAAGTTGACTAAAATAGGGGGGATAAGCCCCAATGATACAACAATCAGGACAGACAAGGACAGGGTAAACAAAATGATACCAGTGCTCAAAATCTACATGGCACAACGTTCAGTCAGCCCATGGGCATTGCACATAACAGACATGTGTCTAATGGTAAAAGATAGTCAAATATGGCATACTCAATTAAATGTGTATTGTACATAGTTGTACATGTCTAGAGCGCCCTTGATAAAGCGCCTGTGGCGGGCGCGAAACGTACGTCGGGTGTCGTTGCATGGGCCTTCACCTCCTCTGCTCCCCGGTAAGCAGCCTGCCTTTACTTGTTTCCACACTTCGGTCATTTGGACCGCTGGGCGGGTCGTCTCCCGGGTTCTCTCTGGCACAATTGCGCAGTTTTGATATGCTGATACATATGTTATTTACTATGTAAGAATCCTTCCACATGTCATTGATTCATTTATGTTCAGTGTCCATTGGACTTGCACATTGACCCCTCTGGATGGTTTTTTTTTTTTTTGGCGCTCTAGACATGTACAACTATGTACAATACACATTTAATTGAGTATGCCATATTTGACTATCTTTTACCATTAGACACATGTCTGTTATGTGCAATGCCCATGGGCTGACTGAACGTTGTGCCATGTAGATTTTGAGCACTGGTATCATTTTGTTTACCCTGTCCTTGTCTGTCCTGATTGTTGTATCATTGGGGCTTATCCCCCCTATTTTAGTCAACTTGTATACTTGTCAGCACTTGATGTGAGTACTAATAAAATTTATACTTTTGCATATATTTTGTATCCGTTACTCCGTTTTCTCCTTTTTAAGATTAGCATATGGAGTGGTAATCCATGCACAAGGCGTTTTTGGACCATGGTCACCGCCTTGTCTCGTTCTCTGATACTGGGCATTATCATATATGTATGTTATCTGGGGATACAGTACCCTTTCTAACCTTTGTGCAATCACGTGCAATCCATACTGGGCCTAACACCGTCTGAGCCTGCCTCCTGATGTATAGACATATATTTTGAATGTGTACGCTATCCATACATGTTATCTGGTGATACGGTACCCTTTCTAACCTTTGTGCAATCACGTGCAATCCATACTGGGCCTAACACCGTCTGAGCCTGCCTCCTGAGACATATATTTTGAATGTGTACGCTATCCATACATGTTATCCGGGGAAACGGTGCCCTTTCTAACCTTTGTGCAATCACGTGCAATCCATACTGGGCCTAACACCGTCTGAGCCTGCCTCCTGAGACATATATTTTGAATGTGTACGCTATCCATACATGTTATCTGGGGATACGGTACCCTTTCTCACCTTTGTGCAATCACGTGTAATCCATACTGGGCGTGAGAACGGCTGGCGAACTGTTAAGCAAGCTACAGCACCTGTGGTTTGCACACGTAAGTTTTTCATTTTTTCAGGAATGACTGGTAGGCCTTATTCCGGAACTGCGGTTGACCTGCACTTACTGGGAAATCATTGTTCGCGGGTAATGATTGTAATCAGTGATCACCATCACTAACGTTGTTCAGCGGGTTATCTGCACCTGTAAGCGACAAACGCTGGCCTTTTCAGTGTAGCGCACATGCAGCCACGGACATGTAAGGGCATGACACACCAGTTATTGGCCAATCTCATGTGCCAGAGACTCACGTGTCCCTCTAGTAAGCCAGACTCGGACCGCGGGGCATGACGGAGTCTCGTTCGTTAACGGAATTAAGCTTGCAATGTGTGCATCTGTTCTGTAGCTTGCATGGTTGAGGTTTCCCAGGTGGAGTCGAATTAAACCGTAGGCTCCACTCCTGGTGGTGCCCTTCTGGACATTCCTTTAAGGTTCAGCTTTGCAACCATACTGCCCACGTAAAACAAACACTTTGCCTTCATGAACGCTGTTTGGAGGGTCATGACTCGTGGGAATAACGCCGCCCAATCAGTTAACCTGCTAGAGAGATCCTTCGTTGCTCCCAAGCATGACATCACACTCCCTAGGAAGAAGGTAATGCCACTGTGGCGACCGTACTCCTGGGGGCGACACAAGTGCACTGATGCCCAGCCACTGCTCGATGAATCTGCTGGTACATTGACCCAGACCACTACATTACCCTCGCACGCTACCCGGCCTGAATCTGACCCTGATGAAACTCAGGTTACCCTTCCCATATACAGTTCCATCTTACACGGTGACAAAGAGGAAGCTGCAGTTGAAAGTGCAGGTTCGGCCCACCCGCCATCAGACACACCACCGTACTATCAGGGGCCCTGTGCCAGTGCCGTCGCCAACGAGTGGGCCCCCCCTGCTTGCCCAGGATCACAGCACTTGCAAAGTTGAAATACTGTGCAGTGAGATGGAAGATGGGGACGAAGAGGAGTCTAGACTATTACAGGGATTCCCTAGCGAGGAGACTTATTTGATTGTTTTCAATGTTGGGACAGCAATTTTTGGGGAGCACTATACTCTGTAGAATGATAGATGGGGCCCACCATACACTGGAACATTCCAAAGGTGGACATCAGACACTGGAGGAGCATTTACAGGGCCCATTATACACTAGAGCAGTAGAAATGGGGCCCATTATGTTTGGAGCATTATTTGGGCCCATAAGACAGTGGAGTTTCATCCATGGGGACCAACATATACTGTAGCATTATGTGGAGCTCATCATATACTGTTTCAAACATTATATGGGACCAATGATTCTGTATGGAGAAATAGATGGGCCTCGTCATGAGATGTAAAAAGTGAAGTATTTTTCATTGTACTATACCGCTATTTCTCTGCCGTATCGGAGCATGATGAGTTGTGGCATGTGTTAAAGGGGCGCTCTTTCGCCCAGGGCACATGAAAACCAGCAGCCAGCCCTCCCCCCCCACAACATTAGCCAAATAACCCCCATTTTTCAGTGCGTAACTTGTATTATGAAGTTAATTAAGGTTGACAAGCTTAAGTAAGAAGAATTGATGCTTTTGGCATTCAAATGGGCACTGTAGGTGTGTTTCCTGTCCTCCTCTCACTGCCGACTTTTATTCCCCATTGACTTACATTGGGTTTCGTGTTTCGGGACGACCCCGACTTTTCCCTATAATCGGACGATCTTGCTCGACCCGACTTTTGGAAAAGTCGGGTTTCACGAAACGAAACGCGACCCTAAAAAACCAAAAGTCGCTCAACTCTAATAATAAGGGTATTTAGTAAACATAATTTTGATCAAAATAATGTACAAGCCATCCCACCACGTCACGGCAACCCTTGTGGGACAGTCCCTACTCTAGTATTTAAAACCTTTTCACTTGCAAAGTGATGTGAATGTGAATAAGGATCTAGCGGCTGAACCACTAGTAACAGCTTAGGCCAGACTGGATGGCTTTCCCAGCTCAGAAAAAGGGCGGTCACACCCATATATGCACTGAATGCACAATGAAATGAATAAAAAAACAAATCTGAACTGAGAAAGTAAGTTAATGTGTATGCACAATGTAAGTGCATATTAACACATGACCATTAACCAGAGAAAACAAAAAGCAAAAAACACAAATATCCTGAACTAAAAAGTAAAAATATACTGCAAATAATGCATAAAGGTAGTAATAATAATAAGGGTATTTAGTAAACATAATTTTGATCAAAATAATGTACAAGCCATCCCGCCACGTCACGGCAACCCTTGTGGGTGTGGGACAGTCCCTACTCTAGTATTTAAAACCTTTTCACTTGCAAAGTGACGTGAATGTGAATAAGGATTGAGCGGGTGAACCACTAGTAACAGCTTAGGCCAGACTGGATGGCTTTCCCAGCTCAGAAAAAGGGCGGTCACACCCATATATGCACTGAATGCACAATGAAATGAATAAAAAAAACAAATCTGAACTGAGAAAGTAAGTTAATGTGTATGCACAATGTAAGTGCATATTAACACATGACCATTAACCAGAGAAAACAAAAAGCAAAAAACACAAATATCCTGAACTAAAAAGTAAAAATATACTGCAAATAATGCATAAAGGTAGTAATAATAATAAGGGTATTTAGTAAACATAATTTTGATCAAAATAATGTACAAGCCATCCCGCCACGTCACGGCAACCCTTGTGGGACAGTCCCTACTCTAGTATTTAAAACCTTTTCACTTGCAAAGTGACGTGAATGTGAATAAGGATCGAGCGGCTGAACCACTAGTAACAGCTTAGGCCAGACTGGATGGCTTTCCCAGCTCAGAAAAAGGGCGGTCACACCCATATATGCACTGAATGCACAATGAAATGAATAAAAAAACAAATCTGAACTGAGAAAGTAAGTTAATGTGTATGCACAATGTAAGTGCATATTAACACATGACCATTAACCAGAGAAAACAAAAAGCAAAAAACACAAATATCCTGAACTAAAAAGTAAAAATATACTGCAAATAATGCATAAAGGTAGTAATAATAATAAGGGTATTTAGTAAACATAATTTTGATCAAAATAATGTACAAGCCATCCCGCCACGTCACGGCAACCCTTGTGGGACAGTCCCTACTCTAGTATTTAAAACCTTTTCACTTGCAAAGTGACGTGAATGTGAATAAGGATCGAGCGGCTGAACCACTAGTAACAGCTTAGGCCAGACTGGATGGCTTTCCCAGCTCAGAAAAAGGGCGGTCACACCCATATATGCACTGAATGCACAATGAAATGAATAAAAAAACAAATCTGAACTGAGAAAGTAAGTTAATGTGTATGCACAATGTAAGTGCATATTAACACATGACCATTAACCAGAGAAAACAAAAAGCAAAAAACACAAATATCACAACACAAAGGTTTTAAATACTAGAGTAGGGACTGTCCCACAAGGGTTGCCGTGACGTGGCGGGATGGCTTGTACATTATTTTGATCAAAATTATGTTTACTAAATACCCTTATTATTATTACTACCTTTGTGCATTATTTGCAGTATATTTTTACTTTTTAGTTCAGGATATTTGTGTTTTTTGCTTTTTGTTTTCTCTGGTTAATGGTCATGTGTTAATATGCACTTACATTGTGCATACACATTAACTTACTTTCTCAGTTCAGATTTGTTTTTTTATTCATTTCATTGTGCATTCAGTGCATATATGGGTGTGACCGCCCTTTTTCTGAGCTGGGAAAGCCAACCAGTCTGGCCTAAGCTGTTACTAGTGGTTCAGCCGCTCGATCCTTATTCACATTCACGTCACTTTGCAAGTGAAAAGGTTTTAAATACTAGAGTAGGGACTGTCCCACAAGGGTTGCTGTGACGTGGCGGGATGGCTTGTACATTATTTTGATCAAAATTATGTTTACTAAATACCCTTATTATTATTACTACCTTTATGCATTATTTGCAGTATATTTTTACTTTTTAGTTCAGGATATTTGTGTTTTTTGCTTTTTGTTTTCTCTGGTTAATGGTCATGTGTTAATATGCACTTACATTGTGCATACACATTAACTTACTTTCTCAGTTCAGATTTGTTTTTTTATTCATTTCATTGTGCATTCAGTGCATATATGGGTGTGACCGCCCTTTTTCTGAGCTGGGATAGCCATCCAGTCTGGCCTAAGCTGTTACTAGTGGTTCAGCCGCTCGATCCTTATTCACATTCACGTCACTTTGCAAGTGAAAAGGTTTTAAATACTAGAGTAGGGACTGTCCCACAAGGGTTGCCGTGACGTGGCGGGATGGCTTGTACATTATTTTGATCAAAATTATGTTTACTAAATACCCTTATTATTATTACTACCTTTATGCATTATTTGCAGTATATTTTTACTTTTTAGTTCAGGATATTTGTGTTTTTTGCTTTTTGTTTTCTCTGGTTAATGGTCAGGTGTTAATATGCACTTACATTGTGCATACACATTAACTTACTTTCTCAGTTCAGATTTGTTTTTTTTTGTTTTTTTGTTTGTTTCTTTTTCTTGTCTAGTTTCTGATAATTTTTACATTTTTAAGACTTTGTTGATTTTCATTATTTGTTGTTGTTAACAATTCTTGTTATGTTTTCTTCAGTCCAGGAGTACTGAACTTAACTGGGGGGAATGTGACACCCCAGAGTCCAGTTGTCACAGTGACATTGCCTCCCTCTAAGAGGTGAAGTCACGCTTGGAGGCTCAAAGGGGACCCCCATGTCAGGTAACATAGATTAAATAAAAATTCCTGCTGCAGGTTAGAAATGGGAGCTGCCTTATAAATTCTGGCCAGCAGAGGGGGTTGGTGAGTCAGCTAGAAATGAGCTGAGGGAGTTGTCATGGAAACGAGAGCAGCTGTGAGCTGTGAGAAAAAATGACAAGGCTGTTAAACATGAGGTAAAAAGATCTTTCTGGAAAATCCAGTCAGTTCAAGACAGGGAGCTGATCGGAGAGGAGCTCAATAGGCAGAGCTTATCCGTGAAGAGGGAAAGGACATGGGCAGAGACGGAGAGGCTCTGGGGAAGCTAAAAATCTGCATATAGCAGACCCCAGAGCGAAGCGCTAATAAAGAGAAAAGGGACATCAGAGTTCTTGGCGTCAGGAGTTGCATGTCCTGATTGCCAAATCTGAAAGTACAGGGGATTGTAAATTCCTGTGCGACATTGAACACCTGAGTGCACGGCAGCGGATAAAAAGCCCGGGGCCGACGGTGAAGAGAATGGTACCCGTGGAATAGGCAAACGCTGACAGCTGTACAGATTAGTGAAACCATCACGAATAGAGGGTCACAGCTTAGTTATATACAGTGGAGACCCACACACAAAGCGCAGAAAGGAAGGTCCTAACCCCCACCTGGCAAGGTGGATCCCCTGAATGCCTCCAGGCGAGCCGGACTCATTCCATCACCTGTATGTGATACTCCGGATTGCAACCAGTTACCAGTAAAAGGTAAAGAAATTGCACCTCTCTGTGTCCTCTCATTTCTCTCACCCTGACGTTCACAGCCATTTTGACTATTAATCTAACATCTTTGCTCTGGGACTATTGCTCTACCTGTGGAGAGCTATTTTCACCTCAGCTACGCCACATCAATAGTCTCAGGGGAACAACACCGCAGCGCTGGTCACCTCTGACCAGAATACCACAGGTGGCGCCACGTATTTAACCATCTATAAACGTTATCTTCATTTTTTACCACACTTCAACAACAAACAACTTTTCCCCCTTCCCCTTTCATCGTTTTTATTTAATGAACGCCCCAGGGCCACGGACCGGGTCGCCGCCGCCGTGACACCATCCTCCATTGAAGTCAACGGGCCCGATACCGAGTACCCACGGTCCTGCATGGTGCGTGCGCGCTCTTGTGCGCCTTCAAGCTGCTGCACGCGCGCCCCGACGCTCGAGTAGCGGTGCAAGTGGTCAGGTACACAGGAGTATTTAATCTATCCAGCAAAGCAATTAATTTCCATTACTTCTCTCACACACAGTAAAGCCAGCTGCAGAAGGTTGTACATGTTGAAGTCTAGGGAGGCGGAAATGCTAAGCCATTTAGTGAGCACCATGGACCAGAAGCAAATGTGCAATAGAGCGGGTCTTGATGCAGAACGCATACTACAGCAAGGACCAGGAAAGCAGAATATAAAGGATTGTAGACAAGCAAGCAAAGCAAGTAGCACAGATGAAGCAGGGCCATAAGTGCGGATACATGTGGGAAGAGTAGCAGAATGGGTGGAATGAAAAAAACCACATATTTGTTGATTTTCCCATTTACCACTCAAAATCCAAATAATAAAACTCAGATAATTAGCTATATGTCCACCCAATAGCGCAAAAAAAGCCTATAGCCAATATAAACCTTCATAAGACTTCATTGATGGAAAAATTACAAAAAGAATCTGAGCTTTGGAATATGGGAAAACAAAAAATAATGTTTTAATGTTTCCAGTAAAAAAGAAAAATATATGAAGAATTTCTATTTAAACAGCAAAGCAAACCTTTAGAATAAACATAATATAATGTGTAAAACTCATGCAAGAAATAATAATGGCAGAATTGCTGTCTTTTTCTATTTTCACAACAAAATGGGTAATGGTTATTTAAGAAATTAAATGTCCCCTTAAAATGGTGGCAATAAAAGCTACAAATTGTCTCTTAAAAAATAGCAAAGCAGCCATTATTTAACTTTGCCAACAATAATATAAAAATAATGACTCCTAGGATAGTCAATGTAAATGAAAATGCAAACTGCTCCACACTGAGGATCCCGGTTTTTAAGGCATTAAAAGGGGTTATTTAGATGTTACTCTCAGTAGGGGCATTCTGCCAGTCAATAAATCAGATTATTGTTTTTGCAGTTTATAGTGGCATTATTTGTTTGTATAATATGAGAGCATAATATGTTTGACTGCAAATACCGTATTTTGCAGATAATAAGACGCACTGGAACATAAGACTCACCCCAAATTTTGGTGAGGAAAATTGTAAAAAAAATTTTTTATAAAATGGTGGTACATCTTATAGTTTGCTTTTACGGTTGCTTATCAGGCAGAATGAGAGACCCAGGTGCCAGAGCTGCTGCTACAGGAAGCTGACGGCAGTGGCAGGAGTGGGGTGATGCTGCAGGCCCTGGACTGAGAGGATGGGTTGTTCAGCAGTGCGAGGCTACATGAGTTCCAGAGTTTAAGAAAATGTCAGGAATCCCGCACTTCCCATCCTTTTCACTGCAATGGACTTCAGCAAAATGGCCCCCAGAGGTGACGCATGCGCAGATTTAGGTCTTGGGAGCTAAATATCCATTCTCTTTACTCATTCCCCATTAATGAAATTCAGGGTATTTCCCTGGTAGTAGAAATGTGGCAGATGTCAGCTTTCAGCAGAATTATAAGCACTCAGGCATTGTGGGTGAATGATCTGTTGGGCTATAGAAATCATCTGCATCAACACAATGTAGAGAATCACAGGAAATAAACTGTTGTAAACCACCACTTAGGCCTCTTTCACACTTCAGTTTTTTAGCATCAGTTCAAATCCGCCAAAAAGTCAGAGAAGCGGATCAGTTCTGAACTGATGAGAATGGATGGCACAGGATCCGTTTTGAGATGGATCCTGAAAATGAGGAAATATAAAGGAACTGCTGGCCGGGAAGGAGAGAGAGAGAGAGAGAGATGATTTTGTCCAGCACCCAGAAAGAATTTCGGGTTAAATCAGTGTCTGGAGGATCCGCCACAGAAAAAAACGTTCCAAGCTCCGTTTTGAAATCTTTGAGGATGGTGATGGACAGCAACTTTTGGCGGATCCTCACAAAAAACAGATGCAACGGACAGCAATCCGTCACAATCCGCCATTAATGCAAGTCAATGGGGAAAAAAACGGATCCTCAAAAGAAAATTGAGGATCCGTTTTTTTCAAAACCTGGCGGATTGTGACTGATTGTAAAAAACAGAAGTGTGAAAGAGGCCTTAGAGGTTATGCAATATAGTCTTAAATACAGCAGCATCTGCAGTCTACTATCCATAGACTTTCCACAACATAAGCCTGCTGCTGTTGTGCAATCTAACAAGAAATAGGTGGGTAGAGTTTGATTAAGTTTGTATAGAGGAATACATCAATATGGGAGGTAAAGGTAAATTTAGGAAGAGGTTAAATTTAGTCATCATTATTAGGAAATACTGTCACCAAAAGGGGACATGTTTCTTGGCTTGTGAAGGAGTGGAGATGCAAGCAGTGATGATGGCTGCCAAACAAAGATTAGCAGCTGACAGATTGTGATACAAGAAAACAAAAAGTCTATCAATGGGAAGTGACTAAATAATGTAACTAAAATCCCTGAGGCTCTTGCACAGAGATGTAATATTTGAAAGGTTATTATTAGGATGGTGAACTGTGTCGTTATTATGGTCTTTTGAATAATGCTACACAAAGTCATTCACTATGTGGTTTCTAGCGTCAGAGGGAGAATTAAATTTAATTTGCTATCCTGTCCATACATTTCATTTGTAGAATTTATTGTCTATTTTGCTACAATAGCCGATAAGATGCAATAGATTTAAATATACAGGGGAATAATTTTACATTTAAAATATGGCTTCAGCCTGTAAAGTGATTTATATTAACTATTGGCTTTTATAGTAGTTTCATTTTATCATCAAAGATCACAGTCTGAGATTGTCAAAAATTGAGATACTAAGTGTCTTTAATTATTGCCGACACGGAGATATTTTTGTCTTCCATCATTTTGCAGTCTTGAGCCATTATTGTAGGTAAATTTACGCCAACTCTAAGTGTACCGTCACATTTAGCGATGCACCAGCGACCCTGACAACGATACGACCCGGTCAGGATCGCTGGTGCATCGCTAAATGGTCGCTAGTGAGCTGCCACACAGGCAGATCTCACCAGCGACATAGCAGCGGTCGGTGGTCGTTACTTACCTGTCAGACTCGGCGATGACAACGTCCTCCCGCCCGCGTCCACATGTCGCTTGTCGGCACCAACAGGAAGCCCAGCAGGAAGCGGCCAACAAGAGACGGCCCAGGACGTTCTCGCATGATCAGCGATAGACAGCAGGGGAGCGGGTCAGAGGTAAGTATCACACATAGCGATATCGCTAGCTATATCGCTGCTGCGTCACAAAATCAGTGACGCTTTAGCGATATCGCTAGTGATCTCGCTTAGTGTGACTGGGCCTTAAAACATCCTATGATAGGCAAATTTAAGCCTTTCATTTGATTTATACTTTCTTATCATCTATGTTTTCGATATAAATAGATTACTTTGAGTAACTCTGGTCCATGGTCCAGGTTGGGAGTTTCTGGCACAATACTGAAGCTGTGGGAATTTTTTAACCCTTTGAGATGCCATGTTCAGCTTATAATTAGCCAGATGGTGACATTTCACCTGTATTCCACATGGTGCCAGATGATATCACACCAGGCCAGTGAATCAAATACTGTCCTTGTCCATGGCCAGAGAGCACTGCGCTGAACCGTGGACCGGGGTTGTATGAAGTGATCCACTTATCTCTATATATCAATGGTTTCAACCTTACAAGCTCCACTAAATAGTGAGCTGGATGAAAAGATGATCTCACCATATGAAAATTATGCATGAGGGACAACATTTTCACGATCAGCACATTGCTCGTTCAGCCAGCAATTATTCTTCCCAATTATTATTATTAATAATAATACTCCTGCCATGCAATTTTTAATGGGGAGAAGGGAATAGGTTGCTTCTGATCACTTCTAATAGCAACATAACTTCCCCAATTAAACAAAAGAAAAGAGAGGAAACATAACATAAATGGTCTTGAAAACTTTAGGAACTCACTAATATACAAAAGTTTCAAAGTATAGACCTAAAAATCCAAACATATGGAAAACTAAGCCTGTTAGATGACGTTTATTGAGTTTTCGTCCTTCCCTTACTTTTCTTGTCCTTACAGGAGCCAACTAGTAGAGCATGCAGAGAGATGCAATAAATATCACATCTACTAAACTACTGAATTAAAGTTAATATAATTCGGGAGCCATGCACCTTGACATTTAATGGAGTTGTGGAAGATGAAAATCAGACAGACAGTTCTTAAAATTGTGTCCTATGCTTTCTCATAGGAACTCAGTGGAATCTACTGAGCAGAACTGAACTATAATTACTGCTACTATAGGAGCATGAATTTATTACTGAGATGAATGTGACCCTGCGTAATATCCAAATGTCATTGTGTTTATATGTTACACTGTAACCACAAATGAAAATCAGGTATGAATTATTTATATATTCTTCAATGTCTTTCTATATTTTTCTTTTGAAATAAAGTTTCCTTGCTATGGTCCAGCTTAGGTTATTTCTGAATTACTTGGTGTCTGACTTCTTCATTTAAAATAGTCAGCAAAAACAAGTTTACAGTAATAATAGAAATGGGGTGCTTAGTGAGAAAGCAAGCTGTGGAGAAAACTTTTCATTTGTCAAGCTGTTAAATGAAAGTTGTCTCAATGCTATGGAGACTATTTGAGTGGAAAGTTATATTCTTTTCCATACTGTGTTTTTGGGGTGGTGACCATATTGCTTTTAGGGCCATTGCTGTCCCTAAGATGTTGCCGAATTAAACACTCCTCAGGCACAGTGTTACTGACCATATTATGTAGTTATTGGCAGCATGGGAGATGTATTAACAGCAACAAATGGCTAAAAAAATAATCAGCATTTTCTTCAAAATCAGCAAAATTTGGCCAGAGTTTGGTAACTGATCGAGTTTCCACTAAGGATACGGAAACCATCCACAACATCCAGACACAATGGCTTGTGTCATTGGCTGCTGAAGTCACATATCCCTCTCCATATGAAAAACGGACATGTGGCTTTGGTGCTATTTTGTGAGCATAACAGCGTAGTGGGGCTGCTGCTGCTGCTGCTACTGCAAGTGGTCAGATTGTTAGCCAAGTGGTTTATTCCCAATTAGTTTAGATAGATAGTTTCCTATATTAAATCAACCTTTCGTCATTTAAATATGGAGGGCTAATTCTGTGGTTCAGCCACAAGTCAAAACTTTAGCATACAAATCCATAGAGCTGCTGATTCTGTGGTGCTGCGACCAGTCTCCACTTCAGTGTAAAAATCCATAGTGCTGCTGATTCTGTGGTACAGCGACTAGTCGCCACTTCAGTGTATAAATCCATAGTACTGCTGATTCTGTGGTACAGCGACTAGTCTCCACTTCAGTGTATAAATCCATAGTGCTGCTGATTCTGTGGTGCTGCGACCAGTCGCCACTTCAGTGTATAAATCCATAGTGCTGCTGATTCTGTGGTACAGCGACTAGTCGCCACTTCAGTGTATAAATCCATACTGCTTCTGATTCTGTGGTACAGCGAATAGTCGCCACTTCAGTGTATAAATCCATAATGCTGCTGATTCTGTGGTACAGCGACTAGTCGCCACTTCAGTGTATAAATCCATAGTGCTGCTGATTCTGTGGTGCAGCGACTAGTCGCCACTTCAGTGTATAAATCCATAGTGCTGCTGATTCTGTGGTACAGCGACCAGTCGCCACTTCAGTGTATAAATCCATAGTGCTGCTGATTCTGTGGTACAGCGACCAGTTGCCACTTCAGTGTATAAATCCATAGTGCTGCTGATTCTGTGGTACAGCGACTAGTCGCCACTTCAGTGTATAAATCCATAGTGCTTCTGATTCTGTGGTACAGCGACTAGTCGCCACTTCAGTGTATAAATCCATAGTGCTGCTGATTCTGTGGTACAGCGACTAGTCGCCACTTCAGTGTATAAATCCATAGTGCTTCTGATTCTGTGGTACAGCGAATAGTCGCCACTTCAGTGTATAAATCCATAATGCTGCTGATTCTGTGGTACAGCGACTAGTCGCCACTTCAGTGTATAAATCCATAGTGCTGCTGATTCTGTGGTGCAGCGACTAGTCGCCACTTCAGTGTATAAATCCATAGTGCTGCTGATTCTGTGGTGCAGCGACCAGTCGCCACTTCAGTGTATAAATCCATAGTGCTGCTGATTCTGTGGTACAGCGACCAGTTGCCACTTCAGTGTATAAATCCATAGTGCTGCTGATTCTGTGGTACAGCGACTAGTCGCCACTTCAGTGTATAAATCCATAGTGCTTCTGATTCTGTGGTACAGCGACTAGTCGCCACTTCAGTGTATAAATCCATAGTACTGCTGATTCTGTGGTACAGCGACTAGTCGCCACTTCAGTGTATAAATCCATAGTACTGCTGATTCTGTGGTACAGCGACCAGTCGAAACTTCAGTGTATAAATCCATAGTACTGCTGATTCTGTGGTACAGCGACTAGTCGCCACTTCAGTGTATAAATCCATAGTACTGCTGATTCTGTGGTACAGCGACCAGTCGAAACTTCAGTGTATAAATCCATAGTACTGCTGATTCTGTGGTACAGCGACTAGTCGCCACTTCAGTGTATAAATCCATAGTGCTGCTGATTCTTTGGTACAGCGACTAGTCGCCACTTCAGTTTAAAAATCTTAGTGCTGCTGATTCTGTGGTACAGCGACCAGTCGCCACTTCAGTGTAAAAATCTTAGTGCTGTTGATTCTGTGGTACAGCGACCAGTCGCCACTTCAGTGTATAAATCCATAGTACTGCTGATTCTGTGGTACAGCGACTAGTCGCCACTTCAGTGTATAAATCCATAGTGCTTCTGATTCTGTGGTACAGCGACTAGTCGCCACTTCAGTGTATAAATCCATAGTACTGCTGATTCTGTGGTACAGCGACTAGTCGCCACTTCAGTGTATAAATCCATAGTACTGCTGATTCTGTGGTACAGCGACCAGTCGAAACTTCAGTGTATAAATCCATAGTACTGCTGATTCTGTGGTACAGCGACTAGTCGCCACTTCAGTGTATAAATCCATAGTACTGCTGATTCTGTGGTACAGCGACCAGTCGAAACTTCAGTGTATAAATCCATAGTGCTGCTGATTCTGTGGTACAGCGACTAGTCGCCACTTCAGTGTATAAATCCATAGTGCTGCTGATTCTTTGGTACAGCGACTAGTCGCCACTTCAGTTTAAAAATCTTAGTGCTGCTGATTCTGTGGTACAGCGACCAGTCGCCACTTCAGTGTAAAAATCTTAGTGCTGTTGATTCTGTGGTACAGCGACCAGTCGCCACTTCAGTGTATAAATCCATAGTACTGCTGATTCTGTGGTACAGCGACTAGTCGCCACTTCAGTGTATAAATCCATAGTACTGCTGATTCTGTGGTACAGCGACTAGTCGCCACTTCAGTGTATAAATCCATAGTGCTGCTGATTCTGTGGTACAGCGAATAGTCGCCTCTTCAGTGTATAAATCCATAGTACTGCTGATTCTGTGGTACAGCGACCAGTCGCCACTTCAGTGTATAAGTCCATAGTACTGCTGATTCTGTGGTACAGCGACCAGTCGAAACTTCAGTGTATAAATCCATAGTACTGCTGATTCTGTGGTACAGCGACTAGTCGCCACTTCAGTGTATAAATCCATAGTACTGCTGATTCTGTGGTACAGCGACTAGTCGCCACTTCAGTGTATAAATCCATAGTGCTGCTGATTCTGTGGTACAGCGACTAGTCGCCACTTCAGTGAATAAATCCATAGTGCTGTTGATTATGTGGTACAGCGACTAGTCGCCACTTCAGTGTATAAATCCATAGTACTGCTGATTCTGTGGTACAGCGACTAGTCGCCACTTCAGTGTATAAATCCATAGTGCTGCTGATTCTTTGGTACAGCGACTAGTCGCCACTTCAGTTTAAAAATCTTAGTGCTGCTGATTCTGTGGTACAGCGACCAGTCGCCACTTCAGTGTAAAAATCTTAGTGCTGTTGATTCTGTGGTACAGCGACCAGTCGCCACTTCAGTGTATAAATCCATAGTGCTGCTGATTCTGTGGTACAGCGACCAGTCGCCACTTCAGTGTATAAATCCATAGTGCTGCTGATTCTGTGGTGCTGTGACCAGTCGCCACTTCAGTGTATAAATCCATAGTGCTGCTGATTCTGTGGTACAGCGACCAGTCGCCACTTCAGTGTATAAATCCATAGTACTGCTGATTCTGTGGTACAGCGACTAGTCGCCACTTCAGTGTATAAATCCATAGTGCTGCTAATTCTATGGTAAAGCGACCAGTCGCCACTTCAGTGTATAAATCCATAGTGCTGCTGATTCTGTGGTACAGCGACCAGTCACCACTTCAGTGTATAAGTCCATAGTACTGCTGATTCTGTGGTACAGCGACCAGTCGCCACTTCAGTGTATAAATCCATAGTGCTGCTGATTCTTTGGTACAGCGACCAGTCGCCACTTCAGTGTATAAATCCATAGTGCTGCTGATTCTGTGGTACAGCGACCAGTCGCCACTTCAGTGTATAAATCCATAGTGCTGCTGATTCTGTGGTACAGCGACCAGTCGCCACTTCAGTGTATAAGTCCATAGTACTGCTGATTCTGTGGTACAGCGACCAGTCGCCACTTCAGTGTATAAATCCATAGTACTGCTGATTCTGTGGCACAGCGACTAGTCGCCACTTCAGTGTATAAATCCATAGTGCTGCTGATTCTGTGGTAAAGCGACCAGTCGCCACTTCAGTGTATAAATCCATAGTACTGCTGATTCTGTGGTACAGCGACTAGTCACCACTTCAGTGTATAAATCCATAGTGCTGCTGATTCGGTGGTACAGCGACTAGTCGCCACTTCAGTGTATAAATCCATACTACTGCTGATTCTGTGGTACAGCGACTAGTCGCCACCTCAGTGTATAAATCCATAGTGATGCTGATTCTGTGGTACAGCGACTAGTCGCCACTTCAGTGTATAAATCCATAGTACTGCTGATTCCGTGGTACAGCGACCAGTCGAAACTTCAGTGTATAAATCCATAGTACTGCTGTTTCTGTGGTACAGCGACTAGTCGAAACTTCAGTGTATAAATCCATAGTACTGCTG
This sequence comes from Dendrobates tinctorius, assembly GCF_039654945.1. Classification (NCBI taxonomy): domain Eukaryota; kingdom Metazoa; phylum Chordata; class Amphibia; order Anura; family Dendrobatidae; genus Dendrobates; species Dendrobates tinctorius. The sequence goes on along the minus strand of NW_027361705.1, from coordinate 15,228,506 downwards.
ATTCTGTGGTACAGCGACTAGTCGCCACTTCAGTGTATAAATCCATAGTGCTGCTGATTCTGTGGTACAGCGACTAGTCGCCACTTCAGTGAATAAATCCATAGTGCTGTTGATTATGTGGTACAGCGACTAGTCGCCACTTCAGTGTATAAATCCATAGTACTGCTGATTCTGTGGTACAGCGACTAGTCGCCACTTCAGTGTATAAATCCATAGTGCTGCTGATTCTTTGGTACAGCGACTAGTCGCCACTTCAGTTTAAAAATCTTAGTGCTGCTGATTCTGTGGTACAGCGACCAGTCGCCACTTCAGTGTAAAAATCTTAGTGCTGTTGATTCTGTGGTACAGCGACCAGTCGCCACTTCAGTGTATAAATCCATAGTGCTGCTGATTCTGTGGTACAGCGACCAGTCGCCACTTCAGTGTATAAATCCATAGTGCTGCTGATTCTGTGGTGCTGCGACCAGTCGCCACTTCAGTGTATAAATCCATAGTGCTGCTGATTCTGTGGTACAGCGACCAGTCGCCACTTCAGTGTATAAATCCATAGTACTGCTGATTCTGTGGTACAGCGACTAGTCGCCACTTCAGTGTATAAATCCATAGTGCTGCTGATTCTGTGGTACAGCGACTAGTCGCCACTTCAGTGTATAAATCCATAGTGCTGCTGATTCTGTGGTAAAGCGACCAGTCGCCACTTCAGTGTATAAATCCATAGTACTGCTGATTCTGTGGTACAGCGACTAGTCGCCACTTCAGTGTATAAATCCATAGTGCTGCTGATTCGGTGGTACGGCGACTAGTCGCCACTTCAGTGTATAAATCCATACTACTGCTGATTCTGTGGTACAGCGACTAGTCGCCACCTCAGTGTATAAATCCATAGTGCTGCTGATTCTGTGGTACAGCGACTAGTCGCCACTTCAGTGTATAAATCCATAGTACTGCTGATTCTGTGGTACAGCGACTAGTCGCCACTTCAGTGTATAAATCCATAGTGCTGCTGATTCGGTGGTACAGCGACTAGTCGCCACTTCAGTGTATAAATCCATACTACTGCTGATTCTGTGGTACAGCGACTAGTCGCCACCTCAGTGTATAAATCCATAGTACTGCTGATTCTGTGGTACAGCGACTAGTCGCCACTTCAGTGTATAAATCCATAGTGCTGCTGATTCTGTGGTAAAGCGACCAGTCGCCACTTCAGTGTATAAATCCATAGTACTGCTGATTCTGTGGTACAGCGACTAGTCGCCACTTCAGTGTATAAATCCATAGTGCTGCTGATTCGGTGGTACAGCGACTAGTCGCCACTTCAGTGTATAAATCCATAGTGCTGCTGATTCTGTGGTACAGCGACTAGTCGCCACTTCAGTGTATAAATCCATAGTATACTAATTCTGTGGTCCACCAAATAAATACTGATTGTTCATTTAGTGTCATGCAACTGACAGGTCTGGGCCTATAGTTGTAAGAGTGCTGGTTAAAAGAGGGGAAGAGAACATCCAACATGAGTCGGAAAAAGCGATTTCTTGGTATAATGTATAGGGGGAAAAAGCTTGGGTTTTCGACATGAACGTTGTGTAGGCGGTAATGTTACTGAAAGCTCTACTGAAAAAACAGTGGCTCATCCTATCCAAAGACAACTGACAACTTCTGTTAATGGACAGGCTACTTGACTCCCTTTCTTTGGCAGGTGCACAGCTTTACGCCTTGTAGATAATTCTTTGAAATGTGGGGACTTCAAGTTGGATCTCCATCTGTTGGGTTGCCTGTAGTGGACGGAGCCTCAGAGCACAAGGCCTATGCCTGTCACTTATCCACCTCTTACTGATCAATTTGTAAACTAGATTTGCTGTGCCAGGCCATGTCCCATCCATCCATGTTGCGCCATTGTACAATTTCAACTGTCAATTGATGCCACTTTTCATGGTGTCTGACCCTAATTTTTTAAAATGTTTTGATTCCAAGTTGGGTCTTCTTCTTGTGTGTTGCCTTAATTTGACATGGCTCCCAGCACAGCAGGCTTACACTGGTTCCATCCCCACCTCTTAATTTCAACTTAATTTCAAATTTGTAAATGCTGGCCCAGACCATGTCTCATGCATGCCCCATACCTGACTGCTGCACCATTATAAAATTTCTATTGTGGGTCAATTGATGACACTTTTCCAGGTGTCTGCTCCTAATTTTTGGAAATGTTTGGACTCCAAGTTGGGTCTCCTTCCTGTGTTTTGCCTGAATTTAGCAGGACACTCAGAGCACCAGGCCTACATCTATCACTCATCCACCTGTTACTGACCAATGTTTAAGCTACAAAAGTTGGTCCAAGCCCTGTCCTAGATCCTGTCCCATGAATCCATGCTGCACAATTGTACTGTGACGACTCCTGGAGTGGACTCTCTGGGTCGTGGCACCAACTCTTCCAGGGCGAACTGACCTAGTGAGGACCGTACATGAAGTGTCAGGGGCAAGCCCAAGAGGGTAAGGTACCACGACTGCTGGCACCAGGTGGCCGGCTCACAGGAGACACGAGTGAGAGTGTATAGCAACAGGGAATGTACAAAACGTGGACACAGGAACACGCAGGGTACAGGACGGTACAGGGCAAGTGTACGGAAGCACGGAGAGTACCAGACAATACAAGGCATGTACACAGGAGTGCGCTAGATACAGGATAGTGCGGGTACACGAGGGCACGTATGGCATGCACAGATAAGCATGCCCCAATGCGAGCAAAGCAGGGCACGTGCAAATGAGCACGACAGAGTACAGAGTTAGACAGAGCACAGAGCAGAGGCAAAGCATATGCAATGATGCACAGTATAGCACAGAGCAGAGTGAATGAACGGAGCACAAGGCAGAGTTCAGGAACAGAGCACAAGGCAGAGTACAGGAACAGAGTGCAAGGCAGAGGACCCAAATACAGCGCACAGCCAGGCAAGGACCAAGAAAACCAAGCCAGGAAGCACAACAATAATCAGGCACTTCCCATAGGAAGAAGTAGCCTGATATAGCACATGAGCACTTGTCCTCTCTATGGTTCTGGAGGACCTGACCCAGAAGTCCAAGACTGGAGACAGACCTGAGAAGAGCGCAGGTGCGCACCAAGAACACTGCGCAGCCATGGAACTAGGTACAAGAGGTACGCATGCGCACCCGACGGGACCCCCGCAGCGGCCGCTGCATCGGAAGAGGTGACGTTGGACCCGAGGTCCCACCCCCAGGTGAGAGTAGCGTGACAGACGGCATGACATATACTCTTTGTACTTTGGATCAATTGGTGCCACTTTTCCTTGGATCTGTTCCTAATTTACACTGTTTTGACAGCTTTTGGAGCCCCCCCTGAAGGTGTTGTCTGTGCGTTTGGTTTTGCCTCCCTTTGAATTCAAATTGGGTTCAGATAAGTTTGGCGAACATTGGGGAGTTCACCGATTCAAGCCAAACTGAACCTTAAAAGCGGACCCTCTCCCATCCTCTCGCAGATTGTTTTTATTCAGTGTTCTCCTATGTTTAATTAGCCATATGGCTTTCGTATGTCAGGGTCTTATATCCATTAAGGATTAATACAATGTCTTCTTTTTGCACTTTACCAATATAAAACTGCATACTATTTTATCTGTAGCCTATGAGTCTTATCATAATCTGTAGGTCTGTCTGACCACGTACAGTTATTGCACTATGCACTTTATACGATCCTTTAATGGGATTGATTGTAATGCAGTATTTTGTAATTTTTGGATTAGTGCACTCTATATGTTCAATTAATGAATCTTTATTATGCTATTTGAATATCCTGTATTTAATGAATCCTGACTGAAGATCTATATAGACTTATATACCAACCCTCTTGAACGTGGCACTTAGGTGTCACCACCCCTTTGATTTTTTTTTACTTGGCATTTTTACCTTATATTTCTTGCTATCTATGTATTTCTTATAATTATATGTATAAATAAAATTTGATCTTATTTTTTATTATTACTCTGATGTCCATTTTTTCTTTGGTTATTCTGAACCTTAAAAGGTTCGCTCATCTCTAGTCACAAGGCTATGCTAAATCTATCATAGCATGGCACTCCATGGACCCAATTTACTTAAAATTGGGTTTGTTGGGTTCGAATGAGGTGTTTATCTTTTTCAAAGATTTTTTTTCAATTATTCCCAGATTCTGCAAATGTGAAGCCCCTAATGGAGCCATTTATGCAAATGTGAACACATTAAATGGAGAATCACAAAACTGCAGAAAAACAGTAAGATGGGCACAATAGTGAACAAAATTGTTTCAGTGTTTGAAAGTGTAAAACACATTTGTAACCAAAAAGACATGCATGGTTGAAGTTCTAATATTCTGTAGCCTATTGGAAATCAATTTTAGACAAAAGCTAACATATTTTTGTTGAACCTCTTATTTAATCTATCAGCCAGCACATGCTGCAGAAAATTTATTTTCCTGCCCCCTTCATGACAGCCTTCACGTTTCTGACTACTCATTTCAAGAGCATATTTTCCCTCTTCTAGAAAGGTTTACTTTCCAACATCTTGTTGTCCCTCCTAACCTACTAACAATAAAATTACTTAAATATGTAAGACATATATGTAAGAAAACCAGTAATTGAAGCTTGAGAGACATAATTTGCATATTCCTGGTGCATTCTGGAAAGAGTGAAGAGTTGCCACGAATCTGAGGACCTTTGGGTTTAGCTGGATCGAGCTGTTGGAAGGAAATCATCATAGCACGAACTGAAACTTGAAGGAGATAATTTGCATACTTTGGGTGCATTCTGTGAAGAGTCACAGCGAGTCTGAGCATTTTTGGGTGTAGCTGTATCAAGCTGTTCAAAGGAAATCATGAAACCAAATCTTTATGCCGATTCCACAGAAGTTTGTTTTGTTCAACATGGAGAAGAATGTTACCCATATGGTGTGATGCCATGTGTGCTATATGTTTACAGACTTGTCAGAGGAAAAGACAAATTTTACATGTGAGAAATGCAAGCTTGTCACTCTGTTAGAGGAAAAGTTGCAAGGTCTTCAGGAGTGAATGGCTACACTGAAGCGCCTCAAAGAAGATGAGGATTTCTTTGACAGAGCAGAAGAATCTCTTCAAAATGTTGCAAAGGAAGTGTCACAGGGTTACTGCAACAGAGAGAAGCCAAAAGACCACAGCATCTGATTGCTCCTGGGCTGAAAAGAAGCATTTCATCATTTTAAATGGTGTTCATTTCTTTTGGCAGAACAGGGGTTAATCGGCCATGTGGGAAACTCTGGGAGTCTGAGCTCTCAGTTAAGCTTGGTTAGCCACTCTTATCCCCTATATAATCTGGGTCTTGATTCAAACAAACACATGTCAGAGCTAGTTTATTCTGCATGGTTTGGAGTACAAGTGATTTTGGTGCTAATATGAGGTGTTTGGAGAAGTTATTTGTGATTGTTGCATGGGTTTGTAAGTGTGATAAATCCCTTCTCTTATTTTATTTTTTTTCCCATCCTCCACTCCCCAGTGCATTCCTCTGCTATATGTCAGTAAATATTTGTATGCCTGGTATATTCAGTTACACCTTGCTCATGGTGCCTTGTTCGTCGGGTTGGTGTACTGACATGCATGGCAGCTACCCTCTTCCCTGGGTGGGGGAAGGGCTGATTCAGGAGAAAAGGCAAGGGTGGTGGTCCTGGAAACTTAACCTTCATAAGCATCCCAGGGAATAAGGAAAGCTATGGTTACCCCTACTGTTAGCAACAGGGAAAGAGCCTCTGGTCATGGCAGAGTCATGACAAGAAGAACTTCTCAGTGTTCCTGAAAAAGCTAATGACAGAGTAGAAATAACCGTTCAGAATGTTCAAAGAGAGGCACCATTTAATGTATCTGCAGAAAGAAGGGAAATGGAAGCATGTGACCCAAAAAAGCAGGAGGATGAGGAAGCAGTCAGCACCCATACCCTCTGAAGAACCACTACCAGGTTCTCATGCAGGACAACGATGAAGATGTACATGAACAAAGTGCTTTGCCCAAAAAGAACACTCCAGTAAGAAATCAGAAGCCTCTTGAAGAGAGAAAAAGAAGCACTGTCTTGAAGAAGAAAAGGAGAAAGGAGAGTGGTGGTCGTGAGAGATTCCCTACTAAGAGGAACAGAAGCTGCTATCTGTTGACTGACATTACCTCAGCAAAAGTGTTCTGAATTCCAGGTGCCCAAATCAAAGTTTGATAGGGTATCAAGACTCTTTAGTGCTCTAGAAGACTACCCACGTCTACTAGTTCACATAGTAATAAATAACACAGCAAATAAGCACCTGAAGACTTTAGGCAGAGACTTTAAGACCTAGGCCGGAGAGTGAAGGAATTGGGAGTGCAGGTCATCTTCTTATCCATCCTCCTAGTGGATGGACATGAATATTGAACAGTATTCTACAGGTGAAAAACTGGCTATATCAATGGTGCCATGAGCAATGTTTTGGGTTTCATTACCATGCAGTGATTTACCTATATGATGAATTACTTGCTAGAAATGGGTTGCATCTTGCAAAAAGAGGAAAACACATATTTGGTTTACGTGGGACCCCATTCCGTTCTTTTTAATTATTTATTTAAATGATTTAAAAAAATGACGTGGGTTTCCCTGTATTTTTGATAACCAGTCAGGCAAAACTGACAGCTGTGAGCTGATACCCTCAACTGTCAGCTTTAGCAAGACTTTCTATCAAGAATAGATGTGTCCTCAAGTCAAATTGACAGCTGTGGACTAGTATTTTCAGGCTGGTAAGGGGCTGTGGATATTGCCCCTCCCCCAGTCTAAAAATAGCAGACCGCTTAGATGTGCCAATTCTGACACTTTGCCCAGCTCTCCCCACTTGCCCTGTGGTTGTGGCAAGTGGAGTTAATATTTGTGAGGTTGTTATCACCTTTGTATTGTCTGGTGATATCAAGCTCATGGCTTAGTAATGAATGATGGAGAGGCGTCTATAAGATGCCTATCCATTAGTGATCCTATAGAGATATTGTAAAAAAAAAAACACAACCAGAATAAAGTCCTTTATTTGAAATAAAAAATGCACTTTTCCTTTTTATTTAAAAATAAGAAACACAGTAATACTCATCTAACTCCCATTCTCTTGAAGACATTGTCTCCTGTTAAAAAATAGAAAATAATAAACAGCAAAATACTCAACTAACACCTACATTATTTCATTGAATCCATCTTCTCTTGTAAAAAAAAAAAAAAAAAAACAACCATATCCCTCACCTGTCCAGCATTCTGTCCCAAGCTGTAATCCAGGTCTGCGATAAATAGTTTTCAACCTAAACGGTGCCAAGATGCAACTGTCCAGACTGAAAATCACTGGAGAATGAGCTGCTGTAAGATTAGCATCACTCACTAGCAGTGAAATCATCAAAGTTACCGCAGGTCACTGAGGCTGTGTTCCCAATGAACTGCAATGACCTTAGTGAGATTATTGCTAGCACCATGAGAAAAAGTCTCACAGTGCAGCACTGAGCTCAGTGAGTGCACCTCAGTTCACTGTGTGAAATTCAAAAATACAGAGGATCCAATGCCATTTATATATTTATCTATAGCGCAGGCACCGGCTGATGAATAAACTCATAAGCAGCGCCTGCTTTTGCTGTTATCTCTGACAGCAGGCATTGGCTGATGGGAGTAGTAGTCCCATCAGCATACATCTGTGACTGGAGGTAATCTATTTACCTCTGGACAAAGCTGCAGGCTCTATCGTGCATCATTTTCGAGCATATATGCCTAAAAATTATGTACATCAGAGCAAACAGTGATTCCGTTTGCACCAACATAGTCAATGGCCCCGACGGTGAATACGCCTGAAACTCGTTGGGGGAGATTTGAGTGTGAAATGGCCCCCAGATGGTAAAATGTGAGATAGTGAAAACCAACTTCAGAAGGGAATCTATTTTAATCTTTGTGTTATGTCCTCTTTATTTGTTTGCATCACTGCCCTATTTCTGCAACCATATGTAAATTAGATTTTAAATAGCAAAAGTAAAAATTGGAAATATCTATTTAAATAAGTAATTTATCTAAAGTTGGGGCTTGACAATTTCTGTGCATCTCTATTTCATACAGCACAGATTTCTGCTGTCCTATGCTTAATCATGCATGATTGAAATTAAAAAAGAGAGTATTTGCACAGTTTCCCTCATTATCATAAACCAATGATTTCAGCATATTCTTCCACTCCATTACAGCATGACTAAGTAACAATCATTATCAATGTTCAGTAGGGATTTCATGATTGCTCTTTCTCATCTCTAAATGTAATATACAGCAAATGAAATATTCAAGAGTAGTAAAGGATGTGTCCAACATGTGATATTCTGGTGAAAAACAGTACTTATGTGCCCGATCTGCAGGTGGCTGGTGCATAGCCGTCAGTGATATTCGGAGAGTGTTTAGAGTATCTTGCTGCTAAAGCAACGTAGACGAGTGTTATAAAAAGGCAGAAATATCAAGAACAGCTGGCTAACAGAAGAGCGTTCTGTTTATTGCCTTACACCTAATTTCACTTATGGTAATTCATTGTGTTTGCTCAATGAGGCTGCTTTCGAGAATTGCAGAATGTACATTTCATATATGTACCTGTCATTTTCTGTGCTCCATTTACTATAATTAAATCCTAAAAAACCCCCTCACATTGTATAAGCACGTGATGGATGGTTATCTCAATAGCATATCTGTTTATTTTTGTCTAGAAGACAGCATAGTAGAGGTCATGTATCTCCCTGTGGATGGTGAATAACTTATAACCCTTATTTATAGGTGCACGTCCAGTTTGCAAAATCCATTTTTACTTAAATGGGGTTATCAACAAGATAACAAAGTTAAGGTCACACTCAAGAATTCCCCCAAGCACTCATTCTTATGCTTACTAGTGATGAGCGAGTAGACTCGTTACTCGAGATTTCCCGAGCATGCTCGTGTGATCGCCGAGTATTTGGATATGCTCGGAGATTTAGTTTCTGTCGCCGTAGCTGCATGATTTGCAGCTGCTGGGCAGCCTGAATACATGTGGGAATTCCCTAACAAACAGGCAATCCCCACATGTATTCAGGCTGTCGAGCAGCCTCAAATCATACAGCTAGGGCGACAGAAACAAAATCTCTGAGCACATACAAATACTCAGAGCATGCTCAGGAAATCTTGAGTAACGAGTATATTCGCTCATCACCAATGCTTACCTAATATGTCTACATCATTGCTGTTTTCTCACATCTTGATACACTGGAAATGACTGGAAATGCCCACTAAACCAATCACTGACCTGATCTGCCACAACTAATAATCTGCTGAGCAGACATTTCATCCATTATTAGTGTGTCAAGACAAAAAAGACAAGAAAGTAAGCATAGTGCAGGCATGCTAACTGTTTGGTCAGGGGCTGCAGGGATTTGGTGATGGTGAGAGTTGGAAAACCTCTTAAGAGCAAATGAACATCTAAAAAGATTGTATGCATCTGCATTTTCTGAAACTTAATTATTAAAAAGAATGCCATTTTATAATCCTTATAAGTTTATTTTGATGTAATAGATGCTATCCATTGTTCAAGACCATATTTATTAGAAGGAGAAGAGCATTTACAAAGATCAGATCTAGCAAGTTCAAGGATAACACTTAAGAATTATTTATTTAAAAAATACCAGTCAGATGGTTCACTTCTCCCATGGGGACAATGCAGTGTGTAGTGCCGATGTCTCTGACACTCTGCCTCCATTCAACGGCAGAGACACAGACTCACTCACCGCCGCGGTCCTGCACTTCCTCCATCCTCTCCTTCTGTTGATGTCCGGGACCCCCAGATCCTCAGGCACTGTGTTTAGGGCACTCGCGAGTGCTACCTTCTTCTTAAAGAGGCTGTGCGCCCCTTCCTAAAGTGTCCCCAGCCAATGGATGGGAGGCAATTGCTATTTAAAGCACCTCCACATGCGTGGAGGTGCCTGTGCATCATTGTAGTTTGTTTCTAACATGCTTGCTTGTTGTCAGATCTCAGTGCTCATATCCCAGGATACATGTCCTGTACATCAGCCATGCTGTGCCCACCAGTCCTTGCCTGTTTAAAGAGGTGGCGGGGAACCTCACATATGTCAGGAACACCGCACTACACTCGCTCACTGAGCCAGTGCGCATGTCCTGAGTACAAAAACCGTGCTCAAAGATACCTGTGGAGCAGGGTAGCAGCGGTGACAATGCGTGCTTCAAACAATCAGGACCTGAAGCATGTGACTGCTGGGGGCGTGGCCTAAGCTCCACAGAGCTAGGAGCTGCAGGGAAACTCCTAGAAAGGAAACTACGGGACAAGTTACAAAGGGGCATAGCCAGGGGCGGAAACCAGATCAAGCCGGGGTCAATGCACAAGATAGCAGGACAGTACCAAAGGGTTAGACAGAGCGGATATTCAGGACGTAGCAATAGATCAGAAAACCAGAACCGGCAATAGACGGTACAATAGGGGCAAACGGTAGCGGAGTAGCAATATCCAAGCCAGGAGGTCAGAACCAGAGAAGACAATAGTACCTAAAATGTGAGACGGAGTTCAGAGTGAGGGGACAGGTCGGGTCATACACGGGAATCAAACAAGCAATGCAGTACACGCACACCAGGGGGGTCAGTCAGATACACAGCCAGAATAAAAGTATAGCTGACAGAGAATGCTAGTCTGGAGTGAGTATAAATACCCTTCCCAGATCCAAAGAGAGGCCGGCAAAAGTTAACCCTGTGAGAACAGGACATTAACCATGTCCTAACCATGACAGTACCCCCCTCTTAATGGGGGGCCACTGGACCCCCAGGTTTCTCAGGGTATCTGGCATGAAAAGCCTGCACCTGTCGATCAGTGTGCACTGAACTGGCCGGAACCCACGACCGATCCTCAATGGAATATCCCTTCCAATGGATAAGGTACTGACGTCTCCGGCGCACCCACCGCGAATCAATGATGCGCCCTACCTCATACTCCAGTTGACCCTCTACCAACACTGGTGGAGCCACAGATGAGGGATCTTCTCTAACTGTCTCCACAGGTTTTAATAGGTACCTGTGGAAGACGTTAGAGATTTTGAAGGAGGTGGGCAACTGTAATCTGTATGCCACCGGGTTGATCACCTCTACAATCTTGTATGGGCCAATAAATTTGGGGCCCAACTTCATAGAGGGTATTTTAAGTTTGATGTTACGGGTGGACAACCAGACTTTTTCCCCCACTGTCAACGCAGGAACCACCCCCCTCCTCCTATCTGCAAAATGCTTGAACTTCTTCTGGGCTTTGGAGATGTTCCCCTGCACCTCCCTCCAGAGGGTTTTTAATTGTTGTACCATCCCCTCGGCACCAGGGCAATCCGAATCCATATGGGAAAATTCCCCAAACTGTGGAACAAACCCATAATTGACCTGAAAGGTAGACTTTCCGGTAGACTGATTAATCCGACAGTTGAATGCAAATTCTGCCATGGGTAATACCTCACACCAGTCTTCCTGTCTGGAGGAGGCCAATCATCTCAGAATCTGCTCCAATGACTGGTTGGTGCGCTCAGTTTGTCCGTTGGATTCCGGGTGATAGGCAGAGGAGAATGACAACATTACCCCCAACTTCATACAAAACGCTCTCCAAAACCTGGCCACAAATTGCTCACCCCTGTCCGACACCACGTTCACAGGCACTCCATGTGCTGTATAAACAAGCGGGCCAAGGTTTCAGCAGATGGTAATGCAGGTAATGGCACAAAGTGGGCTTGCGTAGAAAATCTATCAACCACTACCCAAACCACTGAGTTGCCCTTGGAAGGTGGAAGATTAGTGATAAAGTCCATGGACAGGTGTGTCCATGGTTTATCCAGAATTGGCAAAGGCACCAATTCCACGGCCGGCTGGACCTGAGAGCTTTTAGAGCGCACGCACACCCCACAAGTATTCACAAACCTTTTTATATCAGTACCCATAGAGGGCCACCAAAAACCCCTAGCTACTGCCCCCCCGGTTAGCTGCAATGCCAGGGTGTGCACTTAACACAGAATTATGAAATTCTTGAAGGAGTGTGGGATGGAATTGTTCGGGTACAAACAATTTACCTGGGGGTTATTCCTGGAAGCTTGTGCTTTCAGAATCTCTCTCTGAAACTCAGAGGAGATTTCGGCTACAACCACTCCCGGTTGAAGAATGGAGGAAGGAGGTTCTGGAGGGGACACAGAATCAAAACTTCAGGATAAGGCATCCGCCTTTACATTTTTAGACCCTGGTCGGAACGTGATGGTAAAATGAAATCGAGAAAAAAAGTGCCCACCGAGCCTGTCTGGGGTCAATCTCTTAGCAAACTCGATATAGGCCAGGATTTTATGATCAGTGATGACCGTAATGGGATGAGCGGCCCCCTCCAAAAATGCCTCCATTCTTCGAAGGCCAATTTAACTGCTAACAATTCCCTGTTACCGACACCATAGTTTCTCTCGGCCGAATAGAACTTCTTAGAGAAAAAGGCACAGGGTTTGAGGTTAGTCAGGGTAGAGGGGCCCTGTGACAATACTGCCCCCACCCCCACCTCCGAAGCGTCGACCTCGACGATAAAAGGTCTTGACGAATCGGGTTGTACCAACACAGGGGCTGTAGTAAAACACTTCTTTAATGCCAGGAAGGAATTTTTTGCGGCCACGGACCAATTTTTTACATCTGCCCCTTTAAGAGTGAGGTCCGTCAAGGGTTTCACCTCCTGCGAGAACCCTTTAATGAACTTCCTATAATAATTTGCGAATCCCAGAAATCGCTGCAACCCCTTCAGGTCATGAGGCTGCACCCAATCTGGCCTGAACCTTCCCTGGATCCATGCGGAATCCCTCCCCGGATACAATTACACCCAGAAAAGATAGTTCTTGCATAAAAAATGAGCACTTCTCCAGCTTAGCATACAAATGGTTCTCCCGGAGTCTCATAAGAACCGTACGCAGATGGTGCAAGTGTGACTGACTGTCCTCAGAGCAAATGAAGATGTCATCCAGGTAAATGACTATGTAACGTCCAATCAAGTCAGAAAAAACAACATTAATAAAGTTCTGAAAAACCGCAGGAGCGTTAGTGAGGCCGAACGGCATAACCAGGTTTTCAAACAGCCCCTCAGTTGTCAGGAACGCTGCTTTCCATTCGTCCCCCTCCCGGATCCTTATAAGGTTATAAGCCCCTCGTAGATCAAGCTTAGAAAACCATTTGGCCCCCGTGAGTTGATTGCATAGATCAGGAATCAACGGGAGAGGGTACGTGTTCTTAACAGTAATTTTGTTCAGTTCCTGAAAGTCGAGGCACTGTCGCAACCCACCATCTTTTTTCTTTACAAAGAAAAACCCCGCTGCCACGGGTGAGACCGAGGGCCGAATATGCCCCTTGCGAAGGCTTTCTTTAATGTACTCTTTCATAGCTTGGCGCTCAGGCCCGGACAAATTAAACAAACGAGCCTTGGGTAATTTGGCTCCAGGTACTAAATCGATAGCACAATCATATGGTCTATGTGGTGGGAGCGCCTCAGCCTCGCTTTCGGAAAACACATCTTTAAAGTCTCTCAGGTTCTCCGGAATACCCTCCAGACTGACAGATGACACAGATACAGATTTTATCAGATTGACAAAACGAACCTGGTTACAACACAGACCAATATCATTACATCCCCATCGGGTGATCTCCCCCATCACCGAATCAATAAGAGGATTGTGGCGTTGCAACCAGGGCATTCCCAATACCAGTCCTGCAGGCAGATTATTCATAATGAAGCAACTTAAATTTTCCACATGAGTGAAACCTACTTTCATAGAAAAAACTTCAGACATAAAACAAATTCCATCCCGGGTAAGAGGGGATGAATCCACAGCCACAATTTTAACAGGGTCTTTTAACCTGACTGTCCCTATCTTATTAAGAGTCACAACTTGGGCATCAATCAGATTAATGGAGGAACCACAGTCGACAAAGGCGATGGTCATAACAGGACCGCCACCAAGTTCCAATTCAACCTGGAGCACCATTTTTATACGTGAGAAAAAATGTACCTGGGAGTCTGGACAACCTCCTCGATTGTTGCCCAACCTCCTCGATTGTTGCCCAGACTCAGTCGCTTCTCTGATGGTTTCTCTGAAGAAGGGCAGGAGGGGCAATTCCTTTTCTAATGTCCAGAGGCTCCACAGTAAAAGCATAGTAGGTTGTCTCTACGGTGCCTTCTCTCTTTCTCCTTAACCGAGACTGTCCTAACCTCCATGGGCTAAGATACAGGTGCAGTGTCACACAATTTGGGGTGCAAGGGAGGCTCTTGTTGCATTATTCCTCTAGCACAGAGTCTCCGGTCCATACAGACCGCATGCATCATGGCATCCTCCAGGGTATCAGGAGGCACATGTAATGCCAGAGCGTCCTGCAGACGGTCAGTCAGGCCCCTGCGAAACAACCCTCTCAGGGCGGCGTCATTCCAGGATACTTCGGACGTCCAACATCTAAACTCTGAGCAGAACCATTCAGCAGAGTGCCTCCCCTGTGTCACACTTATCACCATATCCTCTGCCAGACGCACTCTATCAGGCTCATCATAAATGTGCCCCAGAACCTCAAAGAACAAATTCACAGACATACGTTCAGGAGCAGAGGAAGAGAGAGAGAAAGCCCGTGCCTGTGGAGCCCGCCGAAGTAGGGAAATAATGACCCCCACCCTCTGGAACTCATCCCCGTAGGAGCGGGGCCTTAGAGAAAAAAAAGCTTGCATCCTTCTCTGAAAGACCTGAACTCCTTTTTATCCCCTGAGAAAGGGTCTGGCAATTTGACCAGAGATTCGGGGGATGCTAATGACACATCTCTACCCCCAGAACTAGAAGCCCCTGCATCGACAGCCCCCTGCACAGTAACCACCAACTGTTGCTGGGTATGAGCCATCGTACGCTGTTCCACATTGAGTTTATGGAACATTTGGGTCAGGTGCTTGACCTGATCAGCCAAAGCTTGTATGGGATCCATGAGGATAACACACTTTTTATTTTTTTTAATTTTTTTTTCCCCCTTCAGAGTAAAAAAAAAAAAGAACTGAAATGGTCGGCTATAATGTCTGGAACACTGCACTACACTAACCATGACAACATATCTCCTCTCCCCTGGACACTGTTCACACAATTGCCTGTGGCACCTCATTGTTATTAATGTGTAATGTAATGTTTATGTACTAAGATGTCATGTATCTGCTATGTACTGTGTATATGTTTAGGATAGATAATAGAGTTAGTTTAGGTACAGGCAGCAAAGAGTTATTCAGTGGGGAGGAGTTAGAGCAGAGCAGCACAGAGCAAGGAGATATAGGAAAGGCAATCCCTGTTTAGAATCAGACACGCGGGCAGTCTGCCCAAAGTAGGATGTATGCAGTGGACAGTAGCAAGCTGTGGGGATAAGGCTGTGTTCACACGTAGCGTTTTTTGCGGCAATTTTTAACGCGCAATTTTGTCGTGAAAACGCAAAAAAAAGCATCCCATGCAAACCTGTGGCATTCCACACATGCTGTGCTAATGCTGTGGATTTTTACACGGCGGAATTGCATCGCGGCAAAATACACAGCATGCTCATTCTTTGTGCGGAATCGCGGGAAAATCCGCACCCATAGGAATGCATTTTTCTGCTTACTTTCTGCATGTGGCTGTGCCCACCATGCGAAAAGTAAGCAGAACATTTGCAGATGGTACCCAGGGTCTGGAGGAGAGGAGATTCTCCTCCAGGCTGTGGGTACCATATCCCTGTAAAAAATAGAATTAAAATAAAAAAATTGTCATATTCTCATCTTCCGATGTCCCTTGCAGCGTCAGGCAGGCCTCAGTGATGCTCCCGGCAGGTCCCGTTCCCAGTGATGCATTGCGCTAATGACCTTTGATCACGTTGCGGTCTCGTGATACCGTACCAGACGTCATCAAAGGTGATTGTTGCAATGCATCACTGGAAACGGGACCTGCCGGGAGCATCACGATGATCGGGAACGCTGCGCGGGATGTCGGAAGGTGAAAAAAACACGATTTTTTATTTTTTTAATTATTTTTAAAATTATATCTTTTTACTACTGATGCTGCATAGGCAGCTTCCATAGTAAAAAGTTGGTCACACTCGTCAAACACTATGTTTGACGAGTGTGACCAACCTGACAATCAGTTTTCCAAGCGATGCTACAGATCGCTTGGAAAACGCTAGCATTCTGCAGGCTAATTACACTTGCAAATCGCTAGTTTTTCCGCGGGAAATAGGCGGGAATTAAAATGTGGTTTTCTCACATATTTCCCGCGGAGTGGAATTCCGGAATTTAATCGGGAAATTTCCGGGGCAATTCCGAAATGTGTGCACATAGCCTAAGTCTGTGGATGGGAGTAAGAATTGTGTAAATGGGCACCAGCTTAAAGGAATCATCCCCAGGAAGGATTCGGGGTCTACGACTGGGGTGAGAGCAGCTGAGATGGCGTTCCAGGCACCTTTCCCTATTGGAACTGGACAAGGGGCTGGCAGAGAGCTGGTGATGCTGAAGGTATAGATGGGACATGGATTGTCCAAAGGCACTGCCCATATGGCAGAGGAAGTGAAAGTACAGGAACGTTGCCCTGTGTTAACTGTGCTGCTGATGTGATGTATGCCTTGTTGTTCAGTAAAGTTCAACTGTTAGAAAAGAACAGTGACTTTGTGGTGTGTCCATTAACCTTGGAACTGAAGTCTGAGGGAATTCCAGCGACAGAAGTGAGTACCTGCCTGGACCCATCTCTCCATGTGCAAGGTGCCGGGGTGCTTACTGACTATTGCTTAATGGACTAGCCCATGACTACCACCCCGTGCCACCTTGTTACACCTTTCTCTATCAGCCGTGCCCACCTGCACCTGCCTGCAAGGATACCAGTCATGCCAGTCAGTACCTGCCTGCCTGTGTGTTTGTCGTGACAGTCACCATATCAGCTGTGCAAGTTAGTGATTGCCAAGTCTACCATTTTTGGCCTTCCAACCTTCTGTCCCTTGGGGGCCAACTGCCATTCACCCAAAGTCAGACCTGATGTAGCAGCCGCTTCTATTTCCCTTGTCCCTCCTTGGATCATGGTATTGCCAGCCACTATGCATCCCAGTTTGAACTTGATGAGGCACCTAGTCATGCCCCTCCAGGCTCTCCTCGGATCACTGCACAGTGGTTCCACCTCCCAGTTCTTTACATAGAGGATTAGAACATTTGCTGCAAATTCCCTCCTAAAATTATTAAAGGCTTCTGAACTGCAGACAAAGTATATCCTTAATAGGGTATATGTGTTTTGTACTGTCATTATTTGCAATGTTTGGGCAAATCATTTTATGTACTTTTAAAAATGCCTAAAACTCCATTGATTTCATTGTGATGTCTTCATAATGCCAGCATGTATGACATTTGTGAAAATGTTGCATCCTATTTAAAAAAAAGTGCTCATCTTTTACTAGGACTCTAACCTGTTGTACATATATGTATTTTTGGGGGGACGTAAAGAAAACCGTGAAATTGGATGACACCAACTGTATGTTGTCACATTGCAATGACCCATACATATAAGTATTTATTAAGAAAATATTGCACTACATTAAATGAGTTGTCTAATTTAGACCATTCCTATTTGGAAACAGTGCACCTGAAGGATAAACTGATAAAGTTGACCTTCCAGTTGTCCAGTAACTACTTTACTCCTCATAGAATAACAGTTCCTTTGGACTCTTCATTGTGTCATTCGTCTAATCTTCTTCCTAGAAATGTAAAATATAGACTGACATTGGGTAGTGTGGCGGGGCTAAGGGTCATGTAATCGATGGGAGATATGTGCCTCATAAATGGCTTGTCTCTATAATGTAAGGCATAAGTAAAGCATACCAGATATTATTATTGTTGTTGTTTGAAGGACCTGTGGTGAGGTCACAGTCAGGTGACCAGTCAGCTGCTGGGTTCGTGGGTGTGGCTACAGCCTTATAATGTGGCCTGCTCCTGAACCAGGGAGATGTGTGTGGGGAGGATTAAGCCTCCCATGTGTGCTGAGACTCCTGGTCTGAGTCTACAACCACGGACATTTGTGTTTTTTTTCGCCTGAGCTAAAGGTTCCTTTTGGTGTTACGCTGCCTTGTGTGTTTATGACGTGAATTAACCACATGAACTTTGGAAGAACCTGTATCATGTTTGTCTCTCGCTGCACCTAAGCGAGTCACATCCCTACAATTGGTGGAGAATGCGGGCAGCGGTCCCAGCAGAGACTTGAGACAGTTGCTGCATGTCCTGGGTGAAGTTTGCAGCGGGGCAACAAGAACTGCCTGGAATAATGGAGGACCTGCTGAAACACCTGGTCCAGTCCCAGGCACTGCAACAGGAAACCAGCAAGCTGTTGTTACAGCAGATCCAGCAAAGCCAGCAGGAGCAGCGGCAGCAGTTCCAGCAGAGCCAGCAGGAACAACGGCAGCAGATGCAGCTTCTGGCAACCGCCATCCAGGAGGGCAGGATGAGCGCCCCCAACCCCAGGTCGGGCTGATGCCACCGACGTCGAGAAGGCGGTAAGACGCTCATTACAAAAAATGACCCCTGAGGATGATGTGGAGGCCTTCCTGACTGTGTTTGAGAGGGTGGCTGAGAGGGAAAAACTTCAGCCAGAGCGGTGGGTGGAGGTACTGGCCCCATACCTAACGGGGGAGCCCCAGAAGGCGTATTTTGACCTGACCGTACAAGATGCTAGAGAGTATCCCAAATTAAAAGCTGAAATTCTCGCACGCTTGGGGGTAACAATGACTACCAGGGCACAGCGAGTTCATCGCTGGGCCTATCACCGGGACAAACCCCCGCGCTCCCAAATGTTTGACCTGTTGCACCTGGTCCAGAAATGGCTGCAGCCAGAGTCGGCTTCCCTTGCACAGATGGTAGAGCGAGTTGTGATGGATCGGTTTGTGCATTCTCTGCCGAGACCTCTACAGACTTGGGTTGCCCAGGGTGATCCCCAAAATGCTGATGAACTGGTTGGGCTGGTCGAGAGATACCAGGGGATGGAAGGTTCCTTGGGGAAGCAGCCAATTCCGTATTGGGGGTCCCAGCAGGGGGCGGAGTCCCAAAAAGGGTAGTGCGTCCAAGGTCAAAAGGGGCGGGGGAGGCGGTGCCCAAGGTCCCATCGGGTGATATTATTTGCTGGAAGTGTCACAGGCCAGGACATATACCTGCCCGTTGTCCCCAGACCACCGAGCAGATGGACTGCAGCATGGGACGCCGTAGTTCATACTACGCATATCCAGCTTGCAGTGTGAACTCGCTACCTAACAAGGGGCCACAAGCGTGTCCCGTGAAGGTGAACGGTCGAGCAGTAATGGCGCTTCTGGACTCCGGGAGCTTGGTGACCCTTGTGAGGGCCAGTTTTCCTCTCAACATACTCCCGGGTAAAAAGATTGGTGTTCGGTGCATACATGGCGATGAAAAGGACTACCCTATGGCTAGGGTGAATATTGAAACGGCGCATGGCACCGAGTCGCATGAAGTTGGCATTGTTCAAGACTTGTTGCACCCTATAATTATTGGCCGGGATTTCTGTCTGTTTTGGGATCTGTGGGGGATGGGTTCTTAGTGTGCTAGCAAGAGCAGGGAACCAATCCACTCCACTGAGGTATCGCCACCACCTGAGGCAGACGGGTTTCCTTTATGTGTCCTTGTTGGGGATGAAGAGGAAGGGTCCCCTGTACCTGACATCCCGGAGTTAGGGGTGGCCCGGGAGAATTTTGGGACTACCCAACATAGGGACCCCACGCTAAGGGAAGCCTTTAACAATGTCACAGTCATTAATGGGGTTGCACAAGAGCCGGGAGCAGACACAAGGTTTCCCTATTTTATGTTGAGTGGGGAATTGTTGTACCGGGTCACGAAAATAAGGGAGGAGGGGGTAGAGCAGTTAATAGTACCAGGCCCCTATAGACAAAAAGTGTTGGACATGGCCCATTCACACATCTTGGGGGGACACCTGAGGGTGGAAAAAACCCAGGAACGGATTGTACAGAGGTTCTATTGGCCTGGGTGTCACCGGGAAATAGTAAACTATTGCAGGTCCTGCCCGACATGTCAGTTAACTGCCCCCACATCTCATTTTCGGAATCCTCTTGTGCCACTGCCCATTATTGAGGTACCATTTGAGAGAATTGCCATGGACTTGGTCGGTCCCTTAGTTAAATCAGCTCGGGGCCATCAGTATATATTAGTCATCCTCTACTATGCCACACACTATCCTGAGGCCATTCCCCTGAGAAACTCCTCCGCGAAGAGTATAGCCCGCGAGCTGGTCCATGTGTTTTCCCTGACGGGTTTGCCGAAGGAGATCCTGACCGACCAGGGGACACCTTTTATGAGCAAGGTGATGAGAGAATTGTGCAGAGTCTTGCAAATTTCCCAGTTAAGGACTTCAGTGTACCATCCGCAGTCAGATTGCCTTGTTGAGAGGTTTAACAAGACACTGAAGAGCATGCTGAGAAAAGTCATAGAGGAAGATGGTAGAGACTGGGATTGTCTCTTACCGTATTTACTGTTTTCTATCCGTGAAGGTCCCCAGGCCTCCACGGGGTTCTCGCCCTTCGAGCTTCTGTACGGCCGGCATCCGCGAGGTCTCCTAGATATAGCCAAGGAAACCTGGGTAGCCAAAGTCACGCCCCACAGAAGCGTCATTGAGCATGTGGCACTGATGCAGCAGAGGGTTGCGAAGGTGATGCCCATTGTTAAAGAACATCTCCGCCAGGCACAAGAGGCTCAGGCCAGGGTCTACAACCGGTCAGCCAGAGTGAGGCAGTTCAATCCGGGAGACCGAGTTCTCGTGCTAA
The DNA here is from genome assembly GCF_039654945.1 of Dendrobates tinctorius. NCBI lineage: Eukaryota > Metazoa > Chordata > Amphibia > Anura > Dendrobatidae > Dendrobates > Dendrobates tinctorius. Next base: position 15,207,666 of record NW_027361705.1, on the reverse strand, counting down.
TCCCGACGGTGGAGAGTAAGTTCTTGGCCAAGTGGCAAGGGCCATATGAGGTGGTGGAGAAGCTGGGAGACGTAAACTACAAGATCCACCCACCCCGGAAGCCATACCAGGTTTACCATGTCAACCTCATCAAGCCGTGGCAGGATAGAGAGCCAATGGTAACTCCGTGCTTCCTGGGCAACCTAGAAGGGGAGGTTGGAGCGGTTACCATAGCGGAGACGCTATCAAAGGCCCAGAAACAGCAGTGCCGGGAGTTACTCCAGAAAAACAGGGACCTGTTCTCAGAGGTTCCGGGGTGCACGAAGGTGGTGGAGCACGAAGTTCTGACCGAGCCACATGTGCGGGTGAACATGAAACCGTATCGTATTCCTGAGGCCCGGCGAGAGGTAATCTCCAAGGAGGTGCAAAGTATGATGTAGCTCGGGGTCATTGAGGAATCCAAGAATGGCTGGTCAAGCCCGATTGTCCTGGTCCCAAAACCTGATGGTGAATGGAGGTTCTGCAACGATTACCGGAAGCTGAATGAGGTCTCCAAGTTCGACGCTTATCCCATGCCACGCGTTGATGACCTCATCGAGAGACTTGGACCGGCCAGGTACATAACCACTTTGGATCTGACAAAGGGATATTGGCAGATTCCCATGGCACAGGAAGCCAAGGAGAAGATGGCATTCTCCACACCAGACGGGTGCTTCCAGTATGACCGGATGCCGTTTGGCCTACAGGGAGCTCCGGCAACCTTCCAGAGGGCGATGGATAGAATCCTTGCGCCTCATAAGCTACATGCTGCCGCATATCTAGATGATATCGTCATCTTTACCCCGGACTGGGAGACTCACCTGGAAAAGGTCCAAGCAGTGTTTGACGCTCTAAGAGAGGCGGGGTTTACAATAAACCCGAAGAAGTGTGCCTTGGGGAGAGAAGAAGCCAAGTACCTCCGATATGTAGTGGGGCGTGGCGAGATCAAACCCCAAATCAATAAAGTGGAGGCAATTCAAACATGGCCGAGACCTCTTTCAAAGAAGCAAGTTAAAGCCTTCCTGGGGATTGTGGGATATTACAGGAGGTTCATCCCAAACTTTGCCACAATGGCTGAACCTCTAACTGATCTGCTTAAGGGTAAAAAGTCAGTGATGGTCAGCTGGTCCGAAGAAGCAGAGTCAGCCTTCCAAGAAATGAAGGGAGCTCTTTGTAAGCAACCCGTTTTGGTGGCCCCAGACTTTAAACGTGAATTTGTCCTCCAGACAGATGCCTCAGATGTCGGGGTAGGAGCAGTCCTCTCCCAAAAGATACGTGGGGAGGAGCATCCTGTTCTCTACTTGAGTAGGAAGTTGACTTCTTGTGAGAGAAATTACTCAGTTGTAGAGAAGGAGTGTTTGGCCATAAAATGGGCAGTGGACACATTACGGTACTACCTGGTGGGATGGAAGTTTAGGTTAATATCCGACCATGCCCCACTCAGGTGGATGAGGGAAACAAAGGGCAAGAATGCTAGGGTCACCCACGGGGTTTTTAGCCCTACAAGACTTCAGCTTCTATGTAGAGCATAGGGCCGGGAAGCTACATGAGAATGCCGATGCCCTCTCCAGAATCCCTTGCCTGGTAGGTGAAAGTGCAAAGCCCCACGGCTTTAGGCAGAGGGGGGAGGTATGTGGCGGGGCTAAGGGTCGTGTAATCGATGGGAAATATGTGCCTCATAAATGGCTTGTCTCTATAATGTAAGGCATAAGTAAAGCATACCAGATATTATATTAGAGCTCTTTGCTATAGGATAAATGGCAGCCCATTTGGAAACATTTAATGTGAAAACAGAAAAAAACACCAAACCACATGGTCAAATAAATAGGAGTACAGGCCAATAAGTGATACAATACCAAATTCATTAATTCAGTCAAAAAGGGGGAGTGACAGAAAAGAGCACGGCGTTGATGACACGAAGTGTGTACCTGCCCAAAATCACATGTGACCATAGAATGCTGACAAAAGTTAAAGCATGACACAAAGATACAAAAATGGGTGCACTGAAGATAATAAAAAATATCTAAATGTATATGCACAGCAAGTTCTCATATGTGGATGAGTAAAAGACCATGTGATCATGGACAATGTATACATAGCCTGCAAATAGAGTTGAGTGACTTTGGTCGGATCGGGTTTCATGAAACAAAATTTGTTTCAGATGAAACTGGTCCGACTAGGGCAAAAAAAAGTCGGAGTTTCGTCCGAAACCCAACCCCAATGCAAGTCAATGGGGAATAAAAGTCGGCATTGAGTTGTTTCATGAAACCCGATCCGACCAAAGTCGCTCAACTCTACCTTCAAAATATACACAGAAGCACCAAATAGAAAATAAATAAATGCTTGTCACTTTAAGAGTACATGAGAATGTGGTGTCAGCATATACAGTAATATGCCCTAAGTCCAATGCTGATAAAGGGGCAAAGAAAATTCAATAGACCTCCATGACTAAATGAATAAATAAATTAAGTGGTACTGGATTAAGGTCTGGGCTTTGACTAGGCCACTCCAATACATTTACATGTTTCCCATTATACCATTCGAGTGTTGATTTAGCAGTATACTTTGGGTCATTGACTTTTAGGAAGGTGAACCTCTGTCCCAGTCTCAAATCTCTGACAGAATAAAACAGGTTTTGCACCATCCATCTTCCCCTCAACTTGGACCATTTTTCCTGTCTATACTGCCAAACACCATCACCAAAACATGATGCTTCCACCACCATATTTCACTGTAGCGATGGAGTTCTTGGGATGATGAGCAGTGCTGGTTTGGTGCCAGACATAGTGTTTGCTTGGGGGCAAAAAGTTCAATTTTGGTCTCATCGGACCACAGAACCTCCATTCATTTGGGGAGTCTCCCGCATGTCTTTTGGCAAACTTAAAACAAGCCTTACAAATTATGAGTTTAAGTAGAGGCTTTTTCTGCACACTTTTCCATAAATGCCACCTCTATGACATGTATGGCTTTTTGTGGTCATATATGGATAGATGCTACAGTCTCTGCTTGGGAACTCTGCAGCTCCTTCAGGGTTACCTTTGGTCTCTATGCTGCCTCTCTGATTAATGCCCTTCTTGCCCAGGCTGAGAGTTTTGGTGGTTGTCCCTCTCTTGGCAGGTTTGTTGTGGTACCATGTTCTTTCCATTTGATTACAATGGATTTTTTAGTGCTACGGGGGTTCATCAGAGATTAGAATTTTTTTTATAACTCAACCCTTACTTGTACTTCTCAACAACTGTGTCCCTGACTTGTTTGGAAATCCCCTAGGTCTTCATGGTGTTGTTTGGATAGTCATGCCTCTTGCCTTTCAGAAAAGGTAAAGTGTATATACTAACAGACCATGTGACACTTAAATTGCACACAATTCAACTTCCTATCATGTGAAGCATGTGAGGAAAAATAAACTTTTAACCTCTTACTGACATGCACTGTATATATACAGCCTGCAGGAGCTGCGTTTATGCAAATTGCCATATACATACGGCGTGATGATCGAATGCGCTAACGATGAGTGCTGTCACAAATGTGTGTGTCAGCTCTATATTAGAGCTGATGCTCTGAAGCAACGCCCACGATCGGTGCTAGCACCGATCACGGGCGTTTAACCCTCTGATGCTACTGTCAATAGTGACAGTGACATATCAGGGCAACACAGATGGAGGAAACTCCCTTTGTTCTCCCATCAGCACAAAGCGATTGTGATCACATTGTGTTAATGGTCTCTATGGTGACCTCGAGATGAAAGATGGCCTTGCGGTCACCCGGGAATGGTGGCCTATAACATCCTGCTCAGAGCAGGAGCTGACATGCCTCCTCCCTGCATATGAGATGCTGATCTAATGCTCTGCAATGCAGAAGGAATGCAGAGTATTAGATCAGCGATCAGTCAGTGGAAAGTTAATGTCCCATCCCGGTACAATGTAAAAAAGCAAAAAGAAATGTTAATAACGATTGTAAAAATATTTAAAAAATCACAAAATAAAGAACAAAAAAAAGTAAAAATAAACAAAAAAGTTCACAAATTTGGTATCGGAACGACCTGCCCTACAAAACTGTCCCATTAGTTAACCTCTTCAGTGAACACAATTAAAAAAATAAATAAAAAGTGAGGCAAAAACTGCTTTATCTACATACAAACAGGAAAAAGTGGAATGCAATGCGATTAAAAAGACAAATGTAAATAAAAATGGCATCTCTGAAAACATCATCTTCTCCCACATAAAACAAGTGACCATATAGCTCATCTGTCAGTGGAAAATATAAAAGTTATTGGTCTCATAATAAAGCAATGCAAAAATAATTACTTTAGCTATAAAATCATTTTTATAGCGTAAAAGCGCCAAAACAAAAAAACATAAATGTAGTATCTCTGTAATCATACTGACCCAAAGAATAAAGTTGCCTTATCAATTTTCCACACCCTGAATGGCATAAAAAAAACAATTCCTGAAATTCGAGCTTTTGATCATTCTGCCTCACAAAAATCGGAATAGAGAGCGATAAAAAAATTTCATATGCTGGAAAATGGTACCAATAAAAACATCAACTCATCCCACAAAAAAATCAAGCTCTCACATCATTCTGTCAGCTAAAATATGAAAAAATTATAGCTATTAAAGGGATGAAAAAACTTGATTTGGCAATAAAAAGTCTAGTGACAACAGCCTAACAGAAAAAAACACTCCACAGTTAGGTCCATATATATTTGGACAGAGACAACATTTTTCTAATGTTGGTTCTAGACATTACCACAATGAATTTTAAACAAAACAATTCAGTTGCAGTTGAAGTTCAGACTTTCAGCTTTCATTTGAGGGTATCCACATTAAAATTGGATGAAGGGTTTAGGAGTTTCAGCTCCCAAAGATCGCAGTAAATATTGGCTCACATTTATTCTGCGCTCTGCACTGAGCGCTTACACCGATGTTTCCATGTAAATCTCTGAAATACATGATTCAGATGGAACCTCCAGTTGAAGATTCAGTATAATAAGGCAAATGGAGACATTGTGACTGCTGTCTGACCTTTGATACGGTGGTGGACATCTTTTTACATGTGCATAAAAGCGCGGTCCGCCACAGTTTTGTGCACTTTTGAAAAAAGTCAACACTGAACAGAGGCGAGATGGAATCCAGAGTAACTCTGCTGCCTCATTTTAGTGAATCACTCCCTCTGGGTTTTCATATGAATCAGGTCATTCAGAGATTTAGATGCACACCTCAATGTAAGTGCTCAGCATAGAGCGCCAGATAAATGTGATCACAAATATTGTGTAAAGTGTACCAAACTAAAGCTTCAACTCATTCCAAAAAAGCAATTTCTCACTCAGGTCCAACATCAGTCAATGGAAATATAGGGGGCTTCCATATTATTGGTAGTACAAAGGCTCTGTGAAATCGCTAGAGCTCCTCGCCCACCAAAAGAAATACAGCAAATTCTGCACTCCCAAATCCAAATGCTCCCTCATTTCTGTGCCCCACAGTGTGCCTAAACCACATTTAGCATCCACATGTTTGTCATTTCTGTAGCAATGAGAGCCCACCTAATTTAAAGGCGCGTGTCTCTAAAAGCATGAGCTGGGCCCTACAACATACTGGTGATTAGAACACACTGAGCACTGTAATGGCATTTTGCAATTTTCACTCAGCAAGATCTACTGCTGTTTGTTTCAAGAAAACACCCATGGAGTCAAAATCATCACTACATCTGTAGTTAAACTCCAAAAGGGGTATAAGTTCCAAAATGGAGTAAATTGATGGGTAATTCTGCTCTCTCACTGCGAAAGCAAAAACCAATGTACTGGTAGGTGTCCAATGGTAACCAAAATCTAAGTATATTAGAGCTCTTTGCTATAGGATAAGTGGCAGCCCATTTGGAAACATTTAATGTGAAAACAGAAAAAAACACCAAACCACATGGTCAAATAAATAGGAGTACAGGCCAATAAGTGATACAATACCAAATTCATTAATTCAGTCAAAAAGGGGGAGTGACAGATAAGAGCACGGCGTTGATGACACGAAGTGTGTACCTGCCCAAAATCACATGTGACCATAGAATGCTGACAAAAGTTAAAGCATGACACAAAGATACAAAAATGGGTGCACTGAAGATAATAAAAAATATCTAAATGTATATGCACAGCAAGTTCTCATATGTGGATGAGTAAAAGACCATGTGATCATGGACAATGTATACATAGCCTGCAAATAGAGTTGAGTGACTTTGGTCAGATCGGGTTTCATGAAACAAAATTTGTTTCAGATGAAACTGGTCCGACTAGGGCAAAAAAAAGTCGGAGTTTCGTCCGAAACCCGACCCCAATGCAAGTCAATGGGGAATAAAAGTCGGCATTGAGTTGTTTCATGAAACCCGATCCGACCAAAGTCGCTCAACTCTACCTTCAAAATATACACAGAAGCACCAAATAGAAAATAAATAAATGCTTGTCACTTTAAGAGTACATGAGAATGTGGTGTCAGCATATACAGTAATATGCCCTAAGTCCAATGCTGATAAAGGGGCAAAGAAAATTCAATAGACCTCCATGACTAAATGAATAAATAAATTAAGTGGTACTGGATAAAAATCAACAGTAAAGTGCATGTGCAGTAAATGTATTAAATTATCAAACCGCAATGAGTGGTCAGACTATAATGACAAGATGCATAAATACATAGTGATAGTAGAAAAACTCAGATATGGTGCAGGGATGAGTTAAAGAAGGATTGTAGGATAACAGGCATTGGCATATTACTTAGTAAGGCTGGTAAGCACTGTAAGAGGCATATACCTAGGTGGTCACGGCAGTGTGAGCAGGATTATGCTCCAATATGCATTTCGGATCAAATCCTTCAAAGGATTCTGTGGTCACCTGTGTTTTTGGGCAGGTACACACTTTGTGTCATCAACGCCGTGCTCTTATCTGTCACTCCCCGTTTTTTTCTGCATTAATAAATTTGGCATTGTATCACTTATTGGTCTATACTTCTATTTATATGACCATATGGTTCGGTGTTTTCTTCTGTTTTCTCTTTTAGCACTTAGGGACTCTGTATATGAAGGCTGCAAACTATTCTAGCAAAATCTGTGCTCCAGGAGGTAAATTGCACTCTGTCTCTCCCGAGTCTCCCTGTGTGGCTAAGGCTGGTTTCACACTTGCGTTTTTTTTTCACGGTATTTTAGCGCTAAATAGCGCATGCGTTTTTTTTTCCTATACTTTGCATGGGATGCGCTTATGTGCGCATACACATGCATTTGTACGCGTTTTTCTGCGCATGCGTTTTTTTGCGGTATGCGCTCGGGCGCACAAAATGCATCCTGTTGCATTTTTTGGGCGTCCGACTTGCCTCAAAAAAATGCATGCGCGCGCAATGCGTTTTTTTACAGCAAGACACCCATTATAAGTCTATGGTGAGCATATGTGCGCATTGGCATGCTTATGTATGCGTTTTTTTGCACATGCGGTTTTTTTTTTACCATTAGTTTAGACAATGGAATTTAGTGGTTTGGGTTAGAGTTAGGGTTAGTTAAGGGGGTTTAGGGTTAGGGTTAGGGTTAGGGTCAGGGTCAGGGTTAGGATCAGGGTATGGTTTGGTTAAGGGTTAGGGTTAGGGTCAGGGTCAGGGTTAGGGTTAGGGTTAGGGTTAGGGTCAGGGTTAGGGTCAGGGTCAGGGTTAGGGTTAGGGTTAGGGTCAGGGTCAGGGTTAGGGTTAGGATCAGGGTATGGTTTGGTTAAGGGTTAGGGTTAGGGTCAGGGCTAGGGTTTGGGTTAGGGTCAGGGTTAGGGTTAGGGTCAGGGTTAGGGTTAGGGTTAGGGTCAGGGTCAGGGTTAGGGTTAGGATCAGGGTATGGTTTGGTTAAGGGTTAGGATTAGGGTTAGGGTCAGGGTTAGGGTTAGGGTCAGGGTTAGGGTTAGGGTTAGGGTTAGGGTCAGGGTCAGGGTTAGGGTTAGGATCAGGGTATGGTTTGGTTAAGGGTTAGGGTTAGGGTCAGGGTTAGGGTTAGGGTTAGGGTTAGTATAGTCATGGTTTGGGTTAGTGTGAGGGGCCACCTAATGTTGTTAAAAAACGCAAACGCGGTAAAAACGCACTAAAAACGCATACAAACGCATAAAAACGCTGCGTTTTTTTCATGCATGCTCATAAAAATGCTTGAAAAAAACGCAGCATCTGTATGCGTTTGTATGCGTTTTCTCAATGCGTTTTTTTGCGGGAAAAACGCGCTGCAAAAAAAAGCAAGTGTGAAACTAGCCTAAGCAGTATTGTACATCCACATATGGGATATTCCCACATTTAGCAGAAATTGTGGGACAAATTTTGGTGTAATTTTTACCATTTCCCAATGTGAAAATATAAGATCTTGGGCTAAGATAACATTTTAGTAGTAAAAATGTAATTATTTTTTATTCACTACCCAATGGTATAAAATTCTGTGACACACCTTTTGTGTTAATATGATCACTGCACCGTTAGATTAATTAATTGAGAAGTTTAGTTAGTTAAATGGAGCCACTTATTGGGGTTCTGCTGTTCTGGCACCTCAGGGGCTCTACCATTGTGACTTTTCAACCTCATATTGTGTATTGATATACTCAGGAGAAATTGCACAACAATTTTGGGGGTTCATTTTCTCCTGTTATCCTTGTAAAAATAAAAATGTTTGGGGCTAAAAAAACATTTTTGTGGAAAAAAGTGATTAATTTTAATTTAATGGCTCAAAGTTATAAACTCCTGTGAAGCACCTGTTGCTCGCCACACATCTAGATAGATTCCTTGATGGGTCTAGTTTTTAAAATGGGAACACTTATGGGGGTTTCCATTGTTATGGCACATCAAGGGTTCTCCAAACACAACATGACAACTGCAGAACATTCCATCAAAATCTGCATTACAAAACATCACTTCATTTGTCTAAGCCCCGTTATGCACCCAAACAGTTGCTTTCCCCCACATGTGAGTTATCTGGGCACAACAAATTTTGGGTTTCATTTTATTCTCTTACCCTTGTGAAAATAAAACAAATGTGGGCTAAGAAAAAAATTTTGTGAGGAAAATGTGAGATTTTTTTAAGGCTCAACATTAAAATCTTCTGGAAAGCACACGGGGACTAAGGTGCTCACCATATATCTAAATAAGTTCCCTGAGGGGTCTAGCTTTCATAATGGGGTATCTTGTGGGGGTTTTCCACTCTGTAGGCATATCAGTAGCTCTCCAAATGTGACATGTCATCTGCTGATGATTCCAGCAAATTTTGCATTCAAAAAGTCAAATGGCGCTCCTTCTCTTCCAAGCCCTGTCATGCGCCCAAACAGTAGTTTTGGGTATATGCATACTCAGGAGAAACTATATGGAGCATTTTCTTCTGTTACCCTTGTAAAAATAAAAAAAAATTGGGACTAATTTTTTTTTACTTTTATGACTCAATGTTATAAACTTCTGTGAAGAACATAGGGGTTCAAAGTGCTCACCACACATCTAGATAAGTTCCCTGATGGGTCTAATTTCCCAAATGGGGTAATTTGTGGGGAGTTTTTTCTTTTAGGAGAAATTGCACAACTAATTTTAGGGTCTATTTTTTCCCGTTACCTTTGTGAAAATAAACAAATTTGGGGCTAAATTAAATTTTTTTGTGAAAAAAGTTAAATATTCATTTTTTGCCTCCATATTCCATTAATTCATGTGAAGGTCCTGAATGGTTAATAAATATCTTGAATGTGGTTTTTTGACTACCTTGAGAGGTGCAGTTTTTAGAATGGTGTCACTTTGAGGTATTTTCTGCATATAGACCCCTCAAAGTCACTTCCAATGTGATGTGGCCCCTAAAAAATGGTTTTGTAAATCTTGTTGGAAAAATGAGAAATCACTGGTCAACTTTTAACTTCCTAACAAAAAATAATTATGTTTCAAAAATTGTGCTGATGTAAAGGAGACATGTGGGAAATGTTATTTATTAACTATCTTGTGTGGCATGACTCACTTAGTTGAAGGCTTAAAAATTAAAAATTTGAACATTTGAAAACGTTCAAATTTTCGCCAAATATCTGATATTTTCACATTTTCATGAAAGTTATATCAAACAAATGTTGCCACCATTGTAAATACACAACTTTACTTTGTATCTCCCCCACCTTATTGTAGATTGTAAGCTCTCACGAGCAGGGGCGTCTTATTTTTGCTTTAATTATTGCATTGTTAACGTTGTTACTTATGACTTGTGTTTTGAAACTGTTAAACTGTAAAGCGCTGCGGAATATGTTGGCGCTATATAAATAAAAATTATTATTATTATGACGTATAATATGTCACAAGAAACCATTCTCAGAATCGTGGTGATCCTGTGAAGCATTCCAGACTTTAAACCACATAAATTGACACTGGTCAGAATTGCAAAATTTGGCCAGGTCACGAAGGTAAAAAAAAGGCTTCAGGGTGAAAGGGTTAAGTAAGCTGCTCTAATGCCAAAGGTTTGTACATGGGCTGCCATTCTTTTTAATGATAATATAATATAATTAAAGAAGTACTCCCATCTATATTTTGTTTATTAAATCTGTGTATATGTGCATGTAATGTAGTGTGACTGAATTTATATACCCACCTACTTCTACTGCTGTTCTCTCCAGTGTTTTGTATCATTTTGCTCCGCTTCTTAGTGATGACACCACAATTCCAACTAGCTGGTTCACTCTATGTGCTATATGTGAGAAAGAAGTCTATTTTTCAGTCTAAGCCTAAGGGGCCTCATTCTAACACTCCATAGACCTACACTGTAAAAGTCACTCTGGGTCATGCAGAGCGCAGCATGACCCGGAGTGCCTGCAGAGTGGTTAAATTATTGAGAAGAGATTAATATCGACGGATACTGGAGAAAGCAGCAATAAGTAAGTATATTAATTAGAGATGAGTGACTTTGGCTTTTTTAGGGTCGAGTCTGGTTTCATGAAACCCGACTTTCGCAAAAGTCGGGTCGAACGAAATCGGCCGACTATAGGGAAAAGTCGGAGGCCGACTGAAACACGAAATCCAATGCAAGTCAATGGGGAAGCAAAGTCGGCAGGGAATAGAGGACAGGAAACACACCTACAGTGCCCATTTCAATGCCAAAAACATAAATTCTTATTACTGAAGCTTGTCAACCTTAATTTACTTCATAATAATAGTTACGCATTGAAAACTGGGCGTTATTTTGCTAAAGTTGTGGGGCGTAGGGCTGGCTCCAGGTTTTCGTGTGCCCTGGGTTAAAGAGTATCAGTGCGCCCCTTTAACACATACCACAACTCATGATGCTCTGATACGGCACAGAAATATAAGTATAGTACAATGACAAATGCTTCACTGCTTACATGACATGACTGATCTATTTTAAATTGTACAATAGCTCAAAAAAAGGACAGTATATTACTCCATGCAGTATTATGGCCACCACATTGTGCACCACACAGAATAATAAGCCCCATATATTTCTCCAATCAGAATAATTGTTCACATATAATGTTCGGTACAGTATATGATGCGCTCCACATAATGCTACAGTATATAATGGTCCCTATGGACAATGCTCCAGTGTGTATGGGCCCAAATAATGCTCCATATATAATGGGCCCCATTTCTAATGCACCAGTGTATATTGTGCCCCATAGATGCTGCTTCAGTGTCTGATCTGCCCCATTTATAATGCTCCAGTATATTGTCATGATCCATGCTGGATCATGACAGATAAAATGCACTAGTAACCTTTTTTCTTGCACTGTGGTGGTTTCAGTTCTAGTTTTGCCCCCGGTGGCCATTAGGGTCATTGCACTTGATGTTTTCTTTGCTTTGCCTTTTGCTCCCGGTGGTCACTAGGAATATAGCAGCCTTTAGCCCCTGATCATTTCACCATTCCCTTTTCCTATATAGGGTCACATGGTCTATGAGCAGGTGTTGGTGATAGCGTCTTTTTGGGATTCCAACCATGGTGAAGGGAGCAGCTGGCTGAGGTGTTAAGCCGCTGCAAAAACCTGGTGTAGTTAGCTGCTGGCTTGAAGGTCAGAGCCACTGCTGAAACTGTGTTGAACTCTGGCTGCCCGATGTCCGCAGCAGAGTGAGATGGTGAAGGTGGCAGCTGGCTCTGAGGTGTCGAGCCACTGCGAAAAGTTAATCCGGTGATGCACTCTGCTGCCTGGTGCTGCAGCAGAGCAAGATAAGTCTTTTTGGTGTTTCCCCTGTTTGTATTTTTCCCTGGTGTGTATTAGTACAGCGGTGGGGCCAGTGCCTGCACCACCTAGCTCCCTATCAAGGGTTAGTTGTAGGGTGTGCTAGGGTGACAGGTATCCTGATCAGCGCCCGGTGCGGAACCGGTATAGGGAACGTTAGGAGTGTGAGGGACACTGACTCAGGGGAGTGCAGGAGGTCTCCACGTCCCCGTTCCCTATCGCAGGGCCCACCGTTGTAACTGTTGCCCCTTTCCCAGTGTCTTGCTGTTTCAGTTACCTGCCTGTGAGTCATGTCACACAGGACAGTTACACGTGCATTGTCTTGTTGTTTTAGTTACCGACCCTGCGGGTCGTGTCACACAGGATGGGTCCACGTGACATTATCACCAACCATACATTTTTCTCTGGTGAGCCATTCCCCAAGTTCAGACCAGTGAGCAGTTGCTGCTGGCTCTCACTGAGGTTAGTGAGGAGCTGAATGATGTGTTTCAGCAGCACCTGCAGTGGAATTATGGGTCTGAGGCTTATCCTCTGCCTCAATTAGAGGGGCCATATACGCTTTGGCGAGGATGTGCCGTGGAGTCTCTGCTGGGGAGCAGGACTTGCTTATACAGGCGGACGTACCCAGGCTGGTGGGTGAAGTCGGTGTCCCCATGGTGCTGCCTGGTGTTCCCCAAGGTGATGGGGTACGTCCCTGTAGTGAGCAGACTAATAATTTAGTCCTTGGCACTGATGCCGAAATTTCTGTGCTATCAGAGAAGCCATGCCCCTCTGGTCGTGTGGAGGAAGACGACCTGGGAGTGTATATTTCCTCCTCACCCTCAGAAGGTACTATGTCAGCAGAGGTGATGGTTGGCGAGGTACCTGAGGGCATACCGGTGCTTGTGAACAGTGGAGCAGAAGTCAGTCTGGTGGATGCTCAGGTTGTCCAGACTCATAGTCTGAGGTATAAGACGCTGGACAAACCCATAGGCGTCCAGGCCATTAACTCTGTCCCACTGAACCAGGGGGGGTTAAACCAAGTCGTAGAAGACATTGAGCTGCATAGCGGACATCAGGATGTGTCCCTGCCATACTACGTCTTGGAGGGAAATCCAGCACCTATCGTTGTGAGCCCCCCTTGGTCTAAAAAACACAACCCGGTCTTAGATTGGCGGACTAGGGAAGTAGTCAGCTGGGAGCAGTCATGTGAGGGCTGCTGTCTAGGGGCTACTGTCTCTGCCATCTCTCTACAAACATCTCCTTCCTCTCCAGTGGTAGCAGCTGAGATGTGGCAGGAGAGTAGGGGCAAGGCTCAACCCTCACCATTAGCCAACACTGAGAGGCACAGACCTCGTAGTAGGAGGGGTTGGAGGGTGGTGTTTCCCTTGGTGAATTGCGGGGGTGTGAGTGTGGTGACACAGGGGGACACCTCTGTTGTCAGTTCCAGAGAGAGTTCACCGTGTTGTGACAAATGAATGTGTGGCAATAAATGTTCAGGTCCGGACCTGTGTGTGAACAAGCATGTATGGGTGGCCACCAAAAACATCCAGTGGAAGTGTGATGCGGGGGTCAGGAAGTCTCAGGTGATCAGGCCGTATCTGGTGTCGGCTATCCAGGGCCCGGAGACTTACCAGCTGGAGTTACCCACATACTTGCCCATACATCTCTCGTTCCCCAGATCGGTGCTTTGGATGGGTGGTGCCTCCGGAACATACTTTTCCAATACCAGCGGTGCTCGTTTGTCTTAAACCTGAAGTGCAGGTAGTTGCTGGGTGAACTCTGGATCTGGGCGTCCCCTCTGTAGGTGGTTCCTTGATGAGGAGCGGTCTTGAGGGTCCAGAGGCCCCTCATTAAGTTGAGGGTACTGTCATGATCCATGCTGGATCATGACAGATAAAATGCACAGGTAACCTTTTTTTTTTCTTGCACTGCGGTGGTTTCAGTTCTAGTTTTGCCCCCGGTGGCCGTTAGAGTCATTGCACTTGATGTTTTCTTTGCTTTGCCTTTTGCCCCCCGGTGGTCACTGGGATTATAGCAGCCTTTAGCCCCTGATCATTTCACCATTCCCTTTTCCTATATAGGGTCACATGGTTTATGAGCAGGTGTTGGTGATAGCGTCTTTTTGGGATTCCAACCATGGTGAAGGGAACAGCTGGCTGAGGTGTTAAGCCACTGCAGAAACCTGGTGAAGTTAGCAGCTGGCTTTAATGTTGGAGCCACTGCTGAAACTGTGTTGAACTCTGGCTGCCCGGTGTCCGCAGCAGAGTGAGATGGTGAAGGTGGCAGCTGGCTCTGAGGTGTCGAGCCACTGCGAAAAGTTAATCCGGTGATGCACTCTGCTGCCTGGTGCTGCAGCAGAGCAAGATAAGTCTTTTTGGTGTTTCCCCTGTTTGTATTTTTCCCTGGTGTGTATTAGTACAGCGGTAGGGCCAGTGCCTGCACCACCCAGCTCCCTAGCAAGGGATAGTTGTAGGGTGTGCTAGGGTGACAGGTATCCTGATCGGCGCCCGGTGTGGAACCGGTATAGGGAACGTTAGAAGTGTGAGGGACACTGACTCAGGAGAGTGCAGGAGGTCTCCACGTCCCCGTTGCCTATCGCAAGGCCCACCATTGTAACTGATGCCCCTTTCCCCGTGTCTTGCTGTTTCAGTTACGTGCTTTGTCTTGTTGTTTTAGTTACTGACCCATCGGGTCATGTCACACAGGATGGGTCCACGTGACATATATGAAGGGCCTCATGGATGATGCTCCAGTGTAAGATGGGCCCTAATAATGCGCCATATATAATGGGCTCCATTTCTAATGCTCCAGTGTATAATGGGCCCCATAAATGCTGCTCCAGTGTCTGATGTCCCCAATCTGGAATGCTCCAGTATATGATGGGTCTCATTGATGATGCTCCAGTGAATGATGGGCCCTGATAATGCTCCATATATAATGGGCCCCATTTCTAATGCTCCAGTGTATAATGTGCCCCATAGATGCTGCTCCATTGTCTGATCTCCCCCATTTATAATGCTCCAGTATATGATGGGCCTCATGGATGATGCTCCAGTGTATGAGAGGCCCAAATAATGCTCCATATATAATGGGCCCCATTTCTAATGCTCCAGTGTATAATGGGACCTGTAAATGCTGCTCCAGTGTCTGATGTCCCCCATTTGGAATGCTCCAGTATATGATGGGCCCCATTTTTAGTTAATCCAGGCATGGTATGTGAAAAGAGCTCCATGGAGTAGTCTGAAGTGTTTGCTGCTGCATCCTTCACTTTTGGTGTGGGTGAAGGACACAAGGAAAGGTGTTGCTCCTGACCAGAAGCCTGCACTGACGACTCAGTGCTTGCATTTTTTTAAACTTCAGAAGAGGAGGCGATAGAGCCGGAGGCTGTTTTAGCAATGTAAGCCAAAAACAGTTCCTGATGCTTCGGCTTTAAAAGCAGTCTACCTACTCCCAGAAAAGGGAGCCTTACAGGCCTTCCAGAGCTGCACCATGACGCAGGCTCAACACCTCCTGCCTTAGCTGCTATTGTGTTTTTGGCACTATCAGCAGATGCACCACCATCACCATCAGTACCAGGTGGCCCCCCACGCCCACGTCCGCATCCTCTTCCACCATACTTCCTCATGTTTTGGAAAATGGACCCAAAATACCAGCAGATATATATTGTACTGTATCAGAAGTGTAAAGCTCTATACAGTCTAGGGATAACAGTAAATCTCCGTATATATTTCATGAGTCATACACAGACGCTCACAGGCTCAGTATGGATTACCCTATAAAATAAAAAGTTGAAAAAGGGTACAGTATCACCAGATACAAGGTATACATAGTATAGTGTAAACATTCTGAATCTCCGTATATATTTCAGGAGGCAGACACAAATGCTCTCAGGCCCAGTATGGATTACACACGAATATGAAAAGCTGTAAATGGGTAATGTAACACAAGCTTACAGCTGTATACAGTGTTGGGGTAATCTTAAAGCTCCAAATATATTTCCGGAGTAACAGACACACGTTCACAGGCTCATTAAGGATAACACCAGAATCTAAATAGCAAAAAAGGTTACTGTATCAGAAGCGTACAGCTGTATACAGTGTTGGCCAAATTTGAAATCTCTGTATATATTTCCGGAGTCACCCTCAGATGCTCACTCAGTCTGGGTTTGACCATAATTAAAAAGTTGTAAAAAAGGTACTGTATAACAAGATAGCAAGTATATATATTGTAGGGTACAATTGAAATCTCCGTATACATAGTCCCATAGTCACTCTCAGACGCTTACTCAGTATGGATTTGACCGTAATACTAAATGTCGAACAAAGGTACTGTATAACAAGATACAAGCTGTATCGAGCATAGGGTAAAAATTGGTATTTCCGATTCACCGTATATATAGAAGGCGTAAACCACAAACGCTCACTCTCTATGGATGATACCGCAATAAAAAAATTTGAACAAAGGTACTGTATCAGCACATACTAGGTGTATCCAGTCTAGGGGTAATTGTAAATTTCCATCTATACTTCCGGAGTCAGACAGACACTCACAGGCTAACTATGCATTACACCAGAATTTAAAAAGCAGAAAAAGGGAAAGGTATTCTAAGCATACAACAGTAGAGTTGAGCGAAACGGGTCGAAAAATTTCAAAGGTCGCCGACTTTTGGCAAAGTCGGGTTTCATGAAACGAAACCCGACCCTAGGATGAGGTCGGCCACGAGGTCGGCGACTTAAGCGCCAAAGTCGTGTTTCAAAAGTTTGTTTTGCGCTCTTTTTCAGCCAATCAGGATCCGCGGACACTGTGGGCAACGTGATGACATAGGTAGGGGTCACCACCATTTTTCAGAAGGGAATGCAAGTGATTGGCTTGCTTTGGTGGGCGTCACAGGGGGTATAAAAGGGCGTGCACGCCGACCGCCATGTTACCCATGCTGATCTCAAAATAGGGAGAGCTGCTGCTGCTGCTGATTTTGTAGGGAGAGCGTTAGGCAGGGAAGAAGACACCAAAAACTGCTTCTGCTGCTAGCGATTTTGCCTGTACAACACACCAGTCACTGTGTGTGCATTGCAAGTGGAGGCTATATTTTGCTGGATCAGCGGTGTTGGTTGTTAGGCTGCCTTCTAAGGCTTCCTGACGGCTGCATTGCTGTTTACCCACTGCTCTGCAAACTGCTTTTTTAAAAGCAATCCCAATTTTTTTTTTTGTCCTGGTGAGTTACTGAGCGTGCATTTTTTCACACCATACAGCGGTGCACACTCCTCACACAGTACCGTGTAACGGCTGTTATCACAGACCTGCACCTTGTTACAGACCTGCACCTTCTAGTTTTGTCTAGCTTTCAAACAGTTAAATATATTTGCTGTTTGATCACATTCAAAACTATAGAGAGACAGCGTGTGTCAGTCCGTATACTTGAAAAACACGGAGCTTGACAATTTTATGCACACCGGACAGCCGTGTACGTGCACGCTCCTCTCTCAGTACCGTGTAACGGCTGTTATCACGGCCACAGTGAAGCTATCTGTGTGTCGCTCTGTAAGGATAAGTCGAGGACATGTTCCGTTCTTACAGACCTGCACCTTCTAGTTTTTTCTAGTTTTCAAACAGTTAAATATATTTGCTGTTTGATCACATTCAAAACAATAGAGAGACAGCGTGTGTCAGTCCGTATCCTTAAAAAACACGGAGATTGACAATTTTACGTACACCGGACAGCCGTGTACGTGCACGCTCCTCTCTCAGTACCGTGTAACGGCTGTTATCACGGCCACAGTGAAGCTATCTGTGTGTTGCTCTGTAAGGATAAGTCGAGGACTTGTTCCGTTCTTTCAGCCTGTGACATAGCGCTGTGATATTCACTGGGCCTCACACAATCCAAAAGTGTCCAGTGTCCACAAGTGTGCTTAAATTCAAAATCTCTGTTATCCTCTAGTCACATTTTTCACACCTGCGACATTAAGCCTGTGACATAGCGCTGTGATATTCAGTGGGCCTCACACAATCCAAAAGTGTCCAGTGTCCACAAGTGTGTGCAGAAATTCAAAATCTCCATTATCCTCTAGTGACATTTTTCACACCTGCGACATCGAGCCTGTGACATAGCGCTGTGATATTCAGTGGGCCTCACACAATCCAAAAGTGTCCACAAGTGTGTGCAGAAATTCAAAATCTCCGTTATCCTCTAGTGACATTTTTCACACCTGCGACATCGAGCCTGTGACATAGCGCTGTGATATTCAGTGGGCCTCACACAATCCAAAAGTGTCCAGTGTCAACAAGTGTGTGCAGAAATTCAAAATCTCCGTTATCCCCTAGTGACATTTTTCACACCTGCGACATCGAGCCTGTGACATAGCGCTGTGATATTCAGTGGGCCTCACACAATCCAAAAGTGTCTAGTGTCCACAAGTGTGTGCAGAAATTCAAACTCTCTGTTATCCTCTAGTGACATTTTTCACACCTGCGACATCGAGCCTGTGACATAGCGCTATGATATTCAGTGGGCCTCACACAATCCAAAAGTGTCCAGTGTCCACAAGTGTGTGCAGAAATTCAAAATCTCCGTTATCCTCTAGTGACATTTTTCACACCTGCGACAACGAGCCTGTGACATAGCGCTGTGATATTCAGTGGGCCTCACACAATCCAAAAGTGTCCAGTGTCCACAAGTGTGTGCAGAAATTCAAAATCTCCCCTGTCCTATAGACACGTTATACCTTGTTTTACATTACTATATAGTTTGTTGGATTTTGTCTACATTTCTACCAAAAGTGAGGAAGGCTGGTGGAAGAGGCCGTGGAATTGGGCGGGGGTTGGCAGCTGGTAATGATGGTGTTGGTGGTGGATCTGATGGTAGTGGCAAGAGCAAAATAGGACCGAATGCAGGAGGTGTTGAGCCTGCGTCATCGTCTGGCTCCATAAGGCCTCGAAGGCTTAGTTTTCTAGGAGTTGGCAAACCGCTTTTAAAGCCAGAGCTTCAGGAAAAAGTTTTATCTTACATTGCTGACTCAGCCTCCAGCTCTATCGCCTCCTCTTCTGAAGTTGTGAAAAATAAAAGCACTGAGTCGTCTTTGGAGGCTCATGTTCATGAACCACACCTTTCCTTGTGTCCTTCACCCCAACCAAGATTGAAGGATGACGCAGGCCATACTACTGATTACTCCATGGAGCTGTTTTCACATACCATGCCTGGATTATCATGTGAAATGGTGAATTACCCAGGCCAAGATGAATTTGACATGGAGTGCACTGATGCACAGCCACTGATAGATGATTCTGCTGGTACATTCACTCAGAGCACTACATTGTCCTCGCAGTGTACAGAGCCAGATTCTGACCCTGATGAGACTCAGGTGCCCCTTCCCGCACACTATACCACCATACACGGTGACACAGAGGAAGGTGCACATGACATTGAAGAGGAGGTGATGGATGACCCAGTTGTTGACCCAGATTGGCATCCATTGGGGGAAGAGGGTGCTGCTTACAATAGCTCAGATGAGGAGCATCCACAGCAGACATCGACATCGCAACAGCTGTTATCTGGCAGGCCCGGAGCACTCCAAAGACAGGTTCCAAAAATCAAAAGAGTTGCTGGACAGCTTGTCCAGAGGGTCAAAATATCACAGCGTGCTAGGCCGCAAAATGTCTGCCAAAGTAGGAAGAGTGCAGTGTGGCACTTTTTGAACAAAATCCTCATGATCAGGCCAAGGTTATCTGTAAGAAGTGCGCAAAGACCTTTAGCCGAGGGAAAAATCTGAAAAATTTGAATACCAGTTGCATGCTTAGACATTTAACCAGCATGCATTTGCAAGCGTGGACACAACACCAAACCTCAAGTACCACATGTGCAACTGATCACAAAGAAGGTAGTCAGCAACGCTACATTGTTTCCCCCACTGTAAGCCCACCGGTTATCACAGCAGCAAATGTTGAGGTGTCGTTGCAAGGCAACAGCAGTCAGGGAATCCCACTGTTATATCAACGAAAGACTGAATCTAGGCCATCAGAAAGAACACCAACTCCATCACCATCATCAACCCTCTCTCAGTCCGCCCTGTCCACCGCTA
This sequence comes from Dendrobates tinctorius, assembly GCF_039654945.1. NCBI lineage: Eukaryota > Metazoa > Chordata > Amphibia > Anura > Dendrobatidae > Dendrobates > Dendrobates tinctorius. The sequence goes on along the minus strand of NW_027361705.1, from coordinate 15,187,401 downwards.
CTTCCACCATATGCAGCTCTCAAATCCAGCTCACCCTCCCAGACACTATGAGCAGGTCAATAAAGTACTCAGTCTCTCATCCGCATACACTAGGTTTGAACGCCCACATTGCCAAACTAATCTCGTTAGAGATGATTCCCTATCGGGTGGTGGAAAGCACAGCTTTCCGCGAACTCATTGTCTATGCAGTACCACGCTATGCCTACCCAGTCACCACTTCTTCTCTCGCAAAGCCATCCCAGCCCTCCACCATCATGTGAAAGACCGCATTGTCCATGCACTCAAGCAGTCAGTGAGTGGAAAGGTGCACCTCACAACTGATGCATGGTCCAGTCGGCATGGCCAGGGCCGTTACGTGTCCATCACTGCGCACTGGGTTAATGTGGTGGATGCAGGGTCCACAGCGGACAGCTGTGGTGGGACAGTGCTGCCTAGCCCACGGTATAAGAAACAGTTGGCTGTAGGTGTTCGACCCTCCTCCTCCTCCTCCTCCTCCAGAAGCGAAAGCTCGTCCACAGAGCGCAGTCGTACGAGCACTCCATCTGAAGCTGCCACTGTTGCACACGAGGTGTCCCCCTATCGAGCAGCTAGTGGAAAGCGTCAGCAGGCTGTGTTGCAGATGATGTGTTTGGGCGACAGACACACCGCCGAGGTGCTGGCCGAGTACTTGAAGCGACAAACTGAGTCATGGCTGGGCAGTGTACATCTTGAGGCAGGCAAGGTAGTTAGAGATAATGGCCGCAATTTTGTGGCAGCCATAGCCCTTTCAAAACTCAGCCACATAACTTGCTTGGCTCACACCTTGAACCTAGTGGTGCAGTGCTTCCTCAATAGTTATCCGGAGTTAACAGCCCTGCTCCAGAAGGTGCGAAGACTGTGCGCGCACATCCGCCGGTCGCCTGTACACTCCATTCGTATGCAGAATCTGCAGCGATTGCTCCACCTTCCCAACCACCGCCTCATTATCGACATTGCAACAAGGTGGAACTCCACCCTGCACATGGTTGAGCAGCTGTGCGAGCAGAGGCAGGCCATAATGCATTTGTGGGAGGATGCACGGCCAGGCACTTTGAGAGCAGACATGGAATTGACAGGTGTGCAGTGGTCGAAGCTGAAAGACCTCTGTAAAGTCCTTCAGTGTTTTGAGGAATGCACACAGCTGGTAAGCGCAGACGACGCCATCCTAAGCATGAGCATCCCACTTATGCATCTGTTCATGCAAACTTTGACGCACCTTAAGAAGCAGGCGTCTGCAGCCAATGTTGACGAGGAGGAAGAGGTGGAGGGAATCCTTGATGACATTCAGCCATTGTCTGCTCAGGGACCTCTCCTGGATGAGGTGGAGGAAGAAGAGAAGGAGGAGGATGATGATGGGGATGATTACTTAGGGGAGGAGGATGCATCTCGTGGGGCAAGTGAAAATGTTGGCGTGGCAAGGTCTGGTACAGGGTTTGTGCGTGACTGGAAGGATGTGGATTTGCCAGAAAGTGCTCCTCCACCCAGCACTCGCAGTGCATCATTGACACCGGGAACATTAGCCCACATGTCAGATTATGCCTTGCAGATCCTAAAAAGGGACCCACGCATTGCCAAAATGATGAACGATGACGACTACTGGTTGGCCAGCATCCTGGATCCACGTTATAAAGGCAAATTACAAAACATCATGCCACAGGAGAGCCTTGACCTAATATTGGCTACTAAACAAGCAACTCTGGTTAACCGGTTGGTTGAGGCATTCCCAGCACACAGCAGCGGTGATGGTTCTCACACGAGCCGTACGGGCCGGGGGCAGCTAGGCAGAGGTGTTCGTGGTGCACACAGCAGAAGTGGCGTTGGAGACAGGGGTTTCATGACAATGTTGTGGACTGATTTTTCACGGACCGCTCACACAACTGTTAATACAGCATCGATGGAAAGTGACAGGAGACAGCAGTTGTCAACTATGGTTAACAACTACTTTTCCTCCCATATCGATGTTATCCTGCACAGGTCATTCCTCTTTGACTATTGGGCCGCTAAACTGGACACCTGGCCTGAATTGGCACAATATGCCTTACAGGAGCTCGCTTGCCCAGCTGCAAGTGTGCTATTGGAAAGAGTCTTCAGTGCAGCTGGATCAATCCTGACAGAAAAAAGGACCCGTCTGTCAACCCAAAATGTGGATGATCTAACCTTCATTAAAATGAACCATGCATGGGTTTCCATGGATTTTGTCCCACCTTCCCTCGATGACACATAGGTTGCCAGAAAAATGGCTTGCTTTGTTCCTCCTCCTATTCCGCGAACTTGACCTATTTTGCCTTTTGCAGCAGCTGAATGACCCACATCTACATATGCCACTTTGTAAACCTCCCTAAGTGGGCGCCCCCCCCATGGCCGGGGTCACCACCTAGCGCACAAAACCGTGCGAGTGCCGTTGCCCTGGACAGGTGGGTAGGCCAACTCTTGGGCGCGGGCACTGGCATAGGGTCCCTCATAGTGCAATCAAGTGTCTCTGACAGTGGTGGTGCACACCCGCCGTCAGACACACCACCATACTATGAGGAGCCCAGTGCCAGTTCCGACGCCCACGAGTGTGCCCCCCTTGCTTGGGCAGGGCCCCAGCATTTGCAATGTTTACCTCTCCCTGCTCCTCCGCTGTGTAGTTTGGGCTGTCAAATCCTTCACTGGGACTGCCACTACAAATTGATTGAACTGAAAGATGATGGTTAAGATGTAGCTATGCCCTGTCCTGCTGGCCGGGCTCTAGCTCCAGATGATCAGTGGCTTCCATTTCTTATGGACGTCGACTCACAATTACATGCAGTGGTGGTTTATCATCAGCTTTCACAGTTTTCCTACTCACAAACGTGTGACATTCCGGCGCACATTTCAAAATAGAATCGCCTACGACCTGTGGCTTCTGTCTTTTGCACTCCAAAGTTACATGACAGATCATGATAGCCAGTGAGCACCATGTTTACATAGCTCCCTGTGATAAAAATTGGATTGAGATGAGTAACAGTGATGGAATCAACGGAAGTGCGATACAGCAAGACTTTATTCACAAAAAAATGTTTTCACTGTCTCAACACACAAATTAATTGAGGGTCAGGATCGCCTATGAGAATTGTGACGGAAGTTTTTCCCGTGAATAATAATTCCTAGATTTCTGCAATCAATAGCCTTTATGTCACTAATTGTATGCATCTCATTTCCTATTGCGGAGAGGCTGGACTGTATTACTGAGACAGAAATATATATGAAGATTTAAAAATAACACCAAAAGTATATAGTTGTGTACGCCTCAAATGCATTTCCTTTATTCCACTTTTTAGATTGCTGTGTAATCCATACTGAGAACATGGAGATATTACATGTTTAAACTATGCTATATATACCTGCTATCCAGTGATAAAGTACCCTTTCTCAACTTTGTACAATCTGGTCAAATCCATACTGGGCCTGAGAACATCTGAGTCTGCCTCCTGATCTATAGACATATATTTTTAATGTGTAAACTAGGCTACATATATACGTGTTATCCGGTGAAACTGTACCCTTTATCAACTTTCTACAATGTTGTTGAATCCATACTGGGCCTGAGAACGCCACCGAGAAGTTAAGCAAGCTACAGCACCTGTGGTTTGGACACGTAATTTTTTCAGGAATGACGGTTAGGCCTAACTCCGGAATTACGGTTGACCTGAACTTATTGGGAAATCATCGTTCGCGGGGAATAATCTGAATCCCAGATCCCCATCACTTACGGAGTTCAGCAGGTTATCTGCACCTGTAAGTAACAAAAGCTGGTCCTTTCAGTGTAGCGTGCATGCAGCCCCGGACATGTACTGGAATGTTAGACCTGTTATTGCTCGATCTCACGTGCCAGAGCCTCGCGTATCCCTCTAGTAAGCTTGACGCGTACTGTGGGGCCATGCCGGAGTCTCGGTCATTAACGGAATAAAGCGGAGAAATCGCTAGCACAACTACAAACAGACATACCACACCACACACAGAATTGACAAAGCTTGCAATCTGTCCATCTTTTCTGTAGCTTGTATGGTAGTGGTTTCCCGGGTGCAGTCCAATTAAGCCACAGGCTCCACTCCTGGTGGTGCCCTTTTGGACATTCCTTTAAGGTTCAGCTTTGCAATCATACTGCCCCCGGAAACCAAAAACTTTGCCTTCAGGGACGCTGTTTGGAGGTTCGTGGGAATAACGCCGCCCGATCAGCAGTCGGCATATGGGTCGCCCCCCAGGGCTGTGGGGTACTCGGTACCGGGCCGGTATCAGTGGGATGTGTCACAGCAGCGGTGACCCGGACGGTGGCCCTGGCCGCCCATGTAAATGGCGTGGTATAATGGTAAAGAGTTTATATAGATAGTTTGACGCCACCTGTGGTGTTCGGCAACATAGATGTTAGGCCGATGCTGCATGCAGATCCTCTGGGACTGATGTTATTGTGCAGCAAAGATGGTGAGGCTCCCCACAGGTGGAGCTGGAGTCCCAGGGAAGTGTAGATGTAGTGATGGGGGAAAGGCACAGGCGGTGTAGGTGCTGGTACCCAGATGTAGCGGTGCTGGAATAGCTGTAGGACACCAGAGCGTGCAGTTCCAAAGCTTTACTCACAGTCTGCAGGTTACACAGATGCCTGCCTCCGTGCTGTGTCCTCCGGGTCAGGACCTCTGCCAACCTCCGGGACCAGAATGGAAAGCTCCCTTCCAACACTCCGCCAACATGTACCTTCCTGAACGTCTCCTTTCTAGCGCTTGTGGGGGAAGCACTCACAGGACCATGGTTCACTGAAACGCCTCCTGTCTAACAGATGTTCCTCAGACTTTACTTGTATGGCAGACAGCTGTAGCCTTTTCCTTCTGCCTCGCACACGTCGATGCTGGGGCCTCCGAGCCTTAGTTGGGTACAGAGTATTTATAGCTGCTACTTCCCCCGGTTTCTGCTGCTGGAACGTCAGTGTCCCTACAAACTCGGAGACCGGAATCCGGACCATGCGCTCCAGCTAGGAGTGAGCCTTAACTCTGCTCATCCTCTAGCTCCCCTTCTCACGCCCACACACTTCCCCTCCCCTTCCCTGCACAGAGTGCCCTAACCTACCTCCTCCCGACCACAGAGAGCAGCTCCTCAGCAGTTAGGTTCAGAGGTCTCCCTGCTGGCCTGGAGTGGGAAATGTGTTGTGTGTTGGTTTCACTGCTAGAGAGATCCTTCGTTGCTCCCAAGCTTGACAACACACTCCCTAGAAGGAAGGCAATGCCACTGTGGCGACCGTGCTCTTGGGGACGCCGCAAGTGCACTGAGGCCCAGCCACTGCTGGATGATGCTGCTGGTACATTGACCCAGACCACTACATTCCCTTCGCACTCTACACAGCCAGAATCTGACCCAGAGGAAACTCAGGTTCCCCTTCCCGCATACTATACCACCTTACACGGTGACAAAGAGGAAGGTGCAGATGACAGTGCAGGTTCCTTGAGCAGGTGGGGGGGCATACTCATGGGCGATGGCACTGGCACAGGGTACCACATAGTACGCAATAGTGTCTCTGCTGGTGGGAGGGCCTAAACAGCAAAGTGCAGTGAGATGGAAGATGGGGACGACAAGGAGTTCAGAGTAGTGCAGGGATTCCCTAGCAAAGAGACTTATGTAATTGTTTTCAATGTTGGGACAGCAATTTTTGGGGAGCACTATACTCTGGTGAATGATATATGGGGCCCACCATACACTGGAGCATTCCAAAGGTGGACATCAGACACTGGAGCAGCATTTACAGGGCCCATTATACACTAGAGCAGTAGAAATGGGGCCCATTATATATGGAGCATTATTTGGGCCCATAAGACAGTGGAGCTTCATCCATTGGGACCAACATATACTGTAACATTATGTGGAGCTCATCATATACGGTTTGAAACATTATATGGGAATAATGATTCCGTATGGAGAAATATATGGGCCTCATTACTCTGTATAGCGCACTAAGCGCTGGCCATAATACTGTATGGAGTTATATACTGTCCGTTTTTGGAGGTATTGGAGAATTTAAAATGGATATCAGTCATGAGATGTAAGAAGTGAAGTATTTTTCATTGTACTATACTACTATTTCTCTGCCGTATCGGAGCATCATCATGAGTTGTGGTATGTGTTAAAGGGGAGCTCTTTGGCCCTGGGCCCACGAAAACCTGGAGCCAGCCCCCCCACAACTTTAGCCAAATAACCCCCATTTTTTAGTGCGTAACTAGTATTATGAAGTTAATTAAGGTTGACAAGCTTCAGTAACAAGAATGTATGCTTTTGGCATTCAAATGGGCACTGTTGGTGTGTTTCCTGTACTCCTCTCACTGCCGACTTTAATTCTCCATTGACTTACATTGGGTTTCGTGTTTTGGGACGACCCTGACTTTTCCCTATAGTCGGCCGATTTTGCTCGACCCGACTTTTGGAAAAGTCGGGTTTCATGAAACGAAACTCGACCCTAAAAAAACAAAAGTCGCTCAACACTATACAACAGTATACAGTGTTGTGGTACTTCGTATATATTTCAATCTCAGTAAGCTAGTCCAGACTCTCCGCTACTGGAAACCACATGGATACAAGTACAGACGGAAAGTCGAGTGTTAGCAGAAATTTGGGAATTACTCATCGCGGGAAAACCTCCTAGTAGATGTTGCAGAGGCGATGCAGACCCTCAATTACTGTGTCTGTGGAGACAGCGAAAATGGTTCATTGTGAAGAAAGGATTGCTTTATCGCAGTAGCGTGGATCACATCCCCGTTACTCGTTTCCATCAAATTGTGATCACAGGGAGAGATGTAGACATGGTCCTCACTGCCTATCATGATGTGTCTGGTCATATTGGAGTGCAAAAGACAGAAGCCACAAGCAGGGGGGCACACTCATGGGCGATGGTACAGGCACAGGAACCCTCATAGTACACTGGTGTGTCTGATGGCGAGTGGGGCCCCCCCACCATCAGAGACACTGTATTGTACTATGAGGGGCCCTGTGCCAGTGCCGTCAGCCATCAGTGGGCCCATCCACCTGTTCAGAGCAACGGCACTTTCCCGGGTGCGCCAGGTGTTGACCCCAGCCCTTGGGGGGCAGCCCAGTTAGGGAGGTTTAAAAAATGGCATATGTTGATGTGTATGCTGGACATTCAGCTGCTGCAAATGGCGGAATTGGGCAAGTCCGAGGAAGAGGAGGACAAAAGTGAGGCAGTTTTCTGGCAACCTATCTGTCATCAGGGGAAGGTGGGACAAAATCCTTTGAAACCCATGCATGGTTCATTTTAATGAAGGTTAGATCATCAACATTTTGGGTCAACAGATGAGTCCTTTTTTCTGTCAGGATTGATCCAGCAGCACTGAAGACTCTTTCAGATAACACACTAGTAGCAGGGCAAGCAAGCTCCTGTAAGGCATAGTGTGCCAATTCAGGCCAGGTGTCCAGTTTAGAGGTCCAATAGTCAAAGGGGAATGACCTGTGAGGGAGAACATTGATATGGGAGGAGAAGTAGTTTGTAACCATTGTTGACAACTGCTGTCTCCTGTCACTTGTAATCGATGAAGTTTTAACAGTCGTGTGAGTGGTACTTGAGAAATCATTCCACAACATGGTCATTAAACCCCTGTCTCCAACGCCACTTTGGCTATATGCACCACGAACACCTCTTCCATTGTGCCCACTACGGCTTGTGGGAGAACCAGCACCACTGCTGTGTGCTGGGAAAGCCTCAAACAAACGGTTTACTAGAGTTGCTTGTTTGTTAGAAAATATTATCTCTAGGTTGTCCTGTAGCATGATGTTGTATAATTTGCCTTTGTAGCATGAATCGAGGATGCTGGCCAGCCAGTAGTCGTCATCCTTCATCATTTTGGCAATGCGGGGGTTCCTTTTTAGGATCCGCAAGGCATAATCGCACATGTGGGCCAATGTTCCAGGTGTCAATAATGCACTGCCACTGCTGGGTGGAGGAGCACTTTCTGGCAAATCCACATCCCTACAGTCACGCACAAACACTGTACCTGACCTTGGAACGCCAACATTTTCTCTTGCCCCCTGAGAAGCATCCTCCTGCCCAAAATAATCATCCCCCTCATCCTCCTCTTCCTCTCCTTCCTCACCTCATCCAGGACAGTTCCCTGACCAGACAATGGCTGACTGTCAGCAAGGCTTCCCTCCTCCTCCTCCTCCTCCTCCTGTTCCTCCTCCGCTGCAGACACCAGATCCTTAATGTGCATCAAACTTTGCATGAGCAGATGCATAAGTGGGATGCTCATGCTTATGATGGCGTCGTCTGGGCTTACCAGCCATTTGCATTCCTCAAAGCACTGAAGGACTTTACAGAGGTCTTTCAGCTTTGACCACTGCACACCCGACAATTCCATGTCTTCCCTCAAACTGCCTGCCCGTGTATCTTCCCACAAATGCCTTACAGCCTGCCTCTGTTTGCACAGCCTCTCAACCATGTGCAGGGTGGAGTTCCACCTTGTTGCAACATCTATGATTAGGCGGTACTTGGGGAGGTGGAGCAATCGCTGCAGCTTCTGCATACGAGTGGAGTGGACGTTTGAGCAACGGATGTGCGAGCACAGTCTTTGCACCTTATGGAGCAGGGATGTTAACTCTGGATAATTATTAAGGAAGCACTGCACCACCATCTTCAAAGTGTGAGCCAGGCAAGGTATGTGTGTGAGTTTTGCACGGGCTATGGCTGCCACAAAATTATAGCCATTATCACTGACTACCTTGCCTGGCTCAAGATGTAGAGTGCCCAGCCATGACTCAGTTTGTCGCTGCAAGTAGTCGGCCATCATCTTTAACACAGCCTGCTGACGCTTACCACTAGCTGTTCATTAGTGGGACACCTCGTGTGCAACACTGCCAGCTGCGGATGGAGTGTTTGTGCGACTGCGTTCTGTGGACGAGCTTTCACTTATGGAGGAGGAGGAGGGTCAAAAGCCTACAGCCAACTGTTTCCTATACCATGGGCTAGGCAGCACTGTTTCACCGTTGCTGTCCCCTGTGGAACCTGCATCCACCACATTAACCCAGTGCCCAGTGATGGACATGTAATGGCCCTGGCCATGCCTACTGGACCATGCAACTGTTGTGAGGTGCACCTTTCCACTCACTGATTGCTTGAGTGCATGGACAATGCGGTCTTTCACATGCAAGTGGAGGGCTGGGATGGCTTTTCGAGAAAAGAAGTGCCGACTGGGTAGGTCATAGCGTGGAACTGCATAGGCCATGAGGTCGCGGAAAGCTTCACTTTCAACAAAATGGTAGGGCATCATCTCTAATGAGATTAGTTTGGCAATGTGGGTGTTCAAACACAGTGTACATGGATGAGAGGATGAGTACTTTCTTGACCTACTCAGAGTGTCTGGTAGGGTGAGCTGGACTGTAGAGCTGCATATGGGGTAAGTAGTGGTGGACCGGACGAAGTGAGTGGGGGTTGGTGATCGTATTGGTGGTGATGGCCTAGATTCAGTGTAGTGTTGCAAAACCATTGTGATTCCCTGAGTGCTTTGGCCTTGCAACGACACCTCATCATTTAGTGCTGGTGGTGTGCTTAATGGTGGCGGCGGTCTTACAGTGGAGGAAGCGTTGGATCGTGGCTGACTACCTTCAGTCGGAGCAGGTGCACATGTGCTACCTGAGGTTTTGGAGTCCGTCCATGCTTGCAAGTGCATGTTGATTAAATGTCTAAGCATGCAACTGGTATTCAAATTTCTGAGTTGTTTACCTCGGCTAAAGGTCCTTCAGCACTTCTTACAGGTAAACTTTGCCTCATCAGTAGGATTTTGGACAAAGAAGTGCCACTCTGCACTCTTCCTGCTATGGTATACATTTTCTGACCTGGCACGCTGTGCTAAGTTGACCGTCTGGCCAAGCTGTCCTGCAACTCTTTTAGTTTTTGATCCACGTTTTTGGACAGTTATGGGCCTGCCAGATAACCGCTGCTGTGATGTCAATGCCTGCTGCGGATCCTTCTCCTTATCTGAACTATTGGCAGCGCCACCCTCCTCACCCAATGGATGCCAATCAGGGTAGAGAACTGGGTCATCCATCACCTCCTCTTCAAAGTCATCTGCACCTTCCTCTTTACCTTCCTCTGTGTCACCGTATAAGGTGGTATAGTATGCGGGAAGGGGCACCTGAGTTTCATCAGGGTCAGATTCTGGCTCAGTACACTGCGAGGGCAATGTAGTGCTCTGGGTCAATGTACCAGCAGAATCATCAAGCAGTGGCTGTGCATCAGTGCACTCCATGTCTGATTCATCTTGGACAGGGGAATTCAGGATTTGACTGGATAACCCAGGCATGGTATGTGAAGAGAGCTCCATAGAGTAATATGAAGTGTGGGCTGCCGCATCCTTAACTTTTGGTGGGGGTGAAGGACACAAGGAAAGGTGTTTTTCCTGACCAGAACCCTGCACTGACGACTCAGTGCTTGCAGGTTTCGAACATTCAGAAGAGGAGGCAATAGAGCTGGTGGCTATTTCGACAATGTATGCCAAAACCTGTTCCTGATGCTCAGGCTTTAAAAGCGGTTTTCCTACTCCAAGAAAAGGGAACCTTGCAGGCCTTCTTGGGCCAGACAATGACGCAGGCTCAACACCTCCTGCCTTAGGTGCTATTGTGCTTTTGCCAGAACCAGCCGATGCACCACCACCATCATTACCAGCTGCGCCCCCCTGCCCACGTCCACGGCCTCTTCCACCATACTTCCTCATGTTTGGGAAAATGTACCAAAAATACCAGCAGAGAGATGGTACTGTATGAGGAGCGTCCAGCTGTGTAAGGTGTATTAAAAAAAATTGAATCTACGTATATATTTTGTTAGTCAATGACGCTCTCCCAGTTTGTATTTGACCGTAATCCAACAAGAAGATATACGGAACTGTATCAGAAGTGTACAGCTGTATACGTTTTTTGCGTAACTAACAATCTCCATATATGTATTTACGGAGTGTTACACACACGCTGACTCTGTATAGATGTGACTGTAATGCAAACGGCAGATCTACAATACTGTTTGAGAATTGGATAGCTCTATACGGTGTCTGTATGGAAAATTGTCAATCTCCGTCTATTTTTATATGGAGTGACACATGCTGTCTCTGTATAGTTTTGACCGTCATCAAACAGCAGATATATTAAACTGTTTGAAAAGTGGACAGTTCTATAAGGTGTAGGTCTGGAAAAATGGAAAATCTCCTCAGTTTGTTTTTCCAGAGTCACACACAGATAGCTTGTGTTTGTTCTTGATACCAGCCGGTGCATGGTAGTGTGTGAGGAGCGTACACCACTATACGGTGTCTGTAAGTAAAATTGTCAATCTCTGTCTATTTTTGTACGGAGTGACACACGCTGTCTCTGTATAGTTTTGACCGTGATAAAACAGCAGATATATGAAACTGATTGAAAAGCTAACAGTTCTATAAGGTGTAGGTCTGGAAAAATGGAAAATCTCCTTGGTTTGTTTTTCCAGAGTCACACACAGATAGCTTGTATTTGTTCGTGATACCAGCTGGTGCATGGTAGTGTGTGAGGAGCGTACACCACTATACGGTGTCTGTATGGAAAATTGTCAATCTCCATCTATTTTTATACGGAGTGACACACGCTGTCTCTGTACAGTTTTGTCCGTGATCAAACAGCAGGTATACGAAACTGAAAAGCGGACAGTTCTATAAGGTGTAGGTCTGGAAAAATGGAAAATCTCCTCGGTTTGCTTTTCCAGAGTCACAAACAGATAGCTTGTATTTGTCCATGATACCAGCCGGTACACAGTAGTGTGTGAGGAGCGTACACCGCTATTGTCATGGTTAGGACATGGTTAATGTCCTGGTCTCACAGGGTTAACTTTTGCCGGCCTCTCTTTGGATCTGGGAGGGATATTTATTCTCCCTCCAGACTAGGAATCCCTGTCAGCTCTACTGTTATTCTGGCTGTATGTCTGACCCCCCTGGTGTGCGCAAAGAGAGCCTTCGCAAGGGGCATATTCGGCCCTCGGTCTCACCTGTGGCAGCGGGGTTTTTTTTTTTAAAGAAAAAAGATGGTGGGTTGCAACCGTGCCTCGACTTTCAGGAACTGAACAAAATTACTGTTAAGAACACGTACCCTCTCCCGTTGATTCCTGATCTATTCAACCAACTCACGGGGGCCAAATGGTTTTCTAAGCTCGATCTACGAGGGGCTTATAACCTCATAACGATCCGGGAGGGGGACGAATGGAAAACAGCGTTCCTGACACCTGAGGGGCTGTTTGAAAACCTGGTTATGCCCTTCGGCCTCACTAACGCTCCTCCTGTTTTTCAGAACTTCATTAATGTTGTTTTTTCTGACTTGATTGTGCGTTATGTAGCCATCTACTTGGATGACATCTTAATATACTCTGAGGACAGTCAGTCACACTTACACCATTTACATACTGTCCTTATGAGACTCCGGGAGAACCATTTGTATGCTAAGCTCAAGAAGTGCTCATTTTTTTATGCAAGAACTGTCTTTTCTGGGTGTAATTGTATCTGGGGAGGGATTCAGCATGGATCCAGGGAAGGTTCAGGCCATTACCAATTGGGTGCAGCCTCATGACCTGAAGGGGTTGCAGAGATTTCTGGGCTTCGCTAATTATTATAGGAAGTTCATTAAAGGGTTCTCGCAGGTGGTGAAACCCTTGATGGACCTCACGCTTAAAGGGGCAGATCTAAAAAGTTGGTCCGTTGCCACAAAAAATTCATTCCTTACATTAAAGAAGTGTTTTACCACAGCCCCTGTGTTGGTACAACCCTGTTCATCAAGACCTTTTATCATTGAGGTTGACGCTTCGGAGATGGGGGTGGGGGCAGTATTGTCACAGGGCCCCTCTACCCTGACTAACCACAAACCCTGTGCCTTTTTCTCTAAGAAGTTCTCTTCGGCCGAGAGAAACTATGATGTCGGTAACAGGGAATTGTTAGCGGTTAAATTGGCCTTCGAAGAATGGAGGCATTTTTTGGAGGGGGCCGCTCATCCCATTACAGTCATCCCTGATCATAAAAATCTGGCCTATATCGAGTCTGCTAGGAGATTGACCCCCAGACAGGCTCGGTGGGCACTTTTTTTTTCTCGATTTCATTTTACCATCACGTTCCGACCAGGGTCTAAAAATGTAAAGGCGGATGCCTTATCCCGAAGTTTTGATTCTGTGTCCCCTCCAGAACCTCCTTCCTCCTTTCTTCAACCGGGAGTGGTTGTAGCTGAAATCTCCACTGAGTTGCAGAGAGAGATTCTGGAAGCACAAGCACAAGCTCCCAGGAATAAACCTCCAGGTAAATTGTTTGTACCTGAACAATTCCGTCTCACACTCCTTCAAGAATTTCATGATTCTGTGTTAAGTGCACACCCTTGTATTGCAGCTATCCGGGGGGTAGTAGCTAGAGGTTTTTAGTGGCCCTCTATGGGTACTGATATAAAAAGGTTTGTAAATGCTTGTGGGGTCTGCGCGCGCTCTAAAAGCTCTCTGGTCTGGCCGGCTGGGGAATTGGTGCCTTTGCCAATTCTGGAAAAACCATGGACACACCTGTCCATGGACTTTATCACTAATCTTCCATCTTCCAAGGTCAACTCAGTGGTATGGGTAGTGGTTGATAGATTTTCTAAGCAAGCCCACTTTGTGCCATTACCTGCGTTACCATCTGCTGAAACCTTGGCCCACTTGTTTATACAGCACATTGTTCGATTGCATGGAGTGCCCGTGAATGTGGTGTCGGACAGGGTTGTGCAATTTGTGGCCAGGTTTTGGAGAGTGTTTTGTATGAAGTTGGGGGTCACGTTGTCATTCTCCTCTGCCTATCACCCAGAATCCAATGGACAGACTGAACGCACCAACCAGTCGTTGGAGCAGATTCTGAGATGCATGGCCTCCTCCAGACAGGAAGACTGGTGTGAGGTATTGCCCATGGCAGAATTTGCATTCAACTGTCGAATTAATCAGTCTACTGGAAAGTCTCCCTTTCAGGTCAATTATGGGTTTGTTCCTCAGTTTGGGGAATTTTCCCGTATGGATTCGAATTGCCCTGGTGCCGAGGGGATGATACAACAGTTAAAAACCCTCTGGAGGGAGGTGCAGGGGAACATCTCCAAAGCCCAGAAGAAGTAAAAACATTTTGCGGACAGGAGGAGGGGGTTGGGTCCTGTGTTAACAGTGGGGGAAAAAGTCTGGTTGTCCACCCGTAACATCAAACTTAAAATACCCTATAGGAAGTTGGGCCCAAAATTTATTGGCCCATACAAGATTGTAGAGGTGATCAAACCAGTGGCATACAGATTACAGTTGCCCACCTCCTTCAAAATATCTAACGTCTTCCACAAGTCAGGTCCCTATTAAAACCTGTGGGGACAGTTAGGATAGATCCCTCATCTGTGTCTCCACCAGTGTTGGTAGAGGGTCAACTGGAGTATAAGGTAGGGCGCATCATTGACTCACGGTGGTGCGCCGGAGACTTCAGCACCTTATTCATTGGAAGGGATATTCCGTGGAGGATCAGTCATGGGTTCCGGCCAGTTCAATGCACGCTGATTGACTGGTGCAGGCTTTTCATGCCAGATACCCTGAGAAACCTGGGGGTCCAGTGCCCCCCCCATTAAGAGTGGAGTACTGTCATGGTTAGGACATGGTTAATGTCCTGTTCTCACAGGGTTAACTTTTGCCGGCCTCTCTTTGGATCTGGGAGGGGTATTTATACTCCTTTATACTCCCTCCAGACTAGGATTCCCTGTCAGCTATACTGTTATTCTGGCTGTGTGTCTGACCTCCCTGGTGTGCGTGTATACTGCATTGCTTGTTTGATTCCCGTGAATGACCCAGTCTGTACCCTCACTCTGTAAGCCGTCTCACGTTTTGGTACTATTGTCTTCTCTGGTTCTGACCTCCTGGCTTGGCTATTGTTACTCCGTTACAGTTTGTCCCTATTGTACCGTCCATTGCCTGTTCTGGTTTTCTGATCTATTGCTATGTCCTATTTGCTCTGTCTAACCCTTCGGTAGTGTCCTGCTATCTCGTGCTTTGACCCAGCTTGATCTGGTTTACGTCCCTGTCTATGCCCCTTGGTAACGTGTCCCGTAGCTACCTTTCTAGGAGTTTCACTGCAGCTCCTAGCTCTGTGGAGCTTAGGTCACGCAGATATATGATACTGTTTGAAAAGTAGTCAGTTCTATAAGGTGTAGGTCTGGAAAAATCGAAAATCTCCTCGGTTTGTTTTTCCAGAGTCACACACAGATAGCTTGTTTTGGTCCGTGATACCAGCTGGTACACGGTAGTGTGTGAGGAGCGTACACTGCTATATGGTGTCTTTATGGAAAATTGTCAATCTCCGTCTATTTTTATACGGAGTGACACATGCTGTCTCTGTATAGATTTGACCGTCATCAAACAGCAGATATACAAAACTGTTTGAAAAGCGGACAACTCTATAAGATGTAGGTCTGTAAAAATGGAAAATCTCCTGTTTGTTTTTCCAGAGCCACACACAGATAGCTTGTATTTGTCCGTGATACCAGCCGGTACATGGTAGTGTGTGAGGAGCGTACACCGCTATACGGTGTGTGAAAAAATGAACGCTCGGTATCTCACCAGAACAAAATAATAATAGTTGGAGTGCTTTGAGAAAAGCAGTTTGAACAGTAGTGTGCACACAGCAATGCAGCTATCAAGTAGCCTTAAAAGGCAGCCTAATCACCACCAGCGCTGCTACACACAACAAAAATCTCCCCTTTCACTGCACACTAACTGTACAGCGAAAAGCGCTATCAGCAGAAGCAATTTTTTTTTTCTCCTTCCCTGCTTAACGCTCTCCCTTATTCAGAATCATCAGCAGCACCTCTCCCCATTCTAAGATCGGCAGAAGTAAGATGGTGTTCGGGGGTCACGGCCTTCTATAGCCACTGTGACGCCACACAAAGCCAGCCAATCACTTCAATGCCCTTTTCTAAGATGGTTGGTGGCCGCTGCCCATGTCATCGAATTGCCCACAGTGTGTGTCCTCCATCATTGGCTGTGAAAATGCGCTGGAAGCATTATTTGAAATGCGACTTTGGCGCTCAGCTCGGCGACCTCATAGCCGACCTCACGCTATGGTCGGGTGTCGATCAGCGAAACTCGACTTTAGCTAAAGTCTGCGATTTTTGAATTTTACCTACCCGTTTCGCTTAACTCTAATATTAATGCATTTACACTTCATTGCATGCATGTAACAACCCTGCCGGCATCACCGCATGACCTCCCATCGCCCACCTACCTTACTCACTACTCCGGGCCATGCTGTGAGTTCAATCTGCTGCCGGCTCCATGCTGTATGCCTCTTGCCTCCTGCCTGCTTTCTGCATACTTCCTGGCTGTGTGCATATGGGGGGGCGGCGCTGGCACTCTCTGGATCTTATAGAATCAGTGTGCACCTGCCTATTTGGTCTCAGCCAATTACCAAGAGGCTTCTAGTATTTAGTATTTAGGGCAGCTCCACCCGGTGGAAGCTGCCTGAGCAACGCCTTTACTCAGTCTCTTGCTGCCGAGTTGCCAGGTCCTGTCCTGTCTCTGAATGCTCTGGGGGCATTAATACCCAGATCTGTTTCCATGTGCTTTGTATCTTGCTTTCCACCCACATGGAGGCAGAATATCCTGGTCTCTGTACCCCTGTCTCTGTGCCTTGTGCATTTCTCGTTCTACCCACCAGGAGGCAGAATATCTGTGTCTGTATCCTTGTTCCTGTGCACTGACTCGTACCTTGCTTTGTCTGGACTCCGTCCTATACCTGTGTTCGTCTTATCCCTGTCTCCATGCCTTCATCTCTACGTAGCCTAGTCTGAACACTATCCTATACCTGTGTCTGTTTTTTCCAGTCCATGGTCTTTCCTTCCCTGCTCTGTGTATTCTGGTCTTTAATCCCTCTGTCTTGCTGCTACTGCAGTTCTGCTCGGTTCTTGCTGCTGCAAAACCTCTTGCTGCAGCTTCTCTCCACATACCTTGCAGTTCCGCCTTGTTTCAATCTTGCTGCTGCAGAATGCCTTGCTGCAGCTCCTATCTGCAGTTCCGATCTGCTCTCCTTCCCTGTGGCACCTGCTGCTGCAGAACCTCTTGCTGCAAACTGCAGTTTCTCTCTGAATACCTTGCGGTTCCGCCTTGCTTCGTTCTTGCTGCTGCAGAGCCTCTTGCTGCAGTTCCTCTCCGCATATCTGCACTTCTGCTTTGCTCTCTTTCTCTGTGGCACCAGCTGCTGCAGAACCTCTTGCTGCAAACTGCAGTTTCTCTCCGCAGCCTTGCAGTTCTACCCTGCTTCGCTCCTTGCGGTTCTACCCTGCTCATCTCCTTGCAGTTCTTCTCTGCTCCCCAACCCTGCAGTTCTTCTCTGTTTCCATTCTGTATCCTGTGGATCCTTGTCCTACCAATCTGCACTGGTTCCTGAACCAGTTTCTGCATCTTCTGTGTGAACAGCTCTCTACCTGTTCCCTCACACCATTTATATCTGTCTATGTTCCATCCTTCCCTAACCAGTTCCTGCACCTCCAGTGTGAACAGCCTCTACCTGTTCACATATCCTACTCGTCCCAGTCCGTGTCTCTGTCCTGTCACTACCGAGTCAGTTCCTGCCTGCCTCAGCTGTGCCCACCTGCCTGCCAGTGCCTCAGCCGTGCCCGCCTGTCCTGCCAGAGTGCCAGCTGTGCCCGCTTGTCCTGCCAAAGTGCCAGCCGTGCCCGTCAGAGTACGAGTCGTGCCTGTCAGCACCTGCCCGCACTTGCTATCAGTGTCCAGTCCCTCAGAGGGATCAGCAGCCACAGCCAGACACCACCCTGGAGTGGCAGCCTACATCTTTCCCAGCATTTTTTGCTACAGCCGCAGGTGGAGTGGATCTCTGTCCATGGTATACAACCTGTTAAATTCCTCTGTTTAAACTCCAAACAGTGGCATTTAACACGTGCCCATCAGCCAGCCCGTGATTTAATTGTGGTGCACTAATAGGTTATCATGACAACTAAGGCTTTGCTGAAGACCTCTGTGCTTGACATTATGATACTCCTGTGAAAGCCAACCCGTGGCTGCCGTTCATAAGAGATTGTGATTTTCACCATATATAGCAGGACTGATGCACTGCCATGTATAGAACAGACGATCAGATGATTCTTGCTTCAAGATGCGTAAGGGGACTATTAAATGTAGTAAAAAGTTAAAAAAAGTTTTAAAAATTAAGAAAAAACCCACAAAAATTCAAATCAACCTACTTTTACCTCACTAAAAATAAAACAATTAGAAAAATGCACCTATTTTGTGTCCCTGCATTCGTAAAAGTTCAGTCTATCTAAACATAAAATAAATTAACCTGACTGGTAAACAGTGTAACATAAAAAAATAAAAACACCAGAATTACGGGGGGGGGGGGGGGAGGTTTGGCCACCGTAACATTGCAACAAATTACAATAAGAGATGACAAGACATCTTATATACTCGCAAATGGTATCAATAAGATGTCAGCTTAGCAAAAAATAGGACTTCATATAGTCCCATATCCCAAAAATGAAGGGTGACTCTCAGGTTGAGGAGTGGTAGAACAGAGAGGATGACGATATGATTGTAGATCCCATTTGGTGTGAACCCAGAGGCATGCAGCTGAGTAGCTCAGCAGAGGAGGTGGAGAGGGAGGAAGTTACATTGAAGCTTGCTGCTCAGACATTTAGTGATTCAACCACGACAAGCACTACATTGTCAGCCACAACTCTGGCTGTGGCCAGCAGCAGTCGCCAGTCTGCAGGACAGCAAGGGTTAACTATCCTGAGCTTTTTGAGACCGCTAAGGATGAGCTAACTCACGCTATCTGCAAAACAACTCAGTAGAGGGAAAAAATTGCAATAATTTGACTACTACATGCATGACCCGGCATATGCGCGATCAACATGCATTCGTCTGGAGATCTCACTGGGCTAAAATGCAGACTAGCGGGCCTCGCCAACCATCAGCCATCCCATCAACCTCATCTGCTGCTACTTCCTCCTCCATCACAGTGGCAAGTGTTCTCACACAGGTCTTCAGCCACGGAACCACCAATTGTTTACCTCTTACAGTAAGGGTGAATGAGAGCCCATCAGCTGTTATGGAAGTGGAGATGCCTGTGTTTTTTGTTTCAGTGAGCACAACACTTCTTTCTCACCATAACATCTCCACCTGCACCTCACTCACAGCTAAGCAGTTTGTCATGTTCACCCTACTCCACCGTCTCTCAGCACAGCAGCCAATTCCCAGTTCCACAGTTGTTGTTACGTAAAAGAATGATTTCTCCTACACATGCCAAAGCTAAGAGATTGAACTCCACCATCTACAATCTGTTGGCAGCAGAAATGCTGCTGCTCCGCCTGGTGGATGCAGATGGTTTCCCAAAGCTGATGGCCATTGCAGTCTCTCAGTACCAGTTGCCAGGTCACCATTACTTCTCTAAGAAAGCTGTGTCTGTGCTACACCAGCATGTCGCAGACAACATCACCTGTTCCTTTACTAAATCTATGTCTGTCAGGGTGCATTTCACCACAGACGCTTACACAATTAAGCATAGCCAAGGGCATTACATCTTGCTAACTGGGTACTGGATGACTCTGGTGGCTGCGGGGGCAGGTGGGGAAGGGGCTGCTCCACAAGTCTTGAAATCCCCAAGGCTTGCAGAACAAATCTCTGTATTTCACACTTCCTCCACTGCTTCTGCCTCCTCCTCTACCTCCTCTAGGGCCTCCACCTGTGCCCTCAATCTCTGCCCTAATCAGACACAGGTTCCAACAGTGCAGAGTGAATCCCCACCACCTCCATACTGCACAGCCAGGGCTCACCGCAAATGATACGATACGATACACTTTGTTGATCCCAAGGGAAATTATGGTATCACAGCAGCGTTACAACAGCATTACAAACAAAACATTATGAACAGCACTAATACATTACATTGCAAACAGCTTTACATAGAGTAATAACTAGACACAGTGTCACGTGGACCCGTCCTGTGTGACACGACCTGCAGGCCGGTAACTAAAACAACAAGACACAGCACGTGTAACTGTCCTGTGTGACACGACCACTGGCTGGTAACTAAAACAACAAGACAAGGAGAAGGGAAACAGTTACAATGGTGGGCCCTGCGATAGGGAACGGGGATGTGGAGACCTCCTGCACTCCCCTGAGTCAGTGTCCCTCACACTCCTAACGTTCCCTAGGCCGGTTCCGCACCGGGCGCCTTTCAGGATACCTGTCACCCTAGCACATCCTACGCCTATCCCTTGCTAGGGAGCTGGGTGGTGCAGGCACTGGCCCCACCGCTGTACTAATACACACCAGGGAAAATACAAACAGGGAAACACCACTTAGCTTTGCTCTGTTGCTATTGCTCCCAGCGACAGAGTCCACCAACAGAATGCAGCATTCCCCTGAAGCTCGACTCCTGAATTCAGCTTCCACCAGAAGCTATACACCAGAGCTCCCCTGAGCTGCCAGGAGCTCTTCTCTGTAGTTCCTTTCTCCATCAGACTTGGGAAAGAGCAATATCACAAACACCTGCTCATAGACCATGTGACCCTATATAGGAAAAGGGGATGGTCAAATGATAAGGGGCAAAAAGCTGCTATAACCCCACTGACCACGGGGGCAAAAGGCAAAGCAATGAAAACATCAAGTGCAATGACCCTAATGGCCACCAGGGGCAAACCTATCATTAAGCACACAGCTTAAGGAGAAAAAAAAAGGTTACTAGTGCTTTTTATCTGTCATGATCCAGCATGGATCATGACACACAGATCCTGCACATGACTAACCACAATATGAAACAAACAAAAGTACACAAGTCTCTGATCATTTACATTAGTGCTCTGGCCCTAGGTCATAGCCATCTTTCACCCTTAGTGAATTGTTATACATCCCTAGGTCATAGCCATCTTTCATAGAATCATAGAATCGCAGAGTTGGAAGGGACCTCCTGGGCCATCTGGTCCAACCCCCTGCTCAAAGCAGGATTCGCTAAATCATCCCAGTCAGATATCTGTCCAGCCTCTGTTTGAAGACTTCCATTGAAGGAGAACTCACCACTTCTCGTGGCAGCCTGTTCCACTCATTGATCACTCTAACTGTCAAAAAGTTTTTTCTAATATCTAATCTGTGTCTCCTCCCATTCAGTTTCATCCCAATAGCTTCTAGTCTTTCCTTGTGCAAATGAGAATAAAGATGATCCTTCTACAATGTGACAGCCCTTTAGATATTTGTAGACAGCTATTAAGTCTCCTCTCAGTCTTCTCTTTTGCAAACTAAACATTCCCAAATCCTGCAACCTTTCCTCATAAGACAGGGTTTGCAGACCGGTCACCATTCTGGTCGCTCTTTTCTGAACTGCTCCAGTTTGTTGATGTCTTTTTTAAAATATGGTGCCCAAAATTGGACACAATATTCCAGATGAGGTCTGACCAAAGAGGAGTAGAGGGCAATAATGACTTCACGTGATCTAGACTGTATGCTTCTGTTAATACATCCTAGAATTGCATTTGCCTTTTTTGCTGCTGCATCACACTGTTGACTCATATTCAGTCTGTGATCTATTAGTATACCCAAGTCTTTTTCACATGTGCTGTTGCTTAGCCCTATTCCTCCCATTCTGAATATGCTTTTTTCATTTTCATTGCCCAGATGTATTACTCTGCATTTTTCCCTGTTAAAAACCATTCTGTTAGTTGCTGCCCACTGTTCCAGTTTATTTATATCTTTTTGAATCCTCTCTCTCTCTTCTCTAGCATTAGCTATCCCTCCTAGCTTTGTGTCATCAGCAAATTTAATCAGTTTACCCTCAATTCCTTCATCTAAATCATTGATAAAGATGTTGAACAATACAGGGCCCAGGACAGAGCCCTGTGGTACCCCACTTGAGACATTCTTCCAACTGGATGTGCAGCCATTTACGACCACTCTTTGGGTCCGATCACTAAGCCAGTTATGAATCCACCTAACAGTTGCCTTGTCCATTCCATACTTAGTCATTTTTTCAATAAAGATTGTATGAGATACTTTGTCAAATGCTTTGCTGAAGTCAAGATATACTATATCTACAGCATTTCCTTGATCCACCCAATCAGATGGTGCTTGCTACCACTGACTGGTAGAACATTTCCAGCATTTTACTGCACACATTGAACGACCTGAGCTTCCGCAGAAAGTACAGTCTGCTCATTCCCTTCTTGTGAATCTTCTTTGTATGACACCTCCAATCAAGTTTGCTGTCAAGGTGAACCCTCAAATATTTGTAGGTCTCAACCATCTCCACCTCCTGGCCAGCAATAGTGATTGGTAAGTAGTCATCGTTTTTCCTTCTATAACTCACCACCATCTCCTTGGTTTTCTTTACATTTAGTTCTAGACAGTTAGTCTGGCACCAATCCACCAAGTTAGAAATCACCCTTCTATATTCCTCCTCACCCCGGTCCCCCACAATGCCCCCTATAATCATTGAGTCATCTGAGAATTTTTGGAGGTGACAGAAATCAGATTTATACTGAAAGTCAGCTGTATACAATGTGAAGAGGAAGGGCAATAGCACTGTACCCTGAGGGGCTCCCACACTGCTCCTTACACTGCCAGATACCACCTCCCCCATCCTTACAAACTGTGCCTGTCCGTCAGGTAGTCGCTTATCCAGTTCACCATGCCATCATCCACTGCCATATCAGTCAACTTATTTCGTAATAAGAGTGGCTGTAAGGTGTTGAAAGCACTAGAGAAGTCAAAGAACATGGCGCGCACTGCAGTTCCATCATTGTCCAAGAATGAATGTATTGTATGTAGCAGAGAAACTACAGCATCATCCACCCCCAATCTCTGCTGGTACGCAAACTGCAGGGGGTCAGTGTAGGCCCTCACCCTCGGGTGCAAGTAGGTAAGTACTATTCTCTCCAACGACTTCATAGCATGCGATGTTAAGGCCACTGGACGATAGTCTTGTAGGGAAGTTGGAAAGGTGGTCTTGGGAATCGGCACCAGGCAGGTGGTCTTCCACAGCTCTGGTATTCTCTGAGATTGTAGGCTCCTGTTAAACAGGAGCTGAAAGACATTACACAGTTGGTTTGCACACACTTTTAGGACACCTGGACTGAGGCCATCAGGCCCAGCTGCTTTGCCAATGACTAGTTTACAAAACTGTTTCCTCACATCACTTGGGGAGACAGTGAAAGCCGACAGTTTATCACCCAAAGTCAATGCTGCCGATCGTTCCTCAGCTCTATCCCTCATTCCTGATGATGCAGCACATGTGTTGGTAAATCTGTTTAAGAACTCGTTCATTTCATTAGCCCTGGCCAAATCCACTTCCCCATGGTCAGGCCTAGCCTTAAACCCAGTTAATTGCTTTATGCTCGACCACACCTCCTTGGAATTGTTGTGTGACAGTTTATTTTATAATTTAATTCGGAACGCCTCATGGGCATTCTTAATTTTCCCCTTTAAGTCCCTTTGTATCAATTTCAGTTTCTTAGTATCCATCATTTTAAATGCCAGTTTTTTCTCATTTAGTAAGTATTTCAATTCTTTTGTAATCCAAACAGGCAGTGTTAAAATTGATATGCCTTGGAGATCGCAGTCATACAGTTGAAGAGTTGTGGACAGCTATCCCTGGAAAAATCTATGTCTGCCAGGGTGCATTTCACCACTGACACCTGGAGGAGCAAACATGGCCATGGGTGTTGAGTCTTGCTGACTGAGCATTGGGTGACTCTGGTTGCTGTGAAAGCAGGCAGGGAAGGGGCTGCTCAACATGTTTTGGAATCCTCAAGGTTTGCAGGACAAACCTCTGTATGTGTTATAGATTTCCAACCCAGTGAGCATCAAATCAACAATGCAAAAACATTACCATCAGCAGTTTAAGAGGTAGACGCAATTTCTGTGAGTCATTTCACACACTTTTTATACCAGCCCATGCTCCAGCAGAACAGACCACAAGTTTGTGAATGACAGGAGAGTATCAGTGGTTAGCGCTAGCAGGGGACAATGTTGAGAGTCATATTCAACTGTTAACAGCGAGAGCAGGAGGCGGCTGATGAGAGAATTCAGCAGCCGTTGCCTTTGCTATAAACAAATATATATTAAAAAAAGGACGTGGGGTTCCCATGTATTATTAATAACTGACCACTGGCAACACTGACAGCTGTAGGATGCAACCCTCAGCTATCAGCTTTCTTTAGCAAGGCTGGTTAACAAGAATATAAAGGTTCCCTACGCCATATTTTTTAATCATTTAAATAAATTATAAACGGTGTTAAGTTCCCCCCGTTTTTGACAACCAGTCAAGCTAAAGCAGAGAGCTGAGGGCTGGTATTCTCAGGTTGAGGCCTGCAGCTGTCTGCTTTAGCTTGGCTGGTTGTCAAAAATGGGGGAAACACCACACCATTCAACTCACTGCCGCTATTGTGAGCACTATTGGAATCGTTGTAACAGCGCGATGTCAGTTAGTTGAACTGAGTTCATTGGCTGTGAACTTCCAGGACATTTCTGATGGCATTGTGAGCATAAGAACTTTCTCACACTTGCGGTGATGTCAGTCAGGTCATAGGAGTCCACCAAGAGAAACTAAGTTGCGGTAGCATATGCTGCTCAGTGTCTCTGCTGGATGATACATTGTATAGTTGCATCAATCCAGGCTGTCTGTCATGGGTTTACCATGACAGAGAAGAGCCAGAAGACTACAGGGTCTGACTTCTCCTATTCCTGTACTGTTTAGAAGCATTTCACATTATAGCCACTCCCATCTCTGATATAATCTGAGCCATGGCAAGCACTCATTGCCAGAGACAGCTAATGCTAATTTTTATACAATATCACTATGGGGTTAGTAATGGGAGTGTCTTATAGAGACCTCTCCATTACTAAGCTATGGGCTTGATGTCACAGACAATACAAAGGTGACATCAACCCCACAAATATGAACCCCACTTGCCACCAAGACAGGGCAAATGGGAAGAGCTGGGCAGGAGTGCGTGAATTGGCACATCTATTAGATGCACAATTCCTGGGAGGCTGCAGGCTGCTATTTTTAGACTGGGGGCCCAATATCCACAGTCCCTTACCTGCCTGAGAATACCAGCCCCCAGCTGTCTGCTTTAGCTTGGTTAGTTGTCCAAAATAGGGGGGACCACACATCATATTTTAAAATTATTTATTTATAAATTAAAAAACAGCATGGGGATTACTCTAATCTTGATAACCAGCCTTACTACTGCTGACAGCTGAGGGTTGCATCCCGCAGCTGTCAGTTTTGAATGGCTGGTTATCAAAAATACAGTTGAACTCACGTCATTTTTTTATAGCACAAGTGATTGTTCAATTGATGCTACTTTTCATGGTGTCTGCCCCTAATTTGATCTGTTTTTGAAACTTTTGGGACCCCCCTGAAGTTGTTGTCTATACTTTTGATTTTGCCTCTCATTGAATTCAGTGTCACTCAGCTATGTTCAGTGAACTGTTTGGCAAACTTGTTTGGCGAACATTGGGAAGTTTAGCGAACATAGCCTTACCAAGCTTTAAAAGGTTTGCAAATCTCTACTCACAGAACTATTTTAAACATAGCAATTAATGGCTTTCATGACTGCATTTGAGGATATCAAGGTTTTCAGGACTGACTAATCTTCATGTTTTAAAGTAATGATGGACTGTTTTTTCTCTTTACTTAATTTAGTGGTTTTTCCAATATTCTGGCTTAGAACATTTGAGGATTAATGCTTAACAATTTTTGGAACTCTGTACCGACACAGTCTCTGCAAAACACACCTGATATTTGTAGCATTTTCTGAAGGCAGGTAATTTAAAATAAACCCTTGAGGCATACTTGTTCATTGGAAGCCATTTCAGGTAAAGACTTTATGAAGCTGCTTGAGAGAATGCCAATGGTGTGTAAAACTGTCAACAGTGCAAATGGGGGGTACTTTGAGGGTATGTTTCCATGGGGCGTATTCCTTCAGTATTTGCTGCGGAATGAATGCTGCGTATAGCCGCAGCGTCCAATCTGCAGCATCCAGATGTTACAGCATAGTGGAGGGGATTTTATGAAATCCCGTCTCCACTATGCGTGCAGGGCCATATCAGGCAGCCCTGCGTAATTGGATATGTGGCACGTCTTTATAGACTGCAGCATGCCTATTTATCTTGCGGATAATTTGGGGGTTCTAATGTTGACTATCTTATTTGTGGCCTCACAAGGTTCCTCCTACTATTCTGAACTAATATACGATACTAGGGAGCTGGACAGCTCACCTACAAGTTTTCCATTCCAGCTATTTTTGCTTACATACAGTTGTGGCCAAAAGTATTGACACCCCTGCAATTCTGTCAGATAATACTCAGTTTCTTCCTGAAAATGATTGCAAACACAAATTCTTTGTTATTATTATCTGCATTTAATTTGTCTTAAATGAAAAAACACAAAAAGAATTGTCCTAAAGCCAAAGTGGATATAATTCCACACCAAACATAAAAAAGAGGGTGGACAAAAGTATTGGCACTGTTCGAAAAATCATGTGATGCTTCTCTAATTTGTGTAATTAACAGCACCTGTAACTTACCTGTGGCACCTAACAGGTGTTGGCAATAACTAAATCACACTTGCAGCCAGTTGACATGGATTAAAGTTGACTCAACCTCTGTCCTGTGTCCTTGTGTGTACCACATTGAGCATGGAGAAAAGAAAGAAGACCAAAGAACTGTCTGAGGACTTGAGAAACCAAATTGTGAGGAAGCATGAGCAATCTCAAGGCTACAAGTCCATCTCCAAAGACCTGAATGTTCCTGTGTCTACCGTGCGCAGTGTCATCAAGAAGTTTAAAGCCCATGGCACTGTGGCTAACCTCCCTAGATGTGGAGGAAAAAGAAAAATTGACAAGAGATTTCAACGCAAGATTGTGCGGATGTTGGATAAAGAACCTCGACTAACATCCAAACAAGTTCAAGCTGCCCTGCAGTCCGAGGGTACAACAATGTCAACCCGTACTATCTGTCGGCGTCTGAATGAAAAGGGACTCTATGGTAGGAGACCCAGGAAGACCCCACTTCTTACCCCAAGACATAAAAAAGCCAGGCTGGAGTTTGCCAAAACTTACCTGAAAAAGCCTAAAACGTTTTGGAAGAATGTTCTCTGGTCAGATGAGACAAAAGTAGAGCTTTTTGGGCAAAGGCATCAACATAGAGTTTACAGGAGAAAAAAAGAGGCATTCAAAGAAAAAAACACGGTCCCTACAGTCAAACATAGCGGAGGTTCCCTGATGTTTTGGGGTTGCTTTGCTGCCTCTGGCACTGGACTGCTTGACTGTGTGCATGGCATTATGAAGTCTGAAGACGACCAACAAATTTTGCAGCATAATGTAGTGCTCGGTGTGAGAAAGCTGGGTCTCCCTCAGAGGTCATGGGTCTTCCAGCAGGACAATGACCCAAATCACACTTCAAAAAGCACTAGAAAATGGTTTGAGAGAAAGCACTGGAGACTTCTAAGGTGGCCAGCAATGAGTCCAGACCTGAATCCCATAGAACACCTGTGGATAGATCTAAAAATGGCAGTTTGGAGAAGGCACCCTTCTAATATCAGGGACCTGGAGCAGTTTGCCAAAGAAGAATGGTCTAAAATTCCAGCAGAGCATTGTAAGAAACTCATTGATGGTTACCGGAAGCGGTTGGTCGCAGTTATTTTGGCTAAAGGTTGTGCAACCAAGTATTAGGCTGAGGGTGCCAATACTTTTGTCTGGCCCATTTTTGGAGTTTTGTGTGAAATGATCAATGTTTTGCTTTTTGCTTCATTCTCGTTTGTGTTTTTTCATTTAAGACAAATTAAATGAAGATAATAATACCAAAGAATTTGTGTTTGCAATCATTTTCAGGAAGAAACTGAGTATTATCTGACAGAATTGCAGGGGTGTCAATACTTTTGGCCACAACTGTATATCTATTATATAAAGCTCAAGTGTGTGTATGTATGTATGTATGTCCGGGATTGGCATCCGCACCATCGCAGCTACAGCCACAAAATTTGGCACAGTCACACGTCTGGACCCCGAGAGCGTCCTAGGCTATGTGGTGAGGTGAAATTTTAACCCTGCACGTTCCAACTCACCAAACAATTTTGCCTCTATCTACATAATGGGGAAAAAGTGTGTGTGTATCAAGCCCCGCACCTCATTATGATGTCATAATGGTTGCCATGGTGATGCTGATGTCATCATAAGTTGCAAGCCCCGCCGCTCGTTATGATGTCATAATGGTTGACTATGGGATGGAGGATGTGTGATGGGTATTTGGGCACTGGACTATGGGATGGAGGATATGTATGACGGCTATATGGGCACGAGACTATGGGATGGAGGTTGTGTGATGGGTATATGGGCACGGGACTATGGGATGGCGGATAAGTATGATGGGTATATGGGCACGGGACTATGGGATGGAGGATATGTATGATGGGTATATGGGCATGGGACTATGAGATGAAGGATGTGTGATGAGTATATGGGCACTCGACTATGGGATGGCGAATATGTATGATGGGTATATAGGCATGGGACTATGGGATGGAGGATGTGTGAAGGGTATATGGGCATGGGAGTATGGGATGGAGGATGTGTGATGGGTATATGGGCACTCGACTATGGGATGGAGGATATGTATGATGAGTATATGGGCACGGGACTATGGCATGGTGGATATGTATGATGGGTAGAATCATAGAATCATAGAATCATAGAATCGTAGAGTTGGAAGGGACCTCCTGGGCCATCTGGTCCAACCCCCTGCTCAAAGCAGGATTCGCTAAATCATCCCAGTCAGATGTCTGTCCAGCCTCTGTTTGAAGACTTCCATTGAAGGAGAACTCACCACTTCTCGTGGCAGCCTGTTCCACTCATTGATCACTCTAACTGTCAAAAAGTTTTTTCTAATATCTAATCTGTGTCTCCTCCCATTCAGTTTCATCCCATTGCTTCTAGTCTTTCCTTGTGCAAATGAGAATAAAGTTGATCCTTCTACAATGTGACAGCCCTTTAGATATTTGTAGACAGCAATTAAGTCTCCGCTCAGTCTTCTCTTTTGCAAACTAAACATTCCCAAATCCTGCAACCTTTCCTCATAAGACAGGGTTTGCAGACCGGTCACCATTCTGGTCGCTCTTTTCTGAACTTGCTCCAGTTTGTTGATGTCTTTTTTAAAATGTGGTGCCCAAAACTGGACACAATATTCCAGATGAGGTCTGACCAAAGAGGAGTAGAGGGAAATAATGACTTCACGTGATCTAGACTGTATGCTTCTGTTAATACATCCTAGAACTGCATTTGCCTTTTTTGCTGCTGCATCACACTGTTGACTCATATTCAGTCTGTGATCTATTAGTATACCCAAGTCTTTTTCACATGTGCTGTCACTTAGCCCTATTCCTCCCATTCTATATATGCTTTTTTCATTTTTATTGCCCAGATGTAGTACTTTGCATTTCTCCCTGTTAAAAACCATTCTGTTAGTTACTGCCCACTTCTCCAGTTTATTTAAATCTTTTTGAATCCTCTCTCTCTCTTCTCTAGTATTAGCTATCCCTCCTAGCTTTGTGTCATCAGCAAATTTAATCAGTTTACCCTCAATTCCTTCATCTAAATCGTTGATAAAGATGTTGAACAATACAGGGCCCAGGACAGAGCCCTGTGGTACCCCACTTGAGACATTCTTCCAACTGGATGTGCAGCCATTTACGACCACTCTTTGGGTCCGATCACTAAGCCAGCTATGAATCCACCTAACAGTTGCCTTGTCCATTCCATACTTAGTCATTTTTTCAATAAGGATAGTATGAGAGACTTTGTCAAATGCTTTGCTGAAGTCAAGATATACTATATCTACAGCATTTCCTTGATCCACCCAATCAGTGATACCGTCATAGAAGGAAATTAAGTTAGTCTGACATGACTTATTAGTTACAAACCCATGCTGACTCTGTTTGATCACTTCATTCTTATCCAGGTATTGACTTACATGTTGTTTAATAATTTGTTCAAAGATCTTTCCTGGTATAGAAGTCAGACTCACCGGCCTATAGTTGCCTGGGTCCACCTTCTTCCCCTTTTTGAAGATAGGAACAACATTTGCTCTTCTCCAGTCTTCTGGCACTTCTCCTGTTCTCCAAGAATTTTCAAAGATTATGGAGAGTGGTTCAGAAATTTCTTCTGCTATCTCCTTCAGTACTCTGGGGTGTAATTCATCTGGACCTGGAGACTTGAATTCATTTAGGTTAGCTAAGTGTTTCCTCACTATCTTTCTGTTTATAGATATCCTGGATTCTTCTATTCCCTTAATAGGACAGTGAATAACAGTTGGTGTTACATTTCCTTTCTGAGAGAAAACAGATGCAAAATAGGAATTTAAAAGTTCAGCCTTCTCAACATCCTGTCTTACCATTTCATCATTTTCATCCTGTAAAAATCCTATAGCATCTTTGACTTTTCTTTTACTTTTGACATATCCCCAAAATCCTTTATTATTGCTTATGACATCTCTTGCAAGCCTCAATTCATTTTCAGCTTTCAGCTTTCAGGGTATATGGGCATGGGACTATGGGATGGAGGATATGTATGATGGGTATATGGGCATGGGACTATGAGATGAAGGATGTGTGATGGGTATATGGGCACTCGACTATGGGATGGAGAATATGTATGATGGGTATATGGGCATGGGACTATGGGATGGAGTATATGTTTGATGGGTATATGGGCATGGGACTATGGGATGGAGGATGTGTGATGGGTATATGGGCATGGGACTATGGGATGGAGGATGTGTGATGAGTATATGGGCACTCGACTATGGGATGGAGGATATGTATGATGAGTATATGGGCACGGGACTATGGGATGGTGGATATGTATGATGGGTATATGGGCATGGGACTATGGGATGGAGGATATGTATGATGGGTATATGGGCATGGGACTATGAGATGAAGGATGTGTGATGGGTATATGGGCACTCGACTATGGGATGGAGAATATGTATGATGGGTATATGGGCATGGGACTATGGGATGGAGTATATGTTTGATGGGTATATGGGCGTGGGACTATGGGATGGAGGATGTGTGATGGGTATATGGTCACTCGACTATGGGATGGAGGATAGGTATGTTGGGTATATGGGTACGGGACTATGGGATGGAGGATAATTATAATTTGTCATAACCATCCACAGTTAGTTACTTTGCCCAGGCATCGCCGGGCTCTTCAGCTAGTATATATACAGTTGTGGCCAAAAGTATTGACACCCCTGCAATTCTGTCAGATAATACTCAGTGTCTTCCTGAAAATGATTGCAAACACAAACTCTTTGGTATTATTATCTTCATTTAATTTGTCTTAAATGAAAAACACAAAAGAGAATGTAGCAAAAAGCAAAACATTGATCATTTCACACAAAACTCCAAAAATGGGCCAGACAAAAGTATTGGCACCCTCAGTCTAATACTTGGTTGCACAACCTTTAGCCAAAATAACTGCGACCAACCGCTTCCGGTAACCATCAATGAGTTTCTTACAATGCTCTGCTGGAATATTAGACCATTCTTCTTTGGCAAACTGCTCCAGGTCCCTGATATTTGAAGGGTGCCTTCTCCAAACTACCATTTTTAGATCTCTCCACAGGTGTTCTATGGGATTCAGGTCTGGACTCATTGCTGGCCACCTTAGAAGTCTCCAGTGCTTTCTCTCAAACCATTTTCTAGTGCTTTTTGAAGTGTGTTTTGGGTCATTGTCCTGCTGGAAGACCCATGACCTCTGAGAGATACCCAGCTTTCTCACACTGGGCCCTACAATATGCTGCAAAATTTGTTGGTAGTCTTCAGACTTCATAATGCCATGCACACAGTCAAGCAGTCCAGTGCCAGAGGCAGCAAAGCAACCCCAAAACATCAGGGAACCCCTGACATGTTTGACTGTAGGGACCGTGTTCTTTTCTTTGAATGCCTCTTTTTTTCTCCTGTAAACTCTATGTTGATGCCTTTGCCCAAAACACTCTACTTTTATCTCATCTGACCAGAGAACATTCTTCCAAAATGTGTTAGGCTTTTTCAGGTAAGTTTTGGCAAACTCCAGCCTGGCTTTTTTATGTCTCGGGGTAAGAAGTGGGGACTTCCTGGGTCTCCTACCATACAGTCCCTTTTCACTCAGACGCCGACGGATAGTACGGGTTGACACTGTTGTACCCTCGGACTGCAGGGCAGCTTGAACTTGTTTGGATGTTAGTCGAGGTTCTTTATCCAACATCCGCACAATCTTGCGCTGAAATCTCTTGTCAGTTTTTGTTTTCCGTCCACATCTAGGGAGGTTAGCCACAGTGCCATGGGCTTTAAACTTCTTGATGACACTGCGCACTGTAGACACAGGAACATTCAGGTCTTTGGAGATGGACTTGTAGCCTTGAGATTGCTCATGCTTCCTCACAATTTGGTTTCTCAAGTCCTCAGACAGTTCTTTGGTCTTCTTTCTTTTCTCCATGCTCAATGTGGTACACACAAGGACACAGGACAGAGGTTGAGTCAACTTTAATCCATGTCAACTGGCTGAAAGTGTGATTTAGTTATTGCCAACACCTTTTAGGTGCCACAGGTAAGTTACAGGTGCTGTTAATTACACAAACTAGAGAAGCATCACATGATTTTTCGAACAGTGCCAATACTTTTGTCCACCCTCTTTTTTATGTTTGGTGTGGAATTATATCCAATTTGGCTTTAGGACAATTCTTTTTGTGTTGTTTCATTTAAGACAAATTAAATGAAGATAATACTAAAGAATTTGTGTTTGCAGAAAGAAACTGAGTATTATCTGACAGAATTGCAGGGGTGTCAATACTTTTGGCAACAACTGTATATATATATATATATATATATATTTCTTTTTTTTTTTACATATATTTTCCTACATATTTATGTGATCCTACATTGGATTTCCAGTAGGAACTCACGCTTGTTCCTCATTTCTCTACAATACTTTTAAGCAGTCGGGTAGGTTCATTATTCGATTTCTTTTTCTTTTACTTTTTTCAGTCTTCCCATCTGGTTCTCCGCACATATGGTTATTTTACTGTATTTATTTTTTTGTTATTTTTTTGTCTTGATAATGTTTTTTACCATACTATTGCAATTATTTTCACGTTAGTGAATTATATGATTTCTACATATTATGAACAGGACATATTCACTGTATGCTTATGTTTATGGTTTATCGCAGACTGATGAAGGCCATGTAGGCCGAAACGTTTTGCAGACTGCATAATAAAATTTTCTTCTATAGACACTTAACTTAAGTTGAGTGCCAAGTTACTTTTCACTATTTATCTTGCGGAGACGCTCCGTCTCCATAAAATAAATAACACAGTCTATTGATACGATGCGGTGAGTACGCAGCGTGGAAACATACCCTGAGAGATCTAAATTATAGCATATAGTCTGTTGGTTCACAAGCGTTTCTTTATTCTTTGCTTCCATATGTGTTATTTTGTGTTTTTGCTGCCTTCAGCCTGAATCTACATGTGCACATTTCATATATATAAGATGCACAGTGCAAATAGAAGAAAAACCATTGTATGAACAGATGTGTCAAAACTGTTGTCTGCTACTGTACTTTGGGGGGTTGGCTTTAATACTTAAATTCAATTATTTCATACTTTGTTATAGTGTGCATGCTCACTCATGTCTAACTTGAATTGAATGTAAAAGGTTAGAAAAACATGGCTGATAGCTTCCATCAACTGCACTACATCTGTCCACGGGTTGTGTCTGGCATTATAGTTCAGATATATTAAATAAATTCTGATCTTTAATACCACTCACAAAGTTGCAAATTTTTTTAAAATTAAGTTGCCATGTACAGTTGAAATTAAAAAAAAAAATCAACCACAATAGAAATTTGGGAATTTTTGCTAATAAACCTAACTTTCTGCTTTTTGGCAATAAAGCAGAAGCAATATCTCTAATTCAGTAAAACTAATATAACAAGTAGTGTTGAGCGATACCGTTCGATACCCAAAAATATTGTATCGGATGGTATCGCCCGATACGAAAAAAATATCGGGTATCGCCGATTCCGATACCGGAAGTCCCATTCAAGTCAATGGGACTTCCGGTATCGGAATTAAAAAAAGCCCTTTATTTCCTTGTTGGCTAATTCTACATAATTGAAAACAAATAAGAATCATGTAGAATGTATTGTGGGAGGTGGAGGAGACATTAAAGGCATAGTGGTTTATTCAAATCACATGACATAGCATTAATTCCAATTTTTTTTTTCAAGACGTTCGGAGTTAAAAAGATATTGACTATATTAACTTTTTTATATTTTGTCAGATATGTATGTTTCACAACTTCCATGCTCTTCACCTTCTTTTGTACTTCTCCCACACTTTCTCCTTCATGATCCGCAGCAGTAGCATTTTTTTCATCAACTTTTTCTTCACCTTATTCATCTTCTTCTTCTTCATCTTCTCCCCATTAATTTTTTTTTCCATTCTTCATATTCTTCTTATTCAGCTATTATTAATTTTAATATGCTATTTCTTCATCTTCTTCCTATTCTTCTTTGTCTTCATTTTCTTATGGTGACAGGCATTCCTGTAGTACTTATCTATAAAAGTTATAAGATTACACCTTACATTCTGCCTGTCACAAAAGATTTACAACAGGATTTGTCCGCGTTCAGTTTGGCCTGCAGCAGCAGGCATTTTCCAGGGGCACCACGAGGAGGAACGGACTCACCCCCATTTACTGCTTAGTCTTCTTCTGCTTATAATTTTGATTTCTTCTATGCTGATTTTTAGTCTTATGCTTAATGTTCTTCTGCTTTCTGTTCTTCTGCTTTTGCTTCTTCTGCTTCTTGTTCTTCTGTCTTTTGTTCTGTATCTTGGTGGTTGTCTTCATGTTCTTTGTCCTCTTGGTCATATTATTTAGGGTGATATTTCTGGTCTTCTTTGGTGTGGTCTTCAGGGTCGTCGTCATCAGGGTCGTCGTCAGGGAGATCAATAAGGATTACCAAAGACAATTTCTAAAAGCTTGATCTTGGAAATGTAGCAGAAGGTACAAGAAGGCTGAGAAACTGGCGAGAACCAGCTGACAGTACTGGAACCCGTAGTGGCAGCAGAAGGAACAAGAGCCAATGGCACTACCGAGGACCAACTGACGGTGCTGGACCACGGTTACTAAGCAGAAGGTACCTGTGCTAAAAAGCACTACTAAGGACCAGCTGACAGTGCTGGACCTCGGATACCGAGATGGAGGCACCTAGGCCAAAGGCTGTGGCGAGAACCAGCAGACAATGCTGGCACCCGGATGGGTAGCAGAAGGAACAAGAGCCAATGGCACTACCGAGGACCAACTGACGGTGCTGGACCACGTTTACTAAGCAGAAGGTACCTGTGCTAAAAAGCACTACCAAGGACCAGCTGACGGTGCTGGACCTCGGATACCGAGAAGGAGGCACCTAGGCCAAAGGCTGTGGCGAGAACCAGCAAACAGTGCTGGCGCCCAGATGGGTAGCAGAAGGAACAAGAGCCAATGGCACTACCGAGGACCAACTGATGGTGCTGGACCACGTTTACTAAGCAGAAGTTACCTGTGCTAAAAAGCACTACCAAGGACCAGCTGACGGTGCTGGACCTAGGATACCGAGATGGAGGCACCTAGGCCAAAGGCTGTGGCGAGAACCAGCAGACAGTGCTGGCACCCAGATGGGTAGCAGAAGGAACAAGAGCCAATGGCACTACCGAGGACCAACTGACGGTGCTGGACCACGTTTACTAAGCAGAAGGTACCTGTGCTAAAAAGCACTACCAAGGACCAGCTGACGGTGCTGGACCTAGGATACCGAGATGGAGGCACCTAGGCCAAAGGCTGTGGCGAGAACCAGCAGACAGTGCTGGCACCCGGATGGGTAGCAGAAGGAACAAGAGCCAATGGCAATACCGAGGACCAACTGACGGTGCTGGACCACGTTTACTAAGCAGAAGGTACCTGTGCTAAAAAGCACTACCAAGGACCAGCTGACGGTGCTGGACCTCGGATACCGAGATGGAAGCACCTAGGCCAAAGGCTGTGGCGAGAACCAGCAGACAGTGCTGGCACCCGGATGGGTAGCAGAAGGAACAAGAGCCAATGGCACTACCGAGGACCAACTGACGGTGCTGGACCACGTTTACTAAGCAGAAGGTACCTGTGCTAAAAAGCACTACCAAGGACCAGCTAACGGTGCTGGACCTCGGATACCGAGATGGAGGCACCTAGGCCAAAGGCCGTGGCGAGAACCAGCAGACAGTGCTGGCACCCGGATGGGTAGCAGAAGGAACAAGAGACAATGGCACTACCGAGGACGAACTGACGGTGCTGGACCACGTTTACTAAGCAGAAGGTACCTGTGCTAAAAAGCACTGCCGAGAACCAGCTGACGGTGCTGGAACCCAGATGGGTAGCAAAAGCTACAAGAGCCAATGGCACTACCGAGGAATAGCTGACAGTGCTGGACCACGGTTACTAGGTACCTGTGCTAGAAAGCACTACCAAGGAACAGCTGACGGTGCTGGACTTCGGATACTGAGGTGGAGGCACCTAGGCCAAAGGCTCTGGCGAGAACCAGCAGACAGTGCTGGAACCCGGGTGGGTAGCAGAAGGTACCCATTCAAAGCAAAGTAGCCAGGCCGCAAGCCGGCCGCAGTTACCGAAACCCACAGTCCTACAGGGGGTCCATGTCCCATTGGCACTACGGATCCAGCCTTCAGTGCCAGTTCTCGCAGCCCACATAGGAGTCACCTAAACTGTAGGCACCGTAGAGTCGGCTAACCCAGCCGCAAGACGACAGGACAACGGATTGGTGGCATAGTGACCTTGACACTACCCGGAAACAGCAGGCGTGCTGAAAACAGGCTGGGCAACAGGGAGTACCCATGCCAAAGACACTGCCGAGAACCAGCTGACGGTGCTGGAACCCAGATGGGTAGCAAAAGCTACAAGAGCCAATGGCACTACCGAGGAACAGCTGACGGTGCTGGACCACGGTTACTAGGTACCTGTGCTAGAAAGCACTACCAAGGAACAGCTGACGGTGCTGGACTTCGGATACCGAGGTGGAGGCACCTAGGCCAAAGGCTCTGGCGAGAACCAGCAGACAGTGCTGGAACCCGGGTGGGTAGCAGAAGGTACCCATTCAAAGCAAAGTAGCCAGGCCGCAAGCCGGCCGCAGTTACCGAAACCCACAGTCCTACAGGGGGTCCATGTCCCATTGGCACTACGGATCCAGCCTTCAGTGCCAGTTCCCGCAGCCCACATTGGAGTCACATAAACTGCAGGCACCGTAGAGTCGGCTAACCCGGCCGCAAGACGACAGGACAACAGATTGGTGGCATAGTGACCTTGACACTACCCGGAAACAGCAGGCGTGCTGAAAACAGGCTGGGCAACAGGGAGTACCCGTGCCAAAGACACTGCCGAGCACCAACTAGCGTTGTTGGAGCCCAGGGAGAACCAGGGTGCAGGCCGAGGCCTACTTGGTGGCAGTTTTAGATTGTTTGTAGGCTACAACAGACTGTCAACGTGCTCCAATTAAGCATCTGTCTCCACTCTGTTTCCAGGATTTCACGTGACCACCAACACCGCCAGTTTATGCGTACAGCAGCGGTCTGCCCAATCCACATGTGTTCCTGTGTTACTGGGGTTCTGTAATGTCAGTAGAGCCCCTGATGTGTGTCTGCCACTGTCTCCTGCTCTGTCCACATTCCCACCGCTTGCAGTGGGAAGGTGGACAGCGCAGGAGACAGTGGCGGACACACATTGGGGGATCTGCTGACGTTACAGAACCCCAGTAACACAGGAACACGTGTGGAATGCGCGGACGGCAACTGTGAGCAGGAACTGGCGGTGCTGGAGGTCAGGGGAAATACTAGAGACAGAGTGGAGACAGAGGCCAAATCAGAGAATGTTTAAATCTGACGTAGTTACAATTTGGAGGCAGCAGCACTTTGCCCTCCACACAGCAGGGGATCAGCTGACGTTACTGACCCCCACTTTCACATGAACAATTGTTTTTTTCTGTGTGGACAGCACTTCCGAGCAACAACTGACGATGTTGGAGCCCAGGGATAGTCATTTTGTAGGCTGAGGCCTACTTGGAGGCAGTTTAAGATAAGACGTTGTTTGAATTTGGAGGCAGCAGCAGTTTGCCCTCCACACAGCAGGGGATCAGCTGACGTTACTGACCCCCACTTTCACATGAACAATTGTTTTTTTCTGTGTGGACAGCACTTCTGAGCACCAACTGGCGGTGTCGGAGCCCAGGGAAAATCAGGTAGTAGGCCGAGGCCTATTTGGAGCCAGGTGTAAATCTGAGGTTGTTTGACTGTTGAGGGAACAGGACACTTTGCCGAAAAAACATAGCAGGGGATCAGCTGACGTTACCGAACCCCACTTACACATGAGAGAGTGTTTTGTCTGTGCGGACAGCACTTCTGAGCACCAACTGGCGGTGTCGGAGCCCAGGTAAAATCAGGTAGTAGGCCGAGGCCTACTTGGTGGCAGTTTGCGATTGTTTCTAGACTACTACTAACTGTCAACGTACTCCAATTAGGCCTCTGTCTTCACTCTGTTTCGAGTATTTCCTCTGGCTTCCAACCACGCCAGTTGCTGCTCTGAAATGCCATCTGCACAACCCACACTTGTTCCTGTGTTACTGGGGTTCTGTAACAGCAGCTTCTCCCTAGAGGTGAGTCAGGCAATGTCTCCTGCTCTGTCCACAATTCCACTACAAGTAGTGGGAATGTAGACAAAGCAGGAGACATTGCCGTGCTCACCTCTGGAGATGAGCAGATGTGACAGGACCCAGGTAACACAGGAACAAGTGTGGATTGTGCAGACGGCACTTGAGAGCAGAAACAGGCGGTGTTGTAGGGCGGAGGAAATACTCAAAACAGAGTAGAGACAGAGGGCAAATCAGAGAACATATTAAATCAGAGGTAGTCAGAAGTTGTAGGCAGCAGGAGAGTTTGCCGTACACACAGCAGGGGATCAGCTGACGTTACCGAACCCCACTTACACATGAGCGAGTGTTTTGTCTGTGCGGACAGCACTTCTGAGCACCAACTGGCGGTGTCGGAGCCCAGGGAAAATCAGGTAGTAGGCCGAGGCCTACTTGGAGCCAGGTGTAAATCTGAGGTTGTTTGACTGTGGAGGGAGCAGGACACTTTGCCGTACACACAGCAGGGGATCAGCTGACGTTACCGAACCCCACTTACACATGAGCGAGTGTTTTGTCTGTGCGGACAGCACTTCTGAGCACCAACTGGCGGTGTCGGAGCCCAGGTAAAATCAGGTAGTAGGCCGAGGCCTACTTGGAGCCAGGTGTAAATCTGAGGTTGTTTGACTGTGGAGGGAGCAGGACACTTTGCCGTACACACAGCAGGGGATCAGCTGACATTACCGAACCCCACTTACACATGAGCGAGTGTTTTGTCTGTGCGGACAGCACTTCTGAGCACCAACTGGCGGTGTCGGAGCCCAGGGAAAATCAGGTAGTAGGCCGAGGCCTACTTGGTGGCAGTTTGCGATTGTTTCTAGACTACTACTAACTGTCAACGTATTCCAATTAGGCCTCTGTCTTCACTCTGTTTCGAGTATTTCCTCTGGCTTCCAACCACGCCAGTTGCTGCTCTGAAATGCCGTCTGCACAACCCACACTTGTTCCTGTGTTACTGGGGTTCTGTAACAGCAGCTTCTCCCTAGAGGTGAGTCAGGCAATGTCTCCTGCTCTGTCCACATTTCCACTACAAGTAGTGGGAATGTAGACAAAGCAGGAGACATTGCCGTGCTCACCTCTGGAGATGAGCAGATGTTACAGGACCCAGGTAACACAGGAACAAGTGTGGATTGTGCAGACGGCACTTGAGAGCAGAAACAGGCAGTGTTTTAGGCAGGAGGAAATA
The DNA here is from genome assembly GCF_039654945.1 of Dendrobates tinctorius. Lineage (NCBI taxonomy): Eukaryota > Metazoa > Chordata > Amphibia > Anura > Dendrobatidae > Dendrobates > Dendrobates tinctorius. The sequence continues at coordinate 15,147,389 of NW_027361705.1, read as the reverse complement.
CTCAAAACAGAGTGGAGACAGAGGGCAAATCAGAGAACATATTAAATCAGAGGTAGTCAGAAGTTGTAGGCAGCAGGAGAGTTTGCCGTACACACAGCAGGGGATCAGCTGACGTTACCGAACCCCACTTACACATGAGCGAGTGTTTTGTCTGTGCGGACAGCACTTCTGAGCACCAACTGGCGGTGTCGGAGCCCAGGGAAAATCAGGTAGTTGGCCGAGGCCTACTTGGAGCCAGGTGTAAATCTGAGGTTGTTTGACTGTGGCGGGAGCAGGACACTTTGCCGTACACACAGCAGGGGATCAGCTGACATTACCGAACCCCACTTACACATGAGCGAGTGTTTTGTCTGTGCGGACACCACTTCTGAGCACCAACTGGCGGTGTCGGAGCCCAGGGAAAATCAGGTAGTAGGCCGAGGCCTACTTGGAGCCAGGTGTAAATCTGAGGTTGTTTGACTGTGGAGGGAGCAGGACACTTTGCCGTACACAAAGCAGGGGATCAGCTGACGTTACCGAACCCCACTTACACATGAGCGAGTGTTTTGTCTGTGTGGACAGCACTTCTGAGCACCAACGGGCGTTGCTGTAGCCCAGGAAATAAAGTTCAGGTCATAGAAACATGAACACAACAGGAGACCTGGATCCTGTTGCCAGCCAATTATTTATTCTGGAAGAGGACTGGCAAATTCAGGTGAGATCCAGGCCTTGTTCATTTTCAGAAAAGTAAGCCGGTCAACATTATCGGCGGATAGTCGCGTGCGACGGTCTGTTACCACACCACCTGCAGCACTAAAGACACGTTCCGATAATACACTGGCAGCAGGGCAAGCCAGCACCTCCAATGCATACTGGCTAAGCTCTGGCCATGTATCCAGCTTTGAGACCCAATACTTGAACGGGGAAGAGCCGTCTGGGAGAACACTAACAGGGCACGACAAGTAGTCTGTCACCATCTGACGGAAACGTTGCCTCCTGCTGACTGGAGCCGTCTGTGATGGTGTAGCCGTTTGTGGCGGTCCCACAAAACTTTTCCACATTTGGGCCATACTGGCCTTGCCTTGTCCTGCGGCACTGCCTCTGCTACCTCTTTGTGCAGAGCTTCCTCCACTGCCTCTACCCACATGGCTGCTTTGTAAAGCACTACCAGCAACAGTTGCGGGGGGAATGGAGAACATGATGGCCTGCACAAGTGTTTCTTGGTACTCCCGCATTTTTCGCTCCCGGTTCAACTGTGGTATGAGGCTTTGTAAGTTGTCCCGGTAGCGAGGATCTAGGAGGGTGTACACCCAATAATCAGTCGTGTGGAGAATGTTGTCGATGAGGCGGTCATTTAACAAGCACTGCAGCATGAAATCAACCATGTGCTGCAGACTGCCAACTGGACCGGAAACGCTGTCCCCAGCTTGAGGCAGCATCTCTGCCTGCTCAGCATCACCCCACCCTCGCTGTACACACTGACTACTAGAGCCTTGTGTACCTCCCTCCTCTGGAGAGATGTGTTCCTCCTCCTCCATTGACTCCTCGTCATCCTCCTCACTAAGTGTCCCCTGCCTGGGCCTTTGTGTGGAAGCACGTTGCGCAGACTTGCCAGAAGCAGATGGCATTTCTGACTGCTCATCCTCGACCTCTTCAAAAACCTCCTCACTTAGTGCTTGTAAGGTTTTTTGAAGCAGACAGATGAGGGGGACAGTCATGCTGATTAGTGCATCATCTGCACTGGCCATCCGCGTGGAGTCATCGAAGGCACGCACAACTTGGCAGATGTCCCTCATAGTGGCCCACTCAGTGGTGGTGAAGTGTGTCCGGCGCACAGTGCGACTTGTTTGCGCCTGATGCAGCTGGTACTCCATTACTGCTGCCTGCTGCTCACACAACCGCTCCAACATATGTAACGTTGAATTCCACCTGGTGGGGAGGTCACATATGAAGCGATGTTGTGGCAGGCGGAATCGGCGTTGCAGAGATGCAATGCGCGATCTTGCCATGCTGGAACGCCACAAGTGAGCACACTGTAGGCGAACCTTGTGCAGCAGTGCATCAAGATCCGGATAGTCCCTCAGAAAGCTCTTCACGACCAAATTGAGCACGTGTGCCAGACATGGTATGTGAGTGAGGTTGCCTAGGCCCAGAGCTGCCACTAGATTTCGGCCATTGTCACTCACTACCAAACCTGGCTGGAGATTCGCTGCCACAAACCACACATCGCTCTCCTGCTTGATGGCATTCCGGAGCTCCTGTGCTGTGTGGCTCCGATTCCCCAAAGAAATTAATTTAAGGACGGCCTGTTGACGTTTGGCCACACCAGTGCTCATATCTTGCCTAATAGGCTCACGCAGTGCTGATTCCGAGGAACTAGAGTAGGAGGAGGACTCAATATGTACAGACTGCATTCCTGCAATCCTTGGAGTTGGCAGAATACGTACAGAGCCACTCTCCAGATCTGTACCCGGCTCCACAACATTGACCCAATGGGCAGTGAGGGAAAGGTATCGTCCCTATCCATGGCTACTGGTCCACGCATCGGTGGTCAGGTGGACCTTGCTACTGACGGCATTTAGTAGCGCATTTTTAATTTTTCCCTCCACATGCTTTTGCAGGGCAGGGACGTTTTGCCTGCTGAAATAAAAGCGGCTGGGCACATTGTATTGTGGAACTGCCAATGACATAAAGTTCCGGAAGGTGTCAGTCTCCACCAGCCTGAATGACAGCATCTCAAGGGCCAGTAGTTTGGCAATGCCGGCATTCAGAGCCAGTGCTCGGGATGGTTTGCCGAGTATGGCCGCTTTTTCTCCCATGCCTGTGCTACCGATTGCTGGTGAGTGGCCTGGGAGTGTGCTGATGACTGCGAACGTGGTTCAGTGGGTGGAATTTCACTGGGTCTCTGGACAACAGTGGCAGTGGTTCTTCCATGGCGTTCCAGTGAGGAAGCCGAACCAGCTGTGTGTGAGCTGGAGGAAGAGGCCCCAACACGAGCTGAAGAGGTGGTAGGTGCTGCTGAAGGTTGGCCTACATCTTCAGTGTGTCTGTCTAACTCCACCTCGTGCTTGGTACGCACATGTTTCCACATATTTGTGGTATTGAGGTTGCTCACATTTTTCCCTCGTTTCACTTTCTGATGACACAGCTTGCATTTGACAAAGTAAATGTCATCTGCAACTGTGTCAAAAAAAGACCACGCACTGCAAGTCCTGGGACCCCCCTTTTTTTTTGTTTTGGAAGAGGATTGCTCCTCACGGGTGCCAAAGTGGAGGCTACAGGCAACCAAGTCTGCCCCCGCCCTCTTCCTCCTCTTTTGGCCATTCGGGGAATCTCTTCCTCAGAGCTGCTCCCACCACCTTCCTGTGGCTGACGCCATGATGAGTCAAGGACCTCATCATCTCCACTCCCCTCTTCAAGCACCGGCTGGTCCTGGGTTGTCTCGCCAGCACCGTATGCACCAGAAATTGGCAACTGAGTCTCATCATCATCAGATGAGCACTGAGGTGTGCTGACAATAGGCACTGGCCCACCCGCCTCTTCAGATTCAGAGGGACAAAGCAGTTGCGCATCACTGCATACTCCCTCTTCTTCACGCTCTAGAATGCTGCTTGGCTGGTCACCTCTTTCCAAGCCAACAGATTCTGAGAACAGAAGTAAAGATTGAGATGGCTCCTGTCCAGGGCTCTCAGACTGCCTGGGCAATTTGGCAGGTGGTGAAGAGACAGATGGTTGCTCTTCAGTGCTCTGGCCTTGGGAGGATGCGGAAGTCTTTGAAGTGGATGCGTTAGCTGCCATCCATCCCACAACGGCTTCAATTTGTTCGTCACGCAGCAGTGGGGTACGGCGAGGTACTACAAAGCTGCGCATGAAGGACTGTTGCCTGGTAAAAGTGGGGGATGCCGGGTCACTGGTGGCCGCAGCAGACACCGAATCCCCACGTCCTCTCCCTGCTGAATCCCCCCGTCCTCTCCCTGCTGAAACTCCACGGCCACAACCACGTGCCTTACTCCCTGCCTTCTTCATCTTGATAGACTGATAGATAGGCAGAAAAGTAAAAAAGTGGTGGCTTAGTGTTCTTATTCCTGAACACCTGCTAACCAGTATAAGAAACACTAATTTGGCTAAGAGTGTGTGTACTACACTTTAATATGATCTAATGTGGCCTAGACAACTGTAAAGTGGAGTGTTTGGTGAACTTTATTTCCCTTTTTTTTGGGGGGGGGGAAGAAAAGGATGTGACCAAAGTTTGAAAGCTATAGTATCACAAACTTTTAGGAGCGATTACAATGCAGGAAGCTAACCTACAATGCAATTGATGAGGCTCCAAAAAATAGGGTGATACTAGTCTGGCTGGCCCTGAAGGGCACAAGCCAGCAAAAAGGCTCCTCTATCTAATCCTATATAGTGTTTGCAACCAACCAATGACAATGGATGTGGTTGGAAGCACACTAATATAGGTGCAAAAATCTGGCTAAATTAGCTGCAAAAAAAGGACTATGTATGAGGCAGTGACGCACGCTGAGCGGACTACAGCTAGCGGTGGCTGTAGAACACACTGCAACGTGAGCTGCACTCACACACAGAGAGACCTATCAGACAGCCAAAAACAGTGCAGAGAAATGGGCTATAGCACTGAAAGGCTGCTAAAAGGCTCCGCTGTCCACTCCTTTAGTGTTTGCAACCAACGTATATGGATACGTATGGAAGCATACTATACAGGAGAAAAAAAAAGCAGCAATAAAAGAAAAATGTGTATGAGGCAGAGACACACGCTGGGCGGCCTACAAGCAGACGTGCCTGCAGGACACACTACACAGTGTGGGTCTGCACTCACACAGCCCTTGCAGACAGCTATTAAAACAGCGCTGCTGGGCTCCAAAATGCTACAGTGGTGGATTATGTAGCCTGGGTAGAGCAATAGATATTTTGGATGATCGCTATTTCTAACTGTCCCTCACAGTCTTCAACAGCAGCCTGTCCCTAACTGAATTCACAGCAGAGTGACCAGAAATGGCGGCTGCAGCGGTTGTTATAGTGCATCATGACATCATTTCAGCAGCCAATCACAGCCATGCCAGTAGTTAACATACCTACATGCCTAACAGGATGTGCCCACACTTCTGAGGATCCCCATTGGCTGAATCAAATCGAGCGGGCTCCTAGCATTATGGGAACTTCCGATTCCGGTATTCGATATGAAAAAAGTATCGGAACTAAGTATCGGAATTCCGATACAGCTAATATCGGCCGATACCCGATACTTGTGGTATCGGAATGCTCAACACTAATAACAAGTAGTTTTTTTAAATTAAATATAAAATGCCAGTTTTATTAAATGATTCAATCCCTTCATGACAAGCATCTTTGGTACTTTGTAGAGAAGCTTTTGGCTGTTTTAAACTGCTGCAAATGTGATGCATAGTTAGATACTTGCCTCTGGCTGCAGTCCTAATGAACTACAGCCTATTCTTCATGGGCAATGACCTACAGTTCACTAATTTTCTTAGCTTGACAAGAGATTGGTCTATAATGTTTAAAGAAAAGATCATTGCCTTGCAAAAATAAGGCAAATTATAATAAAAGATATCAAAGGCATTGCATGTTCCTAGAGATACATTTTGAATGCATAGTTTGCAATTTCAAGGTTAAAGGAAGATTGACTAAACTACCTGGACAAGGCAGAAAAAGGACAGAATGTTTGGATGCCACGAGAATTCTAAGGAGGCATGGGGTCAAAAAATGTTGCCTACTGTAAAAGACATGCAGCAAGATTTAGTGACAGTAGGATCTGGATGTTTCTGTTTGTACACATAATCTAGTACTACATGCTCGAAACCTAAGATATACACCTCTACTGACCCAAAAACATAAAAAAGCCAAATCCAATATGAACAACACCACATAAATAAGTTGCAGAAGTTCTTATGCTATATTCTTTGCAACCTTGAAGCAAAACTAGAAATTATTTGGCTTATGACTCAGTGGTATGTTTAGAAGAGGAACTATGAGGCACATGCTGACTAGAACATCATTCCTATAGTGAAGCATAGATGTGTCTCGGTGATATTGGCTGCTTTGATACCTCTGTCACTGAAAACCTGGATGGCAAGACTGATTAAATCAAGCTTCATGAAATCGTAGAATAACCCCTTTTGTAAGGAATTTGAAGCTTGGAAATCATTTGCTCTTCAAATGAAATAAGCTCCTGTTCCATTAATAAACCCCATATAAGAAAAGTTAAATATATCTAGAATTTGGTGCAGGACATATGGTAGGTTCCCAATTAAAATCACAATATTTTTTATTGTTCAATTAATCAATAAGATATATGCATATTTAGAGGGGCAAAATACAAAATAACAGACGTCGGGATCCAAGAACGAGGGGGCTTCCCTAACTCAACAACCAAATCAAGATTCTGGCAATCAAGAGCAGAAGTAGGTTATACAGTACATATGCAAACTAGTACAATTTATTACAAATCAAGGAATTTACTATATGTACAAAAATATAGAACTTCTTGTATGATAATTAACTAAAAACCCAAAAAAGATGTGTATATCTCTCTCAAAAACTCCTAAGACTGCATCCAACCCCTTTCAATCTTATTAACGTAAACAAAGTCTAATGTCAAAATAACCTCATTATAGAAAAGAATGGTAAATCACTAGTAGCTAATAGCTCATCTAATAGCACACTGCACTGACAGACTTTTCATGATTTTTTTTTTAAAGTCCAAAAATTATAACAGATAGTAATTTGTGAAGAGGTAGAATATTATGTTCAGGACATAATGTGAAGTGTTAAGTAGGGAGCTACATGTACAGAAAAAGCAAAATGTGGCAGCATGCTGCAGCATAGGTGTATTGTGTACATTTGTCAAATTGGACGGGCAAAACAGGTGTGCAAAACAAACATGCACAGTTAAATTACTAAATAGTTTTTTCAATAAAATTAACACACCCTGCCAAAAATGACAAAGTAAAAAAATACTTTTATTGTGGCATGTACACATATAAAATTTGACTAGTTATCCAGACATAAAAAAAAGTTAGTGACACAAACTTACTGAGGTAGTCGTAGCTAAAAATCTCAATTTTGTTTTGTATTTTTAACCCCTTCCAGACATGCATTGTATAAATACAGTGCCGCTGGAGCTGCATTCCCACAAACCACCCTATGTATATGGTACCGTGATCATGCGGGCTCACGCTCAGCAATACTGAGATTGAGTGCTGATGTCAGCTCTATGTGAGATCTGACACACTGCAGTTTTGCCCGCGATCGGTGCTAGCACCGATCTTGGGCGTTTAACTCCTGTAATGCCTCTGAATAAAGTCCAAAAAAGAAAAACAGATTCGGCACCGCTGCACCACCGTGGTCTCTTAAACAAATCTAAAGAGACCCTTCACACACTATATGGACGCCAAATACCCCAAGGAACGGGTGCTCAATCCTGAAGAAATATAACAAAATCCAATAGCACAATGAAAGAAAAAAGGATGGCACTCACCGTTACCAAAAGTAGAAGTCTTTATTTCATGAATAAAATATGTTTAGCTGGTATCACACACTAAAAGACGCTTTTTATTGCAAAAACTAGTTTTTGCATCGCCATGTTTTGATAACTATAATATTACCTTATTTTTGATGAAATATTCATGTGAGGGCTTGTTTTCTGCAGGCTGAGTTGAGACTATTATTGTCAACATAGGCATTACAGGGCACAATGAAAGAAAAAAGGATGGCACTCACCGTTACCAAAAGTAGAAGTCTTTATTTCATGAATAAAAATGCATGGGCTCCGGAGCAATGCAAAGAGTGCGCACTCTTTGCATTGCTCCCGAGCCCATGCATTTTTATCCATGAAATAAAGACTTCTACTTTTGGTAACAGTGAGTGCCATCCTTTTTTATTTCATTGTGCCCTGTAATGCCTATGTTGACAATAATAGTCTCAACTCAGCCTGCAGAAAACAAGCCCTCACATGAATATTTCATAAAAAATAAGGTAATATTATAGTTATCAAAACAAGGCGATGCAAAACCTAGTTTTTGCAATAAAAAGCGTATTTTAGTGTGTGATACCAGCTAAACATAAAACCCAATATAAATCTGGTATCTCTGTAATCGCACCGACCTGAACAATAGTTGACTAATCACTTATACTGCACAAAGAATGGCATAAAAAGTAAATAAAACCAATTCTTCACCTGCTGTTGATATTTTAATTCTGCTTCCCAAAGATCACAATAAGGCTCAGCATTTATCCTGCACACTACGTTGAGCACTTACACCGTGGATTCCATGTATATCTCTGGAAACCGTGATTCAGACAGAACCCCCGGTGGAAATTCCCTATAATAAGGCAGATGGAGGCGCTGTGGATGACTCCTGGCCGCCTATGATCCAGCAATCTCCATCTTTTTAAGTGTGCATAAAAACGTAGTCGACTAAAGCTTTGTGCACCTCTGAAAAGGATATCTTTGAACAGAGGCCTGATGTAGTCCAGAGTACCACATATACTCATGTATAAGCCGAGTTTTTCAGCACATTATTTTGTGCTGAAAACGCTCCCTTGGCTTACACACGAGTCAATTGTCCCAGAGGGCCAGCAGGGGAGCGGCGGAGCAGCTGGTGACAGAGGCAGGAGTTGGTGGCTGTGGATACAGTCTGTGCCACTGCAAAAGAGAAATGAATATTCATTTCTCTTATAGCGCGCACAGTGACAGCTGCAGCCGCAGCCACCGGCTTCCAGAAGACATCATACTCAACCTCCAGCATGCCCTGAATCTCATTTGTCCTGGCACTCTCACAGGATCTCGTTGGTGCCGGCTTCTGGCAGCACTTCCTTTGCTGAGCGATCACATGGCACCGCTCATTAAGGTAATGAATATGCATGCATCTCCGCTCCCATTGGTGGAGAGTGCATATTCATTACCTTAATGATCGTGATTAGAGTTGAGTGACTTTTGCATTTTTAGGGTCGAGTTTCGTTTCATGAAACCCGACTTTTCCAAAAGTCGGGTCAAGCAAAATCGGCCGACTATAGGGAAAAGTCGGGGTTCCGACCGAAACACGAAACCCAATGTAAGTCAATGGGGAAGTAAAGTCGGCAGTGAGAGGAGGACAGGAAACACACCTACTGTGCCCATTTGAATGCCAAAAGCATCAATTCTTCTTACTTAAGCTTGTCAACTTAAATTAACATCGTAATACTAGTTACGCACTGAAAAATGGGGGTTATTTGGCTAAAGTTGTGGGGGGGTAGGGCTGGCTCCAGGTTTTCATGTGCCCTGGGCAAAAGAGCGCCCCTTTAACACATACCACAACTCATGATGCTCCGATATGGCAGAGAAATAGCGGTATAGTACAATGAAAAATACTTCACTTTTTACATCTCATGACGAGGCCCATCTATTTCTCCATACAGAATCATTGGTCCCATATAATGTTTGAAACAGTATATGATGAGCTCCACATAATGCTACAGTATATGTTGGTCCCCATGGATGAAGCTCCACTGTCTTATGGGCCCAAATAATGCTCCAAACATAATGGGCACCATTTCTAATGCTCTAGTGTATAATGGGCCCTGTAAATGCTGCTCCAGTGTCTGATGTCCACCTTTGGAATGTTCCAGTGTATGGTGGGCCCCATCTATCATTCTCCAGAGTATAGTGCTCCCCAAAAATTGCTGTCCCAACATTGAAAACAATGAAATAAGTCTCCTCGCTAGGGAATCCCTGTACTAGTCTGGACTCCTCGTCGTCCCCATCTTCCATCTCACTGCACAGTATTTCAACCTTGCAAGTGCTGTGGTCCTGAGCAAGCAGGGGGGGCCCACTCGTTGGCGACGACACTGGCACAAGGCCCCTGATAGTACGGTGGTGTGTCTGACGGCGGGTGTGCCGAACCTGCACTTTCATCTGCAGCTTCCTCTTTATCACCGTGTAAGATGGAACTGTATATGGGAAGGGTAACCTGAGTTTCATCAGGGTCAGATTCAGGCCGTGTAGCGTGCGAGGGGCATGTAGTGGTCTGGGTCAATGAACCAGCAGATTCATCGAGCAGTGGCTGGGCATCAGTGCACTTGTGTCGCCCCCAGGAGTACGGTCACCACAGTGGCATTACCTTCCTCCTAGGGAGTGTGATGTCATGCTTGGGAGCAACAAAGGATCTCTCTAGCAGGTCAACTTTTTGGGCGGCGTTATTCCCACGAGTCACGACCCTCCAAACTGCGTTCATGAAGGCAAAGTGTTTGTTTTACGTGGGCAGTATGGTTGCAAAGCTGAACATTAAAGGAATGTCAAGAAGGGCACCACCAGGAGTGGAGCCTATGGCGTAATTTGACTCAACATGGGCAACCTCAACCATCCTGCCACAAAAAAGATGCACACATTGCAAGCTTAATTCCGTTAACGAACGAGACTCCGTCATGCCCCGCGGTCCGAGTCCGGCTTACTAGAGGGACACATGAGGCTCTGGCACGTGAGATTGGCCAATAACTGGTGTGTCATGCCCTTACATGTCCATGGCTGCATGTGCGCTACACTGAAAAGGCCAGCGTTTGTCGCTTACAGGTGCAGATAACCCGCTGAACAACGTTAGTGATGGGCATCTGGGATTACAATTATTACCCGCGAACGATGATTTCCCAGTAAGTGCAGGTCAACCGCAGTTCCGGAATTAGGCCTAACCGTCATTCCTGAAAAAATGAAAAACTTACGTGTGCAAACCACAGGTGCTGTAGCTTGCCTAACAGCTCGCCAGCCGTTCTCAGGCCCAGTATGGATTACACGTGATTGCACAAAGGTGAGAAAGGGTACCGTACCCCCGGATAACATGTATGGATAGCATAGTGTACACATTCAAAATATATGTCTATAGATCAGGAGGCAGGCTCAAACGGTGTCAGGCCCAGTATGGATTACACGTGATTGCACAAAGGTGAGAAAGGGTACCGTATCCCCGGATAACATGTATGGATAGCATAGTGTACCCATTCAAAATATATGTCTATAGATCAGGAGACAGGCTCAAACGGTGTCAGGCCCAGTATGGATTAAACGTGATTGCACAAAGGTGAGAAAGGGTACTGTATCCCCGGATAACATGTGTGGATAGAATAGTGTACACATTCAAAATATATGTCTATAGATCAGGAGGCAGGCTCAAACGGTGTCAGGCCCAGTATGGATTACACGTGATTGCACAAAGGTGAGAAAGGGTACCGTATTCCCGGATAACATGTATGGATAGCATAGTGTACAAATTCAAAATATATGTCTATAGATCAGGAGGCATGCTCAAACGGTGTCAGGCCCAATATGGATTACACGTGATTGCACAAAGGTGAGAAAGGGTACCGTATCCCCGGATAACATGTATGGATAGCATAGTGTACATATTCAAAATATATGTCTATAGATCAGGAGGCAGGCTCAAACGGTGTCAGGCCCAGTATGGATTACACGTGATTGCACAAAGGTGAGAAAGGGTACCGTATCCCCGGATAACATGTATGGATAGCATAGTGTACACATTCAAAATATATGTCTATAGATCAGGAGGCAGGCTCAGACGGTGTCAGGCCCAGTATGGATTTGACGTCCCAGACTACACAGCGGAGGAGCAGGGAGAGGTAAAGATTGCAAATGCTGGGGCCCTGCCCAAGCAAGGGGGGCCCACTCGTGGGCGTCGGTACTGGCACTGGGCCCCTCATAGTACGGCGGTGTGTCTGACGGCGGGTGTGCACCATCTCTGTCAGAGACACTTGATTGCACTGAGGGACCCTGTGCCAGTGCCCGCGCCCAAGAGTCGGCCTATCCACCTGTCCAGGGCAACGGCACTCGCACGATTTCGTGCGCTAGGTGGTGACCCCGGCCATGGGGGGGGGGGCAGCACAGTTAGGGAGTTTTAGAAAGTGGCATATGTTGATGTTGGACATTCAGCTGATGCAAAAGACGAAATTGTTCAAGTCCCAGGAAGAGGAGGACCAAAGCAAGCCATTTTTCTGTCACCCTATGTGTCATCAGGGGAAGGTGGGACAAAATCCTTGGAGACCCATGCATGGTTCATTTTAATGAAGGTTAGATCATCCACATTTTGGGTTGACAGACGGGTCCTTTTTACTGTCAGGATTGATCCAGCTGCACTGAAGACTCTATCCGATAGCACACTTGCAGCTGGGCAAGCGAGCTCCTGTAAGGCATATTGTGCCAATTCAGGCCAGGTGTCCAGTTTAGCGGCCCAATAGTCAAAGGGGAATGACCTGTGCGGGAGAACATCGATATGGGAGGAAAAGTAGTTTGTAACCATAGTTGACAACTGCTGTCTCCTGTCACTTTCGATCGATGCAGTATTACCAGTTGTGTGAGAGGTACTTGAAAAATCAGTCCACAACATTGTCATGAAACCCCTGTCTCCAACGCCACTTCTGCTGTGTGCACCACGAACATCTCTGCCAAGCTGCCCCCGGCCCGTACGGCTCGTGTGAGAACCATCACCGCTGCTGTGTGCTGGGAATGCCTCAACCAACCGGTTTACCAGAGTTGCTTGTTTATTAGCCAATATTAGGTCAAGGTTCTCGTGTGGCATGATGTTTTGTAAGTTGCCTTTATAGCGTGGATCAAGGATGCTAGCCAACCAGTAGTCGTCATCGTTCATCATTTTGGCAATGCGGGGGTCCCTTTTCAGGATCTGCAAGGCATAATCTGACATGTGGGCCAATGTTCCCGGTGTCAATGATGCACTGCGAGTGCTGGTAGGAGGAGCACTTTCTGGCAAATCCACATCCCTCCAGTCACGCACAAACCCTGTACCAGACCTTGCCACGTCAACATTTTCACTTGCCCCACGAGATTCATCCTCCTCCCCTAAGTAATCATCCCCATCATCATCCTCCTCATCCTCTTCTTCCTCCACCTCATCCAGGAGAGGTCCCTGAGCAGACAATGGCTGAATGTCATCAAGGATTCCCTCCTCCTCTTCCTCCTCGTCAACATTGGCTGCAGACGCCTGCTCCTTAAGGTGCATCAAAGTTTGCATGAGCAGACGCATAAGTGCGATGCTCATGCTTACGATGGCGTCGTCTGCGCTTACCGGCAGTGTGCATTCCTCAAAACACTGAAGGACTTTACAGAGGTCTTTCAGCTTCGACAACTGCACACCTGTCAACTCCATGTCTGCTCTCAAAGTGCCTGGCCGTGTATCCTCCCACAAATGAATTATGGCCTGCCTCTGTTTGCACAGACGCTCAACCATGTGCAGGGTGGAGTTCCACCTTGTTACAATGTCGATAATGAGGCGGTGGTTGGAAAGGTGGAGCAATCGCTGCAGCTTCTGCATACGAATGGAGTGTACAGGCGACCGGCGGATGTGCGCGCACAGTCTTCGCACCTTCTGGAGCAGGGCTGTTAACTCCGGATAATTGTTGAGGAAGAACTGCACCACCAGGTTCAAGGTGTGAGCCAAGCAAGGTATGTGGCTGAGTTTTGAAAGGGCTATGGCTGCCACAAAATTACGGCCGTTATCACTAACTACCTTGCCTGCCTCAAGATGTATACTGCCCAGCCATGACTCAGTTTGGCGCTGAAAGTACTCGGCCAGCAACTCCGGCCGCGGTGTGTCTGTCGCCCAAACACATCATCTGCAACACAGCCTGCTGACGCTTTCCACTAGCTGCTCGATAGGGGGACACCTCGTGGGCAACAGTGGCAGCTGAAGATGGAGTGCTCGTACGACTGCGCTCTGTGGACGAGCTTTCGCTTCTGGAGGAGGAGGAGGAGGGTCGAACGCCTACAGCCAACTGTTTCCTATACCATGGGCTAGGCAGCACTGTCCCACCACCACTGTCCCCTGTGGACCATGCATCCACCACATTAACCCAGTGTGCAGTGATGGACACGTAACGGCCCTGGCCATGCCGACTGGACCATGCATCAGTTGTGAGGTGCACCTTTCCACTCACTGACTGCTTGAGTGCATGGACAATGCGGTCTTCCACATGATGGTGGAGGGCTGGGATGGCTTTGCGAGAGAAGAAGTGGCGACTGGGTAGGTCATAGCGTGGTACTGCATAGGCCATGAGTTCGCGGAAAGCTGCGCTTTCCACCAACCGATAGGGCATCATCTCTAACGTGACTAGTTTGGCAATGTGGGCGTTCAAACCCAGTGTACGCGGATGAGAGACTGAGTACTTTCTTGACCTACTCATATTCTCTGGGAGGGTGAGCTGGACTTGAGAGCTGCATATGGTGGAACTAGTGGTGGACATGGGCGGACTGAGAGAGGGTTGATGATGGTGATGGAGTTGGTGTTCTTTCTGATGGCCTAGATTCAGTCTTTCGTTGATATAACAGTGGGATTCCCTGACTGCTTTGGCCTTGCAACGACACCTCAACATTTGCTGCTGTGCTAACCGGTGGGCTTACAGTGGGGGAAACAATGTAGCGTTGCTGACTACCTTCTTTGTGATCAGTTGCACATGTGGTACTTGAGGTTTGGTGTTGTGACCACGCTTGCAAGTGCATGCTGGTTAAATGTCTAAGCATGCAACTGGTATTCAAATTTTTCAGATTTTTCCCTCGGCTAAAGGTCTTTGCGCACTTCTTACAGATAACCTTGGACTGATCATGAGGATTTTGTTAAAAAAAGTGCCACACTGCACTCTTCCTACTTTGGAAGACATTTTGCGGCCTAGCATGCTGTGCTATTTTGACCATCTGGACAAGCTGTCCAGCAACTCTTTTGATTTTTGGAACCTGTCTTTGGAGTGCTCCGGGCCTGCCAGATAACAGCTGTTGCGATGTCGATGTCTGCTGTGGATGTTCCTCCTCCTCATCTGAGCTATTGGAAGCAGCACCCTCTTCCCCCAATGGATGCCAATCTGGGTCAACAACTGGGTCATCCATCACCTCCTCTTCAATGTCATGTGCACCTTCCTCTGTGTCACCGTGTATGGTGGTATAGTATGCGGGAAAGGGCACCTGAGCCTCATCAGGGTCAGAATCTGGCTCATTACACTGCGAGGACAATGTAGTGCTCTGACTGAATGTACCAGCAGAATCATCTATCAGTGGCTGTGCATCAGTGCACTCCACGTCAGATTCATCTTGGCCTGGGTAATTCACCATTTCACTTGATAACCCAGGCATGGTATGTGAATACAGCTCCATGGAGTAATCAGTTGTATGGCCTGCGTCATCCTTCAATCTTGGTTGGGATGAAGGACACAAGGAAAGGTGTGGTTCATGAACATGACCCTCCAATGACGACTCAGTGCTTTTATTTTTTACAACTTCAGAAGAGGAGGCGATAGAGCTGGAGGCTGAGTAAGCAATGTAAGCCAAAACTTTTTCCTGATGCTCTGGCTTTAAAAGCGGTTTGCCAACTCCTAGAAAACTAAGCCTTCGAGGCCTTGTGGAGCCAGACGATGACGCAGGCTCAACACCTCCTGCATTCTGTCCTATTTTGCTTTTGCCACTACCATCAGATCCACCACCAACACCATCTTTACCAGCTGGCAACCCCCGCCCAATTCCACGGCCTCTTCCACCAGCCTTCCTCATTTTTGGTAAAAATGTAAACAAAATCCCACAAACTATATAGTAATGTAAAACAAGGTACAAGGTGTATATAGGACAGGGGAGACGTCAAATTTCTGAACACACTTGTGGACACTGTTGGATTGTGTGAGTCCTATGTAATATCACACCTCTATGTCACAGGCTCAATGTCGCAGGTGTGAAAAATGTCACTATAGGACAGGGGAGATGTAGAATTTCTGAACACACTTGTGGACACTGTTGTGTGAGGCCCAGTTATTATCACACCGCTATGTCACTGGCTCAATTTCGCAGGTGTGAAAAATGTCACTATAGGACAAGGGAGATGTAGAATTTCTGAACACACTTGTGGACACTGTTGTGTGAGGCCGAGTTAATATCACACTGCTATGTCATTGGCTCAATGTCGCAGGTGTGAAAAATGTCACTATAGGACAGGGGAGATGTAGAATTTCTGAACACACTTGTGGACACTGTTGTGTGAGGCCCAGTTAATATCACACCGCTATGTCACTGGCTCAATGTCGCAGGTGTGAAAAATGTCACTATAGGACAGGGGAGATGTAGAATTTCTGAACACACTTGTGGACACTGTTGTGTGAGGCCCAGTTAATATCACACCGCTATGTCACTGGCTCAATGTCGCAGGTGTGAAAAATGTCACTATTGGACAGGGGAGATGTAGAATTTCTGAATCCACTTGTGGACACTGTTGTGTGAGGCCCAGTTAATATCACACCGCTATGTCACTGGCTCAATGTCGCAGGTGTGAAAAATGTCACTATAGGACAGGGGAGATGTAGAATTTCTGAACACACTTGTGGACACTGTTGTGTGAGGCCGAGTTAATATCACACTGCTATGTCACTGGCTCAATGTCGCAGGTGTGAAAAATGTCACTATAGGACAGGGGAGATGTAGAATTTCTGAACACACTTGTGGACACTGTTGTGTGAGGCCCAGTTAATATCACACCGCTATGTCTCTGGCTCAATGTCGCAGGTGTGAAAAATGTCACTATAGGACAGGGGAGATGTAGAATTTCTGAACACACTTGTGGACACTGTTGTGTGTGGCCCAGTTAATATCACACCGCTATGTCACTGGCTCAATGTCGCAGGTGTGAAAAATGTCACTATTGGACAGGGGAGATGTAGAATTTCTGAACCCACTTGTGGACACTGTTGTGTGAGGCCCAGTTAATATCACACCGCTATGTCACAGGCTCAATGTCGCAGGTGTGAAAAATGTCACTATAGGACAGGGGAGATGTAGAATTTCTGAACACACTTGTGGACACTGTTGTGTGAGGCCCAGTTAATATCACACCGCTATGTCACTGGCTCAATGTCGCAGGTGTGAAAAATGTCACTATAGGACAGGGGAGATGTAGAATTTCTGAACACACTTGTGGACACTGTTGTGTGAGGCCGAGTTAATATCACACCGCTATGTCACTGGCTCAATGTCGCTGGTGTGAAAAATGTCACTATAGGACAGGGGAGATGTAGAATTTCTGAACACACTTGTGCACACTGTTGTGTGAGGCCCAGTGAATATCACACCGCTATGTCACAGGCAGAAATTGGCTAGTGTATGACAAACTACAAGGTGTATATAGAATTGGGCAGAATAAGAATCTCCCTAGAGTGTAGATCTGTAAGAACGGAACATGTCCTCGACTTATTCTTACAGAGTGACACACAGATAGCTTCACTGTGGCCGTGATAACAGCCGTTACACGGTACTGAGAGAGGAGCGTGCACGTACACCGCTGTCAGGTGTCCGTAAAATTATCAAACTCCGTGTTTTTTAAGTATACGGACTGACACACGCTGTCTCTCTATAGTTTTGAATGTGATCAAACAGCAAATATACTTAACTGTTTGAAAAGCAGACAAAACTAGAAGGTGTAGGTCTGTAAGAACGGAACATGTCCTCAACTTATTCTTACAGAGTGACACACAGATAGCTTCACTGTGGCCGTGATAACAGCCGTTACACGGTACTGTGTGAGGAGTGTACACCGCTGTATGGTGTGAAAAAATGCACGCTCAGTACCTCACCAGGATAAAAAAAAAATTTTGGATTGCTTTTAAAAAAGCAGTTTGCAGAGCAGTGGGAAAACAACAATGCAGCTATCAGGAAGCCTTATAAGGCAAGCCTAATAACCAACAGAGCTGATGCACCAAAATATAGCCTCCCCTTGCACTGCACAGTAACTGGTGTGTTGTACAGGCTAAATCGCTAGCAGCAGTAGTTTTTGGTATCTTCTTCCCTGCCTAACGCTCTCCCTACAGAATCAGCAGCAGCAGCTCTCCCTATTCTGAGATCAGCATGTATAACATGGCGGTCGGCGTGCACGCCCTTTTATACCCCCTGTGACACCCCCCAAAGCAAGCCAATCACTTGCATGCCCTTCTCAAAGATGGTGGTGACCCCTGCCTATGTCATCACATTGCCAACAGTGTCCGTGGATCCTGATTGGCTGAAAAAGGGCGGAAAACAAACTTTTGAAACGCGACTTTGGCGCTAAAGTCGCCGAGCTCGTGGCCGACCTCACCCTAGGGTCGGGCTTCGTTTCATGAAACCTGACTTTACCAAAAGTCGGAGACTTTTGACATTT
Source organism: Dendrobates tinctorius (assembly GCF_039654945.1). Taxonomy (NCBI): domain Eukaryota; kingdom Metazoa; phylum Chordata; class Amphibia; order Anura; family Dendrobatidae; genus Dendrobates; species Dendrobates tinctorius. The sequence goes on along the minus strand of NW_027361705.1, from coordinate 15,129,213 downwards.
TTCGACCCATTTCGCTCAACTCTAATCGTGATCCCTCAGCACAGGAAGAGCTGGAAGCCGGAACAAGGTGCTGCCAGTATACGCTGGAGAAGGTTGAGTATGATGGGTTTTTTTTAAATAGGAAGCATGCATACAAGGACAGGAGGGGGGGAACCTCACATACCAGTACAGGTACGGGGGAAGCCACGCATACCAGGACAGCTATGAGGGATGCCACGCATACCAGGACAGCTATGGGGGAGTCACGCATACCAGGACAGCGATGGGGGAGCCCCGCATACCAGGACAGGATGAGGGAGCAACGCATACCAGGACAGGACTGGGGGAGCCACACATACCAGGACAGGACGAGGGGAGCCACACGTACGAGGACAGGATGGGGAGCCACACATACCAGGACAGGATGGAGGGAGCCACTCATACCAGGACAGGACAGGGGGAGCCACGCATACCAGGACAGGGATGAGGGGACAATGCATACCTGGCTTATACTCAAGTCAATATGCTTACCCAGTTTTCCGTGGCTAAATTAGATGCCTAGGCTTATACTCGGATCGGCTAAAACTAGAGTATATACAGTAACTCTTCTGCCTCATTATAGTGAATGGATCCATCATGGGTTTCATCTGAATCACATCACTGGGAGATTTAGATGTAAACCCTAAACCCCCATGTAAGTGCTCAGCATAGAGCGCCGGATAAATGTGATCCCAAATGTTATGCAAAATTTTCCCTACAAAATCTTCAAATCAATCCACAAAAAAAAACAAGTCCCCACTCAGGTCCATCATCTGTTTACGGAAACATAGGGACTTGCAAGTTACTGGTAAAACAAAGGCTCTGGAAAAGAGCTATAGCTCCTTGCCTCCCAAAAGAAATTCAGAAAATTCTACACTTCCAAATACAAAAGTCCCCTCTCTTCTGATCCACACAGTGTACCTAAATCATATTTAGCATCCACATGCTTGGCATTTCAGTAGCAATGAGAGCCGGCCTAATTTACGGGTGCGTGTCTCAAGAAGCATGAGCTGGGCACTAACATATACTGGTTACTGCAAAGTACTGGGGACTACAACTTACTGGCACCACAATGGCAGTTTACAATTTTCATTCAGTGACATCAACTGCTGCTTGTTTTTGGAAAACAAAGTCACAATCATCACTACACCTGTAGATCTACCCCTTTGGGAATTTAATTTCCAAAATGGGGATTCTGCTGTATATGAAGTCTGCAAACTATTCTAGCAAAATCTGTGCTACAGGTTCTGCTATTCTGTCACCTCAGGGGATCTACTAATGTGATATGGTGTTAGGCATCGTGTTCCTGCCTCTGCACAGGAGGAATCCCGACCCTTGCCTTCTGCGATCTCTCATTCCTCTCCAGTTGCAGAGGAGCCTGCTCAGCAAAGACGTCGTTCCTGGCGTCTTTCTCACTCAAGTACAGTGGGTTTGGTTGCTGCTGCCACCCCTAGTCCAGCTATAGCAACGCATGCTGGTCAGCAGCGAGCTACTCCAGGGACTGTCTTCCATTCAGTCTACTGAGCATGCCCGTGGGATGATCTCTCACTGGAGATTGGAGGTCACATGCTTAGGACCTTCTCCAGCTCGGACTGGACCATCAGGAGGGTCCCGGAAGGACGCTGCTATAAAAGATTTTCATGGCCGATCGGCCATGTGCTAGTATACACAGTATTTCGTAGAGATGTGTGTGATGATGGATGCTTGTGAACCGCTGAATGACTCATTATGAAACCTCTTCCCTTTGATACGCATGTTATTAGGGTTAGAGTTCAGAGTCAGCGTTGAGTTGTGTGGCACTGCCTAGCGCCGCAGTGCTCCCAGCTCCTCACACATGCTAGCGCCTTTGTGCGCCAATCTACCGAAGGCACCACTCTACTGCAGGTACTGCAGCATCCGTTAGTGTGGTGCTGTGCGTGTCCTATGCACTTTCCAGGCCTGAGTTTAGGCTGGTTAGTGGCATCCACCAGAGCTGCGCTGTGCGGTAAGCAACGTTCAACTGCACCCTGTGACTTCTAACAGGGAAGAGTAACCTATAGGTGTCTGTTCAGGCATCGCAGTTGCGGTGCCGAGCACTAGTGTGACTAGAGGGACTCTAACCCAGTGTCTCTTGGGTAGAGTTCTGTGTCTATACACCAGTGCTCACATTGCTGAGCTCTGTGAGCATAAACAGGCTGCAGCGCTTGTGTTTGGCAGTTGGGCGACTCTGTGAGGTAACAGAGTCTCCCCCTGTACACACTAGGAGGAGTTAACCCCGTGTGTTCCTCTATTGTACCACCATATAACGTCCGCCATTACTGAGCAGCAGTTACCATCTCTGCACGGTGGACCCCGGGCTGCGAACACACCTTATACCTTCTTTATTATTTGGTGAATTTCGCCAGCCCATAACATTATACTAGCGCCAGGGTCTGGCTAGTAATGGTGGACGAACAGCGACTTCTTAGGTGCATCCAGCAGCTGGAGGGCAAGTTGGCGGCTCTCGTGCGCTCAACCTCAGCTGTGGATGTAACTGCGGGTCTCTGCTCAGACAGCTTCGGAGGCTGCCTCCCGTGTGACCACTGAACATCTCTGACCTGACTATGTCCCTCCTTCCATTCCCCAAAAAGTTCTCAGGCGATGGTGTTTCTTGTAGGGATTTCATCAGCCAGTGTGCTATTCAGCATGAGCTGCTGGCTGCTCGATTCCCCTCCGAGTGGGCTAAGGTGGGATTTGTAGTTTTCCTCTTGTTGGGCAGGGCTTTCGAGTGGACTACACAGCTGTGGGAGCGTGGTGATCATGTGGTGCAGAGTGCCTCGCGGTTCTTGGCTTCTCTGAAGCAGGTCTTCCTGGGACCGCAATTCACCCATGAAACCATGCTCCAGCTGCTGGCACTGTCACAGAGCTCATCCTTGGTCAGCCATTATGCCATCCAGTTCCGGACCCTTGTGTCTGAGCTGGAGTGGCCAGACAAGGTCCTCATCCCAGCGTTCTGGAGAGGTCTGGCTGACCACGTGAAGGACATTCTGTCCACCAGGGAGATTCCCACCACATTGGAGGAGTTTATTACCGTCTCTACTAGAGTTGAGCGAAACGGGTAGGTCATATTCAAAAGTCGCCGACTTTCGCTGAAGTCGGGTTTCATGAAACGAAACCTGACCATAGCGTGAGGTCAGCGACCAGAGTGCCAAAGTCACGTTTCAAAAGATGCTTCCAGCGCCCTTTTTCAGCCAATGTTGAAGGACGCACACTGTGGGCAATGCGATGACATAGGCATCTGTCACCACCATCTTTGAGAAGGGCATGCAAGTGATTGGCTGGCTTTGTGTGGCGTCACAGGGGCTATAAAAGGGAGTGAACGCCGACCGCCATCTTACTTATGGCAATCTTAGCATAGTGAGAGCTGCTGCTGCTGCTGCTAATTCTGTAGGGAGAGCGTTAGGCAGGGAAGAAGAACCAAAAAACTGCTTCTGCTGTTAGCGATTTCCACTTACAACACAACACTTTGTGTGCAGTGACAGGTGAGGCTCTATTTTTGTGCATTAGCTCTGTTGATTATTAGGCTGCCTTATAAGGCTCCCTGATATCTGCATTGCTGTTTGCACACTACTGTGCAAACTGCTTTTTTAAAAGCAAAAATACTTTTCTTCCTCTCTTCTGCACAGTTACCAAGGGTTCATTTTTCCACCCTTTTGTGTGTGCACTGTGCAGCAGTCCTGCTTATTAGGCTGCCTGGGTCCATACTTGACAGCGTCCTCAAATCTCTAGTGAGACTCAAAATCTCACCAATCCTATAGACACCCTCCACCTTGTCATTCACCATCCAATTTCAGTCTGTTACATTGAGGTGTAATCTCTACTGGGCCTGAGACAATAGTTCAGCATCCTCAAATCTATAGTGAGATTCAAATTCTCACCAATCCTATATGGTGGAAGATGCCATGGAAGTGGGCGGGGGTTGCCAGCTGGTCCCAATGGTGGTGTTGCATCTGCTGGTAGTGGCAAAAGCGCAATAGCACCTAAGGCAGGAGGTGTTGAGCCTGCGTCATCGTCTGGCTCCACAAGCCTTTGAAGGCTCTCTTTTCTGGGAGTAGGTAAACCACTTTTAAAGCCGGAGCTTCAGGAACAAGTTTTGGCTCACATTGCTGACACAGCCTCCAGCTCTCTCGCCTCCTCTTCTGAAGTTTCAAAAAATAAAAGCACTGAGTCGTCATTGGAGGCTCCTGGTAAGGAACAACACCTTTCCTTGTGTCCTTCACCCCTACCCAAAGTGAAGGATGTGGCAGGCCACACTACCGATTACTCCATGGAGCTCTTTTCATATACCATGCCTGGGTTAGCAAGTCAAATCATGAATTCCCCAGTCCAAGATGAATCCGACATGGAGTGCACTGATGCACAGCCACTGCTAGATTTTTCTGCTGGTACATTCACTCAGAGCACTACATTGTCCTCGCAGTGTACTGAGCAGGAATCTGACCCTGATGAAACTCAGGTGCCCCTTCCCGCATACTATACTGTTGTGAGTTCATTTTTCCCTTCACCATTGAGGTCTGATGAACTCCCTCCTTTGGTGAAGGAAGGTAGTGAGACTGATTACCAAACACCTGGGCAGCTAGATGATAACTGGGTGGCTGGAATTGAGGACTGGATATAAGGCTGCCGACGCCCTTCTTCCTGGCTGGTGACTTTCCTGCTGGATTCTTGGAGACCAGTCTGATTCCTGCGTCTCAAAGCTAAGTTTTTCTGCTCTGCTTTGTACTCTTCAGTTTTGTTTTTGTTTTGCCTTGTTTTTTGGGAGTTCTGCCATCCCTGGCTGGGGGTGAGCTGAATTCCATTTTTGTCTCTGATCTGTTGATCTTTTGCTCTGTCTTCAGAATATACCTGAGTGCTGATTTAGTCTTTTGAAGCCTAGCGACTTCAGGGCCTGTTTTTCCTATCAGTCGGTTGGCTCATTTTGATAGGGTTTTTGCGGATGGCAGACAGCAGCTTTCCTATCCTGTCCTATGTAGTTAGCTTGGGCCCCATCATTTGCTCAACCTATCTGTGGCGTCCGTCTGCGGTCTGGGCTGCGGCCAGCCAACACCCCGAGAAACACTGATACCCTTTACCCCTATACAGGGATCTGGATTTATAGCAGAGCCCAGGAGGCGCTATCTGAATAGGAGCAGTGGCCAGAGCAGGACGGTCGCCAGAAAGGTGTTCCAAAAACAAGACAAAAACGTAGTGGTATCCGGGTCTAAACCAGTCAGGCAGCAAGGTACAAAAACAGTAGACAGTAGCAGAGTCAGATTCAGGCCAAGGTCAGAGTTATAAACCAGGAGGGCAGCAGAGGTACAGAATCGTTAGGCAGAAGTAGAGTCAGAAGTCCAGGCCAAGGTCAGAGTCATAAACCAGGAGGGCAGCAGAGGTACAGAATCGTTAGGCAGAAGCAGAGTCAGAAGTCCAGGCCAAGGTCAGAGTCAGTCAGCTATAGCAATTCACACAGTAACACGCAGGGGAACCAAGAATATATCCGGCGGCTTGCAAGCCCAGTCCCAAGGTATTTGAGGGATCAGGTCATCCCTCACAGGCTCCCGGGCTGATGATGTCATCAGGACCGCCCCCAGGACCAGACCTGATGACGATGCACCAACCCCTTCATGACTGACAGAGGAGCGGAGTCTGCGTCCACCAGACGCCTGCGCAGAAGCCCTTTCACTGTTGCCGCCATCACTTGGGCGCGAGCCACGGCGCCTCCTAGTGGCTGAAGGCGGGACAGCAGGCCCTGAATTTGACGACGACATGTCAGTCCGGCGCCTCCTGGTAGCCGAGGCATGGACAGCAGGCCCTGAGCCCGAGGGTGGCGTGACAGTCTGTCGCCTCCTAGTGGCTGAGGGCGGAACAGCAGGCCCCGAGTCTGACGGCGACGTGACACTATCTTTCTATCTGTGTTAGTGTTTTCATCTTGCTTCACCGTCATTATATGTTGGGGGCTGCCTATTGTTTTGGGGTCTGCTCTGGGGCAGTTTAGTTTTTCCCCTTTCTGTCTTTAGGCTATGTAGCTCTCTGGCTGTGATCGAGGGGTCTAGGGCACCGTAGGAACCCCCCAAGGCTACTGCTAGTTGTTGTGGATAGGTTCAGGGGTCTGCAATCGGATAGCTGCCAACCTCTCTGGTTTTTCTGGACTTAGCTGGTATTTTGTTTTTTCCTCCTTCGGTGACTCATCATAACAGAATCACCAGCCATAACGCAGATCCTAGGGTACTCAATAGCAGGAGAGAATTGTAAAAAAAAAAAAAAGGAAAAAAAAAAGTGTCAGAATTTTTTTTTTTTGCGTGCATATTTTTTCCTCTATATCTCTGAGGCCGTAGGGGGAATTTTTCTCTCAATGGAGATGAAGCAATTGTCTGATCGTGTGGAGCAGCTCGCTGCTGAAGTGCGGGGAATTTCCGCCTATCTTGCTCATTCACATGCTGCTGAACCAAAGATTCCTACTCCTGATGTGTTTTTTGGGGATTGGTCTAAATTCTTGAATTTCAAGAATAATTGTAAATTATTTTTTGCCTTGAAGCCTAACTCATCGGGGAACTCCGTGCAGCAGGTTAAAATTGTCATCTCTTTGCTGCGCGGCGATCCCCAGGATTGGGCGTTTTCTTTGAAACCTGATGATCCTATTCTGAATAATTTGAACGCATTTTTTCAAGCCTTGAGGTTGTTGTATGATGAACCTAATGCTATTGATCAGGCTGAAAAGACCCTGTTGGCATTAAGCCAGGGTCGGCATTCGGCAGAGTTGTGCTGTCAAAAATTCCGAAAGTGGGCGGTCCTTACTACCTGGAATGATGGTGCCTTGGCAGCCCTCTTTCGGAAGGGTTTGTCAGAAACTGTAAAAGATACTATGGTGGGATTTCCTGTTCCCTCTGGTCTTGACGATTCTATGTCATTAGCCATTCAGGTGGATCGGCGTTTACGTGAATGCAAAACTACATGAGAGATGTTGCCACCTGTTGAACAAATGTCTGAACCTATGCAGTGTGATAGAGTTTTGTCTAGGGTGCAACGTCAGGAGTTCAGAAGGCGTAATAAGCTGTGTTTTTTTTGTGGAGATGCCTCGCATATTATTTCTGTCTGCCCTAAACGAGAGAAACGTTGTGCACACACGTTTTCTGTGGGTGGTGTTCAACCTAAGTTTCTTCTGGCAATTACTCTGATCTGCTCCCTGTCCACATTTTCCGCCATGGTTTTTGTGGATTCAGGAGCAGCTCTGAACCTGATGGACTTGGATTTTGCTAAACGTTGTGGATTACCTATGACACCTCTGCGGACGCCTATCCCTTTGAGGGGTATTGATGCTACTCCTTTGGCGAAGAATAAACCTCAGTTTTGGACCCAGGTGGTAATGCGGGTCGCCCCAGACCATCAAGAAAATTGCAGATTTTTGGTGTTGCATAATTTGCATGATACCATTGTTCTGGGGTTTCCCTGGTTGCAAATCCATAATCCAGTCCTGGATTGGAAATCTTTGTCTGTGGTGAGTTGGGGTTGTCGTTGTGCCCTTAGTGATGCTCCTGTTTTCTCTACCTCTCCCCAGTCGCATGATGTTCCTGACTATTTGGCTGACTTTTATGATGTATTTAGTGAGAATGAGTCTGCGTCTTTGCCTCCTCATAGGAGTTATGACTAGTGTTGAGCATTCCGATACCGCAAGTATCGGGTATCGGCCGATATTAGCTGTATCGGAATTCCGATACTTAGTTCCGATACTTTTTTCATATCGAATACCGGAATCGGAAGTTCCCATAATGCTAGGAGCCCGCTCGATTTGATTCAGCCAATGGGGATCCTCAGAAGTGTGGGCACATCCTTTTAGGCATGTAGGCATGTTAACTACTGGCATGGCTGTGATTGGCTGCTGAAATGATGTCATGATGCACTATAAAAAGCGCTGCAGCCGCCATTTCTGGTCACTCTGCTGTGAATTCAGTTAGGGACAGGGTGCTGTTGAAGACTGTGAGGGACAGTTAGAAATAGCAATTCTAAAAACAATATTGTGCTTTATCCAGGCTACATAAACCACCACTGTAGCTTTCTTTTGCCTAGCAGCAGTGTTCACAGCTGTCTGCAAGGGCAGACCCACGCTGTGTAGTGTGTCCTGCAGGCACGTCTGCTTGTAGGCCGGCCAGCGTGTGTCTCTGCCTCATACACATTTTTCTTTTATTGCTGCTTTTTTTTCTCCTGTATAGTGTGCTTCCATACGTATCCATATACGTTGGTTGCAAACACTAAAGGAGTGGACAGCGGAGCCTTTCAGCAGCCTTTCAGTGCTATAGCCAATTTCTCTGCACTGTTTTTGGCTGTCTGATAGGTCTCTCTGTGTGTGAGTGCAGCTCTCGTTGCAGTGTGTTCTACAGCCACCGCTAGCTGTAGTCCGCTCAGCGTGCGTCACTGCCTCATACATAGTCCTTTTTTTGCAGCTAATTTAGCCAGATTTTTGCTCCTATATTAGTGTGCTTCCAACCGCATCCATTGTCATTGGTTGGTTGCAAACACTATATAGGATTAGATAGAGGAGCCTTTTTGCTGGCTTGTGCCCTTCAGGGCCAGTCAGACTAGTATCACCCTATTTTTTGGAGCCTCATCAATTGCATTGTAGGTTAGCTTCCTGCATTGTAATCGCTCCAAAAAGTTTGTGATACTATAGCTTTCAAACTTTGGTCGCATCCTTTTCTTCCCCCCCCCCAAAAAAAAAAAAGGAAATAAAGTTCACCAAACACTCCACTTTACAGTTGTCTAGGCCACATTAGATCATATTAAAGTGTAGTACACACACTCTTAGCCAAATTAGTGTTTCTTATACTGGTTAGCAGGTGTTCAGGAATAAGAACACTAAGCCACCCCTTTTTTACTTTTCTGCCTATCTTTATCAGTCTACCAAGATGAAGAAGGCAGGGAGTAAGGCACGTGGTCGTGGCCGTGGAGTTTCAGCAGGGAGAGGACGGGGGGATTCAGCAGGGAGAGGACGTGGGGATTCGGTGTCTGCTGCGGCCACCAGTGACCCGGCATCCCTCACTTTTACCAGGCAACAGTCCTTCATGCGCAGCTTTGTAGGACCTCGCCGTACCCCACTGCTGCGTGACGAACAAATTGAAGCCGTTGTCGGATGGATGGCAGCTAACGCATCCACTTCAATGACTTCCGCATCCTCCCAAGGCCAGAGCACTGAAGAGCAACCATCTGTCTCTTCACCACCTGCCAAATTGCCCAGGCAGTCTGAGAGCCCTGGACAGGAGCCATCTCAATCTTTACTTCTGTTCTCAGAATCTGTTGGCTTGGAAAGAGGTGGCCAGCCAAGCAGCATTCTAGAGCGTGAAGAAGAGGGAGTATGCAGTGATGCGCAACTGCTTTGTCCCTCTGAATCTGAAGAGGCGGGTGGGCCAGTGCCTATTGTCAGCACACCTCAGTGCTCATCTGATATTGATGAGACTCAGTTGCCAATTTCTGGTGCGTACGGTGCTGGCGAGACAACCCAGGACCAGCCGGTGCTTGAAGAGGGGAGTGGAGATGATGAGGTCCTTGACCCATCATGGCGTCAGCCACAGGAAGGTGGTGGGAGCAGCTCTGAGGAAGAGATTCCCCGAACGGCCAAAAGAGGATGGAGAGGGCGGGGGCAGACTTGGTTGCCTGTAGCCTCCACTTTGGCACCCGTGAGGAGCAATCCTCTTCCAAAACACAAAACGGGCGCTCCCAGGACTTGCAGTGCGTGGTCTTTTTTTGACACAGTTGCAGATGACATTTGCTTTGTCAAATGCAAGCTGTGTCATCAGAAAGTGAAACGAGGGAAAAATGTGAGCAACCTCAATACCACAAATATGTGGAAACATGTGCGTACCAAGCACGAGGTGGAGTTACACAGACACACTGAAGATGTAGGCCAACCTTCAGCAGCACCTACCACCTCTTCAGCTCGTGTTGGGGCCTCTTCCTCCAGCTCACACACAGCTGGTTTGGCTTCCTCACTGGAACGCCATGGAAGAACCACTGCCACTGTTGTCCAGAGACCCAGTGAAATTCCACCCACTGAACCACGTTCGCAGTCATCAGCACACTCCCAGGCCACTCACCAGCAATCGGTAGCACAGGCATGGGAGAAAAAGCGGCCATACTCGGCAAACCATCCCCGAGCACTGGCTCTGAATGCTGGCATTGCCAAACTACTGGCCCTTGAGATGCTGTCATTCAGGCTGGTGGAGACTGACACCTTCCGGAACTTTATGTCATTGGCAGTTCCACAATACAATGTGCCCAGCCGCTTTTATTTCAGCAGGCAAGCCGTCCCTGCCCTGCAAAAGCATGTGGAGGGAAAAATTAAAAATGCGCTACTAAATGCCGTCAGTAGCAAGGTCCACCTGACCACCGATGCGTGGACCAGTAGCCATGGACAGGGACGATACCTTTCCCTCACTGCCCATTGGGTCAATGTTGTGGAGCCGGGTACAGATCTGGAGAGTGGCTCTGTACGTATTCTGCCAACTCCAAGGATTGCAGGAATGCAGTCTGTACATATTGAGTCCTCCTCCTACTCTAGTTCCTCCGAATCAGCACTGCGTGAGCCTATTAGGCCAGATATGAGCACAGGTGTGGCCAAACGTCAACAGGCCATCCTTAAATTAATTTCTTTGGGGAATCGGAGCCACACAGCACTTGAGCTCTGGAATGCCATCAAGCAGGAGAGCGATGTGTGGTTTGTGCCAGCGAATCTCCAGCCAGGTTTGGTAGTGAGTGTCAATGGCCGAAATCTAGTGGCAGCTCTGGGCCTAGGCAACCTCACTCACATACCATGTCTGGCACACGTGCTCAATTTGGTCGTGCAGAGCTTTCTGAGGGACTATCCGGATCTTGATGCACTGCTGCACAAGGTTCGCCTAGAGTGTGCTCACTTGCGGCGTTCCAGCATGGCAAGATCACGCATTGCATCTCTGCAACGACGATTCCACCTGCCAGAACATCGCATCATATGTGACCTCCCCACCAGGTGGAATTCAACGTTACATATGTTGGAGCGGTTGTGTGAGCAGCAGGCAGCAGTAATGGAGTACCAGCTGCATCAGGCGCAAACAAGTCGCACTGTGCGCCGGACACACTTCACCACCACTGAGTGGGCCACTATGAGGGACATCTGCCAAGTTTTGCGTGCCTTCGATGACTCCACGCGGATGGCCAGTGCAGATGATGCACTAATCAGCATGACTGTCCCCCTCATCTGTCTGCTTCAAAAAACCTTACAAGCACTAAGTGAGGAGGTTTTTGAAGAGGTCGAGGATGAGCAGTCAGAAATGCCATCTGCTTCTGGCAAATCTGCGCAGCGTGCTTCCACACAAAGGCCCAGGCAGGGGACACTTAGTGAGGAGGATGACGAGGAGTCAATGGAGGAGGAGGAACACATCTCTCCAGAGGAGGGAGGTACACAAGGCTCTAGTAGTCAGTGTGTACAGCGAGGGTGGGGTGATGCTGAGCAGGCAGAGATGCTGCCTCAAGCTGGGGACAGCGTTTCCGGTCCAGTTGGCAGTCTGCAGCACATGGTTGATTTCATGCTGCAGTGCTTGTTAAATGATCGCTGCATCGCCAACATTCTCCACACGGCTGATTATTGGGTGTACACCCTCCTAGATCCTCGCTACCAGGACAACTTACAAAGCCTCATACCACAGTTGAACCGGGAGCGAAAAATGCGGGAGTACCAAGAAACACTTGTGCAGGCCATCATGTTCTCCATTCCCCCCGCAAGTGTTGCTGGTAGTGCTTTTCAAAGCAGCCATGTGGGTAGAGGCAGTGGAGGAAGCTCTGCACAAAGAGGTAGCAGAGGCAGTGCCGCAGGACAAGGCAAGGCCAGTATGGCCCAAATGTGGAAAAGTTTTGTGGGACCGCCACAAACGGCTACACCATCACAGACGGCTCCAGTCAGCAGGAGGCAACGTTTCCGTCAGATGGTGACAGACTACTTGCCTTGCCCTGTTAGTGTACTCCCAGACGGCTCTTCCCCGTTCAAGTATTGGGTCTCTAAGCTGGATACATGGCCAGAGCTTAGCCAGTATGCATTGGAGGTGCTGGCTTGCCCTGCTGCCAGTGTATTATCGGAACGTGTCTTTAGTGCTGCAGGTGGTGTGGTAACAGACCGTCGCACGCAACTATCCGCTGATAATGTTGACCGGCTTACTTTTGTGAAAATGAACAAGGCCTGGATCTCACCTGAATTTGCCAGTCCTCTTCCAGAATAAATAATTGGCTGGCAACAGGATCCAGGTCTCCTGTTGTGTTCATGTTTCTATGACCTGAACTTTATTTCCTGGGCAACAGCAACGCCCGTTGTTGCTCAGAAGTGCTGTGCGCACAGACAAAACACTCGCTCATGTGTAAGTGGGGTTCGGTAGCGTCAGCTGATCCCCTGCTGTGTGTACGGCAAACTCTCCTGCTGCCTACAACTTCTGACTACCTCTGATTTAATATGTTCTCTGATTTGCCCTCTGTCTCCACTCTGTTTTGAGTATTTCCTCCGGCCTACAACACCGCCTGTTTCTGCTCTCAAGTGCCGTCTGCACAATCCACACTTGTTCCTGTGTTACCTGGGTCCTGTCACATCTGCTCATCTCCAGAGGTGAGCACGGCAATGTCTCCTGCTTTGTCTACTTGTCTCCTGCCACTACTTGTAGTGGAAATGTGGACAGAGCAGGAGACATTGCCAGACTCACCTCTAGGGAGAAGCTGGTGTTACAGAACCCCAGTAACACAGGAACAAGTGTGGGTTGTGCAGACGGCATTTCAGAGCAGCAACTGGCGTGGTTGGAAGCCAGAGGAAATACTCGAAACAGAGTGAAGACAGAGGCCTAATTGGAGTACGTTGACAGTTAGTAGTAGTCTAGAAACAATCGCAAACTGCCACCAAGTAGGCCTCGGCCTACTACCTGATTTTCCCTGGGCTCCAACACCGCCAGTTGGTGCTCAGAAGTGCTGTCCGCACAGACAAAACACTCGCTCATGTGTAAGTGGGGTTCGGTAACGTCAGCTGATCCCCTGCTGTGTGTATGGCAAAGTGTCCTGCTCCCTCCACAGTCAAACAACCTCAGATTTACACCTGGCTCCAAGTAGGCCTCGGCCTACTACCTGATTTTCCCTGGGCTCCGACACCGCCAGTTGTTGCTCAGAAGTGCTGTGCGCACAGAAAAACACACTCGTTCATGTGAAAGTGGGGGTCAGTAACGTCAGCTGATCCCCTGCTGTGTGGAGGGCAAAATGTCCTGCTCCCTCCAAAGTCAAAATACCTCAGCTTTACACCTGGCTCCTAGTAGGCTTCGGCCTGCACCATGATTGTCCCTGGGTTCCAACAACGCTAGTTGGTGCTCGGAAGTGCTGTCCACACAGAAAAACACACTCGTTCATGTGAAAGTGGGGGTCGGTATCGTCAGCTGATCCCCTGCTGTGTGGAGGGCAAAATGTCCTGCTCCCTCCAAAGTCAAAATACCTCAGCTTTACACCTGGCTCCTAGTAGGCTTCGGCCTGCACCATGATTGTCCCTGGGTTCCAACAACGCTAGTTGGTGCTCGGAAGTGCTGTCCACACAGAAAAACACACTCGTTCATGTGAAAGTGGGGGTCGGTAACGTCAGCTGATCCCCTGCTGTGTGGAGGGCAAACTGCTGCTGCCTCCAAATTGTAACTACTTCAGATTTAAACATTCTCTGATTTGGCCTCTGTCTCCACTCTGTCTCTAGTATTTCCCCTGACCTCCAACACCGCCAGTTCCTGCTCACAGTTGCCGTCCACGCATTCCACACGTGTTCCTGTGTTACTGGGGTTCTGTAACGTCAGCAGATCCCCCAATATGTGTCCGCCACTGTCTCCTGCGCTGTCCACCTTCCCACTGCAAGCGGTGGGAATGTGGACAGAGCAGGAGACAGTGGCAGACACACATCAGGGGATCTGCTGACATTACAGAACCCCAGTAACCCAGGAACACGTGTGGATTGGGCAGACAGCTGCTGTACGCATAAACTGGCGGTGTTGGTGGTCACGTGAAATCCTGGAAACAGAGTGGAGACAGATGCTTAATTGGAGCACGTTGACAGTCTGTTGTAGCCTACAAACAATCTAAAACACCCACCAAGTAGGCCTCGGCCTACACCATAATTCTCCCTGGGCTCCAACAACGCTAGTTGGTGCTTGGTAGTGCAGTCCACACAGGAAAACACACTCGTTCATGTCAAAGTGGGGGTCGGTAACGTCAGCTGATCCCCTGCTGTGTGGAGGGCAAAGTGTCCTGCTCCCTCCAAAGTCAAAATACCTCAGCTTTACACGTGGCTCCTAGTAGGCCTCAGCCTGCACCATGATTGTCCCTGGGTTCCAACAACGCTAGTTGGTGCTCGGAAGTGCTGTCCACACAGAAAAACACACTCGTTCATGTGAAAGTGGGGGTCGGTAACGTCAGCTGATCCCCTGCTGTGTGGAGGGCAAACTTCTGCTGCCTCCAAATTGTAACTACTTCAGATTTAAACATTCTCTGATTTGGCCTCTGTCTCCACTCTGTCTCTAGTATTTCCCCTGACCTCCAACACCGCCAGTTCCTGCTCACAGTTGCCATCCACGCATTCCACACGTGTTCCTGTGTTCCTGGTGTTCTGTAACATGAGCTGATCCCCCAATGTGTGTCCGGCACTGTCTCCTGCGCTGTCCACCTTCCCACTGCAAGTGGTGGGAATGTGGACAGAGCAGGAGACATTGGCAGACAAACATCAGGGGATCTGCTGACATTACAGAACACCAGTAACACAGGAACACGTGTGGATTGGGCAGACGGCTACTGTACGCATAAACTGGTGGTGTTGGTGGTCACGTGAAATCCTGGAAACAGAGTGGAGACAGATGCCTAATTGGAGCCCGTTGACAGTCTGTTGTAGCCTACAAACAATCTAAAACTGCCACCAAGTAGGCCTCAGCCTACACCATAATTCTCCCTGGGCTCCAACAACGCTAGTTGGTGCTCGGAAGTGCTGTCCACACAGAAAAACATACTCGTTCATGTGAAAGTGGGGGTCGGTAACGTCAGCTGATCCCCTGCTGTGTGGAGGGCAAAGTGTCCTGCTCCCTCCAAAGTCAAATACCTCAGCTTTACACCTGGTTCCTAGTAGGCCTCAGCCTGCACCATGATTGTCCCTGGGTTCCAACCACACTAGTTGGTGCTCGGAAGTGCTGTCCACACAGAAAAACACACTCGTTCATGTGAAAGTGGAGGTCGGTAATGTCAGCTGATCCCCTGCTGTGTGGAGGGCAAACTGCTGCTGCCTCCAAATTGTAACTACTTCAGATTTAAACATTCTCTGATTTGGCCTCTGTCTCCACTCTGTCTCTAGTATTTCCCCTGACCTCCAACACCGCCAGTTCCTGCTCACAGTTGCCGTCCACGCATTCAACACTTGTTCCTGTGTTCCTGGTGTTCTGTAACGTGAGCTGATCCCCCAATGTGTGTCCGGCACTGTCTCCTGCACTGTCCACCTTCCCACTGCAAGTGGTGGGAATGTGGACAGAGCAGGAGACATTGGCAGACAAACATCAGGGGACCTTCTGACGTTACAGAACACCAGTAACACAGGAACACGTGTGGATTGGGCAGACGGCTACTGTACGCATAAACTGGCGGTGTTGGTGATCACGTGAAATCCTGGAAACAGAGTGGAGACAGATGCCTAATTGGAGCACGTTGACAGTCTGTTGTAGCCTACAAACAATCTAAAACTACCACCAAGTAGGCCTCGGCCTACACCATGATTGTCCCTGGGCTCCAACAATGCCAGTTGGTGCTCGGCAGTGTCTTTGGCACGGGGACTCCCTGTTGCCCAGCCTGGTTCCAGCACGCCTGCTGTTTCCGGGTAGTGTCAAGGTCACTATGCCACCAATCCGTTGTCCTGTCATCTTGCGGCCGGGTTAGCCGACTCTACGGTGCCTGCAGTTTAGGTGACTCCTATGTGGGCTGCGGGAACTGGCACTGAAGGCTGGATCCGTAGTGCCAATGGGACATGGACCCCCTGTAGGACTGTGGGTTTCGGTAACTGCGGCCGGCTTGCAGCCTGGCTACTTTGCTTTGAATGGGTACCTTCTGCTACCCACCCGGGTTCTAGCACTGCCTGCTGGTTCTCGCCAGAGCCTTTGGCCTAGGTGGCTCCATCTCGGTATCTGAAGTCCAGCACCGTCAGCTGGTCCTTGGTAGTGCTTTCTAGCACAGGTACCTCCTGCCTAGTAACCGTGGTCCAGCACCGTCAGCTGTTCCTCGGTAGTGCCATTGGCTCTTGTAGCTTTTGCTACCCATCTGGGTTCCAGCACCGTCAGCTGGTTCTCGGCAGTGTCTTTGGCACGGGTACTCCCTGTTGCCCAGCCTGGTTCCAGCACGCCTGCTGTTTCTGGGTAGTGTCAAGGTCACTATGCCACCAATCCGTTGTCCTGTCATCTTGCGGCCGGGTTAGCCGACTCTACGGTGCCTGCAGTTTAGGTGACTCCTATGTGGGCTGCGGGAACTGGCACTGAAGGCTGGATCCGTAGTGCAAATGGGACATGGACCCCCTGTAGGACTGTGGGTTTCGGTAACTGCGGCCGGCTTGCGGCCTGGCTACTTTGCTTTGAATGGGTACCTTCTGCTACCCACCCGGGTTCCAGCACTGCCTGCTGGTTCTCGCCAGAGCCTTTGGCCTAGGTGCCTCCATCTCGGTATTTGAAGTCCAGCACCGTCAGCTGGTCCTTGGTAGTGCTTTTTAGCACAGGTACCTTCTGCTTAGTAACCGTGGTCCAGCACCGTCAGTTGGTCCTCGGTAGTGCCATTGGCTCTTGTAGCTTTTGCTACCCATCTGGGTTCCAGCACCGTCAGCTGGTTCTCGGCAGTGTCTTTGGCACGGGTACTCCCTGTTGCCCAGCCTGGTTCCAGCACGCCTGCTGTTTCCGGGTAGTGTCAAGGTCACTATGCCACCAATCCGTTGTCCTGTCGTCTTGCGGCCGGGTTAGCCGACTCTACGGTGCCTGCAGTTTAGGTGACTCCTATGTGGGCTGCGGGAACTGGCACTGAAGGCTGGATCCGTTGTGCCAATGGGACATGGACCCCCTGTAGGACTGTGGGTTTCGGTAACTGCGGCCGGCTTGCGGCCTGGCTACTTTGCTTTGAATGGGTACCTTCTGCTACCCACCCGGGTTCCAGCACCGCCTGCTGGTTCTCGCCAGAGCCTTTGGCCTAGGTGCCTCCATCTCGGTATTTGAAGTCCAGCACCGTCAGCTGGTCCTTGGTAGTGCTTTTTAGCACAGGTACCTTCTGCTTAGTAACCGTGGTCCAGCACCGTCAGTTGGTCCTCGGTAGTGCCATTGGCTCTTGTAGCTTTTGCTACCCATCTGGGTTCCAGCACCGTCAGCTGGTTCTCGGCAGTGTCTTTGGCATGGGTACTCCCTGTTGCCCAGCCTGGTTCCAGCACGCCTGCTGTTTCCGGGTAGTGTCAAGGTCACTATGCCACCAATCCGTTGTCCTGTCGTCTTGCGGCCGGGTTAGCCGACTCTACGGTGCCTGCAGTTTAGGTGACTCCTATGTGGGCTGCGGGAACTGGCACTGAAGGCTGGATCCGTAGTGCCAATGGGACATGGACCCCCTGTAGGACTGTGGGTTTCGGTAACTGCGGCCGGCTTGCGGCCTGGCTACTTTGCTTTGAATGGGTACCTTCTGCTACCCGCCCGGGTTCCAGCACTGCCTGCTGGTTCTCGCCAGAGCCTTTGGCCTAGGTGCCTCCATCTCGGTATCCGAGGTCCAGCACCGTCAGCTGGTCCTTGGTAGTGCTTTTTAGCACAGGTACCTTCTGCTTAGTAACCGTGGTCCAGCACCGTCAGTTGGTCCTCGGTAGTGCCATTGGCTCTTGTTCCTTCTGCTACCCATCCGGGTGCCAGCATTGTCTGCTGGTTCTCGCCAGAGCCTTTGGCCTAGGTGCCTCCATCTCGGTATCAGAGGTCCAGCACCGTCAGCTGGTCCTTGGTAGTGCTTTTTAGCACAGGTACCTTCTGCTTAGTAACCGTGGTCCAGCACCGTCAGTTGGTCCTCGGTAGTGCCATTGGCTCTTGTTCCTTCTGCTACTCATCCGGGTGCCAGCACTGTCTGCTGGTTCTCGCCACAGCCTTTGGCCTAGGTGCCTCCATCTCGGTATCCGAAGTCCAGCACCATCAGCTGGTCCTTGGTAGTGCTTTTTAGCACAGGTACCTTCTGCTTAGTAACCGTGGTCCAGCACTGTCAGTTGGTCCTCAGTAGTGCCATTGGCTCTTGTTCCTTCTGCTACCCATCCGGGTGCCAGCACTGTCTGCTGGTTCTCGCCAGTTTCTCAGCCTTCTTGTACCTTCTGCTACATTTCCAAGATCAAGCTTTTTGAAATTGTCTTTGGTAATACTTATTGATCTCCATGACGACGACCCTGATGATGACGACCCTGAAAACCACACCAAAGAAGACCAGAAATATGACCCTAAATAATAAGACCAAGAGGACAAAGAACATGAAGACAACCACCAAGATACAGAACAAAAGACAGTAGAACAAGAAGCAGAAGAAGCTAAAGCAGAAGAACAGAAAACAGAAGAACATTAAGCATAAGACTAAAAACCAGCATAGAAGAAATCAAAATTATAAGCAGAAGACTAAGCAGTAAATGGGGGTGAGTCCGTTCCTACTCGTGGTGCCCCTGGAAAATGCCTGCTGCTGCAGGCCAAACTGAACGCGGACAAATCCTGTTGTAAATCTTTTGTGACAGGCAGAATGTAAGGTGTAATCTTATAACTTTTATAGATAAGTACTACAGGAATGCCTGTCACCATAAGAAAATGAAGACAAAGAAGAATAGGAAGAAGATGAAGAAATAGCATATTAAAATTAATAATAGCTGAATAAGAAGAATATGAAGAATGGAAAAAAAAATTAATGGGGAGAAGATGAAGAAGAAGAAGATGAATAAGGTGAAGAAAAAGTTGATGAAAAAAATGCTACTGCTGCGGATCATGAAGGAGAAAGTGTGGGAGAAGTACAAAAGAAGGTGAAGAGCATGGAAGTTGTGAAACATACAGTACATATCTGACAAAATATAAAAAAGGTTAACATAGTCAATATCTTTTTAACTCCGAACGTATTGAAAAAAAAAATTGGAATTAATGCTATGCCATGTGATTTGAATAAACCACTATGCTTTTAATGTCTCCTCCACCTCCCACAATACATTCTACATGATTCTTATTTGTTTTCAATTATGTAGAATTAGCCAACAAGGAAATAAAGGGCTTTTTTTAATTCTGATACCGGAAGTCCCATTGACTTGAATGGGACTTCCGGTATCGGAATCGGCGATACCCGATATTTTTTTCGTATCGGGCGATACCATCCGATACGATATTTTTGGGTATCGAACGGTATCGCTCAACACTAGTTATGACTGTGCAATTGAGCTGAACCCGGGGTGTAAATTCCCCAAGGGTCGGCTTTTCAATTTATCTGTACCCGAGCATGAGGCTATGCGATCCTATATTAAGGAGGCATTGGAGAAGGGTCATATTAGACCATCCTCTTCACCCTTAGGTGCTGGGGTTTTTTTCGTGGCTAAAAAGGATGGTTCATTAAGGCCTTGTATTGACTATCGTGCCCTCAACAAAATTACTGTTAAATATCAGAATCCGTTACCCCTGATTTCTGATCTATTCTCCAGAGTTAAAGATGCTTGCTGGTTTACCAAGCTTGACCTCAGGGGGGCGTATAATCTTATTCGCATTAAGCATGGGGATGAATGGAAGATGGCGTTTAATACTCCGGAGGGACATTTTGAGTACCTGGTGATGCCTTTTGGGCTCACTAATGCCCCTACTGTCTTCCAGTGCTTCATGAACGATATATTCCGAGACTTTGTGGATAAATTTTTGATTATCTATCTGGATGATATTTTGATCTTCTCCAAGAATTGGGACTCTCATGTGGAACATGTTCGGACTGTGTTCCGGATTTTGAGGGAGAATTCCCTGTATGTCAAGGGATCGAAATGCCTTTTTGGGGTACAGAGGGTTTCATTTTTGGGATTTATTTTGTCTCCGTCAACTATTGAAATGGACCCGGCCAAGGTACAGGCCATTTATGATTGGGTTCAGCCCACTTCTTTGAAGGCCCTCCAGAAGTTTTTGGGTTTTGCTAATTTTTATCGGAAATTTATAGCTAATTTTTCTGGTATTGCCAAACCATTGACGGATTTTACTATGAAGGGTGCTGATGTGCTGAATTGGTCTCCGGAGGCTGTTTCTTCCTTTCAGGAGCTGAAGCGAAGATTCACTTCTGCTCCGGTTTTGCGGCAACCTGATGTCTCACTCCCGTTTAAGGTGGAGGTGGAGGCTTCTGAGATTGGTGCAGGAGCCGTGTTGTCCCAAAAAGATCCTGTGACATCTAAAATGAATCCTTGTGCTTTCTTTTCCCGAAAGTTCTCCCCATCCAAACGTAACTATGATTTGGGGAATCGGGAACTGTTGTCCATGAAATAGGCATTTGAGGAGTGGAGACATTGGTTGGAGGGAGCCAAACACCAAGTCGTGGTCCTTACTGACCACAAGAATTTGATTTACCTGGAGTCGACCAAGCGCTTGAATCCTAGACAGGCTAGGTGGGCCTTGTTTTTCACGCGTTTTGATTTTGTGGTCTCTTTTCTTCCGGGCACTAAGAATGTCAAGGCAGACGCCCTCTCTAGGAGTTTCCTTGCTGATTCTCCTGTTGTGACTAAGCCTGCTACCATCTTAGGCGAGGGGGTAGTTCTTTCTGCCATCTCGCCCGATTTGAAACGTGCTCTGGAAGAGTTTCAGGAGGACAAACCTGAGCGTTGTCCCAGTGGAAAGTTGTATGTTCCTGACCAGTAGAGGAAGAGAGTGATGTCTGAAGTTCATTGCTCTGCATTGGCTGGTCATCCAGGTATTTTTGGTACTAGAGATCTGGTGAGTCGGTTTTTTTGGTGGCCCGCCTTGTCTCGTGATGTCAGGAATTTTGTGCAGTCCTGTGGGACTTGCTCCCGGTCTAAACCTTGTTCTCGCTCTAGTGGCTTGTTGATGCCTTTGCCGGTGCCCAGGAGGCCATGGACCCATATTTCAATGGATTTTATCTCTGATATGCCTGTCTCTCAGAGAATGACTGTTATTTGGGTGATTTGTGATAGATTCTCTAAGATGGTCCATCTTGTACCACTCCCTAAGTTGCCATCTTCCTCTGAGTTGGTGCCCTTGTTTTTGCAACAGGTGGTTCGCTTGCACGGGATTCCTGAGAACATTGTATCTGACAGAGGAGTTCAGTTTGTGTCTAGATTTTGGAGGACTTTCTGTTCCAAGCTGGGAATTCAGTTGTCCTTCTCCTCTGCATTTCACCCTCAGACCAATGGGCAGACGGAGAGAACAAACCAGACTTTGGAGTCGTATTTGAGATGTTTTATTTCTGCCGATCAGGATGATTGGGTTTCATTTTTGCCCTTGGCCGAATTTGCTTTAAATAATAGAGCTAGTTCTGCCACTTTGATGTCACCTTTTTTTGGTAACTTTGGTTTTCACCCTCGATTTTCTTCAGGGCAGGTGGAGCCTTCTGCCTGCCCAGGTGTTGACACTGTGGTGGAGAGAATGCACCAGATCTGGGACCAAGTAGTGGATAAGTTGTCTCTCTCCCAGGAAAAGGCCCAGCGGTTTTCCAACCGGCGTAGGACCGTTGGTCCCCAGTTTAAGGTGGGTGATATGGTTTGGTTGTCATCAAAAAATATCGCTATGAAGGTGGCTTCTACTAAGTTTAAGCCTAGATTTATTGGACCTTACAAGATTTTGGAGATTATTAATCCGGTCTCTTTTCGGTTGGCTCTTCCTGTCACATTTAAAATTCATAATGTGTTTCATAAGTCCTTGTTGAAGAGGTTTGTTGAACCAGTAGTTCCTGTGGTGGCACCTCCTGACCCTATATTGGTTGAAGGTAACATGGAATATGAGGTAGAGAAGATACTGGATTCCCGTCTGGCTAGACGGAGACTCCAGTATTTGGTTAAGTGGAAGGGTTATGGTCAGGAGGATAATTCCTGGGTCTCTGCCTCTGATATTCATGCTGAAAGATTGGTGCGTGCCTTTCATCGGGCTCACCCGGATCGCCCTGGTGGCATGGATTACGGTTCGGTGACCCCTCCTCAAGGGGGAGGTACTGTTGTGAGTTCATTTTTCCCTTCACCATTGAGGTCTGATGAACTCCCTCCTCTGGTGAAAGAAGGTAGTGAGACTGATTACCAAACACCTGGGCAGCTAGATGATAACTGGGTGGCTGGAATTGAGGACTGGATATAAGGCTACCGATGCCCTTCTTCCTGGCTGGTGACTTTCCTGCTGGATTCTTGGAGACCAGTCTGATTCCCGAATCTCAAAGCTAAGTTTTTCTGCTCTGCTTTGTACTCTTCAGTTTTGTTTTTGTTTTGCCTTGTTTTTTGGGAGTTCTGCCATCCCCGGCCGGGGGTGAGCTGAATTCCATTTTTGTCTCTGATCTGTTGATCTTTTGCTCTGTCTTCAGAATATACCTGAGTGCTGATTTAGTCTTTTGAAGCCTAGCGACTTCAGGGCCTGTTTTTCCTATCAGTCGGTTGGCTCATTTTGATAGGGTTTTTGCGGATGGCAGACAGCAGCTTTCCTATCCTGTCCTATGTAGTTAGCTTGGGCCCCAACATTTGCTCAACCTATCTTTCTATCTGTGTTAGTGTTTTCATCTTGCTTCACAGTCATTATATGTTGGGGGCTGCCTATTGCTTTGGGGTCTGCTCTGGGGTAGTTTAGTTTTTCCCCTTTCTGTCTTTAGGCTATGTAGCTCTCCGGCTGTGATCGAGGGGTCTAGGGCACCGTAGGAACCCCTCACGGCTACTGCTAGTTGTTGTGGATAGGTTCAGGGGTCTGCAATCGGATAGCTGCCAACCTCTCTGGTTTTTCTGGACTTAGCTGGTATTTTGTTTTTTCCTCCTTCGGTGACTCATCATAACACTATACCACCTTACACGGTGACACAGAGGAAGCTGCACATGAAATTGAAGAGGAGGTGATGGATGACCCAGTTGTTGACCCAGATTGGCATCCATTGGGGGAAGAGGGTGCCGCTGCCAATAGCTCAGAAGAGGAGGTGGAGGATCCGCAGCAGGTAACAACATCGCAGAAGCTGTTATCTGGCATGACGGTAGCAGTCCAAAAACGTGTTACAAAAACCAAAAGAGTTGCAGGACAGCTTGGCCAGACGGTCAAATTAGCACAGCGTGCAAGATCTCAAAATGTCTTCCATAGTAGGAAGAGTGCAGTGTGGCACTTTTTTGAACAAAATCCTAATGATCAGGCCAAAGTTATCTGTAAGAAGTGCGCAAAGACCTTTAGCCGAGGGAAAAATCTGAGAAATTTGAATACCAGTTGCATGCTTAGACATTTTTAATTTTATTTTTCTTTTAACCACCATGTGCTTGCAAGCGTGGATGGACTACCAAACCTCACGTACCACATGTGCACCTGCTCCGAATGAAGGTAGTCAGCAACACTACATCGCTTCCCCCACTGTAAGCCCACCGGTTAGCACACAACCAGCAGCAAATGTCGAGGTGTCGTCGCAAGGGCAAAGCAGTCATGGAATCACAATGTTATTGCTACGAAAGACTGAATCTAGGCCATCAGCAACACCAGCAACACCTTCACCAACCCTCTCACAGTCCGCCATGTCCACCGCTAGTTCCACCATATGCAGCTCTCAAGTCCAGCTCACCCTACCAGAGACTCTGAGTAGGACAAGAAAGTACTCATCCTCTCATCCGCGTACACTGGCTTTGGACGCCCACATTGCCAAACTAATCTCGTTAGAGATGATGCCCTACCGGTTGGTTGAAAGCAAAGCTTTCCGCGAGCTCATGGCCTACGCAGTACCACGCTATGACCTACCCAGTCGGCACTTCTTTTCGCGAAAAGCCATCCCAGCCCTCCACGTGCATGTGAAATACCGCATTGTCCATGCACTCAAGCAATCAGTGAGTGGAAAGCTGCAACTCACAACTGATGCATGGTCCAGTAGGCATGGCCAGGGCCGTTATGTGTCCATCACTCCGCACTGGGTTAATGTGGTGGATGCAGGGTCCACAGCGGAAAGCGGCGGTGGTACAGTGCTGCCTAGCCCACGATATAGGAAACAGTTGGCTGTAGGCGTTTGACCATCCTCCTCCTCCTCCAGAAGTGAAAGCTCGTCCACAGAGCTCAGTCGCACAAGCACTCCATCCGCAGCTGCCAGTGTTGCACACCAGGGGTAACACTATCGAACAGCTAGTGGTAAGCGTCAGCAGGCTGTGTTGAAGATGATGTGTATGGGCGACAACAGACATACAGGGGAGGTACTGGCCGACTACTTGCAGCGACAAACTGAGTCATGGCTGGGCAGTCTACATCTTGAGGCAGGCAAGGTAGTTAGTGATAACGGCTGGAATTTTGTGGCAGCCATATCCCTTTCAAAACTCAGACACATACCTTGCCTGGCTCACACCTTGAACCTGGTGGTACAGTGCTTCCTCAAAAATTATCCAGAGTTAACTCCCCTGCTCCATAAGGTGCGAAGTCTGTGCTCACAAATCTGCCGGTCGCTCGTACACTCAAGTTGTATGCAGAAGCTGCAGCGATTGCTCCACCTTCCCAAGCACCGCCTAATTAGCCACGTTGCAACAAGGTGGAACTCCACCCTACACATGGTTGAGAGGCTGTGCGAACAGAGGCAGGCTGTAACTCATTTTTGGGAGGCAACACAGGCAGGCAGTTTGCAGGCAGACATGGAGTTGTCTGGTGTGCAGTGGTCCAAGCTGAAAGACCCCTGTAAAGTCCTTCAGTGTTTTGAGGAATGCACACGGCTGGTAAGCGCAGACGACGCCATCATAAGCATGAGCATCCCACTTATGCGTCTGCTCATGCAAACTTTGACGCACATTAAGGAGCAGGCGTCTGCAGCCGAGGAGGAAGAGGAGGAGGGAAGCCTTGATGACAGTCAGCCATCTTCTGGTCAGGGAAGTCTCGTGGATGAGGTGGAGGAAGAAGAGGAAGAGGAGAAGGATGATGGGGATGATTATTTTGGGGAGGAGGATGCTTCTCAGGGGGCAAGAAAAAATGTTGGCGTGGCAAGGTCAGGTACAGGGTTTGTGCGTGACTGGAGGGATGTGGATTTGCCAGAAAGTGCTCCTCCACCCAGCACTCGCAGTGTATCATTGACACCTGGATCATTGGCCCACATTTTTGATTATGCCTTGCAGATCCTAAAAAGGGACCCCCACATTGCCAAAATGATGAACGATGATGACTACTGGTTGGCCAGCATCCTGGATCCATGCTATAAAGGCAAATTCCAAAACATCATGCCACAGGAGAACCTAGAGCTAATATTGGCTATCAAACAAGCAACTCTGGTAAACCGTTTGTTTGAGGTATTCCCAGCACACAGCGGCGGTGATGTTTTTCCAACAAGCCGTAGGTGGCAACATGAAAGAGGTGTTCGTGGTGCACACAGCCGAAGTGGCGTTGGACACAGGGGTTTCATGACCTTGTTGTGGACTGATCTTTCAAGTACCGCTCACACGACTGGCAATACTGCATCGATCGAAAGTGACAGGAAACAGCAGTTGTCAACTATGGTAACAAACTACTTCTCCTCCCATATCGATGTTCTCCCTCCCCGGTCATTCTCCTTTGACTATTGGGCCAGTAAACTGGACACCTGGCCTGAATTGGCACAATATGCCTTACAGGAGCTCGCTTGCCCTGCTGCTAGTGTGTTATCTGAACGAGTCTTCAGTGCTGCTGGATCAATCCTGACAGGAAAAAGGACCCGTCTGTCAACCCAAAATGTTGCATACATAGGAAGGAGAGAAGTCCGGCTTTCAGGATCGCGCTGTTCCAGTCCAAAGTTCACAAGGAGTTAATCCAAGGACCAAGCAGTGATTATAACTTTCTTTTTATTCCATAAACTCTACGCGTTTCGTGTACACACTGTACACTTCCTCAGGAGCAAAGTTACCTTTGGTAACTTTGCTCCTGAGGAAGTGTACAGTGTGTACACGAAACGCGTAGAGTTTATGGAATAAAAAGAAAGTTATAATCACTGCTTGGTCCGAAACGTGTAGAGTTTATGGAATAAAAAGAAAGTTATAATCACTGCTTGGTCCTTGGATTAACTCCTTGTGAACTTTGGACTGGAACAGCGCGATCCTGAAAGCCGGACTTCTCTCCTTCCTATGTATGCAATTCTAGTGACCGGCTGATTGCTGCAGTTCATCGGATCCTACCCATTTGTGCTTATGGTTGTTGTGTTCCACACAACTGAACCAGGTGAGTGGATCCATATCTGTGAAACGTTTATATCATTGGATAAGACCCTATTGTGCGCTTCTGTCTCCCCCTTTTTTTATAACCCAAAATGGTGATGATCTAACCATCATTAAAATGAACCATGCATGGGTTTCAAAGGATTTTGTCTCACCCTCCTCTGCTGACACGTAGGTTGCCAGAAAAATTTCTTGCTTTTGTCCTCCTCTTCGCGGACTTCTCCAATTACTCCATTTGCAGCTGCTGAATGTCCAACTTATATCAATTTTTCCACCTCCCTAACTGGGCTGCCTCCCCCCACAGGGCCGGGGTCACCACCAGGCGCGTGCACCCGTGCGAGTGCCGTTGCCCTGGACAGGTGGGTGGGCACACTGTTTGGCAACGGCACTGGCACAAGGTCCCTCATAGTAGAATCAAGTGTCTCTGATGGTGGAGGTGAACACCCGCCATCAGACACACCGGCGTACTATGAGAGGCCCTGCGCCAGTGCCGTCACCAACGAGTGCCCCCCCCCCGCTTGCTCAGGAACACAGCACTTGCAAAATTGAAATACTTACCTCTCCCTGCTCCACCGCCGTGACGTCTTCCGCATTTCCTGACAGTGACATTCTGGTCAGAGAGTGAGATGATTTCACGTCTGTATGCCCTCTGCCTAAACAGTCCAAGTGCAGTGAGATGGAAGATGGGGACAACGAGGAGTCCAGACTAGTACAGGGATTCCCTAGTGAGGAGACTTATTTAATTGTTTTCAATGTTGGGACGGCTATTTTTGGGGAGCACTATACTCTGGAGAATGATATATGAGTCCCACCATACACTGGAGCATTCCAAAGGTGGACATCAGACACTGGAGCAGCATTTTCAGGGCCCATTATGCACTGGAGCATTATAAATGGGGCCCATTATATATGGAACATTATTTGGGCCCATAACACAGTGGAGCTTCATCCATGGGGACGAACATATGCTGTAGCATTATGTGGAGCTCATCATATACTGTTTCAAACATTATATGGGACCAATGATTCTGTATGGAGAAATATATGGGCCTCATTACTCTGTATAGCGCTCTATGCGGTGGCCATAATACTGCATGGTGTAATATACTGTCCGTTTTTGGAGCTATTGGAGAATTTAAAATGGATATCAGTCATGAGATGTAAGAAGTGAAGCATTTTTCATTGTACTCTACTGCTATTTCTCTGCCGTATCAGAGGATCATGAATTGTGGCATGTGTTAAAGGAGCCCAGTGACACTCTTTGGCCCTGGGCCAACGAAAATCTGGAGACAGCCCTACCCCCCCACACAACTTTAGCCAAATAACCCCCAGTTTTCAATTCCTAACTATTATTATAAAGTAAATTAAGGTTGACAAGCTTAAGTAATAAGAATTGATGTTTTTGGCATTAAAATGGGCACTGTAGGTGTGTTTCCTGTTCTCCACTCACTGCCGACTTCTCTTCCCCATTGTCTTGCTTTGGGTTTCGTGTTTCAGTCGGCCTTCGACTTTTCACGATAATCGGCCAATTTCATTCGACCCGACTTTTGAGAAAGTCAGGTTTCATGAAACCCGACTTGACCCGAAAAAAGGCAAAGTCGCTCATCTCTAGTCTCTACACATATAGACCATCGCTTTGTCGAGCGACGGATGGAGCGGGCCCAGTGTAGGCAGAGATTTAGGTTGGCACCTAGTTTTACTAAACATTTGGAATCTCCCGATCGGGCATCCGAGCCTCACGGGGCCTTGGGCGCTCCTCACGCAGGATTCAAGTCCCATTCCACGCGAGCAATTGTGGTCTGCCATGTTTGCCAGCAGTCTGATCATCTTGCCAAACGGTGCCCACAGCGGTCGGGAAAACGTTCGCCTCTAGTGGTCATAGAAGTGGGCTCACTAGAATCAGCAGCGTTTTCCTCCAAGCTGACCTTTAAGAGAACGCTTGAGGTTGGTTCATCCACTCTGGCGGTGGAGGTTTGCGTGGACTCCAGAGCGGAGGGCAATTTCATGTCTTCTACCTTTGCTCAATGGGACGCAATACTGCTGGTTATGATGGCCAAGCCAGTCACCGTCAGGGTGGTGAACAGCGCAGCTCTACCCTCACAAATTACCTACCAGACCGCCCTGTTGATACTCTCTGTGTCTCCATCTCATCAGGAGATGATATCCCTCCTCGTCATGCCCGAGGGTATCAATCAGGTCCTTCTTACGGGTTCCCTGGTTACGGTTCCACTCTCTCCATATAGAGTGGTCCTCGGGGAGGATTCTCAGTTGGGGTAAAGCCTGTGAGGGTAGATGCCAGAGGGAGTGCGTTCAGGTTGCTTCCACCAAAGTCCCCGCAGATCTTTCCTCTCTCCCCAAACACTATCAACAGTATGCATATTTGTTCTCCAAGCGGTCGGCAAAGACTCTTCCACCTCATCACCCCTACAACTGTCTTATTGGCCTCTTGCCTGATGCTGAGCCTCCTTGGGGTCAAGTATTTCTCTCCTGGAGAAAGAGGCCATATCTCAGTATATCAGAGAGAATCTGGCAAGGGGATTCATTAGGAAGTCAGTGTCACCAGCAGGGGTGGGATTCTTATTCATCCAGAAGAAGAGCAGAGAACTGCTTCCCTGCATCGATTACAGGGGTCTTAACGCTATCACCATTAAGAATAAGTACCCTCTGCCCCTGATATTGGAGCTGTTTGATAGGCTACGGGGAGCGAGAGTGTTTACCAAACTCGATCTGCGGGGGGCTTACAACCTGATTTTGCATCCGTGAGGGGGTGAATGGAAGACGGCATTTAACACCAGGGATAAGCACTATGAATACCTGGTGATGCCCTTCGGGCTCTGTAATGCCCCGGCCATCTTCCAAGACTTTGTGAACGATATCTTCTGGGATATGCTTACCACCTCGGTTGTAGTCTATCTGGATGATATTCTCATCTACTCTCCAGAAATTGGCTCCCACCAGAGAGATGTTTGCAAAGTCTTCGACCTCCTGCGGGCAAACTCCCTCTATGCCAAGTTGGAGAAGTGTGTGTCTGAGCAGGAGTCCTTGCCTTTCCTGGGCTATATCATCTCCGCCCAGGGACTGGCCATGGATCCTGCCAAACTACAAGCGGTGATGGATTGGCAGGAGCCCCATTTTCTCAAAGTGGTGCAGCGCTTTATGGGGTTCATAAACTACTACCGCCAATTCATCCCCCACTTCTCGACTTTGGTAGCCCCCTTGGTGACCCTCAACAAGAAGGGCACAAATCCAAAGTTGTGGTCAGAACCTATCTCCAAGGCCTTCTCCTCCATTAAGTCCCATTTCGCTAGCGCTCCTATTCTACATCGCCCTGATGTAGATAAACCCTTCATTCTGGCGGTGGACGCCTCGTCCGTCAGTGCTGAAGTGGTCCTGTTCCAGAAGAACATGCAAGGGCGGAAGCAAACATGCTTCTTTTTCTCTAAGACCTTCACACCGGCGGAGAGGAATTATTCCATCGGGGACAGGAAGTTGCTAGCGATGAACTTGGCCTTCTCGGAGTTGAGACACCTCCTGGAGGGGGCTCGCCATGCTTTCCAGGTGTTCACTGACCACAAGAACTTGGTGTATTTGCAGACAGCCCAGCGGCTAAATTTTCGCCAGGTCAGATGGTCCTTGTTCTTCTCCCGGTTCCACTTTACCCTCCATTTTCTCTCCAGTGAGAAGAACGTGCGGGCCGAAGCTCTCTCCTGCTCTGTGGTGTCATCGGAGGAGGAGGAGCCTCGGTTGATCGTCCCGTCCGAGAGCCTGAGGACTGTGGCTCTGGTCGCCCTTGAGTCAGTACCTCCGGGCAAGACATTTGTCCCTGCCCATCTGCGACCAGAAGTCCTCTCTTGGGCTCACTCGTCCAGGGTGGGTGGAAATTTCGTGACAAAATGGACCTCTGAGCTTCTGGCGAGGATGTACTGGTGGCCGCATATGGCCTGTGACATCAGGGACTATATTCAGGCATGCGTCTCTTGCGCGCAGAATAGGTCCTCTCAGCAGCGGCCAGCTTGGCTAATTTACCCCCTGCCGGTAGCGGACAGGCCCTGGGAGATGGTCGGTATGGACTTTGTGGTGGGACTGCCCAAGTCCAGTGGCAGTACAGTCATTTGGGTTGTCACCGACCATTTCTCCAAGATGGTGCACCTGGTACGTCTCTCCCAGTTACCATCTGCACGGGACCTGGCAGCGCTGTTCATTAAACACGTTTTGCGCCTGCACGGCATGCCGGACAACATTGTCAGCGACCGGGGCCCTCAGTTTGTGTCTAGGTTTTGGAGAGAGCTCTGTAACCTTCTTAGCATTGAGCTGAATCTCTCCTCGGCCTATCATCCCGAGACGAACAGGTTGGTAGAGAGGGCCAACTAGACCCTGATCACATACCTACGCCATTTTGTCTCTGCCAGGCAGAATGATTGGGAATCCTTGCTGCCATGGGCGGAGTTTGCCTTAAACAACGCTGTGGCCGATTCCACCGGTCAGATTCCATTCCTCCTTAATTACGAGCAGCATCCGCGCATCCCTGTGCCCATGCCCGTGTCCTGCACCGACTCTAGGGTGGCAGACTGGGCGGTGGAGGCACGTGATATTTGGGACCGCACCCCGGATGCCATCCAGGTCTCCATGGAGAGAATGAGGGTCCGCGCGGACGCACACCGGCGCCCTGCTCCGACCTTCGTCCCTGGCGACTTAGCGTGGCTCTCCGCCCATAATATCAGGCTGCGAGTCGAGTCCACTAAGCTCGCGCCTCGCTATATTGGTCCTTTTAAGGTTCTCAAACAGGTTAACCCTGTAGTCTACCGTCTGGCTCTTCCTCTACACCTGGGTATCACTGACACCTTCCACGTCTACCTCCTTAAGCTCGTTCACCGGTATTCGGAGTCACCTACCGGGATATCAAGCTTGTCCTCGGACGAGTACGAGGTGAACACCATTGTGGGGTGTAAGGTGGTATAGGGCAAAAAATATTATCTAGTGGACTGGAAGGGTCATGGCCCTGAGGATAGGACCTGGGTACCTGTGGAGAATATTCATGCTCCTTTGCTCATTGCAGCCTTTGAACATGGGAAGGCACATGGGGGAGGTGGACCTAGGGGGGGTAATGTTAGGTGTCAGGCTCCTGCCTCTACACAGGAGGAATCCCAACCCTTGCTTTCTGTGGTCTCCCATTCCTTTCCAGCCACAGAGGAGCCTGCTAAGCAAAGACGTCATTCCCGGTGTCTTGCTCAGTCTAGCACCGTGGGTTTGGTTGCTGCTGCCACCCCTGGTCCAGCTATAGCAATGCATGCTGGTCAGCAGCGAGCTACTCCAGGGACTAAGTCCTCCTTTTGGTCTACTGAGCATGCCCGTGGGACGATCTCTCATTGGAGATCGGAGGTCACATGCTCAGATCCTTCTCCAGCTCGGATTGGACCATCAGGAAGGTCCTGGAAGGACGCTTCTATAAAAGGTTTGCATAGCTGCTCGGCCATGCGCTAGTTTACACAGTATTTGGTAGAGATGAATGTGATGATCGATGCTTGTGAACCGCTGAATGACTCATTATGAAACCCCTTCCCTTTGATATGCATGTTATTAGGGTTAGAGTTCAGAGTCAGTGCCGAGTTGTGTGGCACTGCCTAGTGCCACAGTGCTCCCAGCTCCTCACACATGCTAGCGCCTTTGTGCGCCAATCTACAGAAGGCACCACGCTACCGCAGGTACTGCAGCATCCATTAGTGCGGTGCCATGCGCGTCCTATGCGCTTTCCAGGCCTGAGTTTAGGCTGGTTAGTGGCGTCCACCAGAGCTGCGCTATGCGGTAAGCAACGTTCAGCTGCACCCTGTGACTTCTAACAGGGCACAGCATCCTATAGGTGTCTGTTTAGGCATCGCGGTTGCGGTGCCGAGCACTAGCGTGACTAGAGGGACTCTAACCCAGTGTATCAGGGGTAGAGTTCTGTGTGTATACACCAGTGCTCACATTGACGAGCTCTGTGAGCATAAACAGGCTGCAGCATTTGTGTTTGGCAGTTGGGCGGCTCTTGAGGTAACAGAGTCCACCCCTGTACACACTAGGTCAAGTTAACCCCGTGTGTTCCTCTATTGTAGCGCCATATAATATCCGCCATTACCGAGCAGCAGTTACCATGTCTGCACGGTGGACCCTGGGCTGCGAACGCACCTTATACCTTCTTTATTTTTTGGTGCATTCCGCCAGCCCGTAACACATGGCACTCTCAAACCAGAACAGCAAAATCTAAACTTCAATATGGCACTCGCTTCTGAGCTTTGCACTATGCCTCAAAATTAGTTTTTGTCCACATATGGGGTATTGGTGTACTCAGGAGAAATTGCACAACACATTTGGCATCCATTTTCACCTATTAACCTTGTGAAAATAAAAATTTGGGGCTTTTAAAGAACATTTTTCTGGGAAAAAATTGGATTTTTTTATTTTCAAGGTTCAACGTTGTTAACGTCTGTGAAGCACCGGTGGATCAAGGTGCACATCACACATCTACACTCACTGGCCACTTTATTAGGTACACCTGTCCAACTGTGTGTTAAGACTTAATTTCTAATCAGCCAATCACATGGCGGCAACTCAGTGCATTTAGGCATGTAGACATGGTCAAGACAATCTCCTGCAGTTCAAACCGAGCATCAGTATGGGGAAGAAAGGTGATTTGAGTGCCTTTGAACGTGGCATGATTGTTGGTGCCAGAAGGGCTGGTCTGAGTATTTCAGAAACTGCTGATCTACTGGGATTTTCACGCACAACCATCTCTAGGGTTTACAGAGAATGGTCCGAAAAAGAAAAAAAATCCAGTGAGCGGCAGTTCTGTGGCCGGAAATGCCTTGTTGATGCCAGAGGTCAGAGGAGAATGGGCAGACTGGTTCGAGCTGATAGAAAGGCAACAGTGACTCAAATTGCCACCCGTTACAACCAAGGTAGGCAGAAGAGCATCTCTGAACGCACAGTGCGTCGAACTTTGAGGCAGATGGGCTACAGCAGCAGAAGACCACACTGGGTACCACTCCTCTCAGCTAAGAACAGGAAACTGAGGCTACAATTTGCACAAGCTCATCGAAATTGGACAGTAGAAGATTGGAAAAACGTTGCCTGGTCTGATGAGTCTCGATTTCTGCTGCGACATTCGGATGGTAGGGTCAGAATTTGGCGTAAACAACATGAAAGCATGGATCCATCCTGCCTTGTATCAACGGTTCAGGCTGGTGGTGGTGGTGTCATGGTGTGGGGAATTTTTTCTTGGCACTCTTTGGGCCCCTTGGTACCAATTGAGCATCGTTGCAACGCCACAGCCTACCTGAGTATTGTTGCTGACCATGTCCATCCCTTTATGACCACAATGTACCCAACATCTGATGGCTACTTTCAGCAGGATAATGCGCCATGTCATAAAGCTCGAATCATCTCAGATTGGTTTCTTGAACATGACAATGAGTTCACTGTACTCAAATGGCCTCCTCAGTCACCAGATCTCAATCCAATAGAGCATCTTTGGGATGTGGTGGAACGGGTGATTCGCATCAGGGATGTGCAGCCGACAAATCTGCGCCAACTGTGTGATGCCATCATGTCAATATGGTCCAAAATCTCTGAGGAATGCTTCCAGCACCTTGTTGAATCTCTGCCACGAAGAATTGAGGCAGTTCTGAAGGCAAAAGGGGGTCCAACCCCTTACTAGCATGGTGTACCTAATAAAGTGGCCAGTGAGTGTAGATAAGTTCTTAAAGGAATATAGTTTCCAAAATGCGGTCACTTGTGGGGGGTTTCCACTGTTTCAGCACATCAAGGGCTCTTCAAATGCAACTTGACATCTGCAGAACATTCCAGCAAAATCTGCATTCCAAAACATCCCTCCATCTTTTCTGAACCCTGCCGTGCACACAAACAATAGTTTTCCTCCATATTTTGTGTATCGACGTATTCAGGAGAAATTGCACAATACATTTTGTTGTGCATTTTCTCCTGTTACCCTTCTTAAAAAAAATGGGGCAACCTGGAGTTTCAAGGGTATAGTTTCCAAAATGCGGTCACTTGTGGTGTATAGGCACATAAGGGGCTCTCCAAACGTGACATGGCGCTTCTTCTGAGCTCTGCTGTGTGCCCAAACAGTGGTTTTCCAAACCTGATTGTAGATTGTAAGCTCTCACAAGAAGGGTTGTTTTACTTTGCTTTATTCATTATATTATTGTTAACATTGTTACTTATGACTGTTGTGTTTGAAAAAATATATAAAGTGCTCTCAGTGAGAGAAACAAAATAGGGATCTTGTGGGTATGATTGATGATTTTTCAGTTCCATAGATGTATGGTACATTCTGGTATCCTCCATTTAGTAAAACGAAAAAAGATTCCTATTTTGTTTCTCTCACTGAGAGCACTTTATATATTTTTTTCTACTGGCTAACATGGTACCAAACCACTTTTTTGTGTTTGAAACTAACTGTAAATTGCTGCAGAATATGTTGGCGCTATGTAAATGAGGATTATTATTGTTTTTGTGTGAAAAATGTGATTTTTTTTTTTTCATTTTCACTGCTCAACGTTATAAACTTCTGTGGAAAACCTGAGGGTTCATAGTGCTCAGCACACATCCAGATACGTTCTCTGAGGGGTCTAGTTTCCAAATTGGTGTCACTCGTTGGGGGTTTCCACTGTTTAGGCACATCAGGGGCTCTCCAAATGCGACTTGGCATCTGATAATTATTCCAGCAAATTTTATATACAAAATGTCAAATTGCTCTCCTTCGCTTCCAAGCCCTGCCGTTGTCCAAACAGTGGTTTTCCCCCACATATGGGGTAACGGTATGCTCAGGAGAAGTTGCACAACAAATTTTGGGTCCATTTTTTCCTGTTATCCTTGCAAAAATAAAAAAAATTGGGGTGTAAAATAAAATTTTTGTGACAAAAAGTTGAATATTCATTTTTTTATTATGCATTCCCAAAATTCCAGTGAAGCACCTGAAGAGTTAATAAGCTTATTTTATATGGTCTTGACCACCTTGAAGGGTACAGTTTTTTCACTGCTGAATGTTATAAATTTCTATGAAGTACCAGGGAGTTCTAGGTACTCACCACACATCTAGATAATTTCTTCAAGGGTCTAGTTTCTGAAATGGGGTCACTTTTGGGGGTTTCCACTCTTTAGGCACATCAAGGGCTCTCCAAACTTGACATGGCATCCGCTAATGATTCCAGCAAATTTTGCATTCA
The DNA here is from genome assembly GCF_039654945.1 of Dendrobates tinctorius. Lineage (NCBI taxonomy): Eukaryota > Metazoa > Chordata > Amphibia > Anura > Dendrobatidae > Dendrobates > Dendrobates tinctorius. Next base: position 15,093,597 of record NW_027361705.1, on the reverse strand, counting down.
AAATTCAAATGGCGCTTCTTCTATTCCAAGCACTACCATGCGCACAACATTAGTTTTCCTCCACATTGTGGGTATCAGCGTACTCAGGAGAAATTGCACAATACATTTTGGTGCATTTTCTACTGTTCTCCTTATTAAAATAAAAAAAAATATTTGGGCCCAAAGAACATTTTTGTTTGAAAAATGTGATTTTTTTTTAGTTTCTCGACTCAATGTTATAAACTTCTGAAAAGCACCGGGAGTTTCAAAGTGCTCATCTCACATTTAAATAAGTTACCTGAGGGGTATAGTTTCCAAAATGCGGTCACTTGTGGTGGTTTTCCACTGTATAGGCTCACCAGAGGCTCTCCAAACGTGACAGGGTGCTCCTTCCGAGCTCTGCCGTGTGCCCAAACAGTGGCTTTCCTCCACATATGGGGTATTGCGTGATCAGGTGAAATTTCTCAACAAACTCTATGGTGTAATTTTTTTTTTATTTTCATTGCTCAGCGTTATAAACTTCTGTGAAGCACCTGGGAGCTCCTGGTGCTCAGCACACATCTAGATAAGTTCCCAGAGGGGTTTTCTTAATAATAATCTTTATTTTTATGTAGCGCTAACATATTCTGCAGCGCTTTACAGTTTGCACACATTACCATTGCTGTCCCCGAAGGGGCTCCCAATTTAAATTCCCTATCAGTATGTCTTTTGAAAGTGGGAAGAAACTTGAGTGCCCGGAGGAAACCCACACAAACATGGGGAGAACATACAAACTCCTTGCAGGTTTTGTCCTTGGTGGGATTTGAACCCAGGACTCCAGCACTGCAAGGCTGCAGTGCTAGCCACTGAGGCACCATGCTCCCCAAATGTTCCCAAATTCTTATCATTTGTGGGGAGTAACCACTATTTAGGCACATCAGGGTCTCTCCAAACATCCACTAATTATTCCAGCAAATTTTATATTCAAAAAGTCAAATGGCACTCCTTTTCTTCTGAGCTCTGCTTTGCGCCCAAACAGAGTTTTTCCCCCTCATATGGACTATTAGCTTACTCAGGAGAAATTGAATAATAGAGTTTAGTGTCCTTTTTATGTTACCCTTGCGAAAATAAATAAATTGGGCCTTAAATAAAATTTTTCTGAAAAAAGGTTAAATGTTCATTTTTTCCTTCCACATTTTATTAATTCCTATGAAGCACCTGAAGGGTTATTAAACTTCTTGAATGTGGTTTTGAACATCTTGAGGGATGCAGTTTTTAGAATGGTATCACTTACGGGTATTTTTTGTCATATAGACCAGGGTTCCCCAACTCCAGTCCTCAAGGTCCACCAACAGATCATGTTTTCAGGATTTCCTTTGTATTGCACAGGTGAAGCAATTATCACCTGAGCAATACTAAGGAAATCCTGAAAACATGATCTGTTGGTGGGCCTTGAGGACTGGAGTTGGGGAACCCTGATATAGACCACTCAAATTCACTTCAATTGTTATCTGGTCCCTAAAACAAATGATTTTCTAAATTTGGTTTAAAAAATGAGAAATTGCTTATTAATTTTTAACCTTTATAACATCCTAAGAAAAAAAAATCTGTTTCAAATATTTTGCTCATGTACAGTAAACATATGGGAAATATCTATTAACTGTTTGTGTGACATATACCTCTTTGATTTAAAGGCTTAAAAAATAACATTTTGAAAATTGCTAAATTTTCCATATTTTCATCAAATTTCCGATATTTACACAAATAAATGCAAGTCATATACAGTACAACAAATTTTACCACTGTCATGAAGTATAATAAGTCCTGAGAAAACAATTTCAGAATCAGTGGGTTCCAAAGTTATAATCACATATTTTGGCTCTGATCAGAATTGAAAAATTTGGCCTGATCTGGAAGGTGAAAACAGGCTTCTAGGTGAAGGGTTGAAAATTCAAAGATTTATCCCTTTACAAAAACTATTGTACAAGAAATAAAAAAAATTAGTACAATTACTCATAAGTTACAAGTAAGCCAACCATCTTTTTTTCCATAAAATTAGTTGTACTGTCTTGCTTTTGATTTTTAAGGCATTAATAATGAAAAAAAAATGTGTAATTGCAATGCAAATGGAGCATTACAGTAGGAAGCCACTCCAGATCAGTGATCAATCACACTCTAACTGCTAATGCCACTTTCTCCATCTCTTTCTCTACCTACTGAATCTCTGTACCAAGTAAGTACATCTCTGGCAAAAATTAAGAGACCACTGCAAAATTTTCCGTTTGTCTGATTTTACTCTTTATATTTTGAGTAAAATGTAAATTGCTCTTTTATTCTATAAACTATTGACAACATGTCTTCGAATTTCCAAGCACTTAATTTAGTAATTATTTTCAGAAAATGAGAAATGGTCAAAATAACAAAAAAATGCAGTGTTTGCAGACCTCAAATAATGCTAAGAAAACAAGTTCATAATCATTTAGAAACAACAATACTAATGTTTTAACTCAGGAAGAGTTCAAAAATCAATATTTTTTGGAATAACCATGATTTTTAATTACAGCTTTCATGCGTCTTGGCTGCTTTCCACCAGTCTTTCACACTGCTTTTGGGTGACCTTATGTCACTCCTGGTAAAAACAATTTAAGCAGTTCTTCTTTGTTTGATGGCTTGTGACTATCCATCTTCCTCTTGATTACATTCCAGAGATTTTCAATGGGGTTCAGGTCTGGAGATTGGTCTAGCCGTGACAGGGATTTGATGTGGTGGTCCTTCATCCACACATTTATTGACCTAGCTGTGTGTCATGGCGCATTGTCCTGCTGGAAAAACCAGTCCTAAGAGTTGGAGAACATTGCCTAAGCAGAAGGAATCAACTGTTTTTCCAGGATAACCTTGTATGCAGCTATATTCATACATCCTTCGCAAAGAGTAAGCTGCCCAATTCCAGCCTTGCTGTAGCATCCCCAGATCATCACCGATCTTCCACCAAATTTCACAGTGGGTGCAAGACACTGTGGCTTGTATGCCTCTCTAGGTCTCTGTCTAACCTTTAGACGACCAGGTGTTGGGCAAAGCTGAAAATTAGACTCATCAGAGAAAATTACCTTACTCCAGTCCTCTATGGTCCAATCCTTATGGTCTTGGCAAACTTCAGCCTGGCTCTCCTTTGCTTCTCAATGATGAAAGGCTTTTTATTAGCTTTACATGACTTGAGCCCTGCTTCTAGGAGCCTGATACGAACTGCTCTTGCCATTCACTTCACCCCAGCTGCCATTTGCCATTCCTTTTGTAGGTCACTTGATGTCATCCTGCGGTTGCTGAGTGACATTTGAATAAGATGACGGTCATTCCGGTCAGTGGAGAGTCGTTTTCACCCTCTGCCGGTCTGTAGCTTTGTTGTCCCCAATATGTGCTGCTTGACCTTGTTGTAATGGACTGTCGCCTTAGAAATTTTAAGGATGAAGGCAACATGACGTTCACTGTATCCCTCTGCTAGTAAAACCAGAATTGACCCCCTCCTTTTCCTCACTCAAGACTTTTCTTTTCAACTCCTTTGGCATGGTTAAAAGTTATTTTTTCATTCCTATTACTTTTGGGATATTACTAGCACTTGTTTTGCCATCCAGCTTGTCCTATTGCAGGAGGATTGTGAACACCACAGCAGAGTTTTTATACTTTCCTTTGTTAAATAAGATTTGGTTAAGGTGATCACCTAATCAGAAGCACATTAAGTAGAATGAGGTGTACTCTGGTTGGAATTCAACTGACACTGGAATGGAATGGCTGTCAGACATGCAGAGAAGATAATTTTTATAAAACTGCACAGTGGTCTTTTAATTTTTGCCAGAGCTGTATTTAGCCAGAAGATATCAGTGAAATAATGGGGACTGTTTTTTTCTAAGAGATGAGCTTGCTTTGATGCATTTCCTTGATTGCATTGATTTAGTAGTCAACAGAACCAAGAACACTTAGTTATCTGGATACTTGATTTGCATAGATGGTTGTAGACAATACTTGGGTAAGCTCTACTGGAGCTTGGTAATAAATCTTCGTTGTTGAAAGGAGGTCCGAAATAGTACTAGATAATTAGGCATATGGCATAAAAGGCCTTGCGTGATAATGTCAGAGGTGATAGACAGTTTGCAACAATAACGCAACCCCAAAAAGAACAGGACATAAGGGAATGAAATAAGGCCCAGAGTGTAAGAATAGACAGGAGAATAAAATTGAATTTACATTTAATATTTAAAAAACATGGATTCTCCTTAATCCAAATTAATTGCTATTTGTCTCATCATTCTTCAGAATGGTGGACAGCTAACTTTTTGATGATTTGTAGAGGGCCACGATTGGAATGGAAAAAAAACTTGAACAGTGTTGCTCAACAGTCCAACCACTCCACTTTCAGTGCTCTGTGCAGCTTCCTGTAGACTCTTCTATACTTTTAGCACCATACACATCATATTTGTGCATCTTCACTCTGCACCTGAGCTTCCAGGACCGAGTTGTCCTTTGGCATCATGTACACCACTAAGGAACAAACAAGCACCACTTTGTGACTTTCCTGGTGCAGTTAAGGATATCACTGGCTCTACTGAGTGGAAGGTGGGACTGATGGGAGATGCCCGATAGACTGAATGATGAGAGGGCATTGGAAGAGGAACAGATGAGCTGTAATATGACACTTATTCTTTTTTCTTTATCCTATGTTTATTAACCCCTTTATCCCCAAGGGTGGTTTGCATGTTAATGACCAGGCCAATTTTTACAATTCTGACCACTGTCACTTTATGAGGTAATAACTCTGGAACACTTCCATGGATCCTGGTGATTCTGACAATGGTTTCTCATGATATATTGTACTTCATGATAGTGGTAAAATTTCTTTGATATGACTTGCATTTATTTGTGAAAAAAATGGAAATTTGGCAAAAATTTTAAAAATTTAGCAATTTTCCAAACTTGAATTTTCATGCCCTTAAATTACAGATATATGTCACACAAAATACTTAATAAATAACATTTCCCACATGTTTACTTTACATCAGCACAATTTTGGAACCAAATTTTTTTTGTTAGGTAGTTATAAGGGTTAAAAGTTGACCAGTGATTTCTCATTTTTACAACACCATTTTTTTAAGGGATCACATCACATTTGAAGTAATTTTGAGGGGGTTTACACTATATGATAGAAAACACCCAAAAGTGACACCATGTTTAAAAAAATGAACATTCAGATCCAATTTTTTTATTTTACCAATGGTAACAGGAGACATTGGACCCCAAAAGTTGTTGTACAATTTGTCCTGAGCACGATGATACCTCATATGTACATAAACCACTGTTTGGGCACATGGCAGAGCTCGGAAGGCAAAGAGCGCGGTTTGACTTTTCAATGCAAGATTCGGTAGAATTGAGATTGGACACCATGTTGTGTTTGGAGAGCCCCTGATGTGCTTAAACAGTGGAAACCCCTCAATTCTAAAGGCCCCGTCACACTAAGCGATATCGCTAGCAATATTGCTATAACGTCTCTGGTTTTGTGACACAGCAGCGATATCACTATGTGTGATACTTACCTGCGACTGGCTCCCCCGCTGATTATCGCTGATCGCGCGAGAACAGCCTGGGCCATTTCACGTCGTCAGCTTCCTGCTGTGGAGACGAGCGACGCGTGGACACGGGCGGGAAGACGTCTTCATCGCCTCGTCTGACAGGTAAGTGGCAACCACCAACCGCTGCTATGTCGCTGGTGAGATCTGCCTGTTTGGCAGCTCACTAGCGACCACTTAATGATGCACCAGTGATCCTGACCAAGTCATATCGCTGTCGGGATCGCTGGTGCATCACTAAGTGTGACGGTACCTTAACTCCAACTCTAACCACAACACACCCCTAACCCTAATCACAGCCCTAACTCTAATCCAAACCCTAAGGGTGTGTGCACACGCTGCGGATTCTGCTGCGGATCCGCAGCGGATTTGGCCGCTGCGGATCCGCAGCAGTTTCTGCTGCGGAGTACAGTACTATAATATCCTATGGATATCAAAAACCGCAGTGCAGACGGTGCTGATTTTTCCAAGCGGATTTGCTGCGGTTTCTAAACCACAGAAAGAATTGACATGTCAGTTCTTTCTGTGGATTCCACTGCGGTTTGCCATCTACTCCATTGTAGAGATGATAAACCGCAGGGCAAAACCACAGGCTTATCCGAAGATAAAACCGCAGGTCTTTTGACCTGCAGTTTTACTTGCGGATTTTACAAAATCTGCGTGGCCAAATCTGCAGAGCATTCCACAGTGTGTGCATGTACCCTAACCTTAACTTTAGCCCTAGCCCTAACCCTAACTCTAATGGAAAAATGGAAATAAATACATTTTTTTATTTTATTTTTTTTCCCTAACTAAGGGGGTGATAAAGGGGGGGGTTGATTTACTATTTATAGCGTGTTTTTATGTTTGGCAGCTGTCACACACTAAAAGACGTTTTTTATTGCAAAAAAAAATAGTTTTTGCATCACCACATTTTTAGAGCTATACTTTTTCCACATTTTGGCCCACAGAGTCATGTGAGGCCTTGTTTTTTGCAGGATGAGCTGACATTTTTATTGGTACCATTTTCGGGCACATGACTTTTTTGATCGCTTTTTATTATGATTTTTGGAAGGCAGAATGAACAAAAGCCAGCAATTCATGAATTTATTTTATTTTGGGGGGGCGTTTATACCGTTTCGCGTATGGTATGATTGAAAAGGTAGTTTTATTCTTCGGGTTAGTATGATTACAGCGATACCTCATTTATATCTTTTTTTAATGTTTTGGCGCTTTTATACAATAAAAACTATTTTATATAAAAAAATAATTGTTTTTTCATCACTTTATTCTGAGAGCTGTAACTTTTTTATTTTTCGCTGATGACGCTGTATTGTGGCTCTTTTTTTGCAGGACAAGATTATGTTTTCAGCGATACCATGTTTATTTATATCCGTCTTTTTGATTGCGTGTTATTTCACTCTTTGTTCAGCGGTATGATGATAAAGCATTGTTTTTTGCCTTGATTTTTACTTATTTTTTTACGGTGTTCACTGAAGGGGTTAACTAGTGGGACATTTTTATAGGGCGGGTCGTTACGGATGCAGCGATACTAAATATGTGTACTTTTATTGTTTGTTTTTTTATTTACATAAATAAATATATTTATTGGGGAAATATTTTTTTAATCTATTTAGTTTTTTTTTTTTTAAATATTTTTACACAGTAATTTTTTCTAATGTATATACATTGTCCCAGGGTGGGACATTACTATACAAAGTCAGACCACTGATCTGACACTTTGCACAGCACTGTGTCAGATCAGCGATCTGACAGGCAGTGTTGGAGGCTTCTCAGCACTGCTCTCAGCATTAAACAGTAGAATTTTGTGCTTTTCCAAAAAACTCTATTTTGATCTAATCTGTTCACAAGCCACCTGCTGGCCTACTAAAAATAGCGGAGGGTGCCTGCTGATCCTCATAAATTGTGAAGTCCACCTACTGGACCTCCAAGTTTCAGACTTTACAGTATTAATAAGAAAAAGTTAATTTGCCCACCTCAAGGTGGATAAATTATATTGCATTAGTAAAGCATGGCCATCTTCTGGCCCTCCAAAAAGGCTTAGAGATGGCTGGCTGCTGGTCCTCTAAAATTAGCGTGAAGGCCACCTGTTGGCCCTCTGACAATAGTGAAGGCCACCTGCTGGCCCTCTGACAATAGTGAGGGTCACCTTCTTGCCCTTTGACAATAGTGAGGGCTGACTGTTGCCAATTCAACAATACTAAGGGCCACTTGATGGCCCTCTACAAATAGTGATGTCTGGCTGCCTGATGGCCCTGACAAAAAAATTGTGACTTTCAGAGTCCCTCCTTCATAAATTAAACAGGATATCTCTGATGGTGTCTCACACACCACATGGCCAGATAAGGTATTAAAATGATAAAATTAAATTTCCTGTTAATTTTTTTTTCACCATTGAAAGCAATGCAAATGTGCAAAGAAACAGAAAAAAACACTGCATATGAACATAGCTCAAGGTGTGTAGGAGTAATATTTTTCTCTTATTTATTTTGCCTTATATACAAGCCATTATCCTGGAAAGAATGTTTCTTTTCCAGTAAAATCTTTTTTAACTTCGATTTTGGATGTTTTATCGTCAGTCCGTAAAAGTGGCGTAAGACTCTGACAACATTGTTCACAGCAGCGACCTGGAATGCAGAGATGCTTCCAGGAGTCTTCCCCATATTGTAACCATGCCACTTCAGCGCTGTTTCCATCGATGTCATCCATTTTTAGACCCCCTCCGGACTTCTGTGGAGCAGGGAGAGGGGGTGCCGGAAAAATTCTCAAATTTCCCATTGACTTCAACTATACACGTTACTCGGGTAGAGCACCCGAGCATTGCGGTTTGCTCAACTCAAGTATTGAGTACCTGAGCATCTCGGTAGTCGCTGATAACTAGTAGCAAACTATAAAATGAAAATTCCCTCCATCTTTGAAAATTAAGAGGAGATTCAACAAAAATGAAATTGCAAAGTTTTTTGTTTTTCCAACTACATATCAATTTTACCCATTTAAGAAGATGAGACAACCCTTTAAGTTTAGTTGTTTTTTTTTATTTTTATAAAAAAACAATTGCCAGCCGCACACATAACAGAAATATAAATTACAAGAGGGATGTAACCATGCATGCACTCATGTGTACATCAGTGAAATAAGTAATGTTTCCATGTAAAATGTCTTAGTTCAAAGTGGTTTGTTTTTCGATGGAACTGACTTGCCGATCTCTAATTAAGTGGCTGACAATGTGTCTAATGACACAGTTCTATCACTCATTTCTCATTCTGGGACATGATGCGCTTCATTTTTCTTAGTTGTCATAGAAATCATTGAAAGTAAAGAGCAACACAAGTAGTTGTCGCTTCTGACAGATATGCAATTGCTTTCTAGAAATGATTACAAACACACAAAATCCCAATCCCAATCGCTCCTCTGCAGCTGTTCCATGGGCGCACTGTTTCGTCTTTTAACTCTTCATATGCCACACAGGTATCCACAATGAAAGTAAAATAAATATCACACTAGCAGCTGTTTCAAATCTTAATTTTTTTGCTTTTATGTAAAATATAAATAAATAAAACAGAGCATGATAATGATAGATTTAAATAGCATTATGATAAGTATTTATTTATGAGTAGCAGAAAAGTACAATGTGGTATCAAGAACCCATTGAAAAGAAAAATGATCTATGTTTTGTTGCATGCTTTAGGTTTTGTTTACCCTGCTAGACACTTTTTTAGTCAGGGTCTAAAGCATTATACTCAAAGTACTAAATACCTAATGTTTCCTCTAAATTACTAGAGTGGGCTGTGATTAGTAGCCCACTGCAAATAAAAAAGGTTTAAATTAACATATCCGTAGTGTATCCAATGCACAAAAAAGTAGCCCAGAGAAAATTGCATTCTGATATAGTGTTTGAGAACTACTCTCTAAAAACATCAAAAAGCAAGGCATGCACATTTCACAATGTAAGCAACAGTAATCAACCCTCCTATCAGCACATATGTAGACATGGCTGGCATATATAGCCCTTACTGGAGGCAAAAAGAAAAATAGACAATGCTGGCATGCATAGCTCATATTGAAAACAGGAAGGATGGTACTCATCTGTAAAGTGCAGTAGGCATATTGGTTTGTCATTGTCTGTGAATGGTATGGCGTCATCCTGATTTTCTTGCAACCGTACAGTGGCTGTGACCCAGTCCGTGGCCCCAGGCGATTATCAAGCTCAGCAAAGCAGGGTGCTTGGAGCTCGGCAGGGCTGGGTGCCTAGAGCCTAGCGAGTCTGAGTGTTGTGTGCTAGAGACTTTGTTAGGGTTGTTTCTTTACTTTTTACTTGAGAGTAGTTGCAATCTGGGGTACCACATACAGATGAGGGATTGAGTCCAGCTCGCCTGGAGGCATTCAGGGGATCCACCCTGCCAGGTGGGGTAGGGGACCTTCCTTCTGCACTTTGTTTTGGGTCCCTGCTGCTTGAAGCTAAGCTGCAGCCCTCTCCTTCATGATGATCTCTAACTTGTATGACTATTCTGCAGGTAGTGGTGAACAATGGGGTGCAGATAATAAGTGAAGGACACAGAGAGGTCCACCACCTGAGGACGATGCCGTACCATCTACAAATAAATGGCAAGTGTGAGAAAATGAACCAAGTGGTAATTGACTTATTGAAGACCTTACCTCGGGAAGAACGAAACCATTGGCCAGAGAGGTTACTAGATCTGGTAGATCTATATAATCATATACCGGTAAACTCCACCAATTGCACTCCAGCCTACTTGATGAGGGCTGCCACCGTAACATTCCTTTTTTAGAGCCTGACCGGCCCGGTACCGAATAACCTATGGCCCTGTGGAGCGCTCCTACTGGCGTCACGAAAAGGATGTCACAGTGGCTGAGGCCCGGTCCATGGCCCCAGGTGATTATCGAGCTCAGCAAAGCTGGGTGCTTGTAACTCGGCAGAGCTGGGTGCCTAGAGCCTAGCGAGGCTGAGTGCTGTGTGCTAGAGACTTTGTTAGGGTTGTTTCTTTACCTTTTACTTGAGTGTAGTTGCAATCTGGGGTACCACATACAGATGAGAGATTGAGTCCAGCTTGCCTGGAGGCATTCAGGGGATCCACCCTGTCAGGTGGGGTTGGAGACCTTCCTTCTGCGCTCTGTTTTCGGGTCCCTGCTGCTTGTAGATAAGCTGCAGCCCTCTCCTGCATGATGATCTCTAACCTGTATGACTATTATTTAGGTGGTGGACCTCTCTGTGTCCTTCACTTATTCTCTGCACCCCAATGTTCACCACCACCTGAACAATAGTCATACAGGTTAGAGATCATCACGCAGGAGAGGGCCACAGTTTAGCTACAAGCAGCCTGGACCCGAAAACAGAGCGCAGAAGGAAGGTCCCCAATCCCACCTGGCAGGCTGAATCCCCTGAATTCCTCCAGGCGAGCCAGATTGAATCCCTCATCTGTATGTGGTACCCCAGATTGCAACTACTCTCAAGTAAAAGGTAAAGAAAACTGCACCTCTCTGTGTCCTTAACTTATTCTCTGCACCCCAACGTTCACCACCACCTGAACAATCAAATATATTTGCCCTGGGGCCCTGCTCTATTTAATTATTGGAGCGCCCAGCAGGGCCTTAGGTTACTCGGTACTGGGCCGGTCAGGCTCTCAAAAGGGGAAGTCACGATGGCAGTGACCCGGTTCGTGGCCCTGGGCATCCAGTAATTAATTAGAAGATAGTTATGTGGCGTTTAATTGTGATGCCACCCGTGGTGTTCGGCGCTGGGGGAGGCCGACACTGTGGTTTTGGTCCTCTGGGGCTGATGGTGACACAGCAAAGATGGTTCAGCTCCCCACGGGTAGAGCGGGCCCCAGGGCAAATATATTTGATTGTTCAGGTGGTGGTGAATGTTGGGGTGCAGAGAATAAGTGAAGGACACACAGAGGTGCAGTTTTCTTTACCTTTTACTTGCGAGCAGTTGCAATCTGGGGTACCACATACAGATGAGGGATTAAGTCCGGCTCACCTGGAGGCATTCAAGGGATCGACTGTGCCAGGTGGGGTTGAGGACCTTCCTTCTGCGCTCTGTTTTCGGGTCCCTGCTGCTTGTAGCTAAACTGCAGCCCTCTCCTGTGTGATGATCTCTAACCTGTATGACTGACAACGTGAGCCTATATCACGGGTACTGTCCTTTTCACTGTCAGCCCCGGGCTCTTGGTCTGCTGCCATGCCTTTAGGTATTCAGTGTGTCCAAGGAACTTGCAGTCCCCTGTACTCCAGATTTGGCTGTCAGGGCGTACATCTCCTGCCCAGCCAAGGACTCTGGCATCCCTTTTTATATCAGCGCTTTGCTCTGGGGTCAGCTATACGCAATTTTAGTTCCCCCAGAGCCTCTTGTTTCTCCTCCTGTCCCTTTCCTCTTCACAGACCAACTTAAACTGTCTAACTGTCTTGTCATGAGCTCCAGCTGCTCCCGTTTCCATGGCAACTCCCTTCTTTACTCTCTCAGCTGACTTCTTACTCACTCACTAACCCCACCTGCTGGCCAGAATTTATAAGGGAGCTCCCCTACCTGACCTGGAGCAGTAATTGTCATGTAACCTGTGTTCCTGTGTTACCTGGCATGGGGACCTCCCTCCTACCTCCAGGCATGACATCACCCCTTAGAGGGAGGCAATGTCACTATGGCGACCAGACTCTGGGGTGCCACATGAGCAGAGTATGATGCTCGCTTTTTGAAGGAAAAAGTGCCATCCATTGGATCAGAATGAAGCTTCGAGATTGCGTTCCATGATCCAGAAGTGGCATCATGGTGGAATGCATCATGCAATCCACATTGAATGCCGCACACCAGAAGTGACTTCACTCCCTGTCACGGAATGCTAGTACGCAAATGAAACATAGGAGCACTCCATCTGCATAGGTCCCCTAATACCTGGACTCAAAAGTATTTTATTAAAAATAGATATCCCCTTCAGAAAAAGGCACTGATTTACCAATAAAAAACAAAGAAGTGCCCACACAGGAGTATAGATACATTCCACGAGGTAACGACGATGTCACTTATCTTATGTTTAAGTATATGCATTAGCTGGATCATGAGGCTAAACATATATATGGGGCACAAATTATGAAGCCCCTATGTCAAAAAGAGGATAGTACTAAAAAAGCATATAATTAAATCATATTAATTAGGTCATATTAAAGACCTACATATAACAGATGACTTATACTACATATTTTGAAGCGAAAACAAAGTCAATAGAAGCCATACAATTCATGGCAAATAAAGTAGTATATAAATATATGAGGGTTAGATTTCATTTCTGATCATATCTAACCAAAAGAAAGGAAGCTAGATGAAGCTGGTAAAGTCAGTTGTTCATTTAGCCCATGTGGGCTGATGGATTTTAGCAAATAAATCCATCTCGCTTCCCTTTGGACAATCCTCCAATCTCAGTCCCCCTTTATCCCTGCCATGCCTAACATCACCAATGTGCTCCTCAATGCGTACACGTAATTCGCATTTTGTTTTTCTAGCATAATCCTTGGGACATGTGCATGTGCAGACATACACCACCCCAGCTATTCTGCAGTTGGCAAATCCCCTCATTTTGTAGCATCTGTTGGTCATCGAGCTAACAAAAGAGTCAAAGGGGCAAATGCAGCGGCAGTAAGTACAATGGCCGCATTTAAAGGTACCCAATGACCAATTAGTAAGCCATGTGCTTGCCTTTTTTTGGGGAAAAAAGTGACTATGCACAACATAGTCCTTCAGTGATTTTCCCATCCTATAGGTTACAGATGGGTTGGGGGAAATAATGCCAAAAAGGTCTGGATCTGATTTCAGAATTTCCTAGTATCTTCTGAGGATTTCCTTCACTTTTTTTGGATAGTTCGTCAAATGTACCGATTAAACAGGTTATAGAGTTTGAATCCTTAGCTGCCTTGGGGACAAGGAGTTAGGATCTAATAATGTCCAGAGCAACATTAAAGCCAGAATTTATTACATCTGCCTGATAACCCCTCTCTCTGAATCAATTCTGTAAATCTATGGATTGAGTCTTATAATCCAAGAGAGATGAGCAATTTGTTCGCAATCTGAGAATTTGCCCCTTTGGAATCCCTTTTTTCAGTGAGGGGGGATGGTGACTATCCCACCTGAGGAGGCTATTTATTGCCGTAGGCTTTCGAAAAATTGAGGTACTAAGCGAGCCATCGGGCGTCCTTGAGATGGATACATCTAAAAAAGCAATGTGGTCACCATCTATCTTGTAGGTGAATGAGAGGCCAAGATCATTAATATTGAGATAGTTCATAAATTACACAAAAGACCCTTGGTCATCGTTCCACAGGACGAGGATGTCATCAATTTAGCGCCCCAGAACAATATCTTTGGGCACCAGATGACATACTCGTCCCTAAAGACATACTTATCCTACCACCAGCCCAGGAGCAAGTTTTTGTACAAATGCCAAGTTGCACTAAAATATTGTGACTTATTAAGGTGTTTACACCAGATTTCTGGTGTAGAAATCTTAACAAATTGATTACATAGTCATTGGATTGAGAAGTAAAAAAAGGAAAAAATGTCTTTTGTCCCTAAGGCCCAAAATAGGCCTATCCATAAGGGGATAAAAAAAACCTCATGCACATTTAATGGTCAGGTGTATACACACATAATCTGTTTATCTAGAAATCATTTCCATATTTGTCTATCTCTATCATGCTGCTAATATAAGACTTATTAAGGGGCTACGGCAATCTAATAAATAGGCTGCATGTAATTTTAATTGAAGACATGAAAAGTAATTTTTTTTTATGATGACTTGTCTATTCAGTTAGTGCGTTTAAAATGTAAAACATATTAAAATGTATAACTCATTTAGGTTGATGTACATACGGTTACAACACAATTTCTTTGACCAATTCCATGTTTGCAATTAACAATAATACAAGATATATTTCTCAAGTTCCCTAATGACTAGTACAGTAGAGACCCATCAAAGTAAGGTGACCTCTAGATGAGATTTCTTATTTAATGTTGAAGTGGCATGTCAGTCTCCATTATCTGTAATTATTACACAAATGGATGTATGCTTCCATGCAGCGCTTTGATGTGCTTTCAAGCAGCAACTTACCAGTCCCAGCCCTCTTTACAGACAGTTAATTAAGAAGCCTTAATGTATGAAGAGATAAATGAGAAAGAAATAGGAACAGAAAAAAACAGATCTCGTTCATTCTTTGTGATATGTTTAGATGACATTTCAGATTGTGTGTATAATGGATGCACTCCTACACTGGGTACGGAGCAAGCAACAACTACCAAACATGCAGCAAGCAAAACCCAAGATTTTTATGTATTTATCTTTTTAAAAGTACTGTTTTCCCATCTAAGAAAGCTATGGAATTCCCACAAGGTATGCCATAATTAAATAAATTAATAGAGAAAGGGTGGGTCTCAAGGATTGTAAGAAGCAAAAAAATGTTTATCACAAGATGTATACCGATACGTGTATGGATCCCAAAAATGTCATAGATAAGCAGCAGGAATTAGGGAACTTAAAACGTAACATTTAATATATACATTTAAAATAGTGTAACACAACAATTAGAATCAAATCCCCACAATATATGACATAGGATTAAACAGGGAATGTGGGTTAAAGAGACTACCAGTAACACTGGCAATAATATTGCAATAGTAATGCAAATTAGACATTACACATATTCATAGATAAATCTGTGCCACTGATGATCTTATTGTAAATGTCTAAACACATAAGGGGTGGCATATATATATAAAAAAAGAACAATCTCACCTATCTGGTAAGGGATGCAGCTTCCAGATAGCAGAATGAACCCTCCTATAACCAACGGAAAGAAATCCATTACGGCATTGCTATGCCATTCCTAATTAGAACAGCCTCCCAACGCCTTTCTTCCCAAATGGAGTCATCAGGAGATATGGCAGTCAAAAAATGAAGTGCTCAACCATCTCTGGTGCACTTCACAAGCCTCTCGTTAATGAGATGGTTGAGCACTCCTCTCCAGGGTTGCCAACCATCCAGAAATTCCAGGACACTTTTTTGCCCTGTCTAAAAATAAAATTCTCCATGAGTTTTATGAAGCTGAACTATTTTTGCTGTTGATTTTACAGTTTGCACTCAAATCAGATGATGTCTTCATATCAGAATTATGATAACAACCCCATGCTTATTTTCAGCTTTTCAAGTCTTCTGCAGTCATATCATCTTTAGTATTGTGCCTGTTGTATATCATCTTGCCTTATTGGTGTGCTTCTTTTCTGTTTTCCTGCCTAATGACTTGTCCTGCTTTAGGTAGAGTCCTTCTGTTTGTGTGGTGGTACCCTCTTTGCAACACTTTGTGTCCAGGTGCCACATATTACTGACGTGCAAGCTGGAGTTGGGTCCTGTGACTCAATTCATTCATCTCTACAACCTAAAAAATACTCAGTTCTCAAATCATTCCGAGACTTATATAACAGAGAACGGTATTTTCAATGGCACATACCTGCCATCAAGATATAGATACAAAGAGATATACCTTAAAAGCAGTAGAGCAAGGCATGTATGTATTTATATGAGTATAGCTCTGTATATGTACCGATTGCATGAATTGAAAGTTTTATGCGTCAACAGATTTCAAAGTTAGCAAAAAGATTGCATATACTTGACTAAAATTAAGAGTAAAAAAGCTCAGACTTGAAGCAATCAAGCCCGTGAGATTCTCTTGCCAAGAGTAAATCCTGTTTGTCAATATTGTGGTGCTTGTAGCATCTTGATTAGGAGACATACGACAGGGAGTCTATAAAATCATGATCTCTGTGCCAAACACAACGGCGATAATCAGACAGTCCTATTTTAGGTCTGTTTCTGAAATTTTTTTTTTTTTTTTTTTTAGAAAAGAATTAAAAAAATCCTAAAGCTTAATCTAAGTTTCTACAGCACTTATATATTCCAACTATCTAATACATAGAGCTGAATGTGTGTATGTTTGCATGTATGTATGTGTGTATGTCCAGAATTGGCATCCGCACCGTCGCAGCTACAGCCACAAAATTTTGCACAGTCACACGTCTGGACCCCGAGAGCATCCTAGGCTATGTTGTGAAGTGAAATTTTAACCCCGCGCGTTCCAATTCAGCAAACAATTTTGCCCCTAGGTACATAATGAGGAAAAAGTGTATGTATGCATGTATGTCCGGGATTTGCATGTGCACCGTCGCAGCTACAGCCACAACATTTTGCACAGTCACATGTCTGGACCCCGAGAGCATCATAGGCTATGTTGTGAGGTGAAATTTTAACTCCGCGTGTTCCAATTCACCAAACAATTTGGCCTATTATTCTTATAATTTCTATGGTGTTATCGGCCTTTTGTAAAGCTGGAAATAACACAATTTATTACCGTGCCAACACAGACCACCCTCTGACACAGACTGCAGGGGGAGCCCAGTATCACACAGGATAGGATTAGATACACGGCTCAGCAGTCAGTATCACACAGGATAGGATTAGAGTCACAGCTCAGCAGTCAGTATCACAAAGGATAGGATTCGATACACGGCTCAGCAGTCAGTATCACACAGGATAGGATTAGATACATGGCTGAGCAGTCAGTATCACACATGATAGGATTAGATACATGGCTGAGCAGTCAGTTACACACATGATAGGATTAGGTACATGGCTCAGCAGTCAGTATCACACAGGATAGGGTTAGATACACGGCTCAGCAGACAGTATCACGCAGAATAGTATTAGATACATCGCTCAGCAGACAGTATCACACAGAATAGGATTAGATACACGGCTCTGCAGTCAGTATCACACAGGATAGGATTCGATACACGGCTCAGCAGTCAGTATCACACAGGATAGGATTAGATACATGGCTGAGCAGTCAGTTACACACATGATAGGATTAGGTACACAGCTCATCAGACATTATCACACAGGATAGGGTTAGATACGCAGCTCAGAAACAGGATGTGCCAAAGGAGAGGACATTTTCATTCCAAGAATTGTACTCATTCCATCTGATTTATTTTTTGATTTTAAGCGCCTCCAGTTTCCAGTTCAACTGCTATTTGCAATGCTCAGGGACAGTCGTTGAAAGTAGTAGGGATCGATTTGCAATCTCCATGCTTTTCTCATGGTCAACTTTACATGGTCTGTTCAAGAGTTGGAACTGCCAAAAATCTGTTCATCTTTGCACCGAAAGGAAAAATCAAAAATCTTGAATGAGTTGAAAATAAAATACTATCAATACTTGGGTAATCGTTTAGTTAATTTGTGTTGCAAATCTGTAGTGTTGAACATACGATGTGAAATGTTTTTTTGTGCAATATAATCATTATAATTTGTTATAACTAACCACAGTTGGTTACTATGCCCAGGCAACGCCGGGCTCTTCAGCTAGTATCCTTTTAAAATTGATTATTTATGTCTTTTGTTTTTTCCTCTCAACAATTTGTTGGTCATAATTTTAAAACTGTTGAAAATTTACATTTACCCGTTGGTAACTAAGCAATTTTGTCCTAGCCCCATTTTTCAAATATAACATAAGTCAAATATAGAGATCTTTAGGAATCTTTCAAAAATTGATTTCACAGAATTTTCTGCATGATACTGTCTGCTGAGCCGTGTATCTTTTCCTATCCTGTGTGATACTGACTGCTGAGCTGTGTATCTAATCCTCTCCTGTGTGATACTGTCTGCTGACATCTGCACCGTTGCAGCTACAGCCACAGAATTTTGCACAGTCACACGTCTGGACCCCGAGAGCGTCATAGGCTATGTTGTGAGGTAAAATTTTAACCCCGCGCATTCCAATTCACCAAACAATTTCGCCTATTATTCTTATCATTTCTATATCGTTATCATCTTTCTGTAAAGCTGGAAATAACACAATTTATTACCGTGCCAACTCAGACCACCCTCTGACACAGACTGCAGGGGGAGCCCAATATCACACCTGATAGGATTAGATACACAGCTCAGCAGTCAGTATCACTCTGGATAGGATTAGATACACTGTTCAGCACACAGTATCACACAGGATAGGATTAGATACACAGCTCAGCAGTCAGTATCACACAGGATAGGAATAGATACATGGCTCAGCAAACAGTATCACACAGGATAGGATTAGATACACGGCTCAGCAGACAGTATCAAACAGAATATGATTAGATACATGTCTCAGCAGTCAGTATCACACAGGATACGATTATATACACGGCTCAGCAGACAGTATCACAAAGAATATGATTAGATACACGTCTCAGCAGTCAGTATCACACAGGATAGGATTAGATACATGGCTCAACAGACAGTATCACACAGAATATGATTAGATACACAGCTCAGCAGTCAGTATCACACAGGATAGGATTATATACACGGCTGAGCAGTCAGTAACATACAGGATAGGATTAGGTACACGACTCAGCAGTCAGTATCACACAGGATAGGGTTAGATACACGGCTCAGCAGATGGTATCACACAGGATAGAATTAGATACACTGTTCAGCAGTCAGTATCACACAGGAGGATTAGACACATGGCTCAGCAGTCAGTATCACACAGAATAGGATTAGATACACAGCTCAGCAGTCAGTATCACACAGGATAGGATTAGATACACAGCTCAGCAGTCAGTATCACAGAGTATAGGAATAGATACATGGCTCAGCAGACAGTATCACACAGGATTGGATTAGATACACAGCTCAGCACACAGTATCACACAGAATATTATTAGATACACGGCTGAGCAGTCGGTAACACACATGATAGGATTAGGTACACGGCTCAGCAGTCAGTATCACACAGGATAGGGTTAGATACACGGATCAGCAGGCGGTATCACACAGGGTAGCATTAGATACACTGCTCAGCAGTCAGTATCACACAGGATAGGATTAGATACACGGCTGAGCAGTCAGTAACACACGATAGGATTAGATACACAGCTCAGCAGAAAGTATCACACAGGAGAGGATTAGGTACACAGCTCAGCAGACATTGCCACACAGGATAGGGTTAGATACACAGCTCAGAAACAGGATGTGCCAAAGGAGAGGACATTTTCATTCCAAGAATTCCACTCATTCCATCTGATTTGTTTTTTGATTTTAAGCGCCTCCAGTTTCCAGTTCAACTGCTATTTGCAATGTCCATTAACAATGCTCAGGGACAGTCCTTGAAAGTAGTAGGGATCGATTTGCAATCTCCATGCTTTTCTCATGGTCAACTTTATGTGGTCTGTTCAAGAGTTGGAACTTCCAAAAATCTGTTCATCTTTGCACCGAAAGGAAAAAACAAAAATCTTGAATGAGTTGAAAATAAAATACCATCAATACTTGGGTAATCGTTTAGTTAATTTGTGTTGCAAATCTGTAGTGTTGAATATATGATGTGAAATATTTTTATGTGCAATATAATCATTATAATTTGTTATAAGTAACCTCAGTTGGTTACTATGCCCAGACAACGCCGGGCTCTTCAGCTAGTTACTCATAAAACACGTGGGGGAGTAAGAACCTTGCTGACTATAAGAATTTAGACTTTATAGGCAAGAGAGTGAGGACCCCACTGACCATAAGCGCTTACAGTGTATAAAAGAGAGAAATAAAGAGAGAGGACCTTCCTGATCACAAGAGCTTGTACTCCATATGAGAGGCTTACCCAGTGTCTTTTGAGATGGAAATGACTCTGCCATGAAAATATCTTTTGTTTGATTTGTTTGCTTGTGTGGATTGGACGGGTTGTTGCCGACATCTGGAGAACGTTTTTTGTCAATAGCACCTTCAGATATATATTTACATAGAAAATTGGTAACGTGGGCCATCCTTATTTCACCTGCTGTTTGTATATTGACATACCGAATGTCTTGTAGTTAGTGTTGAGCATTCCGATACTGCAAATATCGGGTATCGGCCGATATTCGCTGTATCGGAATTCCGAAACCGAGTACCGATATTTTTTCAATATCGGATATCAGAATTGGAAGTTCCCATAATGTAATGAGCCACTGTTGTGGCTCTGATTGGCTGCTGAAATGACGTCATCATGATGCGCGGTCTGTGCACATCATGATGCGCCGTCAGTTCGGGCCTTCCGGGGGTCTGTGCCGACTGTCCGGGGGTCTGTGCGGACTGCCGGGGGTCTGTACCGGCCCGCCAGGTGGCTGTGCCGGCCTGCCGGTGGTCTGTGCCGACTGTCCGAGGGTCTGTGCCGACTGTCCGGGGGTCTGTACGGGACTGCCGGGGGGCTGTGCCGGCCTGCCGGGGGGCTGTGCCGGCCGCGGGGGTCTGTGCAGGCATCGTCCGATGGGACTACAAGTAGTATATGTAGTATATATGTATGTTGCATGCATGTAGTATATATGTGGCATATATGTAGTATGCATGTTGCATGCATGTAGTATATATGTTGTATATATGTATGTTGCATGCATGTGGCATATATGTAGTATGCATGTAGTATATATGTAGTATGTATGTAGTATGTATGTATGTTGCATGCATGTAGTATATATGTGGTATATATGTAGTATGCATGTTGCATGCATGTAGTATATATGTTGTATATATGTATGTTGCATGCATGTGGTATATATGTAGTATGCATGTAGTATATATGTAGTATGTATGTATGTTGCATGCATGTAGTATATATGAAAACAAAAAGCAAAAAACACAAATATCCTGAACTAAAAAGTAAAAAATATACAGCAAATAATGCATAAAGGTAATAATAATAATAAGGGTATTTAGTAAACATAATTTTGATCAAAATAATGTACAAGCCATCCCGCCACTTCACGGCAACCCTTGTGGGACAGTCCCTACTCTAGTATTTAAAACCTTTTCACTTGCCAAGTGGCGTGAATGTGAATAAGGGTCGAGCGGCTGAACCACTAGTAACAGCTTAGGCCAGACTGGATGGCTTTCCCAGCTCAGAAAAAGTGCGGTCACACCCATATATGCACTGAATGCACAATGAAATGAATAAAAAACAAATCTGAACTGAGAAAAGTAAGTTAATGTGTATGCACAATGTAAGTGCATATTAACACATGACCATTAACCAGAGAAAACAAAAAGCAAAAAACACAAATATCCTGAACTAAAAAGTAAAAAATATACTGCAAATAATGCATAAAGGTAATAATAATAATAAGGATATTTAGTAAACATAATTTTGATCAAAATAATGTACAAGCCATCCCGCCACGTCACGGCAACCCTTGTGGGACAGTCCCTACTCTAGTATTTAAAACCTTTTCACTTGCCAAGTGGCGTGAATGTGAATAAGGGTCGAGCACAGACCCCTGCAGCCTGCACAGACCCCCGGACAGTCGGCACAGACCACCGGCAGGCCGGCACAGCCCCCCCGCAGACCGGTACAGCCCCCCGGCAGTCCGCACAGACCCCCGGACAGTCGGCACAGACCACCGGCAGGCCGGCACAGCCCCCCAGCAGGCCGGTACAGACCCCCGGCAGCCGGCACAGGCCCCCGGCAGGCCGGCACAGACCCCCGGCAGGCCGGTACAGACCCCCGGCAGCCGGCGGCCCCTGGCAGGCCCGCACAGACCCCCAGCAGGCCGGTACAGACCCCCAGCAGCCAGTACAGGCCCCCGGCAGGTCGGTACAGACCCCCGGCAGCCGGCACAGGCCCCCGGCAGGCCGTTACAGACCCCCGGCAGCCGGCACAGGCCCCCGGCAGGCTAGTACAGACCCCCGGCAGTCGGCACAGGCCCCCGGCAGGCCGGCACAAACCCCCAGCAGGCCAGTACAGACCCCCGGCAGGCCGGTACAGACTCCCCGGCAATCCGCACAGACCCCCTGGGCAATCGGCACAGACCCCCGGCAGGCCGACATAGACCCCCGGAAGGCCCGTACACACCCCCGAGAGGCTTTACAAGGACAGAAAAGGGTTTTTCTTTTTCCGATACCGGAAGTCCTATAGACTTGAATGGGACTTCCGGTATCGGAATCGGCGATACCCGATACTTTTTTCGTATCGGGCCGATACCATCCGATCCGATATTTTAGGGTATCGGATGGTATCGCTCAACACTACTTGTAGCACTTGTAGCAAACCTAGTGTAAGTACAGTACATACCTACTGTATGTACAGTATTTACTGTAGGGGTTCACACTCTTTGGAAGCTTGTAGCACAAGCAACAGATTCTTGTTCAAATAATGTAATTTTTATTGCTCTCGTAAAGTTCAGAGGACACAAAATAGAAACAGTTTATTCTAGGCATCAAGGTATAACAAAATAAAAAAGTCTCTTGGACAACTTGGTTGCCTTACATAGGACCTGCAAAGCCCAGCCTGGAGGTAGAGGAGTGACCATTCTCCCACAAGCTCTTCTGGACAGTAAAAAAATCCAGATCCAAAATCTGGTCCCAATAAAAATCTCTCAGCAACCTACTATTGATGGAGAATCCACCTCCAGGATTCACATAATCAAGGCTAGCCAACCTCAATGACACATGTCTCGCACCCAGGACCTTACATCCTGCTTTCCTACATACTTTTCCCCTCTTCACAAAGTCAGGGAGATATGCACCATCTGCAACATGTACCCTTGTGAAAACATTGGCATTTCCATGTGTTCAAATGCATGCAACAAGTTACAAATTTATACTTTATACTGTTGTTGCTTAATAAAATGTAGTGGATCTTAACTGTTTTTTTTTTTAAACTGTCACTCTCTAGTATAGTGGCCATTTTAGGCTAAGTCTTGTTTTTCCTCTCTGTTAATGATTTACACAGTTCCTGTACTTCTCAAGTAAACTCTGCCTTCTCCCACAAATGTCTGATTGCAGTTACTTCTGCTGAAGTCGAGAAAATCTGAAACAGGTTATGGGTGGAGGCAGAGAAGACTGCAGGACTTGTTGCATATAAGGAATCTTTCAGAAAGGTTCATCTCTTCAAAAACTAAGAAAGGTACACAATGGAAAATGGCTGGCAGATTAGAGTTGAAATTTTCAGTGGCCAAACTGAATAACTATAATTACCAGCTTTGGAAATTTAAAGTGGAGATGCTAGTATCCAATGATGACTTGTGGGAGGTGATTACTGCAGACAGACGACAGAGTAAAGATTAGGAATGGGAAAAGAAAAAGACAGGCAAGGGCTACCATCAGCTTATTAGTGGAGGCTGACCAGCAAATCCACATAAGATATGAAAACACAGCAAAAGAAATGTGAGAGGCACTGAAAAGGCTTAATGAAAGATCAAGCAGAAGCAGCAAGCTCTTTTTGCTAAGGAAACTGTATACAATGAGACTCAGCAAAGATACAGATATGCAAGAGCATATAAATGCAATGCTGGAAGTGCAAAGCTAAAGTCGGTCGGTGAAGATATTAAGGACAGCTATGTGGCAGCTCTGATGATATGTAGTTTAACAGACTCATATACTGCCCTAATTAATGCAATGGAGACAAGACCTGAGGTAGACCTGACACTAGAGTTTGCAGAGAACAGACTAATAGATTAATTTCAGAGAAGAAAGCAACTTGTGCAAGACTCTTAAGGGAATGACAGTGAAAAAGCTATTAAAGTCATAAATATAAGACCCTACAGTACAGAGATAAGAACATGTGTAAAATGTAAGAACCTGGGACATTGACCCTGTCGCTAGCATCTTGTCGCGCGGATTTTTAGTGCCACTGGGTTTGGGTCATAACAGGTACTTTCGCCTGTCAACAGAGAATGCAGACAGACTCACTGTCATAAAAATGAGCAAAGCCAGGATTGTCTTCCACTTTTCCACATAACCAGAAGACAGCAGCAGATAGTGTGTTCATAATTTTCAATATTTGAATGAGGCCCTCCAATTGTTGCCTTCAAAAGTGTATGAATGACCCTCCTTATAACTTTCTCCTGGCCTTGAATTTTGTGCAAAGCCTTTATGAGTGTAGGAGTACAGCAGCTACACTTTAAAAATATTTGAATGAGGCCAGTTGTTGCCTTTTTGGGGTCTATGGATGACTGGATGACCCTACTTATATTTTTCCCTTGTTTTTCACTTTCTGCAAAGCCTTTATGAGTGTAGAAGTACGCTTTCAAAATATTTATGTTCCAAAATGTATTGAGCATTGCATTAGTCATCGATACAGTTTAACACGGTAATTGTTACATTACAGTGGTATGTCAAACTCCAAAAAAGCGGTGAATGTTTTTTCCTTGATTCAATCACTAACCCATAGAGTATTATGTGATCTGTGGTGAATTTCTGTTGTCTACAACACTTCAATAAAACATTAAACAATTTGACTCTATTCAATTAGTCATCCATTGAGTATTAGTTGCATTTTTGTACATTTCGCTGGTATATAAGACTCCAAAAAGCACTGAAAGATTTGTCTGGATTCAATTAGTCATCCATATAGTATTTGGTGCTTTTTGTTAAATTTTGGTGATATATAAGATTCCAAAGCAGCATTTTTAAAATTTGTCTAGATTTAATTAGTCATCCATACAGTATTAGGTTCTTTCTGATAAGTTTTGGTGCTATATAAGACTCCAAATAAAGTTTGAAAATTTGTCTGGATTCAATTAGTCATCCACACAGTATTAGGTGCTTTCTGTTAAATTTTCATACTATTTAAAACTCAAAAAACATTTAAAAATTTGTCTGTATTCAATTACTCATCCATAAAGTATTACATGCTCTGAGGTACATTTCGATAGTATTTAACCCCTTTTAACCCCTGGAGGTATTTTTCTTTTTGCATTTTTGTTTTTTGCTCCCCTCCTTCCCAGAGCCATAACTTTTTATTTTTCCATCAATATGGCCATGTGAGAGCTTGTTTTTTGCAGGATGATTTGTACTATGGAAAGACACCATTGGCTTTACCATGTATTGTATGAGAAAATGGGAAAAATTCCAAGTGCGGTGAAATTGCAAAAAAAAGTGCAATCCCACACATTTTTTGTTTGGCTTTTTTACCAGGTTTACTAAATGCTAAAACTGATCTGCCATTATGATTCTAATGATGAGTTCATAGACACCAAACATGTCTAGGCAATACCAAATATGTGTATGGTTTTTTTTTATTGTTTTATTTTCAATGGGGCGAAGGGGTGTGATTCGAACTTTTTTTATTTTTTTTTATTTTTTAAAACGTTTTTTAACTTTTGGCATGCTTCAATAGTCTCCATGAGAGATCAGAAGCTGCCATAGCCCAATCGGCTCTGCTACATACATACATACAGTCATATGTTGAAGTTTGGGCACCCCTATTAATGTTAACCTTTTTTCTTTATAACAATTTTGGTTTTTGCAACAGCTATTTCAGTTTCATATATCTAATAAATGATGGACTCAGTTATATTTCTGGATTCAAATGAGGTTTATTGTACTAACAGAAAATGCGCAATCTGCATTTAAACAAAATTTGACCGGTGCAAAAGTATGGGCACCTCAACATAAAAGTGACATTAATATTTCATAGATCCTCCTTTTGCAAAAATAACAGCCTCTAGTCGCTTCCTGTAGCTATTAATGAGTTCCTGGATCCTGGATGAAGATATTTGTGACCATTCCTGTTTACAAAACAATTCCAGTTCAGTTAAGTTTGATGGTCGCTGAGCATGGACAGCCCGCTTCAAATCATCCCACAGATGTTCAATGATATTCAGGTCTGGGGACTGGGATGGCCATTCCAGAACATTGTAATTGTTCCTCTGCATGAATGCCTGAGAAGATTTGGAGCGGTGTTTTGGATCATTGTCTTGCTGAAATATCCATCCCCTGAGTAACCTCAACTTCGTCACTGATTCTTGCACATTATTGTCAAAAATCTGCTGATACTGAGTTGAATCCATGCGACCCTCAACTCTAACAAGACTCCCGGAGCCGGCATTGGCCACACAGCCCCAAAGCATGATGGAACCTCCACCAAATTTTACTGTGGGTAGCAAGTGTTTTTCTTGGGATGATGTGTTTTTTAGCCTCCATGCATAACGCCTTTTTGTATGACCAAACAACTCAATCTTTGTTTCATCAGTCCACAGGACCTTCTTCCAAAACGTAACTGGCTTGTCCAAATGTGCTTTTGCATACCTCAGGCGACTCTGTTTGTGGCGTGCTTGCAGAAACGGCTTCTTTCGCATCACTCTCCCATACAGCTTCTCCTTGTGCAAAGTGCGCTGTATTGTTGACCGATGCACAGTGACACCATCTGCAGCAAGATGATGCTGCAGGTGTTTGGAGGTGGTCTGTGGATTGTCCTTGACTGTTCTCACCATTCTTCTTCTCTGTCTTTCTGATATTTTTCTTGGCCTGCCACTTCTGGGCTTAACAAGAACTGTACCTGTGTTCTTCCATTTCCTTACTATGTTCCTCACAGTGGAAACTGACAGGTTAAATCTCTGAGACAACTTTTTGTATCCTTCCCCTGAAAAGCTATGCTGAATAATCTTTGTTTTCAGATCATTTGAGAGTTGTTTTGAGGAGCCCATGATGCCACTCTTCATAGGCGAATCAAATAGGAGAACTACTTGCAAGTGGCCACCTTAAATACCTTTTCTCATGATTTGATACACCTGGCTATGAAGTTCAAAGCTCAATGAGGTTAGAAAACCAATTTAGTGCTTCAGGAAGTCAGTAAAAAGTAGTTAGAAGTGTTCAAATCAAGAAAATGATAAGGGTGCCCATACTTTTGCACTGGTCAAATTTTGTTAAAATGCAGCTTGCACATTTTCTGTTAGTACAATAAACCTCATTTGAATCCAGAAATATAACTGAGTCCATCAGTTATTAGATATATGAAACTGAAATAGCTGTTGCAAAAACCAAAATTGTTATAAAGAAAAAAGGTTAACATTAATAGGGGTGCCCAAACTTTAACATATGACTGTACATGATCACATCACCTCTATGTAGTAGAATTACTCACTTGCTATGAGCTATGACCCACCGGTGACCCGTGATCACATGACGGAGCTCACCGATGAGCGGATTTCCGGTGCGATTGCCAGAAGCTCATGTTAAATGTCGCTGTCAGTGTTTGACAATGGTATTTAACAGGTTAAATAGGGCAGCACGGTGGCTCAGTGGTTAGCGCTGCAGCCTTGCAGCGCTGGGGTCCTGGGTTCGAATACCACCAAGGACAACATCTGCAAGGAGTTTGTATGTTCTCCCCGTGTTTGCGTGGGTTTCCTCCGGGCACTCCGGTTTCCTCCCACACTCCAAAGACATACTGATAGGGAATTTAGAATGTGAGCCCCATCGGGGACAGTGATGAAAATGTGTGCAAACTGTAAAGCGCTGCGGAATATGTTAGCGCTATATAAAAATAAAGATTATTATTATTATTATTATTATTAACAGCCGTGGGTGGATGTCGATTCCACTCACAACTGTTCTGGGCACTTAGCAAATAATAAAGAAGAGCAACATCCAATCCGGATGAAAAAGTGCTTACAAAAATTTATTCTGCCATTGAAAAAACATACAACATTTCGACCACAATACGGTCTTTTTCATGTATAACAAATAGCAAATATGGCGGCTTTATATAGAAAGGATAAACTAATTAATGACAAAGAACCGCCTTAATGCAACAGTCACATATAAAAATGCATATAGATGTCAATCACAAAAACATACATTATAAAATGTCACATAACATAATTGGACATGCATAAAGACAACAATATACAAAACCCCACATGTATTTTCACCAATCATCTACCAGCATCAGAATCCCCATGGTGATCTTTCAACCAGTCACCAGTGTTTTAACATATAATAAGGTCAGATGATCAGAATGTCCAATGTATATGAGTTATAAAACTAGCACCAAAAAATAGCCTATCGGAATGCGCCCATTATGTGGATACTATGTGTGCGCAGACATCGTACTCTTTGCTGTTTGTTATACTTGAAAAAGACCATATTGTGGTCGAAACGTTGTATGTTTTTTCAATGTCAGAATAAATTTTTGTAAGCACTTTTTCACCCGGATTGGATGCTGCTCCTCTTTATTATTTGCTTGGAACCTTTATGTCCATTTGGGTCGCTGGACGGGAAGCGTGCATCCCCTGAATGATCCTGCTTGTGCTGTCGGCTGTTTCTTCAATTTATTGTTCTGGGCACTTGTCAGCTGTTCAAAACAGCTGACATGTGGCGGGAAAGATGTGGGCTCACCGTCAGAGCCCATATCAAAGTGAGGAAGTCCAACATCAGCGTAAATGTCGGATGTCGGAAAAGGGTTATTTCTCCAAAAAAGCATTACTTTTTTGGTATCATATTACTCATCCATAGAGTATTACTAGCTTTCTGCTACATTTCAGGTGTATATAACACTCAAAAAAAGTGGCAAAAACTTTTTCGGTATTCAAGAACTTATCCATAGAGTATTGCATGTTCTGGGACATAATTCAGTGGTGTATAACACTGAAAAAATGTTAAAATTTTTTCGTGGATTGAAGTAGTAATCCATACAGTGTAACATGCTTAATGGGCAACAAGGCAACAAAGATAGCAGAATCCTGTCAGAGTCCTGAAGGAGCGACTAGAGGAATATCAGAGCCA
Organism: Dendrobates tinctorius; assembly: GCF_039654945.1. Taxonomy (NCBI): domain Eukaryota; kingdom Metazoa; phylum Chordata; class Amphibia; order Anura; family Dendrobatidae; genus Dendrobates; species Dendrobates tinctorius. The sequence goes on along the minus strand of NW_027361705.1, from coordinate 15,064,457 downwards.
GACCAAGCTGGTGCAACAGCAGAGATGGCAGTAGCCTGTGGTCTGGAACCGGCTCTTTCCCAGAACCACCATGGCCCAAACCACTCCGCAACCTTCACTGCTGGGGATCTTATGAACTGCAGAAGGGAGAGCCAGGATACAGCAACTAGTGAGCTGATTTCAGGGCCTTGGCTGGTTTAAAAAGAGATGGGGGCAAGCCAGGACCAGGACTTGAGAAATGCTAAAGGGAATGCTAGCAGAAAGGTACCAACAGTTGGCATCCCAGAGGGAGGTCTTAATGCAATATACTAAAGGATCAGAAAAGCGCAATAGGGTCTTATCCGAGTTAATATTAAAAGATTAAAAGAAATTCACTCACCTATTTGTAGGAGAGATCAAGCACATATGATTCGTGGTCAGCTGCTGCACATTCAAAGGTCAAACTGAGTGACCGCTGATACATCAATTCTTATGGAAATAATTTATGGACTTCCATGCGCTGCTTCACAAAATACAGAATCCCACATACGGTGAAAGATTAATCATTTATTCCCAACGCGTTTCAAAGTAGGGACTACTTCTTCCTCAGGGGATGACAAGGAAAAAGAAGAAGCGGATACCTGAAGAGGATTACTGTATTACCGTCCTTATAATTTTTTCCTTGCTTTGCACTTTCTGCAAAGCGTTTATGAGAACAGGAGTACATCAACTACAATTTCAAAATATGTACATTCAATTTTTTTTCCTGGATTCAATTATACATCAATACAGTTTAAAGCGGTTATTGTTAGATTACGGTGCTTCTAAAACTCCAAAAAAAGTTTTTAAAAAATCTGTATTTATTTAGTCATCCAAACAGTTTAACATTCTTTGTGTAAAATTGCAGTTGGTTAAAAATTTTAAAACCCCTTTCACAAAATATTTTTGTTCCAAAAACTGACTGTCATATGTACTGTCAAACTTGGCCTGCTACAGGTGTAGATATTTGGTTTTTAAAAATTGATTATTGTCGTATATACTCTAGAATTTGTTTTATGTAAATTTTGTTGGTTTGATATCAAAACCTAAAATTGACCTGCTACAAGTATAGAAATTTGGTTGTTCAAAAATTGATTATTGCAATATATATTGAAGAACCTTTTGTGTGAAATTTCATTGGTTTTAAATTAAAAACAAAAATTGTACTGCAACAGGTGTACAAATTTGGTTCCAAGGTACTCGGACCCCTTCCGCCACTATTTCTCCCATTGTGGCATCCACGCCTTGTACAAGCACATGTCTAGGAACATCACCCTTGCCATTACCAAAGTGGTTACTTAGATTATCCACGTAATGATCAACACTTGGACAAGCTCTTGTAGCCAAAGAAGCTACATTTCCCTGACAGCAAACTGTGTGAACATTGTGAAGGTCGTGGCCAAGTCTCACCCTTGCATGGCACATGTGCTCCCGATGTCGAAGATTGCTGGCTTTACTTCTATCAAGGGTTTCCTCCACTTCCTACACCAGTTCCTGCACCCCCTCATGGTCTTCCTCAACTTTCATCCCCGATGTGCTATCTCAAAGCATATCGTCTGCATCAGTCGGAAGCTGGAAGCTCTGCAGCACTGCCTCAGCATGCAAAGTGGCAACAGACTCCGCTGAAGCTAGTTTGTGTAGGGGACAAACAAACTGCAAAATGTGCCAGAGTTATTGAAAGGAATAGCAGGCCAGACAGATTTGAGGCTCTCATTGCTGAATCTACAACCAGGCATAGACTATATGTGATAATGGGCGTAAGCTAGTGATGGCAGTGAAGCTTGGCAAGCTCACACACGTACCATGCTTGGCCAAATTGCTCAACTCTGTAGTTTAGCAGTTTCTGAAAACCTACCCAGATTTGCCAGAGCTTATGGTCAAGGTACCCCGCGTCAGCACCCATTTCTGTAAATTGACTACTTTATGAGGTTCTTCAAGACTTTCAGGACTGTGCAAGGTTGGTGAGTGGCTATGATGCCATCATCAACGCAATGATCGCACTTCTGTGCCTACCTAAACAGTTGCTGCTGACAAACATGAAGATTTGCATGTGGACCAGGTGGAGTCGGAGGAAGACATGAGACAGTGAGGTACTATCCAGCCCAGACTCATCTCGTCTGCTCAGCACAGATTGGGTATTAATGAGAAGGTTGAAGCTGAGGAAAAGGCGGAGGAACAGAAGCTGACTCATAGCACAAAAGATGCTAGCACCCACATAAGCTTTGTTCTGTCTCTCCTATGTGGATGGGCTGATAAGCGGAATGAGGAGGTAGAGATGGAGGAGGAAATAGAAAGTAGTCATCATGTTTGAGACAGAGAAGTGTTCACTGTAGTGTTCCTGTGACCCTCTCGTTACCTTGTTCTTGGTCAAAAAAGAGTACTGGTTGATCACCCTGCAAGACCGATGCTACAAGCAAAAATTTGCATCTTTTCTTCTTTAGACGGAGAGATCTTGTAAAATGATGCTATACCAGAAGGCCATTGTGGAAAATATGTTTCAAAAATTTCCATCAGACAATGGTTGGGCAAAAAACTTTCCCCCTGCCACTAGCAAACAGGTGAGGTGAGAGATATACACAACAGAGGCAGGGGTACACTGTGAAAGCTTGGGCCAATTTCATGACACCAGCTCAGCATCCAGGCCTTGATTACTGGGTATTTTTGAAAAGTAGGGACATTTTTTTTAAAGATAGTCAAGCATTACCTGGCAGACAAAACCAGCGCACTCTCTAATTTCTTTGCGACCTCCAGCTATTGGGTCTCAAAGCTGGACACCTGGTATGAGCTGTCCCTCTATTTTTTTCATGAGTTGGTGCCTTCAAGGGTGTATGGCTGACCCTGCATGTAATTTTTGCCAGGCTTTGGAGTGTGTGCAGAATTTTTATGCATGTAAGAGTACTACAACTACACTTGTTCACTTGTTCACAATTTTTTGAATGAGGCACTCCAGTTGGTGTCTTCAAGGGTATATGGATGACCATGCTTGCAATTTTTTTGCAGAATTTCTAGTTAGTGCATTGCCTTTATGAGTCTAGGAATACCACTAAAAGAAAATGTTATAATGTATGAACCCCTCCTTTTTGTCTAATACAGGGTATAATTGAGTCCCTAGTTTTTGGCACTTCTTGCCCCCTTTGTAAATTACACTGAAATTTCTATTTTTATTAATAAAAAAAAATCAATTTTGGCTTAAGTAAATTATGTATTTTTTAAAATCATTTTAAAACTTTGCCTTATATAAAAGTCATTATACAGGAAAAAATGTTTTAGAAATGCATAAATACGGAGGGCACCATCAAATGATGGAACTCGTTAAGTGTGATCCAACCACAGTATGTCTTAAAAACAGCATACATAAGTTGAGAGAGGCAAAAGAAGACATACATATCAAGTAAGGAACACCATAAAGAATACATAATTTTTTATTTCAGAGGCAATACAAAACACCAAAAGACAAGAAAACTTAAAACCATTTAAAATATACAGTGGTTTTTAAACCAATATCTGCATAAATGAGAGCAGCAGAAACCCCCTATAAATCCACTAGATATACATAAATCACAAATGCAGCATGACTACATAGATAGTATAGAAAGAATGATACCACAGTCTATGTAGAAAAAAATCATGATATCAGCTGCACAATGTGCACATGTACTAATGTAAACATGTACTAATGGAAATAATGTGAAAAGCACTGTATATACAAAAGGAAATTAATACTGTGAAAAAAGAGAGATGTCTTGAGATGCTCAATTCATCCACTCGAACATAAAATGTGAGGCAGGCATTTATTTCTATATGCAATTAGAGTTGAGCGAAACGGGTCGAAAAAATTCAAAAGTCGCCGACTTTCGCCAAAGTCGGGTTTCATAAAACGAAACCCGACCTCAGCGTGAGGTCGGCCACGAGGTCGGCGACTTTAGCACCAAAGTCGCGTTTCAAAACATGCTTCAGCGCCCTTTTTCAGCCAATGAGGAAGAACGGACACTGTGGGCAACGTGATGACATAGGCAGCGTTCGCCACCATCTTTGAGAAGGGCATGCAAGTGATTGGCTTGCTTTGGGGGGCGTCACAGGGGATATAAAAGGGCGTGCACGCCGACTGCCATCATACTTCTGCTGATCTCAGTATAGGGAGAGATGCTGCTGCTGCAGATTCTGTAGGGAGAGCGTTAGGCAGGGAAGAAAAAAAAAATCAGCTGCTGCTGCTAGCGATTTTGCCTGTACAACACACCAGTCACTGTGCAGTGCAAGGGGAGGCTATATTTTGGTGGATCAGCTCTGTTGGTTGTTAGGCTGCCTTATAAGGCTACCTGATAGCTGCATTGCTGGTTTCACACTGCTTTGCAAACTGCTTTTTTAAAAGTAATCCTTTTTTTGTCCCGGTGAGGTGCTGAGTGTGCATTTTTTCACACCGTACAGCGGTGTACGCTGCTCTCTCAGTACCATGTAACGGCTGTTATCACGGCCACAGTGAAGCTAAGGGTGTGACTCTGTAAGGATAAGTCGAGGAATTGTTCCGTTCTTACAGACCTCCACCTTATAGTTTTGTCTGTTTTTCAAACAGTCTAGTCTATTTGCTGTTTGATTACATTCAAAACTATAGAGTGACAGCGTGTGTCAGTCCGTATACTAAAAAAACACGGAGCTTGACAATTTAACATACACCGGACAGTGGTGTACGTGCACGCTGCTCTCTCAGTACCGTGTAACGGCTGTTATTGACTCTGTAAGGATAAGTTGAGGAGTTGTTCCATTCTTACAGACCTACACTCTAGGGAGATTCCAATCCTGCCCTGTCCTATATAACATTTTTCACACCAACCAAATTCATCCTGTCATACAGCGGTGTGATATACACTGGGCCTGACACAATACATCAGTGTCCAGAAGTGTGTAAGGACATTCCATTTCTCCCATCCTATATAACATTTTTCACACCTGTCAAATTCATCCTGTCATACAGCGGTGTGATATACACTGGGCCTGACACAATACATCAGTGTCCAGAAGTGTGTAAGGACATTCCATTTCTCCCATCCTATATAACATTTTTCACACCAGCCAAATTCATCCTGTCATACAGCGGTGTGATATACACTGGCCTGACACAATACATCAGTGTCCAGAAGTGTGTAAGGACAATCCATTTCTGCCGTCCTATGTCACATTTTTCACGCCAGCCAAATTTAGCCTGTCATACAGCGGTGTGATATACATTGGGCCTCACACAATACATCAGTGTCCAGAAGTGTGTAAGGACAATCCATTTCTACCGTCCTATGTCACATTTTTCACACCAGCCAAATTCAGCCTGTCATACAACGGTGTGATATACATTGGGCCTCACACAATACATCAGTGTCCAGAAGTGTGTAAGGACAATCCATTTCTGCCATCCTATGTCACATTTTTCACACCAGCCTAATTCAGTCTGTCATACAGCGCTGTGATATACATTGGGCCTCACACAATACATCAGTGTCCAGAAGTGTGTAAGGACATTCCATTTCTCCCGTCATATATCACATTTTACACACCAGCCAAATTCAGCCTGTCATACAGCGGTGTGATATACACTGGCCTGACACAATACATCAGTGTCCAGAAGTGTGTAAGGACAATCCATTTCTGCCGTCCTATGTCACATTTTTCACACCAGCCAAATTCAGACTGTCATACAGCGGTGTGATATACATTGGGCCTCACACAATACATCAGTGTCCAGAAGTGTGTAAGGACAATCCATTTCTGCCATCCTATGTCACATTTTTCACACCAGCCAAATTCAGCCTGTCATACAGCAGTGTGATATACATTGGGCCTCACACAATACATCAGTGTCCAGAAGTGTGTAAGGACATTCCATTTCTCCCGTCATATATCACATTTTACACACCAGCCAAATTCAGCCTGTCATACAGCGGTGTGATATACATTGGGCCTCACACAATAAATCAGTGTCCAGAAGTGTGTAAGGACAATCTATTTCTGCCGTCCTATGTCACATTTTTCACACCAGCCAAATTCAGCCTGTCATACAGCGGTGTGATATACATTGGGCCTCACACAATACATCAGTGTCCAGAAGTGTGTAAGGACATTTCATTTCTCCCGTCATATTTCACATTTTACACACCAGCCAAATTCAGCCTGTCATACAGCGGTGTGATATACATTGGGCCTCACACAATAGATCAGTGTCCAGAAGTGTGTAAGGACAATCCATTTCTGCCGTCCTATGTCACATTTTTCACACCAGCCTAATTCAGTCTGTCATACAGCGGTGTGATATACATTGGGCCTCACACAATACATCAGTGTCCAGAAGTGTGTAAGGACATTCCATTTCTCCCGTCATATATCACATTTTACACACCAGCCAAATTCAGCCTGTCATACAGCGGTGTGATATACACTGGCCTGACACAATACATCAGTGTCCAGAAGTGTGTAAGGACAATCCATTTCTGCCGTCCTATGTCACATTTTTCACACCAGCCAAATTCAGCCTGTCATACAGCGGTGTGATATACATTGGGCCTCACACAATACATCAGTGTCCAGAAGTGTGTAAGGACATTCCATTTCTCCCGTCATATATCACATTTTACACACCAGCCAAATTCAGCCTGTCATACAGCGGTGTGATATACATTGGGCCTCACACAATAAATCAGTGTCCAGAAGTGTGTAAGGACAATCTATTTCTGCCGTCCTATGTCACATTTTTCACACCAGCCAAATTCAGCCTGTCATACAGCGGTGTGATATACATTGGGCCTCACACAATACATCAGTGTCCAGAAGTGTGTAAGGACAATCCATTTCTACCGTCCTATGTCACATTTTTCACACCAGCCAAATTCAGCCTGTCATACAGCGGTGTGATATACATTGGGCCTCACACAATACATCAGTGTCCAGAAGTGTGTAAGGACAATCTATTTCTGCCGTCCTATGTCACATTTTTCACACCAGCCAAATTCAGCTTGTCATACAGCGGTGTGATATACATTGGGCCTCACACAATACATCAGTGTCCAGAAGTGTGTAAGGACATTTCATTTCTCCCGTCATATTTCACATTTTACACACCAGCCAAATTCAGCCTGTCATACAGCGGTGTGATATACATTGGGCCTCACACAATACATCAGTGTCCAGAAGTGTGTAAGGACAATCCATTTCTACCGTCCTATGTCACATTTTTCACACCAGCCAAATTCAGCCTGTCATACAGCGGTGTGATATACATTGGGCCTCACACAATACATCAGTGTCCAGAAGTGTGTAAGGACAATCCATTTCTGCCGTCCTATGTCACATTTTTCACACCAGCCAAATTCAGCCTGTCATACAGCGGTGTGATATACATTGGGCCTCACACAATACATCAGTGTCCAGAAGTGTGTAAGGACATTCCATTTCTCCCATCATATATCACATTTTACACATCAGCCAAATTCAGCCTGTCATACAGCGGTGTGATATACATTGGGCTTCACACAATAAATCAGTGTCCAGAAGTGTGTAAGGACAATCTATTTCTGCCGTCCTATGTCACATTTTTCACACCAGCCAAACTCAGCCTGTCATACAGCGGTGTGATATACATTGGGCCTCACACAATACATCAGTGTATCACATTTATCACATTTATTTATCACATTTTACATTTTACAGAAGACAATCCATTTCTGCCGTCCTATGTCACATTTTTCACACCAGCCTAATTCAGTCTGTCATACAGCGGTGTGATATACATTGGGCCTCACACAATACATCAGTGTCCAGAAGTGTGTAAGGACATTCCATTTCTCCCGTCATATATCACATTTTACACACCAGCCAAATTCAGCCTGTCATACAGCGGTGTGATATACACTGGCCTGACACAATACATCAGTGTCCAGAAGTGTGTAAGGACAATCCATTTCTGCCGTCCTATGTCACATTTTTCACACCAGCCAAATTCAGCCTGTCATACAGCGGTGTGATATACATTGGGCCTCACACAATACATCAGTGTCCAGAAGTGTGTAAGGACAATCCATTTCTGCCGTCCTATGTCACATTTTTCACACCAGCCAAATTCAGCCTGTCATACAGCGGTGTGATATACATTGGGCCTCACACAATACATCAGTGTCCAGAAGTGTGTAAGGACATTCCATTTCTCCCGTCATATATCACATTTTACACACCAGCCAAATTTAGCCTGTCATACAGCGGTGTGATATACATTGGGCCTCACACAATAAATCAGTGTCCAGAAGTGTGTAAGGACAATCTATTTCTGCCGTCCTATGTCACATTTTTCACACCAGCCAAATTCAGCCTGTCATACAGCGGTGTGATATACATTGGGCCTCACACAATACATCAGTGTCCAGAATTGTGTAAGGACAAGCCATTTCGCCGTCCTATGTCACATTTTTCACACCAGTCTAATTCAGTCTGTCATACAGCTGTGTTCAATACATTGGGCCTCACACAATACATCAGTGTCCAGAAGTGTGTAAGGACATTTCATTTCTCCCATCATATTTCACATTTTACACTCCAGCCAAATTCAGCCTGTCATACAGCGGTGTGATATACATTGGGCCTCACACAATACATCAGTGTCCAGAAGTGTGTAAGGACAATCCATTTTTTTCCCGTCATATATCACATTTTACACACCAGCCAAATTCAGCCTGTCATACAGCGGTGTGATATACATTGGGCCTCACACAATACATCAGTGTCCAGAAGTGTGTAAGGACAATCCATTTCTGCCGTCCTATGTCACATTTTTCACACCAGCCAAATTCAGCCTGTCATACAGCGATGTGATATACATTGGGCCTCACACAATACATCAGTGTCCAGAAGTGTTTAAGGACAATCCATTTCGCCGTCCTATGTCACATTTTTCACACCAGCCTAATTCAGTCTGTCATATAGCGGTGTGATATACATTGGGCCTCACACAATACATCAGTGTCCAGAAGTGTGTAAGGACATTCCATTTCTCCCGTCATATATCACATTTTACACACCAGCCAAATTCAGCCTGTCATACAGCGGTGTGATATACACTGGCCTGACACAATACATCAGTGTCCAGAAGTGGTAGGAGAATTAAATTCTCCCCTGTCCTATATACACCTTGTACCTTGTTTTACAGTTCCATATCGTTGGTGGAATTGTGGGTACATTTTTCAAAAAAATGAGGAAGTGTGGTGTAAGATGCCGTGTTAGTGGGCGGGGGTTGCCAGCTGTTAATGATGGTGTTGGATCTGCTGGTAGTGACAAAAGCAAAATAACACCTAATGCAGGAGGTGTTAAGCCTGCGTCATCGTCTGGCTCCACAAGGCCTCGAAGGCTCCCTTTTCTGGTAGTAGGTAAACTGCTTTTAAAGCCGGAGCTTCAGGAACAAGTTTTGGCCTACATTGCTGACTCGGCCTCCAGCTCTATCGCCTCCTCTTCTGAACTTGTAAAAAATAAAAGCACTGAGTCGTCTTTGCAGGCTCATGGTCATGAACCACGCCTTTCTTTGTGTCCTTCACCCCAACCAAAATTGAAGGATGCGGTAGGCCACACAACAGATTACTCCATGGAGCTGTTTTCAAATACCATGCCTGGGTTATCAAGTGAAATGGTGAATTTCCCAGGCCAAGATGAATCTGACATGGAGTGCACTGATGCACAGCCACTGATAGATGATTCTGCTGGTACATTCACTCAGAGCATGACATTGTCCTCGCAGTGTACTGAGCCAGATTCTGGCCCTGATGAAACTCAGGTGCCCCTTCCCGCATACTATACCACTGTACGCGGTGACACAGAGGAAGGTGCACATGACATTGAAGAGGAGGTGATGGATGACCCAGTTGTTGACCCAGATTGGCATCCATTGGGGGAAGAGGGTGCCGCTGCCAATAGCTCCGAAGAGGAGGAGGAGCATCCGCAGCAGGCATCGACATCGCAACAGCTGTTACCTGGCAGGCACGGAGCAGTCCAAAAATGGGTTACAAAAAGCCAAAAAGTTGCTGGACTGCTTGGCCAGACGGTCATAATAGCACAGCGTGCAAGGATGCAAAATGTCTTCCATAGTAGGAAGAGTGCAGTGTGGCACTTTTTTGAACAAAATCCTAATGATCAGGTCAAGGTTATCTGTAAGAAGTGCGCAAAGACCTTTAGCCGAGGGAAAAATCTGAAAAATTTGAATACCAGTTGCATGCTTAGACATTTAACCACCATGCACTTGCAAGCGTGGACGGAACACCAAACCTCAAGTACCACATGTGCAAATGCTCCCAAAGAAGGTAGTCAGCAACGCTACATTGTTTCCCCCACTGTAAGCCCACCGGTTAGCACAGCAGCAAATGTTGAGGTGTCGCTGCAAGGCCAAAGCTGTCAGGGAATCACAATGTTATACCAACGAAAGACTGAATCTAGGCCTTCAGAAAGAACACCAACTCCATCACCATCATCAACCCTCTCTCAGTCCGCCCTGTCCACCGCTAGTTCCACCATAGGCATCTCTCAAGTCCAGCTCACCCTGCCAGAGACTATGAGTAGGACAAGAAAGTACTCATCCTCTCATCCGCTGACACTGGGTTTAAACGCCCACATTGCCAAACTAATCTCGTTAGAGATGATGCCATATCGGTTGGTGGAAAGCGCAGCTTTCCTCGAACTCGTGGTCTACGCAGTACCACGCTATGAACTACCCAGTCGCCACATCTTTTCTCGCAAAGCCATCCCAGCCCTCCACCTTCATGTGAAGGACCGCATTGTCCATGCACTCAAGCAATCAGTGAGTGGAAAGGTGCACCTCACAACTGATGCATGGTCCAGTAGGCGTGGCCAGGGCCATTACGTGTCAATCACTGCGCACTGGGTTAATGTGGTGGATGCAGGGTCCACAGGGGACAGCGGAGGTGGGACTGTGCTGCCTAGCCCACGGTATAGGAAACAGTTGGCTGTAGGCGTTCGACCCTCCTCCTACTCCTCCAGAAGCAAAAGCTCGTCCCGAGCGCAGTCGCAGCAGCACTCCATCTGCAGCTGCCAGTGTTGCACACGAGGTGTCCCCCTATCGAGCAGCTAGTGGAAAGCGTCAGCAGGCTGTGTTGAAGATGATGTGTTTGGGCGACAGACACACCGCGGAGGTACTGACCGACTACTTTCAGCAACAAACTGAGTCATGGCTGGGCAGTCTACATCTTGAGACAGGCAATGTAGTCAGCGATAACGGCCGTAATTTTGTGACTGCCATAGCCCTTTCAAAACTCAGACACATACTTTGCTTGGCTCACACCTTGAACCTGATGGTGCAGTGCTTCCTCAATAATTATCCAGAGTTAACAGGCCTGCTCCAGAAGGTTCGAAAACTGTGCTCGCACATCCGCCGGTCGCCCGTACACTCCAGTCGTATGCAGAAGCTGCAGCAGTTGCTACACCTTCCCAAGCACCGGCTAATTATCGATGTTGCAACAAGGTGGAACTCCACCCTGCACATGGTTGAGTGGCTGTGCGAACAGAGGCAGGCCGTAATGCATTTGTGGGAGGATACCCGGACAGGCACTTTGAGGGCAGACATGGAGTTGACAGGTGTGCAGTGGTCAAAGCTGAAAGACCTCTGTAAAGTCCTTCAGTGTTTTGAGGAATGCACACGGCTGGTAAGCGCAGACGACGCCATCATAAGCATGAGCATCCCACTTATGCGTCTGCTCATGCAAACTTTGACACACATTAAGGAGCAGGCGTCTGCAGCCGAGGTTGATGAAGAGGAAGAGGAGGAGGAAATCCTTGATAACAGTCAGCCATTGTCTGCTCTGGGACCTCTCCTGGATGAGGTGGAGGAAGAAGAGGAAGAGGAGGAGGAGGGTGATGATGGGGATGATTATTTAGGGGAGGAGGATGCTTCTCGTGTGTCCAGAGAAAATGTTGGCGTGGCAAGGTCTGGTACAGGGTTTGTGCGTGACTGGAGGGATGTGGATTTGCCAAAAAGTGCTCCTCCACCAAGCAGTCGCACTGCATCATTGACACCGGGAACATTGGCCCACATGTCAGATTATGCCTTGCAGATCCTAAAAAGGGACCCCCGCATTGCGAAAATGATGAACGATGACGACTACTGGTTGGCCAGCATCCTGGATCCACACTATAAAGGCAAATTCCAAAACATCATGCCACAGGAGAACCTTGACCTAATATTGGCTAACAAACAAGCTACCCTGGTAAACCGGTTGGTTGAGGCATTCCCAGCACACAGCAGCGGTGATGGTTCTCACACGAGCCGTAGGAGCCAGGGGCAGCTTGGAAGAGTTGTTCGTGGTGCACACATCAGAAGTGGCGTTGGAGACAGGGGTTTCATGACCATGTTGTGGACTGATTTTTCAAGTCCCGCTCACACGACTGGTAATACTGCATCGATGGAAAGTGACAGGAGACAGCACTTGTCAACTATGGTTACAAACTACTTTTCCTCCCATATCGATGTTCTCCCTCCCAGGTCATTCCCCTTTGACTATTGGGCCGCTAAACTGGACTCCTGGCCTGAATTGGCACAATATGCGCTACAGGAGCTCACTTGCCCAGCTGCAATTGTGCTATCGGAAAGAGTCTTCAGTGCTGCTGGATCAATCCTGACAGAAAAAAGGACCCGTCTGTCGACCCAAAATGTGGATGATCTAACCTTCATTAAAATGAACCATGCATGGGTTTCCAAGGATTTTGTCCCACCTTCCCCTGATGACACATAGGTTGACAGAAAAATGGCTTGCTTTGGTCCTCCTCTTCCTGGGACTTGAACAATTTCGCCTTTTGCATCAGCTGAATGTCCAACATCAACATATGCCACTTTCTAAAACTCCCTAACTGTGCTCCCCCCCCTTGGCCGGGGTCACCACCTAGCACACGAAACCGTGTGAGTGCCGTTGCCCTGGACAGGTGAGTAGGCCGACTCTTGGGCGCGGCACTGGCACAGGGTCCCTCGTAGTGCAATCAAGTGTCTCTGATGGTGGTGGTGCACACCCGCCGTCAGACACACCGCCGTACTATGAGGGGCCCAGTGCCAGTACCGACGCCCACGAGTGGGCCCCCCTTGCTTGGGCAGGGCCCCAGCATTTGCAATCTTTACCTCCCCCTGCTCCTCCGCTGTGTAGTCTGGGCCGTCAAATCCATACTGGGCCTGACACTGTCTGAACCTGCCTCCTGATCTATAGACATATATTTTGAATGTGTACACTATGCTATCCATACATGTTATCTGGTGATACGGTACCCTTTCTCACCTTTGTGCAATCACGTGTAATCCATACTGGGTCTGACACCGTCTGAGCCTGCCTCCTGATCTATAGACATATATTTTGAATGTGTACACTATGCTATCCATACATGTTATCCGGTGATACGGTACCCTTTCTCAACTTTGTGCAATCACGTGTAATCCATACTGGGCCTGACACCATCTGAGCCTGCCTCCTGATCGATAGACATATATTTTGAATGTGTACACTATGCTATCCATACATGTTATCCGGTGATACGGTACCCTTTCTCACCTTTGTGCAATCACGTGTAATCCATACTGGGCCTGACACCGTCTGAGCCTGCCTCCTGATCTATAGACATATATTTTGAATGTGTACACTATGCTATCCATACATGTTATCCGGTGATACGGTACCCTTTCTCAACTTTGTGCAATCACGTGTAATCCATACTGGGCCTGAGAACGTCTGGCGAGCTGTTAAGCAAGCTACAGCACCTGTGGTTTGCACACGTAAGTTTTTCATTTTTTCAGGAATGACGGTTAGGCCTAATTCCGGAACTGCAGTTGACCTGCACTTACTGGGAAATCATCGTTCGCTGGTAATAATTGTACTCCCAGATCCCCATCACTAACGGTGTTCAGCTGGTTATCTGCACCTGTAAGCGACAAACGCTGGCCCTTTCAGTGTAGCGCACATGCAGCCACGGACATGTAAGGGCATGACACACCAGTTATTGGCCAATCTCACGTGCCAGAGCCTCGCGTGTCCCTCTAGTAAGCCGGACTCGGACCGCGGGGCATGACGGAGTCTCGTTCGTTAACGGAATTAAGCTTGCAATGTGTGCATCTTTTTTATTGCTGGATGGTTGAGATTGCCCGTGTTGAGTCAAATTACGCCGCAGGCTCCACTCCTGGTGGTGCCCTTCTGGACATTCCTTTAAGGTTCAGCTTTGCAACCATACTGCCCACGTAAAACAAACACTTTGCCTTCATGAACACTGTTTGGAGGGTCGTGACTCGTGGGAATAACGCCGCCCAATCAGTTAACCTGCTAGAGAGATCCTTCGTTGCTCCCAAGCATGACATCACACTCCCTAGGAGGAAGGTAATGCTACTGTGGCGACCGTACTCCTGGGGGCGACACAAGTGCACTGATGCCTAGCCACTGCTCAATGAATCTGCTGGTACATTGACCCAGACCACTACATTCCCCTCGCACTCTACAAGGCCTGAATCTGACCCTGATGAAACTCAGGTTACCCTTCCCATATACTGTTCCATCTTACACGGTGACAAAGAGGAAGCTGCAGATGAAAGTGCAGGTTCGGCCCACCAGCCGTCAGACACACCACCGTACTATCAGGGGCCCTGTGCCAGTGCCGTCGCCAACGAGTGGGCCCCCTCTGCTTGCTCAGGATCACAGCACTTGCAAGGTTGAAATACTGTGCAGTGAGATGGAAGATGGGGACGACGAGGAGTCCAGACTAGTACAGGGATTCCCTAGCGAGGAGACTTATTTCATTGTTTTCAATGTTGGGACAGCAATTTTTGGGGAGCACTATACTCTGGAGAATGATAGATGGCACCCACCATACTCTGGAACATTCCAAAGGTGGACATCAGACACTGTAGCAGCATTTACAGGGCCCATTATACACTAGAGCATTAGAAATGGGGCCCATTATGTATGGAGCATTATTTGGGCCCATAAGACAGTGGAGCTTCATCCATGGGGACCAACATATACTGTAGCATTATGTGGAGCTCATCATATACTGTTTCAAACATTATATGGGACCAATGATTCTGTATGGATAAATAGATGGGCCTCGTCATGAGATGCAAAAAGTGAAGTATTTTTCTTTGTAGTATACCACTATTTCTCTGCCGTATCGGAGCAGCATGAGTTTTGGTATGTGTTAAAGGGGCGCTCTTTTGCCCAGGGCTCATGAAAACCTGGAGCCAGCCCTGACCCCCCACAACTTTAGCCACATAACCCCCATTTTTCAGTGCGTAACTAGTATTATGAAGTAAATAAAGGGTGACAAGCTTCAGTAATAAGAATTTATGCTTTTGGCATTCAAATGGGCACTGTAAGTGTGTTTCCTGTCCTCCTCTCACTGCCGACTTTTCTTCCCCATTGACTTACATTGGGTTTCGTGTTTCAGTCGGACTCCCAACTTTTCCCTATAGTCGGCCGATTTCGTTCGACCCGACTTTTGCGAAAGTCGGGTTTCGCGAAACCCAACTCGACCCAAAAAAAGGCAAAGTCGCTCATCTCTATATGCAATTCAAAACACCAACATTGTTAGACCACCATATATCTTCCCCATGATTAATAATTAAAGATTAATCCCTGTATTTGCCCTGAGACATGACAGCCTCTAACCCTACATCCAATGTCTTTGTCTATAACAGTGTTCCCCAACTCCGGTCCTCAACAGCCACCAACAGGTCATGTTTTCAGGATTTCCCTTAAAATTGCACAGGTGAGATCTGCTCACATGCACAGCCAATAATTCCACCACCTGGGTGATACTAAGGAAATCCTTAAAACCTGACCTGTTGGTGGCTCTTGAAGACTGGAGTTGGGGAACACTGCTCTATACTATGAAATCCTCAGAAAAGTCTAGAGCTACCAAGTTGGGCTGCCTACAGAGGACTAGCTTCAGCTCTTGATAAGCAAAAAAAACGAAAAAATGTGGAAGCTTTTTACCATGAAATTTTTCAAACTATTTATTTCAATCAGTAATGCAACAGTGCAAAAAAAGGTATATATAAATAAGGACAACAAATACAATCTAAAAGCCGCAAAACATTCAGGGTATAGAATAATGAGGTATATCCATTGCACAAATAGGTGGTTCCAATCAGTACAGAAATAGAAACATTAAAGAGGCCAAATAGTGGGATATACAGTATATCAATTGTAAATACAAGGGGCAAAACAATGCTTTCTAATGTAATAAGCATCACATATTTATAGGCCCAAATAGAAATATATTTCTCACATGATTCACTACGTTCCCATAAGTTAATATATAAGGTGCATGTGCAGAGAAAAATCACAAAAAGAACCATTATAAGGTTAGTTAGAGGGTTAATCCCTTGCAAAGTGCATATGCAGAGTAAAAAATTAGTGAGAGAGATGGAGAACCAATTGTTTAAATTCATATCGTGCTAATAAAGATCTGTATCTGTACCTGAAGGCGTCAGGCACCCCAACACGCATTTCGCATTTGGCTTTGTCCAGGGGATCTATCTATCTATCTATCTATCTATCTATCTATCTATCTATCTATCTATCTATCCATCTATTATCTAGCTTTCCAAAATCAAATAAGAGAAAAAGGAGGCAGTACTCCAGTATGTATTGCAAAAGCTCGACTTTTATAAGCCCAGATGGGCTAATTAACCATGTGGGTTAATGACAGTCTACCTTTGGCTCAGCAAACTTGAGAGCTGTTTATTTTTTCTTATTTTATTCAAAAATCTATTTATGGTTATTCATTTTAGCTATCTGTCAGATGTGTTCAACTCTGAGCTGCAGACTATAATAAAATAAAATGAATGCTAAATTATTAAATACTTTAAGTTATCATATAGTCACAAAAATAATCTAAAAAACAAGAACCAAAATAAAGAAATTCTAAAGCAAAATTGTAATAAAAATGTGAACACTTTAACTATAAATACATAAAATGGAACCCCTTAACTACAAAGCCTCTCTGTAACTGAGTGATGGGCAAGCAAGCTCGGCACTGCTCGATTCTTGATCAACTATTGGGCTGCTCGTTCGTATATTGAGCCGGGTGCCGCTCTGAAGGAAGGAACAAACGAGAGAGCGAGAAAGAATGTTTGAGTTTGCCATTCACTTACAATAGGCTCGCTACTTGAGCCGAGCATGTACAAGTCTCCAAACTACTTGATTCGAGTTCCAAGTGTGGCGCCCCTGAGGGTTCAGTCGCCACAGAGGTGTGGCATCCCACGATCAGGTAAGGTGGAGACACCTGACCACATTCCATCCCACATCCCACACACACACGTAGTGTAGCAGAGCACCCTTTATGGCCCCTGCTTGGAACACGAAGAGTGATAGGAGGTGGGTGGAGCGTAGATTGAGAGTGGGAGAATCATAGGAAGTTAGGTTAGATTCACTCAGAGGGAGGGAAGGGGAAGGACGTGTCTGGAGCAGCTCTTTAGATTAGAGGCTGCTGGATGGATAGGACTATAAGAAAGCTCCCTAAACAGAAAGGTGGTTCTTCTGAGACACCGCAGGAGCATACTCCCCGTGGGTCTCTTATCTACGCTGACTGATGTCAGGTGGAGGAAGACACTGGCCGCAAAGGGTCACGGCCCTTAGCCTAGTGAGCGTACTTCAGGGAGCTACTAGCAAGCCGATAGCTGTGGTGACTTTATGGATCACAGCCCCCTACCACAGTTACTCCGACTGGAAAGGCAGCTACATTGGATCAAAGAAACGGAAGGGTATGGGTTATCTGACAGGATTCGCAGCTGCTGGCCTGGAACGATAATTGTGAAGAGCTGAAAAGGTAGGAAGGTGGAAAGCAGCATATTGTGTGGAGACGGCCAGGAAAGGTACAGTACATACTGACAGGGAGTACTGGAAGGGTGTACTTCATTTTACCTGGAAGTTGTCTGGACCTCTCACCTGGAGAACGCAGCACTGGAACTACATGCCACAGTGTCGTTTGTTTTATTCCTGCACTACTCACCCAGCACTGCTACATCCTCCACTCCACCTCACCAGCTACAAACTCATCTCAACTGCCCTGGGACTACAGCTCTACCTGTGGAGAGCTTAAACAACTCTGCTGCATCCTACCATCTGTCCCAGAGAAGCAACACTGCAGTGCTGGTCACCACTGACCAGAACACCACAGGTGGTGTCACGAATTTCTTACAGCAGACTCTATCCCTATTCAATTCTACCCATTTTATATGACAACCTGGGGCCACAGACAGGGTCACTGCCACTGTGACATATCCCTTAAAGACAACCGGCCCGGTACCGAGTATTCCACAGCCCCTGAGGCGCGTCACAAGCACTCGAGCATTTCAGTACTCAATCAACACTAACTGTAACTACACAAATGATAAGAAACTTGTTGAAAATCTGATCTCTGGAAAGTAGGTGACTCAGGGATGAGCCAGGAAGATTTGTCAATTTGTCTGGAAGGTTTTCCATTTATCTGGCACCTATCAGTATACTGGTTCTGAGAAGTGCCTGATTACTGTTGATGGGCAAACTTGAAGATTAAATTCAGAGTCTGTACCAAACACCTACTGTTCAGGCATGGACCCAAACATGGACTCCTCCAGTCACCCCGAACATCGGGTGTTTCCCACACTGTCATCTGCAAGACACCGCAAGAAACAATGATGGCTCTAATCAGAGGTAAGATTATTACCGCCGGTCAGAGCGCCAGCAGCTGTGACTGGTGGTAAAATATTTACCTCTGGTCACAGAGGCTTTAGCTGATGAGAGAATACTACTTCAAACTTCCAACAGTGTATGCCTGCTGCCACTAATAACAGCAAGAGCAGGCACAGCTGATCAGAGTATTCATCAGCTGATACCTGTGTTATAATTAAATAAGTTTTAAAGAAAACTATTTGTGGTCTGTTCTATTTTTGATAACCATCATGGCAAAACTGACAGCTGCAGGCTGCAACCCTCAGCTTTCAGCTTTATCATGGCTGGTTATCAAGAATAGTTGGGTCCCCAAGCCGTAATTTTAAAATATTTATATAAATAGTTAAAAAAAGGCTTTGAGTCCCCTCATTTTTGACAACCAGCCAAGCTAATGCAATAGCTGGGGCCTCGTATTCTCAGTCTGGTAAGGGGCCAAGGATAGCAGACCATCCTGTGCAAAGAATATCCTTTATTGTGGCTTCAAGTTACCAACAGCAGGCAGATAAAACCGTAAGGGCGTAATTTCGTGTAAACAGGCAGGAAAATTGCTGCCAGATTATCCCTGTAAGCCTAATTGGTACCATGTACCTAAAATCCACAAATCCTCTTCACATCCTCCCAGGCGGCCCATCGTCGCAGGGATTGGATCTCTTACAGAACCATTGAACTGGAGCTGGTGCAGAGAAGAGCGACCAAGGTTATTAAGGAACTGGGGGGTCTGCAATACCAAGGCAGGTTATTACACTTGGGGTTATTTAGTTTGGAGAATCGAAGGCTTAGGGGTGATATTATTACAATGTATAAATATATGCGGGGACAATACCAAGACCTATCTAATGATCTTTTTACTCTTAGACCTGTGACAGGGACAAGGGGGCATCCTCTACGTCTGGAGGAAAGAAGGTTTAAGCATACTAACAGACGTGGATTCTTTACTGTAAGAGCAGTGAGACTATGGAACTCTCTGCCATATGATGTTGTAATGAGTGATTCCCTACTAATATTTAAGAAGGGACTGGATGCCTTTCTTGAAAAGTATAATATTACAGGGTATATACACTAGTTTCCTTAGTGTTGCGTTGATCCAGGGAGCTAGTCTGATTGCCGTATGTGGAGTCGGGAAGGAATTTTTTTCCCCAATGTGAAGCTTACTGTTTGCCACATGGGTTTTTTTTGCCTTCCTCTGGATCAACATGTTAGGGCAAGTTAGGATAGGATATGGGTTGAACTAGATGGACTTAAAGTTTCCCTTCAACCTTAATTACTCTGTTACTATATTGTCTAAATATCTTGATTGGCTGTTGCGCCCTCTTCTAAAAACGATACCTTCGTATAGAAAAGATACAGGTGAATTTCTAGCTGCTTTAAAAGACTTTACATGGCAGGAAGGTTTTTGATTGATCTCCATTGGATTGTGCCTGGATTGTGGATTGTGCCTGCCCACTTTCTTCTCTATGGATATACAGACTATTCTCCTTGGAAGTGGCACCCGTATTACCTGATGTGTGTGCAGCTTCATTAACCCGGGGTCATACAGTTGTGCCTTTGTCCTGCTTTTTTTCTTCCATGGTATGTGGCAAGGATAGCAGACCGCAGCAGTCCCCAAAAAGGAACATCTATTAGATATGCAAATTCTGGCTCTTTGCCCGGCTCTTCCCACTTTCCTAGTGATGGTGGCAAGTTGGGTTAATATTTATGGGGTTGATGGCCACCTTTGTATTGTTGGGTGACAACAAGCCCACAGGTTAGTAATGGAGAAGCGTCTATAAGACGCCTGTCCTTTTCTAACCCCATAGTCATATTGTAAAGAAAAAAAAAAAAAAAAGAAAAAAGTCTTGCATTTGAAATGATATTCCACCCCTGTTTTACAAATTTATTTAAAATTAACAAACACAGTTATACTCACCTTACACCCTTTTGATTGAAACCCATGTCAGCTGTAAAAACCAGAAAATAACCAGTGTTTGCTGAGCTGCCTTCCACACTGTCATTACAAGTGGTACCCCATTTGTCTACAAGTTATGTGTGGTGTTCCAGTCCTGCCAGGTTGCAAACTCTATACATACTGTTTCACATTTTCTGATCCTGGTAGCCTTGATGAAAAAACTGATGTTTTATTTTTGACTCATCATGACCATCTGAAAAAATGTTATCTTCAATGTTAGGGGTTACTTATACAGACAGGTCGGCTGGTATGTTTTTAGTTTTGCCTTATTATCTGCAGTAAAATATCCTCTCTGAATAGCATATAAGCCATAAGTATTGTTAGCACTACACTGGATCCCTGCTCTGACAGGCAGAGTCTCCGGCGTGCCACTTCACTCACCCGCGTTGCGGTTGGTTCTTCCCTTACCCATGCTCTGCATGCTTCCAGCAAAGTTTCCAGCTGGGCTCCCAGCTATGTACTTAGAGCATGTGTCCGGCCCTCTTAAAGGGCCAGTGTGTGCACTTGCTATTTCCTCCTCATCCAATAGCTGTAAGGCATTATGTATATATATATATATTGCTTCCTCCTCTCTGGGGAGGTGCCTGAGCAACCTTCCTGTTCTGCAATCTAAGTTGTGCAAGGTTGCATACCAGTCCTTGCTGCACTCTGGTGCAAATCATGCCAGCTGCACTCTGGTGTAGATCCTGCCTGCTGCAGTCTGATATGAACTCTGCCTGCTGCACTATCAAGTCTGTCCTTCTAGGTCCAGCTGCTGAGCATCCGTTGGTCTGTCCTGCAGTGGCACCTGGCGTTCATCGGGAGCCAAGTCTAACCGCACCATCAGAGGCTCTAGTGAACAGTCCGGTGCTCACTTAGTCACTCCCTTCCGGGCACTCCGCTGTCCAAGGCACAGTGGTTCCACAAACCACGTCCGTGACAAGTTTCGTGTGGCATTTTACAAACCACTTTATTCCACACCAGCAGAGACATATTGTTTGATTCCATACATACACATTCTGTTACGTCGTTTCCAGTGTGCCTAGACATTCAATGCCTGATAATATAGCCTTGCAATAATTCTGCTCTAATTATGCTGTTAGTGAAATTCAAGCCTGCTGTTCTCTTAAGCAGTGTGTGTTGCTCTACAATTCAATGAAATTGTCTGAAGATGAGCGCTCGGATAGTAACATCTCTCAAGTTCCATTTATTTATAGGAGCTGCTATCCATTGATTGACAGTTTAAATGAGGGTGAAATATGTATTCAATTCCTTTTGGAAAAGTCAATCATAGATTGCAGTCAGTGAAAACCTCATTGTTCCCACTACTAATTCTACAACTACTTAGAGATGTAGCAGTCATAGAATTTGGGATGGTTTATTTAATATACTGGTTTAAGTGCATTTTGTTAAGATGTATCCCAAAGGTACGA
Source organism: Dendrobates tinctorius (assembly GCF_039654945.1). Classification (NCBI taxonomy): domain Eukaryota; kingdom Metazoa; phylum Chordata; class Amphibia; order Anura; family Dendrobatidae; genus Dendrobates; species Dendrobates tinctorius. The sequence goes on along the minus strand of NW_027361705.1, from coordinate 15,042,393 downwards.
ATCGATCATCCTTAGGCGAGCATCTTTGGCTAAAGCACATTCTTTTGTGCTCTAAGTGAATCACTGGATTAACGGATAGAAAATAATATCAGCGCTTGGATTCAATCAGGACATCTGTCAGTTTTATCATCCTGCTCCAGGTTCAGCATTTCAATGAGAAGGACATCAGGAAGGAATAAAGAAAGATGCAGCAGCGAGGCAATGTTCTTAGGCAGAGAGTCCCAAAAATGAAGGATTTCATTTACCACCACCCCTTTATTTTGTGGCTCTCCGACAGGCATGACATTAAAGGGAGGTGACAGACAAAAGGGAAATTATAGCTACAAAGTGAACCTACATCATGGAACATTGTGTGACTTTTGCTAATGTATTGCTAAATCCTGCTTTTCTCAGTTAGGATCTGATTGTACAGAATGTCTATTTACTGTACTGTTATTATGAGTAATGTTTCCTTTCGAGTTTCACATATACACCATTGCTATTCCTAATAAACCTCTTATTTGATTGAATCAGCTATTCATGGTTTCGAACGGTTTTCTCATTACACGCCGAGTTTTCTGTGCCTTTATTATAGTTTTATGCACGTACTTTTTTTTTGTCGCAATATTTCACAATATAACGTGCTATTACAGTCATATGGATTTAATAAAAAGAAACAGCAAAATATTACGGTTGGTGTAAAAAGGCTCTGATAGGCATCATGTTCTCTATTAGCAGAGGCACACCACAATGCTTCTGGATCCCAATGTAAAGAGATTACCCACATATATGTTACCATGATGACTTGTCAGAGAAATAGTGATGGAGCAATATCTACTATTGATATTTTAGACATTTTATAAAACGTGGCTAAAAGAAGTGTGAAGCAATGACCCAAAGATTCATGGGCTAGTAATGTGCAGTCAATGTACGGTGGTTGTGTTAGAGGTGATCTCCAGCCATAAAATATTATATTTGTCTCTAAGATTGCACACAGCATGCTAACTCCTTCACTTAATATATATATATATATATATATATATATATATATGCACTGCCTAAAAAAATAAAGGTAACACTTAAACAACAGAATGTAACTCCAAGTAAACCAATCTTCTGTAAAATCAAACTGTCCACTTAGGAAGCAATACTGATTGACAATCAATTTCACATGCTGTTGCGCAAATGGAATAGAGAACAAATGGAAATTATTGGCAATTATCAAGACACCCTCAATAAAGGAGTGGTTCTGCAGGCGGGGACCACAGACCATATCACAGTACCAATGCTTTCTGGCTGATGTTGATCACTTTTGAATGTTGGTTGTGCTTTCACACTCAAGGCAGCATGAGACGGACTCTACAACCCACACAAGTGGCTCAGGTAGTGCAGTTCATCCAGGATGGCACATCAATGCAAGCTGTGGCAAGAAGGTTTGCTGTGTCTGTCAGCGTAGTGTCCAGAGGCTGGAGGCGCTACCAGGAGACAGGCCAGTACACCAGGAGAAGTGGAGGGGGCCGTAGGAGTGCAACAACCCAGCAGCAGGACCGCTATCTCAGCCTTTGTGCAAGGAGGAACAGGAGAAGCACTGCCAGAGCCCAGCAAAATGACCTCCAGCAGGCCACAAATGTGCATGTATTTCTATATATTATATATATATACATATGTAAAAGCCTTTCTCAAAACTTACTGATTACGATAAATTATTGTGATAAGTGAGTGCCAGACCCATAACTGATCAAACAAACAAAGAAGCTGTGGTGGTTCTAGGTAAGTGGTTTCTGTAACTGCCTGACTGTACAGGGAACTGTACCACTGTCCCATTTAGAGGGTCTTTGTCACCACAATATGACTATTGAAACCAAGCGCAGGCACTCGGCGCACCATGCTGTGACCATCTACACATTCTCACCTACTTATTTTCCTTCTGTATCTGCCCTTCTCTGTCTCTATGAAACCAGAGCTGTCAATCAGTGAAGGAAGGTGGTAGAAATGGAAGGAAAACAAGCAGGTGGGAAGGTGTCGCTAAATAATTGGCCTAGCCATAATGCACTGAGTGCCTGTACTTGGCTTGAACAGTCATTCTTTGATGATAGAGTTCCTTTAATTTTAGCACAGCCCTATTGAAGTACATGGGATCAGGTGCAGTACTCTGTACAACTGGGTGGAGAAGAGCTGTGCCAGGAAAGCTACAAAGGGTAACACCATTATTCCTTGGAACAGTAGGGTCACGGTTATCATCCATGATCATAAAGTGACTTTTTTTTTTTTGGAAGTGCATTGAGCAGCAAGGTGGTGTGCTGGTAAAAGGGGAAAAAAAAAAAAAAAAAAACTCTTTTAAATCTTCTTCCTGAGCGAGTGTGAACGAGCTGAGTGTGACCTGAGCGTAAGTGCGAACTGTGGTAAGTGTGTGACTTGAAATTCAGTGAAGAGGTATTTGGAAAACCTTTAACAAATACCTGTGTGAGTTGCTGAATTGTAAGTTGCTGAGTGCTTTCTACCTGTTCAATTTTTGCGGGGCTTTGGGGGCTTGTTTAACCTATATTTTCTCTCTTCAGGGTTAATCTCTTATTTTACTATCTGTGTTTTTAAGGGTAAACTATATTGCATTTAAATCTTGAGGTGTAACTATATTCACAAGGGGTTAATTAAGGGTGGGAGTTCATACAGTAATTAAGGGTTTATAAGGGGCAGCTGGTTGGGGCTCAACTCCTTTTAGAAGTGCATTGAACAGCAAGGTGGTGTGCTGGTAAAAGGGGAAAAAAAAAAAAAAAAACTCTTTTAAATCTTCTTCCTGAGCGAGTGTGAACGAGCTGAGTGTGACCTGAGTGTAAGTGCGAACTGTGGTAAGTGTGTGACTTGAAATTCAGTGACTTTAGATTCAGGGAGTTTCCAAGGGAGGTCTTACTGAATTACTGTTATATTAATTCTTTTTTTTTTTTTTTTTTATTTATTTTTGCTTATCTTATTGTCTGGTGCAATCCCCATTAGGATGTGCTCCACTATTGCCAATGCCATCCAGTGCACGTCTTGCCGCATGTATGAAATCCTTGAACAGCCGGTCGAGGGTGCATACTGCTGTGCAAGATGTGAGCACGTTGTGCATTTGGAAGCCCAGATACTGGATCTAAATGTGCAGCTGGCAACACTGAGATCCATAGACAATATGGAAAGGAGTCTTCTGCTCACTGAGCAGACGCTCAATGGGATAGATGAGGGGGGGATGCTAGGTTGGAGCTGCAGGACAATGAAGCAGCTAGCTGGGTGACAGTTAGAAGGCGGGGTAGAGGGAAGAGCACCAGGGAGGCTAGTCCTGATCTGGCACACCCCAATAAGTTTGCTAAGTTGGCAGATGAGGGGAGTGTTAGTGCAGGAGTAGCACTGCTGCAGCAAGGCATGTCCTCTGAAAGCCGGAGGAGTGTCTGCTCCAGTAAGGGGGGAAATAGGAGAGCAGGGCAGATCAGACAGGTTCTGGTAGTGGGAGACTCAATTATTAGGGGAACAGATAGGGCAATCTGTCACAAAGACAGGGATCGTCGAACGGTGTGCTGCCTACCTGGCGCTCGAGTCCGACACATCGCTGATCGGGTTGACAGATTACTGGGAGGGGCTGGAGAGGATCCAGCGGTCATGGTGCACATTGGCACAAATGACAAAGTTAGAGGTAGGTGGAAGGTCCTTAAAGATGATTTCAGGGAATTAGGCTGTAAGCTTAAAGCAAGGACCTCCAAGGTGGTATTTTCGGAAATACTTCCTGTACCACGTGCCACACCAGAGAGGCAACGGGAGATTAGGGAGGTTAATAAGTGGCTCAGGAATTGGTGTAGGAAGGAGGGGTTTGGGTTCCTGCAGAACTGGGCCGACTTCTCAGTTGGCTACAGGTTCTACGCTAGGGGCGGGCTGCACCTCAATGGGGAGGGTGCCGCTGTGCTGGGGGAGAAAATGGCTAGAAGGTTGGAGGAGTGTTTAAACTAGGGACGGGGGGGAGGGTATTCCTTTTATAGGAGGGGAAGACAGTGCAGATAGAGACCTGGGCACAAATAATGACATTGGGGGTGGAGGTGGCATGGGGGGTGGGGTTAGAACAGTTAATAATTTAAGAAAGAATAGAGGTACAGAGAGATACATAAAGTGCATGTATACTAATGCCAGAAGTCTCGCCAACAAAATGGAGGAATTGGAGTTAATGTTGTTGGAACATAATTATGACATGGTGGGGATATCAGAGACATGGCTGGACGAGAGCCATGACTGGGCGATTAATTTACAGGGCTATAGTCTGTTCAGAAATGACCGAACAAATAAGCGAGGGGGAGGCGTGTGTTTATATGTAAAATCATCCTTAAAACCCATCCTTCGTGATAATATATATGAATCTAATGAAAATGTAGAGTCCCTGTGGGTAGAGATAAGGGGAGGGGGGAAAAATAATAAATTACTGATAGGGGTTTGTTATAAATCTCCAAAAATAATGGAAGCTACAGAGAATATCCTCATAAAGCAAATAGATGAAGCAGCGACTCAAGGAGAAGTCATTATTATGGGGGACTTCAACTACCCTGAAATACATTGGGGAACCGAAACCTGCAGTTCCAGCAAAGGTAATAGGTTTCTGACAACGATGAGAGACAATTACCTTTCACAACTGGTTCAGGACCCAACAAGAGGGGGGGCACTGCTAGACCTAATATTAACCAACAGGCCAGACCGCATATCAAATGTAAGGGTTGAGGGTCACTTGGGTAATAGTGATCACAAATTAATAAGTTTTCATGTATCCTTTAATAAGACGTGTAGTAGAGGGGTTACAAGGACACTAAACTTCAGGAAGGCAAATTTCCACCGGATGAGAGATGATCTTGGTGCAATTAACTGGGACGATATCCTGAGACATAAAAACACACAAAGAAAATGGGAGACATTTATTAGCATCCTGAATAGGACCTGTGCACAATATATACCGTATGGGAATAAACATGCGAGAAATAGGAGGAAACCACTATGGCTAAATAGAGCTGTAAGGGGCGCAATAAGGGACAAAAATAAAGCATTTAGAGAATTAAAGCAAGTAGGTAGTGATGAGGCATTAACTAAATACAGAAGATTAAATAAATTCTGTAAAAAGCAAATCAAGACAGCAAAGATTGAGACAGAGAGACTCATTGCCAGAGAAAGTAAAAATAATCCCAAAATATTCTTTAACTACATAAATAGTAAGAAGCTAAAAAATGATAGTGTTGGTCCCCTTAAAAATAGTCTGGGTGAAATGGTGGATGAGGATGAGGAAAAAGCCAATATGCTAAATAACTTTTTTTCAACAGTATTTACACAAGAAAATCCCATGACGGATAACATGATCAGGGATAAAAATTCTCCATTAAATGTCACCTGCTTAACCCAGCAGGAAGTACGGATACACCCCCGAGTACTGCAGGAATTAAGCACAGTCATAGATAGACCACTATTTTTAATCTTTAAAGATTCCATAATAACAGGGTCTGTACCACAGGACTGGCGTATAGCAAATGTGGTGCCAATATTCAAAAAGGGGACAAAAACTGAACTTGGAAATTATAGGCCAGTAAGGTTAACCTCAACTGTGGGTAAAATCCTGGAGGGTTTTCTAAGAGATACTATACTGGAGTATCTGGAGAAGAATAACCTTATGACCCAATATCAACATGGGTTTACAAGAGACCGTTCCTGTCAGACTAATCTGATAAGCTTTTATGAAGAGGTAAGTTCCGGACTGGACCAAGGGAATGCAGTGGACGTGGTGTACATGGACTTTTCAAAAGCTTTTGATAAGGTGCCACACAAAAGGTTGATACATAAAATGAGAACAATGGGGATAGGGGAAAATATGTGTAGGTGGGTTAAGAGCTGGCTCAGGGATAGGAAACAAAGGGTGGTTATTAATGGAGCACACTCGGACTGGGTCACGGTTAGCAGTGGGGTACCACAGGGGTCAGTTTTGGGCCCGCTTCTTTTTAACATATTTATTAATGACCTTGTAGGGGGCATAGAGAGTAGAATTTCAATATTTGCAGATGACACTAAACTCTGCAGGGTAATTAATACAGAGGAGGACAATTTTATATTACAGGAGGATTTATGTAAACTAGAAGCTTGGGCTGATAAATGGCAAATGAGCTTTAATGGGGATAAATGTAAGGTCATGCACTTGGGTAGAACGAACAAGTTGTATAATTATGTGCTTAATTGTAAAACACTGGGCAAAACAGTCACTGAAAAAGACCTGGGTGTATGGGTGGACGACAAACTCACATTTAGTGGCCAGAGTCAAGCAGCTGCTGCAAAGGCAAATAAAATAATGGGATGCATTAAAAGAGGCATAGATGCTCATGAGGAGAACATAATTTTACCTCTATATAAGTCACTAGTGCGACCACACTTAGAATACTGTGTACAGTTCTGGTCTCCGGTGTATAAGAAAGACATAGCTGAACTGGAGCGGGTGCAGAGAAGAGCGACCAAGGTTATTAGGGAACTAGGGGGTCTGCAATACCAAGACAGGTTATTACACTTGGGGTTATTTAGTTTGGAGAATCGAAGGCTTAGGGGTGATCTTATTACAATGTATAAATATATGCGGGGACAATACAAAGACCTTTCTAATGATCTTTTTACTCTTAGACCTGTGACGGGGACAAGGGGGCATCCTCTACGTCTGGAGGAAAGAAGGTTTAAGCATACTCACAGACGCGGATTCTTTACTGTAAGAGCAGTGAGACTATGGAACTCTCTGCCATATGATGTTGTAATGAGTGATTCACTACTAAAATTTAAGAAGGGACTGGATGCCTTTCTTGAAAAGTATAATATTACAGGGTATATACACTAGTCTCCTTAATATTGCGTTGATCCAGGGAGCTAGTCTGATTGCCGTATGTGGAGTCGGGAAGGAATTTTTTTCCCCAATGTGAAGCCTACTGTTGCCACATGGGGTTTTTTTGCCTTCCTCTGGATCAACATGTTAGGGCAAGTTAGGATAGGATATGGGTTGAACTAGATGGACTTAAAGTCTCCCTTCAACCTTAATAACTGTTACTATGTTACTATGTGACTGATGACGTCTTAGTGATTAGATTGAAAAACATCCTTAGGATTTGTTCATATGTTGCATTTTTTTCAGCTTTTTATTTTGGTGTGGCCCTGTAGAAGCTCCTTTACAGCATGAAATGGCCGTCGTACGTCACAGTTTCCTGGTCTTTCCCTGCCTACCATTTTGTTTGCTACATTGGTGGAATTAAGGATTTTCCACAGTGAGTGGTGAGTGCCACTGTTCACTTTTTATGCTACTATCAGGAAGGACTGGTGCCAAAAAAGCTCCATTTTAATATACAGGTGCTTCTCACAAAATTAGAATATCATCAAAAAGTTAATTTATTTCAGTTCTTAAATACAAAAAGTGAAACTCATATTATATAGAGTCATTACAGACAGAGTGATCTATTTCAAGCATTTATTTCTGTTAATGATGATGATTATTAGTATTGCACACAGATAAGATTTGTGTCGGGCACCAGTCACCCCAGACGTCGCGCACAGTGTCCATGAATGATATGTGTGTGAGTGGTTATTTCATCAGTATTTTGCACCTGTGCTCCCCTCCACCTTTACCATGGGGATCCCCTGCATCCTGTAAGTGCATTAATTTTCTGACTTGTGTTGGTAACTATGGCTGCCTTTTTTCCTGGCATTTTTTTTCATTCATTTCAATGTGTGAAAAAAACGCTTCAAAACAGCTGAACAAATTGGCGCTGCAGATTTGGAAAAAAAAAAAACGCTTTGAAGGTTCATATCTGCAAGGAAGAAAATAAGCAGCATGAGATTGCAGAAATATCATTCACTCTGCTGGATCAGGTAAACACTGCATTTTTAACACAGCAAAAATTAACAGAAAAATCAGCATCAAAACCGCAACGTCAGAACAAGCCCCTAAGCCAGGTTCACCAACTCCGTTAAACCTCTTCCAGAAAGCAGACCCATGCAAAGAAGCAGGATTATCTAACGTTAGTTAAGCAGAGACACATAACTACTATAAAAAATGCTGTTACTTGCAGAATTTACTATGGTAATATTAATAAAGACAACTGCGTATGTACAAAAGAGATTTATCAGTACTGTTACACGATTATATAACATTGCAATCCCCTGCAGTCGTGGCTCTGTAATTCGGAGACGATTGTATCTGTGAGCATGAAAAAGCAGGTTACGAGAAGCGAAGCATTAGTCACGATATCATCAGCACTGCCCTACTTTAAAGGAATGAAGACATTATATTTCCTTCCAATTGTCTAGGTGAGATCAGAAGAAATGTATTTCTACTAATTAAATGCATAGAGAGAAGAGAGCAATTGTATCCTGTTTTATTCCCCCAGCTTTCATTGCATGCAGAATATTTGCATATTTTTAATATAAGTGAAAACAAAATGAATGTTCTGCTCTTTAAAGTGCATTAATTGTACAAGTGTAAGGGGATGAACGAAAGCTAATTGTTAGTAGTCTGCTTAAAGAGAACGGAAATATCAGGAGCAATGAAGAATTGCTCAAAATACACTGACTTAAAGGGAATCTGGCAGCAGGTTTTTACTACCTCTTCTGAGAGCAGTATAACGTAGGAACAGGGACCCTGATTCCAGCTATGTATCACTAAGTTTAGTGCGTGCAGCAGTTGTGACACAATCAGGGCTGAGAAAGCTAACCACGCCCACACCACAGTGGACCCCACCCCCACTAGGTTCTCTGTGTAAATTGTATATTGTCACAAAGGGGGTTATCAGAGGAGGGGGCGTGGTCAAACCACTTGGCCGTACAGAGCTAGTCTGAACAGCGATAATCTCCTTATGATAAAACATTAAACATATGGAAACAGCAGGACACATCCTAATAAGTGATACTTTCCTGAAATTCTGAAATGTACGTCTCAGCCCCTACCTCATGCTGCTCAAAGAACAGCAACAACTTACTGACAGATTCCCTTTAAGAATAAAAAAATATTTCATTTTTCTGACTCAACCATCAATAATAATGTGACCTGCAAAAACGATGATGTTTGCAATAATCTGGACAAGCTCATCCAGCTTACGAAAAAATCAAAGATGCATTATTTTGTTTTTTTTTTTAACTGTTCAGGAATTTCTGGATGCTTGCAACCCTCTTGACAAAGTGCTAAACTGAAAGGTCATGACTCCTCAGAGTGTTTCTACCATATTTTTGTTGTAAAACATAAAACTCCGAGTTGCACCAAAATGTTGTGATTTTTGGCATTTTCATGCCAATCTGGGACAGATCTAACAAACGAGCAGAATATGGGGATGAAAACCTAAAGAGATGAACTGGATTGCAAATTGGTGTGCATGCAGCGTATAGGCGCAGTTCACACTGACCACTAGAGTTGAGCGAAACTGGTCGAAAATTTCAAAAGTCGCCGACTTTTGGCAAAGTCGGGTTTCATGAAACGAAACCCGACCCTAGGATGAGGTCGGCCACGAGGTCGGCGACTTGCGCGCCAAAGTCGCGTTTCAAAAGGTTGTTTTGCGCTCTTTTTCAGCCAATCAGGATCCACGGACACTGTGGGCAACATGATGACATAGGCACGGGTCACCACCATCTTTCAGAAGGGCATGCAAGTGATTGGCTTGCTTTGGTGGGCGTCACAGGGGGTATAAAAGGGCGTGCACGCCGACCGCCATCTTACTTCTGCCGATCTCAGTATAGGGAGAGGTTGCTGCTGATTCTGTAGGGAGAGCGTTAGGCAGGGAAGAAGACAAAAAAACTGCTTCTGCTGCTAGCGATTTGTCCTGCACAACACACCAGTCACTGTGTGTGCAGTGCAAGGGGAGGCTATATTGTGGTGTATCAGTGGTGTTGGTTGTTGGGCTGCCTTTTAAGGCTTCCTGACAGGCTGGCATTGCTGTTTACCCACTGCTCTGCAAACTGCTCTGCAAACAGCTGTGCCATCGAGCCTGTGACATAGCGCTCAGATATCAGTGGGCCTCACACAATCCAAAAGTGTCCAGTGTCCACAAGTGTCTGCAGAAATTCAAAATCTCCCTTATCCTCTAGTCACTTTGGTCACAGCTGTGCCATCGAGCCTGTCACATAGCGCTCAGATATTCATTGGGCCTCACACAATCCAAAAGTGTCCAGTGTCCACTAGTGTGAGAAGAAATTCAAAATCTCACTTATCCTCTAGTCACTTTGGTCACAGCAGTGCCATCGAGCCTGTCACATAGCGCTCAGATATTCATTGGGCCTCACACAATCCAAAAGTGTCCAGTGTCCACAAGTGTCTGCTGAAATTCAAAATCTCACTTATCCTCTAGTCACTTTGCTCACAGCAGTGCCATCGAGCCTGTCACATAGCGCTCAGATATTCATTGGGCCTCACACAATCCAAAAGTGTCCAGTGTCCACAAGTGTCTGCTGAAATTCAAAATCTCACTTATCCTCTAGTCACTTTGGTCACAGCTGTGCCATCGAGCCTGTCACATAGCGCTCAGATATTCATTGGGCCTCACACAATCCAAAAGTGTCCAGTGTCCACTAGTGTGAGAAGAAATTCAAAATCTCACTTATCCTCTAGTCACTTTGGTCACAGCAGTGCCATCGAGCCTGTCACATAGCGCTCAGATATTCATTGGGCCTCACACAATCCAAAAGTGTCCAGTGTCCACAAGTGTCTGCTGAAATTTAAAATCTCACTTATCCTCTAGTCACTTTGGTCACAGCTGTGCCATCGAGCCTGTCACATAGCGCTCAGATATTCATTGGGCCTCACACAATCCAAAAGTGTCCAGTGTCCACTAGTGTGAGAAGAAATTCAAAATCTCACTTATCCTCTAGTCACTTTGCTCACAGCAGTGCCATCGAGCCTGTCACATAGCGCTCAGATATTCATTGGGCCTCACACAATCCAAAAGTGTCCAGTGTCCACTAGTGTGAGAAGAAATTCAAAATCTCACTTATCCTCTAGTCACTTTGGTCACAGCAGTGCCATCGAGCCTGTCACATAGCGCTCAGATATTCATTGGGCCTCACACAATCCAAAAGTGTCCAGTGTCCACTAGTGTGAGAAGAAATTCAAAATCTCACTTATCCTCTAGTCACTTTGGTCACAGCAGTGCCATCGAGCCTGTCACATTGCGCTCAGATATTCATTGGGCCTCACACAATCCAAAAGTGTCCAGTGTCCACTAGTGTGAGAAGAAATTCAAAATCTCACTTATCCTCTAGTCACTTTGGTCACAGCAGTGCCATCGAGCCTGTCACATAGCGCTCAGATATTCATTGGGCCTCACACATTCCAAAAGTGTCCAGCTGGTAATGATGGTGTTGGTGGTGGATCTGATGGTAGTGGCAAGAGCAAAATAGGACCGAATGCAGGAGGTGTTGAGCCTGCATCATCGTCTGGCTCCATAAGGCTTCGAAGGCTTAGTTTTCTAGGAGTTGGCAAACCGCTTTTAAAGCCAGAGCATCAGGAAAAAGTTTTGTCTTACATTGCTGACTCAGCCTCCAGCTCTATCGCCTCCTCTTCTTCAGTTGTAAAAAGTAAAAGCACTGAGTCGTCATTGGAGGCTCATGTTCATGAACCACACCTTTCCTTGTGTCCTTCACCCCAACCAAGATTGAAGGATGACACAGGCCATACTACTGATTACTCCATGGAGCTGTTTTCACATACCATGCCTGGATTATCAAGTCAAATGGTGAATTACCCAGGACAAGATGAATCTGACATGGAGTGCACTGATGCACAGCTGCTGATGGATGATTCTGCTGGTACATTCACTCAGAGCACTACATTGTCCTCGCAGTGTACAGAGCCAGATTCTGACCCTGATGAGACTCAGGTGCCCCTTCCCGCACACTATACCACCATACACGGTGACACAGAGGAAGGTGCACATGACATTGAAGAGGAGGTGATGGATGACCCAGTTGTTGACCCAGATTGGCATCCATTGGGGGAAGAGGGTGCTGCTTCCAATAGCTCAGATGAGGAGCATCCACAGCAGACATCGACATCGCAACAGGTGTTATCCAGCAGGCCCGGAGCACTCCAAAGACAGGTTCCAAAAATCAAAAGAGTTGCTGGACAGCTTGTCCAGAGGGTCAAAACATCACAGCGTGCTAGGCCGCAAAATGTCTGCCAAAGTAGGAAGAGTGCAGTGTGGCACTTTTTTGAACAAAATCCTCATGATCAGGCCAAGGTTATCTGTAAGAAGTGCGCAAAGACCTTTAGCCGAGGGAAAAATCTGAAAAATTTGAATACCAGTTGCATGCTTAGACATTTAACCAGCATGCACTTGCAAGCGTGGACACAACACCAAACCTCAAGTGCCACATGTGCAACTGATCACAACGAAGGTAGTCAGCAACGCTACATTGTTTCCCCCACTGTAAGCCCACCGGTTAGCACAGCAGCAGATGTTGAGGTGTCGTTGCAAGGCCACAGCAGTCAGGGAATCCCACTGTTATATCAACGAAAGACTGATTCTAGGCCATCAGAAAGAACACCAACTCCATCACCATCATCAACCCTCTCTCAGTCCGCCCTGTCCACCGCTACTTCCGCCATATGCAGCTCTCAAGTCCAGCTCACCCTCCCAGACACTATGAGTAGGTTCAAGAAAGTACTCAGTCTCTCATCTGCGTACACTGGGTTTGAACGCCCACATTGCCAAACTAATCTCGTTTGAGATGATGCCTATGCAGTAACACGCTATGACCTACCCAGTCGCCACTTCTTCTCTCGCAAAGCCATCCCAGCCCTCCACCATCATGTGAAAGACCGCATTGTCCATGCACTCAAGCAGTCAGTGAGCGGAAAGGTGCACCTCACAACTGATGCATGGTCCAGTCGCCATGGCCAGGGCCGTTACGTGTCCATCACTGCGCACTGGGTTAATGTGGTGGATGCAGGGTCCACAGGGGACAGCGGTGGTGGGACAGTGCTGCCTAGCCCACGGTATAGTAAACAGTTGGCTCTAGGCATTCGACCCTCCTCCTCCTCCTCCTCCTCCTCCTCCAGAAGCGAAAGCTCGTCCACAGAGCGCAGTTGTACGAGCACTCCATCTGCAGCTGCCACTGTTGCACACGAGGTGTCCCCCTATCAAGCAGCTAGTGGAAAGCGTCAGCAGGCTGTGTTGCAGATGATGTGTTTGGGCGACAGACACACCGCCGAGGTGCTGGCCGAGTACTTTCAGTGACAAACTGAGTCATGGCTGGGCAGTGTACATCTTGAGGCAGGCAAGGTAGTTAGTGATAACGGCCGTAATTTTGTGGCAGCCATAGCCCTTTCAAAACTCAGCCACATACCTTGCTTGGCTCACACCTTGAACCTGGTGGTGCAGTGCTTCCTCAAAAATTATCCGGAGTTAACAGCCCTGCTCCAGAAGGTGCGTAGACTGTGCGCGCACATCCGCCGGTCGCCTGTACACTCTGTTCGTATGCAGAAGCTGCAGCGATTGCTCCACCTTCCCAACCACCGCCTCATTATCGACATTGCAACAAGGTGGAACTCCACCCTGCACATGGTGGAGCGGCTGTGCGAGCAGAGGCAGGCCATAATGCATTTGTGGGAGGATACACGGCCAGGCACTTTGAGAGCAGACATGGAGTTGACCGGTGTGCAGTGGTCGAAGCTGAAAGACCTCTGTAAAGTCCTTCAGTGTTTTGAGGAATGCACACGGCTGGTAAGTGCAGACGACGCCATCCTAAGCATGAGCATCCCACTTATGCGTCTGCTCATGCAAACTTTGATGCACCTTAAGGAGCAGGCTTCTGCAGCCAATGTTGATGAGGAGGAAGAGGAGGAGGGAATCCTTGATGACATTCAGCCATTGTCTGCTCAGGGACCTCTCCTGGACGAGGTGGAGGAAGAAGAGGAGGAGGAGGAGGAGGATGATGGGGATGATTACTTAGGGGAGGAGGATGCATCTCGTGGGGCAAGTGAAAATGTTGGCGTGGCAAGGTCTGGTACAGGGTTTGTGCGTGACTGGAGGGATGTGGATTTGCCAGAAAGTGCTCCTCCACCCAGCACTCGCAGTGCATCATTGACACCGGGATCATTGGCCCACATGTCAGATTATGCCTTACAGATCCTAAAAAGGTACCCCCGCATTGCCAAAATGATGAACGATGACGACTACTGGTTGGCCAGCATCCTGGATCCACGCTATAAAGGCAAATTACAAAACATCATGCCACAGGAGAACCTTGACCTAATATTGGCTAATAAACAAGCAACTCTGATAAATCGGTTGCTTGAGGCATTCCCAGCACACAGCAGCGGTGATGGTTCTCACACGAGCCGTACGGGCCGGGGGCAGCTTGGCAGAGGTGTTCGTGGTGCACACAGCAGAAGTGGCGTTGGAGACAGGGGTTTCATGACAATGTTGTGGACTGATTTTTCAAGTACCGCTCATACAACTGGTAATACTGCATCGATGGAAAGTGACAGGAGACAGCAGTTGTCAACTATGGTTACAAACTACTTTTCCTCCCATATCGATGTTCTCCCACACAGGTCATTCCCCTTTGACTATTGGGCCGCTAAACTGGACACCTGGCCTGAATTGGCACAATATGCCTTACAGGAGCTCGCTTGCCCAGCTGCAAGTGTGCTATCGGAAAGAGTCTTCAGTGCAGCTGGATCAATCCTGACAGAAAAAAGGACCCGTCTGTCAACCCAAAATGTGGATGATCTAACCTTCATTAAAATGAACCACGCATGGGTTTCCAAGGATTTTGTCCCACCTTCCCCTGATGACACATAGGGTGACAGAAAAATGGCTTGCTTTGGTCCACCTCTTCCTGGGACTTGACCTATTTCACCTTTTGCATCAGCTGAATGTCCAACATCAACATATGCCACTTTCTAAAACTCCCTAACTGTGCTGCCTCCCTCCCCCATGGCCTGGGTCACCACCTAGCGCACAACACCGTGCGAGTGCCGTTGCCCTGGACAGGTGGGTAGGCCGACTCTTGGGCGCGGGCACTGGCACAGGGTCCCTCATAGTGCAATCAAGTGTCTCTGACGGTGGTGGAGCACACCCGCCGTCAGACACACCGCCGTACTATGAGGGACCCAGTGCCAGTACCGACGCCCACGAGTGGGCCCCCCTTGCTTGGGCAGGGCCCCAGCATTTGCAATCTTTACCTCTCCCTGCTCCTCCGCTGTGTAGTCTGGGCCATCAAATCCATACTGGGCCTGACACCGTTTGAGCCTGCCTCCTGATGTATAGACATATATTTTGAATGTGTACGCTATCCATACATGTTATCTGGGGATACGGAACCCTTTCTCACCTTTGTGCAATCACGTGCAATCCATACTGGGCCTAACACCGTCTGAGCCTGCCTCCTGATGTATAGACATATATTTTGAATGTTTACGCTATCCATACATGTTATCTGGGGATACGGAACTCTTTCTCACCTTTGTGCAATCACGTGCAATCCATACTGGGCCTGACACCGTCTGAGCCTGCCTCCTGATTTATAGACATATATTTTCAATGTGTACGCTATCCATACATGTTATCTGGGGATACGGAACCCTTTCTCACCTTTGTGCAATCACGTGCAATCCATACTGGGCCTGACACCGTCTGAGCCTGCCTCCTGATGTATAGACATATATTTTGAATGTGTACGCTATCCATACATGTTATCTGGGGATACGGAACCCTTTCTCACCTTTGTGCAATCACGTGCAATCCATACTGGGCCTGACACCGTCTGAGCCTGCCTCCTGATGTATAGACATATATTTTGAATGTGTACGCTATCCATACATGTTATCTGGGGATACGGAACCCTTTCTCACCTTTGTGCAATCACGTGCAATCCATACTGGGCCTGACACCGTCTGAGCCTGCCTCCTGATGTATAGACATATATTTTGAATGTGTACACTATGCTATCCATACATGTTATCCGGGGATACGGTACCCTTTCTCACCTTTGTGCAATCACGTGTAATCCATACTGGGCCTGAGAACAGATGGCGAGCTGTTAAGCAAGCTACAGCACCTGTGGTTTGCACACGTAAGTTTTTCATTTTTTCAGGAATGACGGTTAGGCCTAATTCCGGAACTGCGGTTGACCTGCACTTACTGGGAAATCATCGTTCGCGGGTAATAATTGTAATCACAGATCCCCATCACTAATGTTGTTCATCGGTTTATCTGCACCTGTAAGCGACAAACACTGGCCTTTTCAGTGTAGCGCACATGCAGCCACGGACATGTAAGGGCATGACACACCAGTTATTGGCCAATCTCATGTGCCAGAGCCTCACGTGTCCCTCTAGTAAGCCATACTCGGACCGCGGGGCATGACGGAGTCTCGTTCGTTAACGGAATTAAGCTTGCAATGTGTGCATCTGTTCTGTAGCTTGCATGGTTGAGGTTTCCCAGGTGGAGTCGAATTAAACCATAGGCTCCACTCCTGGTGGTGCCCTTCTGGACATTCCTTTAAGGTTCAGCTTTGCAACCATACTGCCCACGTAAAACAAACACTTTGCCTTCATGAACGATGTTTGGAGGGTCATGACTCATGGGAATAACGCCGCCCAATCAGTTAACCTGCTAGAGAGATCCTTCGTTGCTCCCAAGCATGACATCACACTCCCTAGGAGGAAGGTAATGCCACTGTGGCGACCATACTCCTGGGGGCGACACAAGTGCACTGATGCCCAGCCACTGCTCGATGAATCTGCTGGTACATTGACCAAGACCACTACATTCCCCTCGCACGCTACACGGCCTGAATCTGACCCTGATGAAACTCAGGTTACCCTTCCCATATACAGTTCCATCTTACACGGTGACAAAGAGGAAGCTGCAGATGAAAGTGCAGGTTCGGCCCACCCGCCATCAGACACACCACCGTACTATCAAGGGCCCTGTGCCAGTGCCGTCGCCAACGAGTGGGCCCCCCCTGCTTGCTCAGGATCACAGCACTTGCAAGGTTGAAATACTGTGCAGTGAGATGGAAGATGGGAACGACGAGGAGTCCAGACTAGTACAGGGATTCCTTAGCGAGGAGACTTATTTGATTGTTTTCAATGTTGGGACAGCAATTTTTGGGGAGCACTATACTCTGGAGAATGATAGATGGGGCCCACCATACACTGGAACATTCCAAAGGTGGACATCAGACACTGGAGCAGCATTTACAGGGCCCATTATACACTAGAGCATTAGAAATGGGGCCCATTATGTTTGGAACATTATTTGGGCCCATAAGACAGTGGAGCTTCATCCATGGGGACCAACATATACTGTAGCATTATGTGGAGCTCATCATATACTGTTTCAAACATTATATGGGACCAATGATTCTGTATGGAGAAATAGATGGGCCTTGTCATGAGATGTAAAAAGTGAAGTATTTTTCATTGTACTATACCGCTATTTCTCTGCCGTATCGGAGCATGATGAGTTGTGGTATGTGTTAAAGGGGTGCTCTTTCGCCCAGGGCACATGAAAACCTGGAGCCAGCCCTCCCCCCCCACAACTTTAGCCAAATAACCCCCATTTTTCAGTGCGTAACTTGTATTATGAAGTTAATTAAGGTTGACAAGCTTAAGTAAGAAGAATTGATGCTTTTGGCATTCAAATGGGCACTGTTGGTGTGTTTCCTGTCCTCCTCTCACTGCCGACTTTTATTCCCCATTGACTTACATTGGGTTTTGTGTTTTGGGACGACCCCGACTTTTCCCTATAATCGGACGATCTTGCTCGACCCGACTTTTGGAAAAGTCGGGTTTCACGAAACGAAACGCGACCCTAAAAAACCACAAGTCGCTCAACTATGCTGACCACTAAACAGACAAAACTTAAGATAAAAACAAAATAAGCAAATGCTTTGCAATAAGTAAATAAATAGCAATAGTGAATGAAAATAATATAGGGTTCTTAGTTAACACAATTTTGATCAAAAAACATAAAAATATGGAGATGGTGAAGTCTACCCGACAAATTCTTCAACGGTCTAAACGTTTTAGCAGCATAAATTATACAAACAAGCTTCTATAAATGTTTAACTTAACAGATTCAAACACAAGGATTTTGTACCATGCCACTACAGCTGTGCTGAAAAGTTTACTTACCCCGGCAGAATTTTTGCTTTCTTGACCTTTTTTCAAGGAATATAAATTACAACAATAAAACCTTTTCTCCACTCATGGTTAGCAATTGGGTGAAGCCATTTATTGTCAAACTACTGTGTTTTCTCTTTTTAAATCATAATGACAACCCAAAGCATCCAAATGATCTTGATCAAAAGTTCACATACCCCATTTCTTAATACCTTGTATTACCCCCTCTAACATCAATGACAGCTTGAAGTCTTTTGTGGTAGTTGTGGATGAGGTTCTTTATTTTCTCAGATGGTAAAGCTGCCCACTCTTCTTGGCAAAAAAACTCAAATTCCTGTAAATTCCTGGGCTGTCTAGCATGAACTGCGTGCTTGAGATATCCCCAGAGTGGTTCAATAATACTGCGGTCAGGAGACTGAGATGAACATTCCGGAATCTTCACTTTGTTCTGCTGTACCCAAAGACAGGTTGACTTGGCCTTGTGTTTTGGATCGTTGTCATGTTGGAATGTCCAAGTAAGTCACATGCACAGCTTCCTGGCTGATGATTGCAAATTTGCCTCCAGTATTTGCTCATAACATGCTGCATTCATCTTTCCTTCAACTTTGACCAAGTTTCCTGTGCCTTTGTAGCTCACACATCCCCAAAACATCAGCGATCCACCTCTGTGGTTTAGGCCAGGATCACTCATTTGAGAAACTCGGATGAGTCTCGCATCTTAATACCCGGCACTGACACCGGAACTCGGATCGGAGCGTGCGGCTGCATAGAAATACATGCAGTCGCACGTTCTGCTCCTGAGTGCCGGCGGCAGTGCCGGGAATTAACATGCGAACATGCGAGACTCATCTGAGTTTCTTGCATGTGTGATCCCGGCCGTACAGTAGGAATGGTGTTTGTTCCATCATAGGCCTTGTTGACCTCTCTCCAAATGTAAAGTTTATGGTTGTGGCCAAAAAGTTCAATTTTGGTTTTATCACTCCAAATTACCTTTTTCCAGAAGTTTTGAGGCTTGTCTCTGTGCTGTTTAGCTTATTTTAGGCAAGATACTTTGTGGCATTTGCACAGCAATGGCTCTCTTCTGGTGACTCGACCATGCATCCCATTTTACTTCAAGTGCCTCCTTATTGTACATCTTGAAACAGCCACACTGCTAGTTTTCAGAGAGTCCAGTATTTCAACTGATGCCATTTCTGGTTTTTTAATTGCATCGCAAACAATTTTCCTGGCAGTTTTGGACGAAATTTTTGTTGGTCTACCTGACCGTGGCTTTGTTTTTACAGTGACCCTGATTTTCCATTTCTTAATCACAATATGAAAGCTGCTGACTGTCCTTATCCAATTCCTTGGATAATTTTTGCATCCCTTTCCTGTTTTATACAGTTCAATTACCTTTTCCTATAGATCCTTTGAAAATTCTTTTGCTTTCCCCATGATTCACAATCCAGAAACATCAGTGGCTGGATGAAAGATGCCAGAGTCTGTCTGCATCCCAGAAACGCACTCAGCATTTATGCACACACACACTGATTACAAGCAAACAGGTCACATGTAAGGATGTTACCTTTAGTAGCCATTCAAACCTATTTATGTCAACTTCTTTGCATGCTATCAGGCCAAAATCACCATGGTATGTGAAGTTTCGATCAGGGTCATTTGGATGTTTTGGGTTGTCATTATGATTTAAAAAGAGGAAACATAGTATTTTGACAATAAATGGCTTCACCCAACGACTAACCATGAGTGGAGAAAAAGTTTTGGTGTTATCATTCTTATTCTCTGAAAAAAGGCCAATAAAGCAACAATTCAGCTTGAGTATGTAAACTTTTGAGCGCCAGGGTCTGGCTATTGATGGCAGAACAGCAGCAACTCCTACAGTGCAGTTGCCAGCTAGAGGGCCGCATGGCCACTCTTGAGAGAGCTCTCTCTGCTGCGCAGTCCACTGAAGCTGCTGTAAAGGCACTTACGTAAAGGCACTTACGGATGCGGTTGGTCGCATGTCCATGTCCTCTGCCGTGCAGACAGTTACCCGCCTCCCGTTGCCCGATAAATTTTCTGGTGATGGCGCCTCCTGTAGGAGTTTCATCAGCCTGTGTTCTATCCAGCTGGAGCTGCTAGCTGAGCAGTTCCCTATGGAACAGGCCAAGGTGGCATTTGTTGTTTCCCTACTGTCGGGCAAGGCGTTGGAATGGGCCACACCTTTATGGGAGCGTGGTGACCCCGAGATTCAGACCGCAGCTCACCTGCTAACAGCCATCAAGCAGGTCTTCCTCGGTCCACGGGTCATGCACAACACCTCTCTGCAGCTGCTTGCTCTGACCCAGGGATCTCTCTCGGTTAGCCAGTATGCCGTCCGTTTTCGGACACTGGTGTCTGAGCTGGAGTGGTCCGATAGGGCACTTATCCCTGTTTTTTGGAGAGGTTTAGCCGAGCACATAAAGGATGCTCTCTCTACTAGAGAGATTCCTTCCAGTTTGGAAGAGTTAATTTCTATTTCCACCCATATTGACCTCCGCTTTTCGGAGCTCGGTATGGATCGTGCTCACTCCAAATGGAGAGTTACTCCTTCTCCCAATTTTTTTGAGCCTCTAGAGCTGCCCGAGCCAGAGGTTCCATCCCCTGATCCCATGGAGGTGTTTCGCGCCATTTTTGAGACACGCCCGGCGCAAGATTCCATTTGCGGTTGTCACCGTCCACACGCTGCTTTTCAGGATGACAGCGGTCCGCAATGGTCAGAGTCTGCACTGGTCGGTGAGACCTTTGTTCCTCCTCATCTTAGACCCAAGATCCTCACCTGGGCACACGCGTCCGGTGCGGATGGCCACCGTGGCTACATGCAGACCACGAAACTTCTGGCTGGGTTGTATTGGTGGCCGCGCAGGGCTCGCGACGTTAAAAAATTTATTCGTGCATGCACCTCATGTGCTCGGGATAGCCTTCCCAGATGGAGTGTGGAGATGGCAGCCGATACTCGGCGGCGTTCCACTGTAACTCCCACTCCCATCGTCTCCCTGGTGTCCCTTCTGAAACCTGGTGATCTTGCCTCCTCTGATGCCTTCCGTGTGTCCCGGTTTACTGTGTCACCTACCAGGACTCCAGGCCTCGCCTTCGGACGAGTCTGAAGCCTATGCCACAGTTGGGCATAGGTTGGTGGGTTGGAAGGTTCAGGAAGGAGGGGGCCCTAGGAGGGGAGGTAATGTTAGGAGTCAGATTTCTGCCCCTACTATGTAGGTATCTAGACCCTCACATTGTGCAGTCTCTTGCTCATTTTCTACTACAGAAGAGACTGCAGAGAAGAGTGCTTTGCAGCTACTCTCTCCGGAGGCTAAGTCCTTCTTTCCGTCTTCTTCGTGGGATGATCTCACATTGGTGTTCAGCAGTCAGGTGCTCAGGTCCTGCTCCTAATTCCATTGGTCCAGCTCAGAGTTCTGGAGACTTCCGGAATGTCCTGTTTGCTATAAAAAGCACTCATGGCTGTTCTGCCATGCGCTAGTATAGTCATACTTACTGCTGTGTGTTTGTTGATGGATGCATGTTCTGGTGAATGACTCATTTGAAACCCCATTCCTTTGATATTACGATTGTGTGAGGGATTGAGTTATAGCCAGTACCAGCGCCAGCGAGCTATTGCTCCACAGGCACACCTGCTAGCGTCCAACATCGCGCCTGTGTTATTGCGGTGTTACTCTGCGGCACTCTCCACGCCGCGCTGCTGTAGCAGCTTTATTGTGCTTTCGCAGTTGCAACGCTATACACATGAACAATTACGGTAGGTCTACTCGGATGTAGCGCCATCATCTAGGGCTACTCCTGTGACCATTTACCGCTTGTGTGTCGCTGAGTCCCTGTGTCTCTAACAGGCTCAGCGTTATTGTATTTTCCTTTTTGTTATTGCAGCTCTGTGAGTTCAACAGAGATTGCTTGGTGCACCTGGGTGACGTCTAACCCTGTGCACACTACCACCAGATTGCTCTGCCACCATCTAGCAGCGGTTTTAACACCTACTGCACGGTGGACCCCGAGTGGCGAACGCACTTTATTTATATTTTTTATTTAGTGCATTCCGCCACTCCTAACAAACATGGCATAAACAGGAGGATAACTTTGACTTTAAATAGTTAAAAAGTATGTTTTATTAATTACAACATTTTGAATAGAAAAGTAGTAATTACAAAGTGCAAAAAAAGACAGAAAGACAGGTAACAATCACTGATGAATTGTGTACATATACAGTTACATGTAAAAGTTTGGGCACCCCTGGAAAAAATTACTGTCATTGGGAACAGTTGAGCAAATTGAAGATTAAATGATTACAGATGGGCGAACCCGAACAGTAAAGTTCGGGGTCCATACCAAACACCTACTGCACAGGCACAGACCCCGAACATGGACTTCACCAGGAAGTCTGTATTACTGTTTGGGCTCAGCACTCTGAAAACTGAGTATTTCTCACACTGTCATCTAAATCACGGTGAGAGAAACACCGGCGGCTCTGATCGGTGGTAAGATCATTACCACCGGTCAGAGCGCTGCTCCCTTGCTGTCAGATGACAGTGTGAGCCTGCAGCTGTGACCAATGATAAAAAGTTTACCTCTGGTCACAGGCATCAGCTGATGGGACTACTACTACCATCAGCCTATGCCTGCTGTATCTGATAACAGCAGCAGAGCAAATGGCACCAGGAAGCAGAACTCAAACAGCAGCAACCCCACCATCATAGGAGAGCTCCACACCCCTAGCTGGTCTGCATAGAAGAAGAACGCTATAACCGATGATCAGCTGATGGGTCATGTGACTATTTAAAGAGAGGTGGGAGTGGTTACCAACCAACATCAGCTGATCAGCCTAAAAGAACTTCCAGCAAGAGACTGACATTAACTCTTGCTGGAGCAAAAGAAAAAGACATTTAAATTTGAGCAGATCCAGAACTGCCACAAATCCTTAAATGATTCGTGCCACCCTTGCCCCTGACTACCACCTTGTTCACGCCTCTTCATGAATCAGGAGCATTGGTTGAGTGGCATGCACCTCTGTGTGCACCTCTCCACAAATTCTTCTGCATCCCCTGCTGGTCTAAGATTTGTGGGATAGAGAGCTAGCAAATACCACCACTCATTATGAATTTGACAATCACTGGTCGCTAGACTCCTATTTCGCCCCAGATCAGCCTATTTTGTTGGTGCCCTTGAGAAACTGGCATAGTAACACCAAAATTCACAAAATGTTGGCATAACTCTGAGTTAATCCTAAATTTTTCAAGTTTTCAAAGCTTTACACCTGAATTCTGGCATGAAAGCTTTGATGTATCAACCCTATGACTTTTGTTATTTTCACATCAGTCTCAACCAATGGCACCAATATGAATGAAGCATGGGTGAGGCAAGCAGTGGCTGCATACATCTGTCAATGACATGAAAAGTTATGCTACTATAGTTGCATAACTTACTCCAAAAATGTACTCCAGTATCTCACTGGATTAACATTTCTGTCTAGTTAAGTGATGTGCGTCTCTTACTGAATTAGGCACATTGCATTCCAGCGAGCATGTCTTTATGCTGTGAGTCCAGAGAACTGAAATTAAAATATGCACTTGGCCACAGTGTAAGAACAGGGTTCAAATGTAGATGTGACACCACAGAGTCTGGTTGTCACAGTGACATTACCTCCCTCTAAGAGGTGAAGTCATGCTTGGAGGCAGAAAGGGACCGCCATGCCAGGTAATAGATTTAATCACAATCTCCTGCTGCAGGTCAGAAAAGGGAGATGCCTTATAAATTCTGGCCAGCAGAGGGGGTTGGTGAGTCAGCTGGAAATCAGCTGAGGGGATGTCATGGAAACGGAACAGCTGTGAGCTGTTAGGAAAAATGACAGTTACAACGTGAGGAGGTGAGGTAAAGAGATCTTTCTGGAAGATCCTGTCAGTTCCAGACATGCAACTGATCTGTGAAGAGGGAAAGGACAAGAGCGGAGACTGGGAAACTCTAGGGAAGCTAAAATACTGCATATAGCAGACCCCTGAGTGAAGCGCTAATACAGAGAAAAGGGACATCAGAGTCCTAGGCTGACAGGAATTGTACGCCCTGATAGCCGAATCTGAAAGTACAGGGGATTGTAAATTCCTGTGCACATTAATCACCTGAGGGCACGTCAGTGGATAAGGAGCCCGGGGCCGATGGTGAAGAGAACGGTACCCGTGGAATAGGCTCACGCTGACAGCCATACAGGTTAGTGAAACCATCATGAATAGAGGGTCGCAGCATAGTTATATACAGCGGAGACCCACACACAAAGCGCAGAAAGGAAGGTCCTAAATCGCCAAGTGGCAAGGTGAATCCCCTGAATGCCTCCAGGCGAGCCGGACTCATTCCATCACCTGTATGTGGTACTCCGGACTTCAATCTATTACCAGTAAAAGGTAAAGAAACTGCACCTCTCTGTGTCTTTCTCTCATTTATCTGCACCCCAACGTTTACAACCACTTTTACTATTTATTTAACATCTTTGCCCTGGGACTACAGCCCTACCTGTGGAGGGCTACAACATCATAGCTGCTCCCAACATCGATCCCAGAGAAGCAACACCGCAGCGCTGGTCACCTCTGACTAGAATACCACAGGTGGCACCATATATTTCACCATCTAATAACTTTATTTTCATTTTTTTACCACATAAATACCACACAACTTTCCCCCATTTTTATTACTGGACGCCTCTGGGCCATGGACCGGGTCGCCGCCGCCGTGAACCATCCCCCATGGAAGTCATCGGACCCGGTACCGAGTATCCCCAGGCCCCGCGGGGCGCTCCATAGACTTTGGTTTACAGGGGTAGTGGTAGTTCAGGAAAAGTAGCAATATAAAGTTATGTTGCCTATAGAAGAAACTTCTGAAGGAAAGTATAATTTGCCCAGCCAGAATATCCAACAATGTTCTGTCTGATCCTGTGGTTGTTCCAGTGTTTTTCCTTGGCATGTTATGGCTTTTTACACACTTTGTTCTTCGACTAAGATTTTGAAATGTATTTTGCATTGATTTTTTAAAATGTTCATTGCTGCGACCTTGAAATAATTGTGGAAAAGCAATTTTATTGCAATCTCACAAAGAGCAAGTGTCGGCTGGCAGAACTTATTAATAAAGAAGGAAATTGATAAGAGGGTCATAGAGGGTCATATGGGTATGCCAATCGTGCTCTCACTGATCCAAAACATATGTATGCTTATATGCACGTAAACCATGTGTGCATTCATAAGCAGAGACAGGAGGCACCTATCAGAGATGGGAAGCACATATCAGAGCGGTATGCTAACAGATTCGCCTAGGAAGGAGACAGCAGCTGGCAATACATGGGAACACTTGCAATTAGCAGAAGATAAACTTTTCAAAAATGTTTAACCCCTTCACCCCCAAGGGTGGTTTGCACGTTCATGACCGGGCCAATTTTTACAATTCTGACCACTGTCCCTTTATGAGGTCATAACTCTGGAACACTTCTATGGGTCCCGGTGATTCTGACATTGTTTTCTCGTGACATATTGTACTTCATGATAGTGGTAAAATTTCATTCAAATAACTTGCGTTTATTTGTGAAAAAAATGGAAATTTGGTGAAAATTTTGAAAATTTCGCAATTTTCCAACTTTGAATTTTTATGCCCTAAAATTGCATATATAGGAAGGAGAGAAGTCCGGCTTTTTATAACTTTCTTTTTATTCCATAAACTCTACGCGTTTCGTGTACACACTGTACTTTACATTATGTTGATAGTTATGTGTGAATTTTTTTTTTTAAGTGCAATGAGCACCTACCTCACTTCCTGGGGGAGTTAGTATATAAGGAGAATGGAATGTGATGCCAGTGTAACTTTGCTCCTGAGGAAGTGTACAGTGTGTACACGAAACGCGTAGAGTTTATGGAATAAAAAGAAAGTTATAATCACTGCTTGGTCCTTGGATTAACTCCTTGTGAACTTTGGACTGGAACAGCGCGATCCTGAAAGCCGGACTTCTCTCCTTCCTATATATGCAATTCTAGTGACCGGCTGATTGCTGCAGTTCATCGGATCCTACCCATTTGTGCTTATGGTTGTTGTGTTTCACACAACTGAACCAGGTGAGTGGATCCATATCTGTTGAAACGTTTATATCATTGGATAAGACCCTATTGTGCGCTTCTGTCTCCCCCTTTTTTATAGTTCACATTGGAAATTGAATTTCCTCTTTGGATAGCTGCACTAGGGCAGAAATATGGAATATTTTCCTCATCGCCTTTCTTCCCGGGAACGACTTATTGTACAGACTATTGGGACTGGAGCAAATAAGACTATTAATGTGGATGATACGACACCCTTTACAGGGGAAGACACGGCTAAAATGAAAAAACTGTTCAATCAGTTAGAAGATTTTCTGAAGGATGAATTGCATTTTTACACTGATGCTAGGTTTCTCTCTATATATTTAGATGAGAATTTATGCCCAAGGGGATTGAGGGTTAATCATTCGTCCCCTTTTCCACATGATTTAAGTTTTTGTTCTGAATGGAATGAGGTTTTATTTAAATGCATGCAGGGTTTACTGCAACTACTTTTTAAAAAAAGAACGTCTTTGGCAGAGACATTAGTAGAAAGGATTTCTAATTTATCATTAGAACTCCTTCATTTTGGGACACACCCGGAATTTAATAGGATTAACACAGCTATTACATCTAGGCTCTTACAAGCTGAACAAGAAATAATTAAGAGAAAGGCACGCAAACTATATAGAGATAGAGATGATTATAAGAAAGCGAATAGTATTGATAAAAACACACTAGATTGTGGGAAGAACAATATAATGAATGTGAATAAGGGAGATGGGAATATACAGAAAAACACCCCTCAAATTCCTATGGTGCCTACACGTACACCCAGAAATGGAAATAAAAAAAATTTTTATAGTGAAAATACTCCAAATTTTACAAAGACTAATTTGAAGATTACACAAAAACCTTCTTTTGAAACTATAGTAAGTGAGGTCCCCAAAAACACTGATGCACAAGTAAAACAGACGGGTTTATGTGAAACAGTGATTACTGAAAATTACACTAATAAGGATGAAAATGAAAATAAAAATGGAAATGAAAATATTAATGATATGATAGCTGAAATAAGCGAACCACGGATCATTAGTGACAATAGTGACAATGACAAAATGGATGTGATGGATAATTCAAGAAATAATGATTTGGGTGCACTAGTAAAAATAGTTGATATAAATACCACCAATAATACTAATGTTACTGGGGAAGTTATAGACTCACAGATGCAGATTAAGAAAATAATAGAACAAATAGATGCAATAAAGAGAAGTGGGAAAAATCAGGATAAAAAACAGGTGAATAGGAAAGATGTTAATAAAAGCTTGCCACCTCCTATGACTCCTATGAGGATTGAACCCCCGGATATGATTAATTTTTCAGATGATAACATGAAGAGCAATCTCCTGGATAAAATTGATGATCATAGACAAAATATTTATATTCTCCCCCAAGAGGGGTTGGATGATAATTTAATTGTGGGAGCGACAGATATTGCAGTTGCAGAGAAGGAGTCCATTGTATGTGACAACTCACAAGAGTTGAACAAAATGTGTATTATTGATAACTCTAAAAATCAGAGCAGTTTGGTCCCTTTTCTTCCAAAATTTAACAGTAGTGAACAAAAGAAGAAACAATCCTTTCAAGATGATATACCGTCTTTTTTAGTGAAGGGAAAAAACCAGCAGAATGTAATAACGCACTTTTTGTCAAACCAGCCAAGAAAAAGAAAAAGTGTTACAGAGGCTGCAGAGGGGGGCAAACGCAACAAAACAGAATAAAGATACAGACACCAGAAAACAAAATAACAAATAATATTTTTAATTTATCATCTATCATATTAAATACAGCAGAAATTTCTGTGTTGCAAAAAGGATTATCCTTTTGTCCTGTCACGAATTCACAGGAACTGGATCTTTTTATTGATTTGCAAACTTTTATCAGAAAATTAACGGTAAAAAGGCACTTCCTGATACAGGATAGTAAAAAAGTGTCTTTAGATGAGGAAGTTTCATCACAGCATACTGAAAATGAAATATTACACACTACATTGAGGAATAAATCTAATTTTTACCCGATACAGAACCAGGGACACCATTTAAAAACATTTTCTGATTTAGTACTGAAGGATTTTGAGAATATAAATCCTGCAGATTATAAAAATGAAAGAAATATGACTAAAGCAGAAAGGGAGGCTGTTAAAAGTCTGAAAGAGAACACAGAGGTGGTTATTAGACCAGCTGATAAGGGGGGGAGTTGTAATCCAAGATAGGAAGGAATATTTGAAAGAGGCATATAGAATATTAAATGATGAGAATACATATAAAGTGGTCACAATGGATATTTATAAGAGTGCGGTAACTGAATATAATAAATTAATTGCAACTGGAAAAAAGGAGGGGATTTTAAATAAAAATGAATATAATTTTCTGACTATGAAAAATCCCCCTAGAGCTTTTTTCTATCATCTTCCTAAGATTCATAAGGATCAAAACCACCCCCCAGGGAGGCCCATCATTTCTGGCATAGGTTCTCTCACGTCAGGATTGGCAGCGTATGTAGATAATATTATGTATTTCCATGTGATGTCTGTGAAAAGTTTTCTTAGGGATTCTGCCCAGCTGATTCATTTGATGAAGGATATAGTGTGGAAAGATTCATACATGTTTCTGACTATAGATGTTGCATCCCTCTATTCAATTATTAGACATGATCTAGGATTGTATTGTTTTGGGAGATATGTGAAAGAAGATGCCCGTTTACCATTGAATCATAAAGCCTTTTTAATGGATAGCATGAAGTTTATACTGCACAATAACTTTTTTGACTTTCAGGGAAAACTATATCACCAACAAGTCGGTACCGCAATGGGTTCGAAAGTAGCGCCAACTTTCGCTAACCTATTTATGGCCATTTTTGAATTCATTTATATAGAAAATTCCATTTTTTCAGAGCATATTATATTTTTTAAACGGTACATAGATGACCTTATGATAGTCTTTGATAATAAATGTAATAACATAGAACAATTTCTGGAGAGCATTCAGAGGAATGATTGGGGTCTCACCTTTTCATGGGTATATAATATGGAGAGTATAGATTATTTGGATCTGACCATTTTCCATTCAGAAGGGAAGATTTTTACTAAAACTTTTTTTAAGAAGTGTGATGCAAATAGTCTGTTAGATTTTAATAGTGGCCATTATTATAAATGGTTAATCAATGTCCCGAAGAACCAGTATAAAAGGATTAAGAAAAATTGTAGTTTAGAGTCAGATTTTGTATTACAAGCCAAGGAATTGAAAAATAGGTTTATTGAGAAAAACTACCCAAAAAAACTGCTAGAAAAAGCATATAATGAGTGCGCAGGTTTGGAACAGATGGACCTAGTAAATCCTAAGAAAAAAGAAAAAGAGAATGATAGTTTCTCCTTAAACTTTTTAACTAATTTTACTGAACAAAATAAAAAAATTAGGAATATTTTACAGGATCATTGGTCTGTTCTTCTTAATGATCCAGTGTTGGGGAGTATGCTACCAAATAAACCAGGACTAACCTTTAAAAGATCCTCTACTCTTAGAAATATACTGGCCCCCAGTCGCCTGAAAAAAGAAAAAATTAGGGATGAACAGTGCAAAAAACCAGGAGTCTTTAAATGTAATACCGCTCGGTGTCTGTGTTGTGGCATGATTATGCATAATATGACCACATTCAGATCAATTCAGAATAATAAGGTGTTTGATATAAAGTTTTCCCTGAATTGTAAAAGTAGTTTTGTGATATATCTGATAGAATGCGAATGTGGTTTACAGTATGTGGGTAAAACCACACAAGAACTGCATAACCGCATGAATTCGCACAGACACAATATAATTGAAGGTTTTATGTTCCATGGAGTATCAAAACATTGCACTATAAAACATGGGAAGAAACCATGTATTAAAGTGGCCTCAATTGATTATGTTTCAGAAGACTCTGTGAACAGGAGTGTCATTCTGATGAGAAAGGAAATTTACTGGATTCACAGGTTGCAGACTCTGCAACCATACGGTTTAAATGAAATATCTGACATCTTTAAATAATTTTGGTGCTCTGCATATTTGTCTGCTAAGGATTAGAGTAGTATTGGCATCTGATAATTGTGTGATGTCCATGCTATAACATTACAGCAAGGGAATGATCATATCGCTAACATATAAAGAGATACAATCGGCGGCATTTTACTATGATTGGAATAGTTGGCTGGTGCCTTGAAAAGGAACTGACAGCTCTGGAGATGTGGAGCCTTTGGCTGAGAGAACAGAAAAGTTTCTTGAGTGCAGAGCATGGGTCTGCTGTGCAGGATCGAATCCACATAGGAGCACATACATTAATTAATATATGATCATCTGCCTGAAATATAAGGAAAGTAAAAGTATAATATGTTGAATGAAGGGTTAATACTGAAAGGAAAATATAAGTGCAGTTATATAAGAGATTTGTGAATGTTGTTCTGCTAATTGATATGATGTACCAAGAATTTTAGACTTTTATTGAGTATAATCATAATTTTATTATAATGTTTTACATTTTTTCTAGTGTGAAGTTTTACATATGTGTGTTTTTATATAAGTGTGTTTTATAGATGAATTTTAGTGATTTTTGTGATTTTACATTATGTTGATAGTCATGTGTGAATTTTTTTTTTAAGTGCAATGAGCACCTACCTCACTTCCTGGGGGAGTTAGTATATAAGGAGAATGGAATGTGATGCCAGTGTAACTTTGCTCCTGAGGAAGTGTACAGTGTGTACACGAAACGCGTAGAGTTTATGGAATAAAAAGAAAGTTATAATCACTGCTTGGTCCTTGGATTAACTCCTTGTGAACTTTGGACTGGAACAGCGCGATCCTGAAAGCCGGACTTCTCTCCTTCCTATATATGCAATGCTAGTGACCGGCTGATTGCTGCAGTTCATCGGATCCTACCCATTTGTGCTTATGGTTGTTGTGTTTCACACAACTGAACCAGGTGAGTGGATCCATATCTGTTGAAACGTTTATATCATTGGATAAGACCCTATTGTGCGCTTCTGTCTCCCCCTTTTTTATGCCCTAAAATCACAGAGATACGGCACACAAAAAACTTGATAACTAACATTTCCCACATGATTACTTTACATCAGCACAATTTTGGAACCAAAATTTTTTTTGTTAGGAAGTTATAAGGGTTAAAAATTGACCAGCGATTTCTCATTTTTGCAACACCATTTTATTTTTACGGACCACATCACATTTGAAGCCACTTTGAGGAGTCTATATGATAGAAAATACCCAAAAGTGACACCATTCTAAAAACTGCACCCCTTAAGGTGCTCAAAACCACATTCAAGAAGTTTATTAACCCTTTAGGTGCGTCACAGAAATTTTTTGAATATTTAAAAAAAAAATGAATATCTAACTTTTCTTCACAAAAAAAATACTTCAGGTTCAATTTTTTTTATTTTACCAAGGGTAACAGGACAAATTGGACTGCAAAAGTTATTGTGCAATTTGTCCTGAGTACGCTGATACCTGATATGTTGGGGGGGAACCACTGTTTCGGCGCATGGCAGAGCTCAGAAGGGAAGGAGCGCCGTTTGACTTTTTCAATGCAAAATTGGCTGGAATTCAGATCGGACGCCATGTCACGTTTGGACAGCCCCTGATGTACCTAAACAGTGGAAACCCCCGACAAGTGACTCCATTTTGGAAACTAGACCCCCCAAGGAACTTATCTAGATATGTGGTGAGAACTCGGAACCCACAAGGGCTTCACAGAAGTTTATAACGTACAGCGGTACAATTAAAAAATCATATTTTTTCCACAAAAATGATCTTTTCACCCCCAATTTTTATTTTCCCAAGGGTAACAGGACCCTATCAGTTATTGTGCAATTTGTCCTGAGTACGCTGATACCCCACATGTGGGGGTAAACCACTATTTGGGCGCATGGCAGACCTCGGAAGGGAAGCAGTGCCATTTGACGTTTTTGGCTGGAATTGAGATCTGACACCATGTCGCGTTTGGAAAGCCCCTGATGTATCAAAACAGTGGAAACCCCCACAAATGACACCATTTTGGAAACTAGACCCCAAGGAACTTATCTAGATGTGTGGTGAGCACTTTGACCCCTCCAGTGCTTCACAGAAGTTTATAACGCCCGGGCATGAAAATAAAAAAATCGTATTTTTTCCATAAACATGATCTTTTAGTCACCAATTTTTTTATTTTCCCAAGGGTACCAGGAGAAATTGGACCCCAAAAGTTGTTGTCCAATTTGTCGTGAGTACGCTGACACCCCATTTGTGGGAGAAAACTACTGTATGGGCACATGTCGGGGCTCGGAAGGGAAGTAGTGACATTTTGGAATGCAGACTTTGATGGAATGGTCTGCGGGTGTCATGTTGCCTTTGGAGAGCCCCTAATGTACCTAAACAGTGGAAACCCCCACAAATGACCCCATTTTGGACACTAGACCCCCCACGGAACTTATCTAGATGTGTGGTGAGCACTTTGAACAACCAAGTGCTTCACAGAAGTTTATAATGCCCGGGCATGAAAATAAAAAAATCATATTTTTTTCCACAAACATGATCAATTAGTCCCCAATTATTTTATTTTCCCAAGGGTAACAGGAGAAATTGGACCCCAAAAGTTGTTGTCCAATTTGTCCTGAGTACGCTGACACCCCATCTGTGGGAGAAAACTACTGTATGGGCACACGTCGGGGCTCGGAAGGGAAGTAGTGACGTTTTGGAATGCAGACTTTGATGGAATGGTCTGCGGGTGTCACGTGCGTTTGGAGAGCCCCTGATCTACCTAAACTATTGAAACTCCCCACAAGTGACCCCATTTTGGACACTAGACCCCCCACGGAACTTATCTAGATGTGTGGTGAGCACTTTGAACCCCCAAGTGCTTCACAGAAGTTTATAACGCCCGGGCGTGAAAATAAAAAAAATCATTTTTTTCCAGAAAAATGATATTTTTGCCCCCAATTTTTTATTTTCCTAACGGTAACAGGAGAAATTGGACCCCAAAAGTTGTTTTGCAATTTGTCCTGAGTAGGCTGATACCCTACATGTGGGGGTAAAACACTGTTTGGGCGCATGGCAGAGCTTGGAAGGGAAGGAGCACCATTTGACTTTTTCAACTCAGAATTGGCTGGAATTGAGATCAGATGCCATGTTGCATTTGGAGAGCACCTGATGGGCCCAAACAGTGGAAACCCCCAATTCTAACTCCAACCCTAATGCCAACACACCCCTAACCCTAATCTCAGCCCTAACCCTAACCCTAGCCCTAACCCTAACCCTAGCCCTAACCCTAGCCCTAACCCTAACCCTAACCCTAACCCTAGCCCTAACCCTAACACTAGCCCTAACCCTAGCCCTAGCCCTAACCCTAATGGGAAAATGGAAATAAATACATTTTCTTTCAATTTTATTATTTTTCCCTTACTAAGGGGGTGATACCGGGGGGTTTGATTTACTATTTATGGCGGTATTTATTTTTGGCGGCTGTCGCACGCTAAAAGACGCTTTTTATTGTAAAAATAGTTTTTGCATCACCACATATTGACAGTTATAATTTTTCCGCATTTTGACTCACTAAGTCATATGAGGTCTTATTTTTTGCGGGACGAGTTGACGTTTTTATTGGTACCATTTTCGGGCACGTGACATTTTTTGATCGTTTTTTATTCCGATTTTTGGGACGCAGAATAAACAAAAACCAGCGTTTCATGAATATCTTTTGGGGGGGTGCGTTTACACCGTTCCGCGTGCAGTAAAATTGATAAAGCGGTTTTATTCTTCGGGTCAGTACTGTTACAGCGATATCTCACTTAGGTCGTTTTTTTATGTTTTGTCGGTTTTATGCAATGAAAACTATTTTATATAAAAAATAATTATTTTTGCATCGCTTTATTCTGCAAGCTATAATTTTTTATTTTTTCGTTGACGATGCTGTATGGCAGCTCGTTTTTTGCGGGACAAGATGACGTTTTCAGCGGTACCATGGCTATTTATATGCGTCTTTTTGATCGCGCGTTATTGCACTTTTTGTTTGGCGGTATTATAATAAATCATTATTTTTTGCTTCGTTTTTTATTTTTATTTTTTAAGGGGTTCCTAAAGAAGTTAACTAATGGGATAGTTTTATAGGGCAGGTCGTTACGGACGCGGCGATACCTAATATGTGTACTTTTATTGTTTTTTTTTTTTATTTAAAAAAAATGGATTTATTGGGGGAATATTTTTTTTTTTCTAATTTATTTGGCCATTTTTTTTTAATTATTTTAACACTTTTTTTTTTTAACTTTATTACATAGTCCCAGGTGGGACATCACTGTCCTGTGACAGATCGCTGATCTGTCACATCACAGATCACTGTGACAGATCAGCAATCTGTCACAGGCAGTTCTGCAGACTTCCTCATGCCTGCGCTTTGCAGGCACTGAGGAAGTCAGCTCCCTACAGGCCCCCGAAGGCCCCCGTCGCGATCTTGGATTCGGGGGCCTGTAGGGAAAGAGACCCCCGCAGCAGAGCTGCACATTGCGCTGCCGTGGGGGGCTCAGGGAAGCACGGAGGGAGCCCCCTCCCTGCCGATGCTTCCCTTTAACCCCCGGTACACCGCGATCATGTTTGATCGCGGTGCGCAAGGGGTTAACGTGTCGGGGGCGGTCCGTGACCGCCCCTGACTCATAGTGCCGGGTGTCAGCTGTGATAATCAGCTGACACCCAGCCGCGATCAGCGGCGCTCACCATGTGGGCGCCGCTGATCGCGGTAGACGTACTATCCCGTCCATGGGCATAGGGGCCCGGGTCCCATGGATGGGATAGTATGTCTGATGTCAGGAAGGGGTTAAAAGAAAACTTACCAAAGTGCACATATCCTATAAAAGATTGCATATTGTAAGTAGCTTCCCCAAACTGTATGCTTAGCTTGAATTGAAATTGTGCTTTTTTGTACTGGAATTAATCTCACAATTTTTAATATGTAGCACATATTTAAAGCCTTGTCTCAGTTCACTTTCTGGCACTGATAAGTATTGTGTGCTTTTCAAAATTAACTGGTGTCTTTGAGAGGTAATATTAATGTCAGATATGACCTAGAGGCCACAATGACAAAATGAGCAGTGAGTGAAATTATGTATTAAAAAAATTGCCCTATATATCATCCTTCTGTAATATTTGCTTGAAATGTCAATTTCTGTATTGTTTTCCATAATTTGCTTATCTCTATCATTACTCACAATGTGCAACTGTCTTTGGTGTCACCTATAGATATCTAACCATTCAGCATCTCAGTCAGAGTAGTTACGTAAAGCCAGGGGTGGTCACTGACAGCTTGGGACTCCTGTGCAAGAAATGTGTCTGGACCCCCTCCTTTTATGGCGACTAAGCTGCAGATATATATATGTACAGCTCTGTCCCTTACACATTGGAATTTTGTAGCGTCCCCTGTATTTATTACATATCTTCCTACTGTCACAATCCATTTTTGGATCAGTGGCAGATCTGGATTCTCACATTAACACTTTTTTCCTTTCAGGCCATCAGGGTTAATGTCAATTTTTTCCCCCGTTGACAGCTGGTGTAATTACATTGCTGCTGAGTTTGCTGTTGCAGGTGTTGAGCACTCCCACCTTCCTTCAAAAGGTCTCCTGATGCATCAGCTGACCGTCGGTGTTAGAGTTCATTCTGCAGCATCCAAGCTGGGAGAAGGAGCTTGCTGGGAGCCGGTGTATCTGGGGTTTCATTCCTGCTGTGCAGTGCTTTGCAGCAGAGAGCTAAGTGTTTTTTTCCTTTACCTTGTCTGTCATACCTTCCCTTTGTGTTGTATAACTGCAGTGGTGGCACCAGAGTCCTCACTTGCCAATTCACATCTTAGGGATAGGTGCAGGGTAAGCGAGGCCTTAGGTATCCTGCTCGGTAACAGGTTGAAAAAACCTGTATAGGAACATCAGGGAGCTCAGGGCACATCCTTAGGAGAGTGCAGGAGGTGTCCATTTCCCCATTAGTTATTGCAGGGCCCACCATTGTTATTGTGTCTCCGGTGTTCCCTTATTTGTTGTGCTGTTGGTGACCGACCTACTGTTGGGTTGTTTCATACCGGGTCAGTCACTTTCGAGACACCTCTCTTGTGTGAGGCAGTGAGGGGGATCATATGCGAGGGTCGATATGTGTCGCCCAGGATGTGGACGAAGTCCTATTAAACCCGCTGGATTGCCTTGTGTTCACAGCAGAACACCTGTTAGTCACAAGGCAAAATAAAAGAAAGAGTGGATAGAGTCCAAGTAGTGACTCAGTCAGTTTGTTAGGAAAACCCTTTATGAGCTTTTATTTTTAGAGGGATTTGCAGGTTTGGTAGTGGGACGAATCCCTCTCTCCACTCTGGATTTTGGAAGTGGCTCTATGGTCACAATTCCATTTAAATCTGTCAGTTTTTGCCTTGGAGGTGTCATTTTTGGAGTTTGAACGCAGCAGACCAAGTAGCTCTGTGCAACCCACATCTGTATGGAGCTAACACAGAGCCAGGGAACTCAAGATGGCTGACACACCCAAAAGACAGGTCTTATCAGGGTAAACAAGGATTTGGTCGTGGGAACAAAAGGAATGATCATCCCAAGGTAATAAATTTATCGTCACATGTATTATCAGCTGAACATGTGTCTTTGCTTGTAAAAGGTCTAACTTATTCTCCTCCTCAATCTTTAGACCTTTTAACGACCATAAAGGATATTCATCTTTTCACCAGGAAGCTTATTTTAAAAAGATTCCATGAAAAAAACAACACGGGATTTACATTGAACACTGAAGAGGAATGTGAATGTGGCGCCCCTGAGGGTTCAGTCGCCACTGAGGTACTGCACCTCCTCCTGAGGTGTACAATGGGTTCCCAGGGCCACGGGCTGGATTACAGCTGCCGTGACATCTCCCATTAAAGCT
Organism: Dendrobates tinctorius; assembly: GCF_039654945.1. Taxonomy (NCBI): domain Eukaryota; kingdom Metazoa; phylum Chordata; class Amphibia; order Anura; family Dendrobatidae; genus Dendrobates; species Dendrobates tinctorius. Next base: position 15,005,236 of record NW_027361705.1, on the reverse strand, counting down.
CATTGGGCCCGGTACTGAGTACCCCACAGCCCTGGGGGGGCGACCCAATTTAGCGTCACGAACAGGATGACGAAGCCCGGTGCCACCGGGTTCTGTGTGCCTACGATTTGTTGGACTTGAAAGTTAGTGGAAATGTGCAAAAGACCCAATTTGATAGACTGTAAAATGAATGCTAAAAATGGCCGCCAGCACGGTGAAGAAGGGCGTGACAACATGGGTGGTCCTAAGAAAAGAGCGCGAAGTCCTGGGCCTCCCCTGTCTGAACTTCTATGCGACAGCAACATGGCCCACCCCCTGAGGGGTTCGTATACTGGCATGGTATGGAGGAGTAGGAAAAAGACGCTGCCCTCAGAAGGAGGGGCGTGAGCCTGTGGCGGGAAAAGAGGCCAGACAGGAAGAGAAAGGAGAGAACGTCATGATTGAAGGAGAGAGGAGGCCTGAAGAGAGAAGGGAGGTTAAGTTGAATCTCCCAGGCACAATGGCTGAAGGTTCCGATCTGGCTTTCCATCTAGACTGTCAACAGCTGGAGGATGAGATTGCCCGCTGACTCATGAACTGCGGCTGAAGCAGGAGGCGCTCAGGAGGAAGAAGTGGCAGCCCGCCCCGGAGGGGCCTACACCCGCGGTAACCCAGTCACCGGTACCCGCCATTGCTGCACCGGATCTCCCCCATGCAAACCCTGTGGAGCCTGCGGCCGCTACAATACCACCGGCAGCATCCATCACCACCGCCCCGCTGTCACTGTCGCTGTGTGAGGTCCGTTCAGAGGAGTTATCCGAAGGCCTGTGGCCTGAAGCGGAGGAAGCCGAGCCCCAACCTGGACCTGGCGCGGCCGCACGGGTCCCACCGGAGATCCCTGCGGACCCAAAGCCGCCATCTGCTCCACCACTGCCTGCATCCGGACTAGCTACTCCTGTGAATACCCCTGCAGCTGCCCACCATCTCAGGCCTGCACCGGAGCCATGACACTGCCAGGAGGCATCAGGTATGCCCATTGGGCCTGAAGTTAGAGAAGCCACTGGGTGATGGCCGGCTACAGCGGCCGGACAGGTAGTGCTGGACTTGGTCTGGGACCGGGATACTAGTTCACGAGGGGAGACACCTGAACCCCTAACAGTGGTGCCGAGGTCTGCGGTGGGCAGGGGCCGGTCCCGGGAAGAGGAGGAGGAAGAGGAGTCCTATTGCCAGCAGACCCTCCGCCAACTGGCAGCGGAGCAGAGGGAGAGAGAACAGAAGGGGCTGGCAGTGCTGGGTCTTGACCTGGACCATAAGGAGAAGGTCTGTGCGAGACATTATGGTCCCAGGGACTCAGCAGGATGGGGTCGGGTCCTCAACGTTAACCAAGAACGGGGCTTTGGGTTCATAGCAGACCCCCAGAGGATCTATGACCTATTTTTCAGCCGGAGGGATGTTGAGTCTCACATCTGGAGGGGACACCCAGCGCGTGACCTCCAGCCAGGGGAATATGTCACCCTTACCCGGCATCAGGGGCTGCGTGGCTGGTACGCCCTAAACATACACCGCATACCAGAGGACTTATTGGCAATTCATCGGAAGGAGAAAGCCTCTGTTCCCCCGATAGAAAAACCTCCCACAGTAGTTACCAAAACTGTGTTTGTGCCCACACCAGTGGCTCAGGCTACGTCGGTACCAATCCAGCATCCCTTGGTACAAGTCACCACCTGCTGTACCTTAGGCAGCAACCTTGTCGGTGGAATACCGGCAAGTCATCAACCCACCAGGAGGTGGACACCCAGAGCATTTCCCCTGGAAGCAGCCCAAGCAACCAACTTCCAGAACACCAGGAGGGGACAACTAGCCATAATGTTTGCCTAAACTAACTTTGTTACCCAGGAGGGTATTTGGACCTTTGTGACTGTTTTTCTATGTTTAGTTTGTTCATCATGCTTTTGTTTTTTCAGTTGTTGCCCAGTTTTATTGGCAGCGTTTTTCATACTTGAACTGTGGAGATCATGGACGCTGAGTGATCCGGAACTGTCATTGTAAATAGTTTGCACCTCTTTAGGTGCCCTCTCTTGGTTTTTACATAGGTCTTTTATAAATAAGAATTACCTCATCGTGGAGCGTGGCTCCTACCAAAAGGATACTGCAAGAGATCCCGGATGGGAGCGGTGTCCAGCACTTACAAGAATTATTGAAGCATTTTGTAATGTGCCTTATGACAGTATTAATAGAAGATAGCTTTTACATAGAATCTAGTTAATATCAACGACAAATAGGAATGTTTTAATAAAGAGATTTGAATAAAGATGAAGATTTGGAAAATGCAGGTGATGAACCAGGTATCCACAGTTGTCACTTAGGGTTAATAAAAGAAAGTAGAAAATGTGTAAGGAGAATTGATAATGCTTGAAATAGCACTTTAACTATCTTTAAAGTTATGCTACCTAATTTAGTTAAAATTGTTTGCAACATTCAAGAGACAGTGTTTCTCATATTGAGAAGATTAGATAAGAACTGTTTATTAGCATTACAAAAAATTTTGTATGTTCCTGTATTTGTCAACTTCTGTTTTCTTGCAGCCCGCGGACGTGCTTTTTTTCAACGGGGGGTATGTGGTGCCCCTGAGGGTTCAGTCGCCACAGAGGTACTGCACCTCCTCCTGAGGTGTGGTACCCCACTATTCAGGTAAGGTGGAGAAACCTGACCACTAGCGATACCACCCGATACTGAAAAATATTGTATCGGAATGGATCGGCCGATCTAAAAAAAGTATCGGGTATCGCCGATTCCGATCCCGGAAGTCCCATTCAAGTCAATGGAACAGAAATATCGGAATTAAAAAAAACCCTTTCTTTCCCTGTTGGTTAATTCTACATGGAGAAAAACAACTAATAATAAAGTAGAATGTATTGTGGGAGGTGTAGGAGACATTAAAGCCATAGAGCTTTAGCCCAATCAAATGGAATAGCAGGATTTTTTTTTTCTTTAAAGACGTTCGCAGTTACAAAGATATTGACTATGTTAAAGTCTTTAATTTTTTGTCAGATATGTATGTTTCACTACTTCCATGCTCTTCACATTCTTTTTTACTTCTCCCACACTTTCTCCTTCATCATCTTCAGCAGCAGCAGTATCTTCTTCCTCTTCTTCTTCTTCTTTTCTTCTTCTTTTCTTCTTCTTCTTCTTCTTCTTCTTCTTTTATTCTTCTTCTTTTATTCTTCTTCATATTCTACTTCTTCATCTTCTTCATATTCTTCTTCATCATATTCTTATTTGTGTCAGGCATTCCTGCAGTTGTTATCTATAAAAGTTTGAAGATTACACCTTCCGTTCAGCCTGTCACAAAAGATTTACAACAGGATTTGTCCGCGTTCAGTTTGGCCTGCAGCAGCAGGCCTTTTCCAGGGGCACCACGAGGAGGAACGGACTCACCCCCATACACTGCTTAGTCTTCTTCTGCTTATAAATTAGATAATATCATTTGCTCTGATTTTTAGTCTTATGCTTCATGTTCTTCAGCTTTTGGTTTTTATGCTTCTTGGTCTTCTGTCTCTTGTTGTTCTGCATCTTGGTGGTTGTCTTCCTGTTCTTTGTCCTCTTGGTCATCTTCTTCAGGGTCATCTTTAAGGTATTCTTCTGTGTGGTCTTCAGGGTCGTCGTCTTCAGGGTCATTGTCAGGGAGATCCAGAGTGAGAATCAAAAACCATTTCCACAAGCTTGAACTTGGAAAAGTAGCAGAAGGTACAACAAGGCTGAGGAACTGCCGAGAACCAGCTGACTGTACTGGAACCCGGAGGGGAAGCAGAATGAACAAGAGCCAATGGCACAACCGTGGACCAGCTGACGTTGCTGGAACACGGTTACTAAGCAGGAGGTACCTGTGCTCCAAAGCACTACCAAGGACCAGCAGATCCTGCTGGAACTCGGATACCAAGAAGGAGGCACCTAGGCCAAAGGCACTGCCGAGAACCAGCTGACGGTGCTGGAACTCGGATGCGTAGCAGAAGCAGCAAGAGCAAATGACACTAGCGAGGACCAGCTGACGGTGCTGGAACCCGATGGGGCAGCAGAAGGAACAAGAGCCAATGGGAGAACCGTGGACCAGCTGACGGTGCTGTAACATGGTTTCTAAGCAGGAGGTACCTGTGCTACAAAGCACTACCAAGGACCAGGAGACGTTGCTGGAACTCGGATACCAAGAAGGAGGCACCTAGGCCAAAGGCTCTGCCGAGAAACAGCTGACGGTGCTGGAACCCGGATAGGTAGCAGAAGGTACCCAGGAAAAAAAAAGTTGCAAGGCCGTGAGCCGGCCGCAGTTACCGAAACCCACAGTCCAACAGGGGTGCTAGTTCTATTGGCACTACGGAACCAGCCTTTATTACCAGAACCCGCAGCCCACATAGGAAGCACCGAAACTGCAGGCACCATAGACTCGGCTAACCCGACCGCAACACGACAGGACAACGTATTGGTGGCAAAGTGACGTTGACACTACCTGGAAACAGCAGGCGTGCTGGAAAAAGGCTGGGCAGGAGGGAGTGCCCGTGCCAAAGACACTTCCGAGAACCAGCTGACGGTGCTGGAACCTGGATGGGTAGCATTAGCTACAAGAGTCAATGGAAATAACGAGAACCAGCTGACGGTGCTGGAACCCGGAGGGGCAGCAAAAGGAACAAGAGCCAATGGCACAACCATGGACCAGCTGACGGTGCTGGAACACGGTTACTAAGCAGGAGGTACCTGTGCTCCAAAGCACTACCAAGGACCAGCAGACGTTGGTGGAACTCGGATACCGACAAGGAGGCACCTAGGCCAAAGGCTCTGCCGGGTACCAGCTGACGTTGCTGGAACCCGGATGGGTAGCAGAAGGTACCCATGATTAACAAAGTGTCGCGTCCGCGAGCAGGCCGCAGTTACCAAAACCCACAGTCCTACAGGGGGTGCTTTTCCTATTGGCACTATGGAACCAGCCTTTGTTACCAGAACCCGCAGCCCACATAGGAAGCACTGAAACTGCAGGCACCATAGACTCGGCTAACCCGACCGCAACACGACAGGACAACGTATCGGTGGCAAAGTGACATTGACGCTACCCGGAAACAGCAGGCGTGCTAGAACCAGGCTGGGCAGGGGGGAGTGCCCGTGCCAAAGACACTTCCGAGAACCAGCTGACGGTGATGGAACCCAGATGGGTAGCATTAGCTACAAGAGTCAATGGAACTACCAAGAACCAGCTGACGCTGCTGGAACCCGGAGGGGCAGCAAAAGGAACAAGAGCCAATGGCACAACCGTGGACCAGCTGACGGTGCTGGAACATGGTTTCTAAGCAGGAGGTACCTGTGCTAAAAAGCACTACCTAGGACCAGCAGACGTTGCTGGAACTCGGATACCAAGAAGGAGGCACCTAGGCCAAAGGCTCTGCCGAGAAACAGCTGACAGTGCTGGAACCCGACTGGGCAGGAGGGAGTACCCGTGGCAAACACACTTCTGAGCAGCAACATGCAATGTTGAAGCCCAGGGGTCAATCATGCAGCAGGCTGAGGCCAACTTGGAGCGAGTTTTATATTGGTTGTACACAACTACTGATTGTAACCGTGCTTCACTTTGGCCTCTGGCTCTACTGTCTCTAGTATTTCCCCTGGCCTCCAACCACGGCAGTTGCTGCTCTGCAGAGTTGTCTGCACAATCCACACTTGTTCCTGAGTTACTGGGGCTCAGTCACGTCAGTTGATCCCCTGATTTGTGTCCAGCAAGGTGTCCTGCTCTGTCCACATTCCCACAACTATTAATGGGAATGGGGGACAGAGCAGGAGACATTGCCGGACACACATCAGGGGATCAACTGACGTGACTCAGCCCCAGTAACACAGGAACAAGTGTGGATTGTGCAGACGGCACATCAGAGCAGCGACTGGCGGGGTTGGAGGCCAGGGGAAATACTAGAGACAGTACAGCCAGAGGCCTAAGTGGACCACGGTTAAAAGTCAGTAGTAGTGTGATGTTGGAGGCTGCAGGAGACTTTGCCATCCGCACAGCAGGGGAACAGCTGGCGTTACTGAACCCCACAGACACAGGAGCGAGTGTTTCTATCTGTGCGGGCGGCACTTCCAAGCTACAACTGGCTGTGTTGAAGCCCAGGATCAATGCTCCGAGCAGGCTGAGTCCTACTTGGAGCCAGTGGAAAATAACATGTAGTGTGATGTTGGAGGCAGCAGGAGACTTTGCCATCCGCACAGCAGGGTAACAGCTGGCGTTACTGAACCCCACAGACACAGGAGCGAGTGTTTCTATCTGTGCGGACGGCACTTCCAAGCTACAACTGGCTGTGTTGAAGCCCAGGATCAATGCTCCGAGCAGGCTGAAGCCTACTTGGAGCAAGTGGAAAATAACATGTAGATTGAAGTTGGAGGCAGCAGGAGACTTTGCTATCCGCACAGCAGGGGAACAGCTGGCATTACTGAACCCCACTAACACAGGAGCTAGTGTGTGTTTCTCTGTTAAGACGGCACTTCTGAACACCAACTGGCATTGTTGGAGGCCAGGATGAGGCCAACTTGCAGCACGTTTTATAGAGGTTGTAGACTACTACTGATTGTAACTTTCCTCCACTTAGGCCTCTGGCTCCACTGTCTCCAGTATTTCCCCGGGCCTCCAACCCCGCCAGTGACAGCTCTGAAGTGGCGTCAGCACAATCCACACTTGTTCCTGTGTAACTGTGGCTCAGTCCCGTCAGTTGATCCCCCGATGTGTGTCCGGCAAGGTCTCCTGCTCTGTCCTCATTCACACTACTAGTAATGTGAATGTGGACAGAGCAGGAGACCTTGCCGGACACACATCAGGGGAACAGCTGGCATTACAGACACAGTAGCGAGTGTATTTTTCTCTGTGAAGATGGCACTTCTGAACACCAACTGGCGTTGTTGGAGTCCAGGATGAGGCATGGAGCAGGCCTGATGGTGTTGGCATGTGGAGGCAGCAGGAGACTTTGCCGTCTACACAGCAGGGGAACAGCTGGCATTACTGAACCCCACAGACACAGGAGCGAGTGTGTTTTTCTCTGTGAAGACGGCACTTCTGAAGACCAACTGACGTTGTTGGAGCCCAGCATGAGGCACGGAGCTGGCTGAGGCCAACTTGCAGCACGTTTTATAAAGGTAGTAGACTATAACTGATTGTAACCGTGCTCCACTATGGCCTCCGGCTCCACTGTCTCTAGTATTTCCCCTGGCCTCCAACCCCGTCAGTGACAGCTCCGAAGTGGCGTTAGCACAATCCACACTTGTTCCTGTGTAACTGTGGCTCAGTCCCGTCTGTTGATCCCCTGATGTGTGTCCGGCAAGGTCTCCTGCTCTGTCCTCATTCACACTACTAGTAATGGGAATGTGGACAGAGCAGGAGACCTTGCCGGACACACATCAGGGGATCAACTGATGTGACTGAGGCCAAGTAACACTGGAACAAGTGTGGATTATGCAGACGCCACTTAAGAGCTGTCACTGGCGGGGTTGGAGGCCAGGGGAAATACTAGAGACAGTGGAGCCAGAGGCCTAAGTGGAGCAGGGTTAAAAATCAGTAGTAGTTTGAATGTGGATGGAGCAGGAGACTTTGCTGTCCACACAGCAGGGGAGCAGCTGGCGTTACTGAACCCCACTAACACAGTAACTAGTGTTTTTCTCTGTGCAGACGACACATCTGAGCGACAACTGGCTGTGTTGAAGCACAGGGATTATAGTTCAGGTGGTAGAAACATGAACACAACAGGAGACCTGGATACAGTTGCCAACCAATTATTTAGTCGGGAAGAGGACTGGCAAATTCTGGGGAAATCCAGGCCTTGTTCATTTTCAGAAAAGTAAGCCGGTCGACGTTATCGGAAGAAAGTCGCGTGCGACGGTCTGTTAGTACACCACCTGCGGCACTAAAGACACGTTCCGATAATACACTGGCAGCAGGGCAAGCCAGCACCTCCAATGCATACTAGCTAAGCTCTGGCCATGTATCCAGCTTAGAGACCCAAAACTTGAAGGGGGAAGAGTCATCTGGGAGTACACTCACAGGGCAAGACATGTAGTCTGTCACCATCTGACGGAAACGTTGCCTCCTGCTGACTGGAGCCATCAGTGATGGTGTAGACAATTGTGGCGGACACACAAAACTTTGCCACATTTGGGCCATAGTGGTCTTACCTTGTGCTGAGGCGCTGCCTCTGCTCCCTCTTTGTGCCGAGTTTCCTCCACTGGGTCGACGCACAGAGGTGCTTTGTAAAGCACTAGCACCACTGCTGTCGGGTTGAATGGAAAACATGATGGACTGCACCAGTGTGTCTTGGTACTCCCGCAGTTTATGCTCCCGATTCAACGTTGGTATGAGGGTTTGCAAGTTGTCCTGGTAGCGAGGATCTAGGAGGGTGTACACCCAATAATCAGCCGTGTAGAGAATGTGGGCGATGCGGCGGTCGTTTCTCAGGCACTGCAGCATGAAGTCAACCATGTGCTGCAGACTCCCAACTGCCAAAGAACCACTGTCCCCTGCTTGAGGCGTGATCTCTGCCTGCTCTGCATCACCCCACCCTCGCTGTACATACTGACTAGAGCTTTGTGTACCTCCCTCCTGTGGAGAGATGTCTTCCTCCTCCATCGACTCCTCCTCATCCTCCTCACAAAGTGTCCCCTGCCTAGGCCTTTGTGAGGAAGCACGTAGCGCAGACTGTCCAGAAGCAGATGGCATTTGGGACTCCTCATCCTCCATCTCTTCCAAAACCTCATCCCTTAGTGCTTGCAGTGTTTTTTGAAGCATGCAGATAAGGGGGACAGTCATGCTGACTAGTGCATCATCTGCACTCGCCATCCGCGTAGAATCATCGAAGACACGCAAAACGAAGCAGATATCCTTCATAGAGTCCCACTCAGTGGTGCTGAAGTGTGACCAGTGCACATTGCGACTTGTTTGCGCCTGATGCAGCTGGTACTCCATGACTGCTGCCTGCTGCTCACACAACCGCTCCAACATATGTAACGTTGAATTCCACCTGGTGGGTAGGTCACATATGATGCGATGTTCCGGAAGGCGTAATCGGCGCTGCAGAGCAGCAAGGCGCGATCTTGCCGTGCTTGAACGACGCAAGTGAGCGCACTCTATGCTGACCTTGTGCAGCAGTGCATCAAGATCCGGATAGTCCCTCAGAAAGCTCTGCACGACCAAGTTGAGCACATGTGCCAGACACGGGATGTGAGTGAGGTTGCCTAGGCCAAGAGCTGCCACCAGATTTCGGCCATTGTCACACACTACCAAGCCCGGCTGGAGATTCACTTGCACAAACCACACGTCGCTCTCCTGCTTGATGGCATTCCAGAGCTGCTGCGCTGTGAGGCTTTGATTCCCCAATGAAATTAATTTCAGTACGGCCTGTTGACGTTTGGCCATGGCTGTGCTCATATCGGTCGTAACAGGCTTCTGCTGCGCTGTTTCAGAGGAACTGGAGAAGGAGGAGGAGTCAATATGTACAGACTGGATTCCTGCAATCCCTGGAGTTGGCAGAACACGTAGAGCGCCACTCTCCAGATCTGTACCTGGCTCCACAACATTGACCCAATGGGCAGTGAGGGAAAGGTATCGTCCCTGTCCATGGTTACTGGTCCACGCATCAGTGGTCAGGTGGACCTTGCTACTGTCGGCGTATAGTAGCGCATGTTTTATGTTTGCCTCCACATGTTTCTGCAGGGCAGGGACAGCTCGCCTGCTGAAATAAAAGCGGCTGGGCACGGTGTATTGTGGGACTGCCAATGCCATGAAGTCCCGGAAGGTGTCAGTCTCCACCAGCCTGAATGACAGCATTTCAAGGGCCAGTAGTTTGGCAATGCCATCATTCAGAGCCTGTGCTCGGGGATGGTTTGCTGAGTATGGCCGCCTTTTCTCCCATGCCTGTGCTACCGATGGCTGCCGAGTGGCCTGGGAGTGTGAGGATGACTTTGAACGTGGTGCTGTGGGTGGAATGTCACAGGGCCTCCGGACAACAGTGCCAGAGGTTCTTCCTTGGCGATCCTGTGAGGAAGCCGAACCAGCTGTGTGTGAGCTGGAGGAAGAGGCCCCAACACGAGCTGAAGAGGTGGTAGGTGGTGCTGTACATTGGCCTACGTCTTCAGTGTGTCTGTGTAACTCCAGCTCGTACTTGGTCCGCACATGTTTCCACATATTAGTGGTATTGAGGTTGCTGACATTTTTCCCTCTTTTGACTCTCTGATGGCACAGCTTGCATTTGACAAAGCAAATGTCATCTGCAACTGTGTCAAAAAAGGACCACACACTGCAAGTCTTGGGAGCGCCCGTTTTGCCTTTTGAAAGTGGAATGCTCCTAATGGGTGCCGAAGTGGATGCTACAGGCAACCATGTCTGCCCCCTCCCTCTCCCTCCGGTTTTGGCCGTTTGGGGAATCTCTTCCTCAGAGCTGCTCCCACCACCTTCCTGTTCCTCATGCCATGATGGGTCAAGGACCTCATCATCTACACTCCCCTCTTCAAACACCTGCTTCTCCTGGGTTGTCTCACCAGCACCGTACGCACCAGAAAGTGGTAACTGAGTCTCGTCATCATCTGATGCGTACTGAGGTGTGCTGACCATAGGCACTGGCCCACCCGCCTGTTCAGATTCAGAGGGACAAAGAAGTTGCGCATCACTGCATAATCCCTCTTCTTCACATTCTGGAATGCTGCTTGGCTGGCCCCCTCTTTCCAAACCAACAGATTCCGAGAACAGAAGTAGAGACTGTGATGGCTCCTGTCCAGGGCTCTCTGACTGCCTGGGCACTTTGGCAGGTGGTGAAGAGACAGATGGTTGCTCTTCGGTGCTCTGGCCCTGAGAGGATGTGGAAGTAATTGAAGTAGATGCGTTAGCTGCCATCCATCCGACAACGGCTTCAATTTGTTCCTCCCGCAGCAGTGGGGTACGGTGAGGTCCTACAAAGCTGCGCATAAAGGACTGTTGCCTGCTAAAACTGGGGGATGCTGACTCACTGGTGCCAACAGCAGGCACAGAATCCCCACGTCGTCTCCCTGCAGAATCCCCACGTCCTCTCCCTGCAGAATCCCCACGTCCTCTCCCTGCTGAAACTCCACGCCCACGGCCACGTGACTTACTCCCTGCCTTCTTCATCTTGCTAGACTGAGAAAGATAGGCAGAAAAGTACAAAGGGGGCCTTAGTGTGCTTATTCCTGAAGAGCTGGTTACAGGTATAAGAAACACTAATTTTATGAAGTGTGTGTGTCGACTACACTTTAATGGGAGCTAATGTGGCCTACACAACTTTCAAATGTAGTGTTTGGTGAACTTTGTTGGGTTTTTTTTGTGGAAAAAAACTAAAAGGATGTGACCAAAGATTTGAAAGTCAGAGTATCACCAACTTTCTTGAGCTATTACAATGCAGGCAGGTAACCTACAATTCAAAAGATGAGGCTCCAAAAAAATTGGGTAATACTAATCTGGCTGCAGCTGAAGGGCACAAGCCAGAAAAAAGGCTCCTCTATGTACTCCTATTCAGTGTTTGCAACCAACCAATGTAGATGGATATGGATGGATGCACACTAATAGGAGAAGAAAAAATGAGCTGCAATTAAAGAAAAATATGTGTGAGGCAGTGATGCACGCTGAGCGGCCTACAACCAGACGTAGCTGCAGGACACACTACTCAGCGTGAGCTGCACTCACACACAGTCAGAGACCTCTCAGACAACCGTGAACAGTGCAGCTAAGTGGGTACTAGCACTGACAGGCTGCAGAAAGGCTCCGCTGTGTACTCCTAGAGTGTTTGCAACCACCGTATATGGATACGGATGGATGCACACTAATAGGAGAAAAAATGAGCTGCAATAAAAGGAAAATGTGTGAGGCAGTGACACGCTGAGCGACCTACAACCAGACGTAGCTGCAGGACACACTACTCAGCATGAGCTGCACTCACACACAGTCAGAGACCTCTCAGACAGCCGTGAACAGTGCAGCTAAGTGGGCACTAGCACTGAAAGGCTGCAAAAAGGCTCCGCTATCTACTACTAGTGTTTGCAATCAACGTATATGGATACGGATGGAAGCACACTAGATAGAATTTTTTAAAAATAAGCAGCTCAAAAAGAAAAATATGTATGAGGCAGCAGTGAGGCACGCTGGGCGGCCTACAACCGGTGAGTCAAATCACAGGCACCGCCATGGGAGCACAATGTGCTCCCTCTTATGCCAACATATTTTTGGGGTGGTTGGAGGATTTTGCTGTGTATCAACACAAGGACTTCAAATAATGTTGTTTTCAATGGCTACAATATATTGATGACGTGCTGTTTTGGACAGGCTCTGAAGAAAGCTGCAGGGAAGTCATCATGGAGTTGAACACCAATCCCTTCAACATTAGACTGACTTCTAACATCTCTTGTACTAAGACTGAATTACTAGATCTCAGGCTCACCATGGAAGGTTCGCACATTTCCACTAATTTATACCGTAAGCTACTAACAGCTTATTACATTACACCAGCTTCCATCCCAAATGCCTCAAAAATGGTATCCCTACAGGTCATTTTCTCCCCCTCAAGCGGAACTGTAGCAACGCACCCGACTTCTTATCAGAAGCAAGATCATTAACATACTGCTTTAGATGTCGTAGTTACCCCAAGAAGGTTATTTCCTCTTCGCACCAAAGAGCAAGAACAAGCATACGTTCTGATCTACTCCAGAGAAAGACATGTGAGTCACCTAGACCATTAGGCATTGTTACCACCTTCAATAACCAGTGGTGGAATATCAGAAAAATCCTAGACCATAGTTGGGGTATCTTGTTTAGTGAACCCAAACTGTCTCCGCATATTTCTGACTCCCCTAACCTGGTAGCGTGACGAGCTCGCAACCTGAAAGATTGGCTATGTCATAGCCACTATATTCGTCCTACTGTAATATTAAACAGAGGCTTTATGGTATTTGGCACCTATCCTTGAGGGAATTGCAATATCTGTCAAAATATGAACGCTCAAGACAGTTTTTCACTCTCTATCTTCCCCTTCCAGAATAAACCTAGAAGAACTTTCTTCAATTGTAAGATGCGGAATCTGGTCTATGCCCTTATTTGCAATTGCCCGATGGGTTATGTAGGACAGACTACAGAAGAACTTCGAAGGAGGTTACAGCAACATCTTTCTAACAATTCAACGGCAAGGAAGGATCGCGAGAAAGGTAAAAACATCTTCTTGGTAGCTCTCATTTTATGTCACAATACAATGAGAGCGCCCGCTTGGCCGTTGGGACCATATGGCAGCACATTTCTTGGATGGTTTGAACAGGGTTGAAGGTGATGGGTCTAGAGGAAGTGTCAACTAACATCCGAGGGGGTAACGTTGTCCAAAAACTTCTTAGATGTGAATCCAAATGGATTCTCAATCTTGGTAGCCTTACACCTAATGGGCTTAACAAAGAATTACTCTTTACCGGATTTTATAAACAACTTTGATTCCTTCTACACACACACAAAATTTCCCCCCGCCTTTGCTTGCTGCGGACTCTGGGCCTCAAAATATTGTAACACATTTTTCCTGTTTTTTTATTCTTTTTATCCTTTTGATGATATTTTTGATGACTTGTTTTTTCTCTCAGACTCTGGTTATTGAGGACCTTATGCCTCGTTCCTGGCTCCTGGCATACGAAGAGAGTTGACTTAACGGTTTTGGACAATATGTACCCATGTACTTTTGAAGCTCGTTCTATTTGGCCAAATCAGCCAGAATATTCTATACCTTGGCCATGGAACCTCCCTTTCCAACTATTCCTCTTGGAAGCCCTCCATCTGAGATTTTATATATTGCAACCATCTCCTTGGGTTTTTCATGGATCTGCTACCATATCTGGAAACGTCCCTGCTGGCTGTTTGTCATTGGACAACATTGACCCAAGATGTGTTAGGTGTTTTTCACATCTGACCAGACCAGCTGGGACGCCCTTCATCCCGGGCATGTGCATTTTCTTCATACAACCTTCTTGGTAGCTCTCATTTTATGTCACAATACATTGAGAGCACCCGCTTGGCCGTTGGGACCATATGGACTTGCACCATTTCCGGAAACCCTCATATATAATACATTGTTTTTTATATTGTGATTTTCTATTGCTACTTTATTGTATTGTACTGTATCTTGTATTATTAAATCGAGTATTGGTTCTTTACAGCTTGTCAGACGGTCCCTATTTGATTCACGGTCCCTCATTGATAATTTTCCATGTCTCCCCCCTCCTTTTAAAGTTTTTTACATTTATTGCTTTCCCACATTTGGTCTTCTCTTTATTTATTTGTTTATTTTTTCCCCTCCCCTTTTTTGTTTACACTTTTCCTTATATATTTTTATGATCTTTCATCTATTTTCTTCCTTAATTTTCTATAATTTTTATCTATTTTTTCATTATCTCATTTTTATTTATTTTTATTTTTGTTTTCTAACTTGGCATCCTGTTTTTAGCCTCTCCTTTGGCAACTCAGCCAGTGGGCTCCGTTAGTGGCTATATTATTTCTGGGTTTCCTCCATTTCAGAACTGGGTATACTAACATGATTTATTCTAAAATGATTTCTTTCAAAATGATCCATTTATGTTGATATGCAGATGAACTTGGTTCTATCTGCTTAAAAAAAAACATGTTTTTTTAACTAATAATATACTCTTCCTTGTCTTATTTTGTTGGGGCGAAATTATTATTGTGCAGACTTTGTTTCCAACTTTGCTAAACGCCGGTCATGGTCTTTCTTCCCTTACATGCCGATGGCTCCCAGCTGTTCCCCGTCCCTCATAATTGAACCCAGGTATTTTGTCCCCGTTACTGTTTTCTCTCTATACGAATGATTGCATCTCTTCAGCAGACTCAGTAAGAATCTTGAAATTTGCCGATGATATGACACTGATTGGTCTCATCAGGAGAAATGCTGAAGACTTGTATCGAAGTGAGGTGAAAAGAATATGTGACTGGTGTAAAGGTAATAATCTTGTACTCAACACTAAAAAAACTGCTGAGATGGTTGTGGATTTTAGGAAAGATCAACATGAGATACTTCCAATCTACATCCATGACGAAGTGGTTCTTAGGGTCACAGAGACCAAATTCCTTGGTGTTATCATCTCTCATGATCTTAAATGGGGGAAAAACGTTGATGCTGTTATAAGAAAAGCACAACAGAGGATGTTCTTCCTGTGTCAGCTGAAAAGATATGGTTTGTCTAAGAATCTGCTGATCTTATTCTTTAATGCTGTCATCAGATCTGTGATTTGTTCCTCTCTGATAGTCTGGTATGGGGGAGCCACTGCGCATGACAAACTCCGCTTACAAAGGACTTTCAGAACAGCAGAGAGAATTATAGGTTCCCCCCTGCCTAAAATCCAGGATCTTTATGATAAGAGTATTCGATCCCACGCATTTAAAATTTAATCCGATCCCTCTCACCCGGGACACTCCTCATTCCAACTACTCCCTTCAGGATGTCACTTCAGAGTCCCCAAATGCAGCACCAACCGCCATATGAACAGCTTCTATCCACTCTCTGTTCAACAATTAAATCGTCATGTGTAGACTATATACTGTATCTGTCTTGTTAGATGTTACTTGTTGTATCTGTTGTTATATATTATGTTGCCTCTTTGCCACAAAGAATTCCTTGTATATATGTAATATGTACTTGGCGATAATTAATTTGATTGATTGATTGATTGATATTCCACCCGCTCACACTCTGTCTACTGCTACTGATGAAGCCAGCTTGACTTTCATAAAGCATCGGGCATTTCTCCTGAGCCCTTGCCTTCTCTCCCCATGCCTCTCCACTCACACTGCATGAGCATCCTTGGTCTTTATTTATCCATGCAGGCATTTGCCTCTGTGACACAGGTTGTAGACAGCGTTTTGCCCCCTCCATTCTAGGGTAATGACTCATTTCATTTCAACAGCAGAATAGCACCTGCTGCATCCATTATTTAGTCTCTGCAGTGTTTGGTTTTATGGGAATTAGGCTGTATACTTTAAGTACACTTATATTGTGGTATATTGTGCACCACTTTAATCCTGTTATTTGTTGATCTGTGCAAAATATTGTGTATGTGGGGTTATTGCAGGGGCTTAACCCTCATGGGTTATGGTATAAACATGATTGCATTTTTGCAGTTTTTATTGTTTTTAATGTTTTTTGTGTGTTTGGGTGTTCCAATAAAGAATTATCTGTTATTATTTCTTCGGTGATCCCTGCTATGTACATGCCTCTTTTTCTCTGCATGGTTTCATGGCTTTTTAGCATGTAACAGGTGATACTGTGCAGCGGTGCCCTGTATTGTTTGTTCATTCCTCATATGCCAATTTGTTTTTAGGTTTTTGGGAACGTGACATTTTCCAGTGCTCATATATCCCAGGAGTGGATAAAATTCATAACTGGATAAGATATATTGATGTCGTTATGTTTGTATGGGATGGCACTGTTGATGAACTTAACACTCTGATGTCACAATTAAATGATAATGAGATGAATATCTATCTAACCTATACTTATGTTCGAAAAGTCACATTCCTTGATATTTCGGTTAATACTGACGGCTCTATTTTTACTACTATTTATAGAAAACCAATGGCAACCAATTCTATTTTATATGCTGGGTCCTCCCACTTGCCATCTACAATACGGTCCTTTCCGGATAGTCAGTATTTCCAAAGTGGGGTTCATTACATCTTTCAGTAGCCAATGGAATGAATTGACTAAAATTATCCATAATCGTTGGAATATTTTGTTGGTGGATCCTATCTTGAGCAGAACTCTTACTCCTAAACCACTCATTACAGCCCGAAGATCAAGGAATCTTTCTGACTTACTTGTTAAAAGTCATTACTGCCCTACGAAGAAAACTCAAATGAATATATTTGGAGAGGTTCAAGGCTTTTTTCCTTGAAAAAAATGTAAAGCTTACTCCAATACTATCAAAGCTAGAGAATTTTTTAATTCTGAAAGCACAAGGACCTTTTCAATAAGGAAATACCTAAATTGTTCCTCTCAAGGGGTAATATATCTTGCCCGATGTCACTGAAAAAAAAAAATATATAGGGATGACAACTAGGGAACTTCGCATCAGAATACGTGAACATGTGCGAGATATTGAGAAGTCCAAAGAAATAAAAGAAGGGGAGCAACTTAAGACCCTCCCCAGGCATTTCAAAGCAATACATGGATCTGATGCTAGTGGTCTCGAGGTTATCGCTATTGATCAGGTAACCTTGGGCATAAGGGGAGTGAATTTGTTTAAGGTTCTGTCTCAGGTAGAAAGCCGTTGGATCTTTAGGCTTAATACCTTAGTGCCTATAGGTTTAAATGAAAACCATGACTTTGGGTCCTTTCTGTAGATTAATGGTTCTGGGTTTTTAAAAAAAAAAAAATTTTTAAATAAACTTTTTTATTGTATCCATTTAATATTGCTTGTCAATATTCTTTTTTGGTTTTATATTAATTTTTTCTATTTTCAGTGCGGACTGTTCATCTCTTTTTTTGCGGCTCCTGTTTGTATAGGGGATTGTATTGGAGTCCTCTGTTCCCCCTTTTGGTCTTCAAATTTACTTCCAATATGGAGAATATGGCGGAACCTTGAAAAAGTATTACGATTCTAGAGCTACAAACCTTAATACACTTATTTACGTTGGTTGCACATCATCTTCACCATTATATTTTGATATTCCTATTTGTCACATTTAAAAAATGTTTTTCCCTCTATATTCCTTATTTATTTCTGATTATTTTATATATTTAATAATAATGATCTCTTATATACACAGTATAAACACTTTATATATATTTGTCTAATTATATATATTTTTTATTATATATATTATTATATATGATATATTATATATGATCTACTAACAGCTAAATCAAATGGTCATTACTCCATGCTAATTCTCTTGGATCTCTTTGCAGCATTCGACACTATGGATCATCAGCTCCTCCTCACAATGCTCCGTTCCATTGGCCTCAAGGACACCGTTCTCTCCTGGTTCTCCTCCTATCTCTCTCACCGCTCCTTTACTGTATCTTTTGCCGGTTCCTCCTCCTCTCACCTTCCCCTTACTGTTGGGGTTCCTCAAGGATCAGTTCTAGGCCCCCTCCTCTTCTCCTTGTACACTGCCCCTATTGGTCAAACAATCAGTAGATTTGGTTTCCAGTACCATCTCTATGCTGATGACACCCAATTATACGCTTCTTCTCCTGACATCACGCCAGCCTTTCTAGAAAACACCGGCGATTGTCTAAACGCTGTGTCTAACATCATGTCCTCACTATATCTGAAACTGAACCTGTCAAAGACTGAACTCCTTGTGTTTCCTCCCTCTACTAATGTACCTATACCAGACATTGCCATTTCTGTGTGTGATTCCGCTATTACTCCCCAGCAACATGCCCGCTGTCTTGGGGTCATACTTGACTCTGAGCTTTCCTTTGCCCCCCACATTCGATCACTGGCTCGCTCTTGTCATCTGCACCTCAAAAACATTTCTAGAATTCAACCTTTTCTTACTTTTGAGTCTGCAAAAACTCTTACTGTTTCTCTTATTCATTCTCATCTCAACTATCGTAACTCCCTTCTAATCGGTCTCCCTCTTACCAAACTCTCCCCTCTCCAATCTGTCTTGAATGCTGCAGCCAGGATCATATTCCTCACCAATCGTTACCCTGATGCCTCTACCTTGTGCCAGTCATTACACTGGCTACCCATCCACTCCAGAATTCAGTATAAACTTATTACCCTCACCCACAAAGCCCTCCATGGCTCAGCACCACCCTACATCTCCTCCCTTGTTTCAGTATACCACCCTACCCGCGCCCTCCGTTCTGCTGATGACTTGAGGATAGCATCCTCAATAATCAGAACCTCCCACTCCCGTCTCCAAGACTTTACACGTGCTGCGCCAATTCTTTGGAATGCACTTCCCAGGTCAATATGATTAGTGCCCAATCCCCACAATTTTAAGCATGCCCTGAAAACGCATTTATTCAGACTGGCCTATCACCTCAACACATTAACCTAATCTATCCCTGTGTGGCCCAGCCAAAAGTTTTACCATAACCAGGTTCCCCGCATCATGTTCCCACATGCTTTATGCATCCATTAGCCCTCTGTGTCTGTACTGTTACACACTTAATATTATGGCTGGTCCATACAATCAGGGCAACTGTTACCACCCACCTTTCGTGTCTACCTCTTTCCTCAAAGACTGTAAGCTTGCGAGCAGGGCCCTCATTCCTCATGGTATTTGTTATAATCTATGTGATTATTGTTATGCTGTAATGTCTATTGTTTGTACAAATCCCCTCTGAAATGTAAAGTGCTGCGGAATATGTCGGCGCTATAGAAATAAAATTTATTATTATTATTATATGTTTATGGTCCATTACTATGTGCTTGTTGATATGTATGATATCCTTTTCCCCTCTTTTTTTGTGCGCTCGAAAACCCTTCTCCAATGGGTTAAGATTTGATATCAAGGTCTTTTAGATTTACTGTGTTATTGTGTACTTTGGGTTTTGCTACATTGGAATCCTGTGATCTGCTCACGTGATGGCTTTTGATCTCCACCAGCCATTAATGTTAGGACCTTTCACTTGCTTTCCTTTGGTTGGTGCGCATGCCTGGATTCTGTCACATCAGGACCTTCCTGACTCGCTCACGTGGTCCGCACGTGATCCCTGCTGCATAGCAGCGGTGGATCGCTTGCGCTCCAGGAGTTCTGAAGCAAGTGTCCATGGTGATGTGGCGGCACTTGCGCATGCGCCATTCGACCACTGGCTTCACAGGCTAATTCATCCAGTGGCATTCCAGGAATGCTGGTATTACTCCACGTGACGCAACTACACCAATCTATTTGCCGCTTGGCGGCCGACGTCACTGTACTATTTATAAACTTATTGGTCATTTCCTATGTAGCGCCCCACGTGATTCTTTTGCATCATTGTATGTGCCGCCCACTGGTTGACTTTGTTACACATCTAATGAGCCCATTGGCCTGTCCCCACTATTTAAATGGATACTTATTTACTCTCAGCCACACCTTCTGATGAAGAATGGCAAAACGCGCGTTGAGGCGGCAGGCGGGGGTCATATATCATCACAGTAAGTTAATCTTATGTAGGCTATGTATTTCACTGTCTAGGCTAATTTTGATGCCATATGGTTATTGTGCGCTATACATGTGCCACCATACTTAGATTAGAGGGTAATAAACCTTCATTTTCCTGCATAGATTAGGGCATTTCAGAGGGCCTCTATTATTCAATCATATGCACTTTAAGGTATATCTTTGCCATTGTTATGGTTTGTGTGCACTGTCACTTTATGATATATAATTGGATTTTCCCATATACCTGGCTGCAGGCACTTTAATATATATAGCATTTGCACTTTATTTTAGTAGCGCACATGTGTGCATTGTCACTTTATTATTATATATAATAAAAAATGTTTCATATACCTTGCTGCTGGCACTTTAAGTAATGTATGTAGCATTTGCATTTTATTTATATATATGCCCTCTTTTGTGCCCATAGACTAACTTCTGATTTATTGTAATTTTATTGTAATTTTTATGTAATTTTATATTGTGATAAAATTTTCTCCTTTGCCTGCTTGGATAGCGGTATTTCTTGTTTGATCTTTATGCAATTTTTTGTTTTATTAATAAAATTACTTACGGATAAAATAACTCTTGACCGCCTTTTTTCTGCCTAAATGTGGCATTGTTGGATGGTTTGGATGTTGCTATAGATGATATAGAGTTAAAAAATCTTTTTTTGTGCCATTTAGTGGAAATTTATGTATACCTAAAGGTGAGATCCTTGCCTGATTGGGGGTTAACATGTATGTATGGGCACAATGGGTGTTCCAGTGGTCCTTTGTGGAGACTCGCCCCGCCAGGTTTCAGGCATATGATGTGCTACAGCTGCTAAAAAATGCTTCATTCTGAGACCTTAACCCCTTTCCGTATGGTAGAAAGGGAGGTGGTTGATCAGCTAGTAATTACTCTGCCAGCCTCTATTCAGCATTGGTTGAGCCAAGGGGATCCCAAAACTCTAGACCAGGGGTTCAGCCAGACTGAATGGTATACGGGTGGCCACTGAGAACTTTATACGGGACTCTGCTCCATTACTGTTATCATGTCGGGCCCCGCCAGCCCAGGAGCTTAGGAAAGGTCCACAACCCTCTGCTGGGGCCAATCAGGACCAAGCCTGTACTTAGGGGGTACTCCAAAGTGAGAGTGACAAGAGACCCATTTCCCCTAAACCAGACCCGAGGTCCAGTCGTGCCGCAGCTATTAGGTGTTAGAAGTGCCAAGGGCCAGAACATGAGCAACAACGGATGCCAGGCTGAGGCCCTCCTGGGCTCAGGAAACCTAGTGACACTGGTGCATGGGCTGTTAATCTCAGGCTTAGAACCCACTGGAAAGAAAGTGGTGATGGTCTGCATACGTGGTGAACTCCTAGACTACTCGATGGCGGAGATTACTTTTTCCACCCCGTGTGGAGAGTTGAAACATGTGGTGGGAATGGTGAAGACTATTAGTTTTGGGACTGTGTTAGGAAGAGATTTTCCCCTGTTCTTGTCCCTGTGGGAGAACAGGGTTAACCCTCCCAGGGTAAATGTCATTCTTAGCGCGGAACCCGAAGATCCTGAGTCAGGGATACCTGCCATAGGGATCGCAAACCTAGGGACAATATGCAATTCCGATAGGTTTCCCCTAGAGGTATTGGCAGTAGATATCGAGGAGATCACATTGATTCAAGAGATGGAAGTGCCCACAGGTACGTTTGGGATAGCTCAGCTCCAGGATCACTGTTATGATTGGGTCACCGAGGAGGAAAGCAAGACCAAGATAAGCCACAGAAAACCAGAGAGGTTGGTAACTAAGCGGATTGCAGACCCCTGATCCTATCCACACAAAAAGCAGTAGCTGTGGAGCGTACCTACGATGATCCTAGATGCCTCGACACAGCCGGAGAACTAAATAAGCCTAAAGCAAGAAAAGGGAAATCTAAACTGCCCCAGAGCAAACCCCAAAGGAATAGATAGCCCCCAAACATATATTGTCAGTGAGACAAGATGAAAACACAAATGCAGGTAGGAAAATAGACTGAGCAAACGATGGGGCCCACACTAACTAGACAGGACAGGAAAGGAAAGACTGTCTGAAATCACGCAAAAAACCCTACAAAAGATGCCCAACACGTCTGATAGAAAAATACTGAAGTCTCTAGATCAGCACTCTGGTATATTCTGAAAGCAGAGCAAAAAGAGGCCAATCTAATAAGGGACAAAAACAAACTGGCACAAGCAGTAACATAAGGATGGAAATTCAGCACAGCCCCAGCCGGAGCTGGCTGAAGACACAAAACTGAAAGAGACAAAACCAGATCAAATGTGAACAATAGCAAAAGAACACTTAGCTGATCATGCAGGTACTGAGCTGGAAAATAAGACTTCAGGAGGCAGGAAAAAATCACCAGCAGGGATAGAGGAAGTCGGCTGTCTTAAATCCAGTCAGAAACTCCAGATCTCCAGTCATCCTCCTCATTATCAGGTGGCAGGCCTCTTTTAATTAGATCAGCTCCATTACCTCCAGTAACCACCAGAGGGAGCCTGGAAAAAGAACTCGCGACCCCTCTGTCAATATAACCAGCTCCACTACCTTCACTAGCAACAAAAGGCAGGCCAGAAATCGAATTCACAACAGATCACACTCTGGCCCACGCACGAGAAAGGGTAATAGAAATAAATGGGCTCACTCAGCAACAGGATGCAGAGTCCATGTTCAACCAGAAATTACTCTATAGGATTGATAAAATTCATGACGCAGTGGTAGAACAACATGTAGTGCCCCAATCCTACCATCCGGCAGTACTCAAAATGGCTTTCACCCACATGCTAGGATGGCACTTGGGGGCCAAAAAGACACAGTAGCGCATATTGCAGCATTTTTTTTTGCCCAGGTTCTACACTGAGGTGCAGAGGTTCTGTGAAACGTGTTCTGAGTGCCAACTAACCTCACCCACCGCAAACAACTGGAGTCCATTGATACCTCTACCCATTATAGAGGTACCTTTTGAGTGGATTGAAATGGATCTAATAGGGCTGAAAGTAAAATCCGCCCAGGGTCACCAGCACTTATTAGTGGTCGTAGACTATGCCACCCGGTACCCGCAGGCCATTCCACTTCGGAACGCCTCAGCTAAGCTGATTGCCCAAGAGCTCTTTGCCATATTCTATCGCCTAGGGCTACCATAGGAGATATTTACCGATCAGGGGACTCCTCTTTATGTCCAAGATGACAAAGGTACTGTGTAAGCTCCTCAAGATAAAGCAGTACCGCACGTCGGTGTACCACCCATCAGACGAATGGTTTAGTCGAGCGCTTTTAACAAAACTCTCGAGTCCATGTTTAAGAGGGTAGTTTCCAAGGATGGAAGACATTGGGACATGTTGTTCCCCTACTTGATGTTCGCCATAGGTACCGCAGACTTCCATGGGATTTTCACCCATTGAGCTACTGTATGGCAGGCATCCTAGAGGTCTGCTGTATGTAGCCAAAGAGACTTGGGAGCAGGAAGCTACGCCACATAAAAGTTTAATACAACATGTGGTCAATATGCCAATATGTAGCAAGAAACGACCTGGAAACCATCTGCAGAGACTTTGAAAACTTAGGTAAGAAAGTGAAAGAACTGGGAGCGCAGGAGGTCTTCTCCTCCACCCTCCCAGTGGATGGCCATGGAACAAGGAGGTGGAATAAGATTCTGCAGGTGAACAACTGGCTATGTCGTTGGTGCCATCAGCAAGGATTTGGATTTCTGGATCACGGAGTGAATTACCTATAAGATGGACTATTTGCTAGAGATGGGGTGCACATTACGAAGACTGGAAAACATGTATTTGGAAGTGTCCTTGCTACACTTATAAGGAGAGCTTTAAACTAGAACAATGCGGGAAGGGAAGCAAAAGGCCAGAAAGAGCCATACACCTGACAAATGCTATTGAGAACTCTGCTATTAGAAACGGGAGGAAAGAAAAAAGACAAAAAAATCTAAATAATAAAAATATTGGAGAAAAAGAAACTAATCACAAACTAAAATGTTTCTATACTAATACACAAAGCATGGGCAACAAACAAGGAGAATTAGAACTACTAATGCAGGAAAAGAAATATGATGTCATTGGTATCACAGAAACTTGGTGGGACGATACACATGATTGGAATACAAGACTATAAGGATACAACTTATTTGCAAGAAACAGACTTGATAAACGAGGAGGAGGTGTTGCATTGTATGTTAGAAACACGTATACCTGCAAAGCGATTGAAGCTTCAGAGACTGGGAGTTCTGTGGAAACTGTTTGGGTAAGAATACAAGGACAGAACAATGGAAAGGGCACCATTGTAGGCATTTACTACAGGCCGCCTGTGGAAGCTGAAGATACAGTGGGGAAAAAAAGTATTTAGTCAGTCAGCAATAGTGCAAGTTCCACCACTTAAAAAGATGAGAGGCGTCTGTAATTTACATCATAGGTAGACCTCAACTATGGGAGACAAACTGAGAAAAAAAAATCCAGAAAATCACATTGTCTGTTTTTTTTCATTTTATTTGCATATTATGGTGGAAAATAAGTATTTGGTCAGAAACAAGCAATCAAGATTTCTGGCTCTCACAGACCTGTAACTTCTTCTTTAAGAGTCTCCTCTTTCCTCCACTCATTACCTGTAGTAATGGCACCTGTTTAAACTTGTTATCAGTATAAAAAGACACCTGTGCACACCCTCAAACAGTCTGACTCCAAACTCCACTATGGTGAAGACCAAAGAGCTGTCAAAGGACACCAGAAACAAAATTGTAGCCCTGCACCAGGCTGGGAAGACTGAATCTGCAATAGCCAACCAGCTTGGAGTGAAGAAATCAACTGTGGGAGCAATAATTAGAAAATGGAAGACATACAAGACCACTGATAATCTCCCTCGATCTGGTGCTCCACGCAAAATCCCACCCCGTGGGGTCAGAATGATCACAAGAACGGTGAGCAAAAATCCCAGAACCACACGGGGGGGACCTAGTGAATGAACTGCAGAGAGCTGGGACCAATGTAACAAGGCCTACCATAAGTAACACACTACGCCACCATGGACTCAGATCCTGCAGTGCCAGACGTGTCCCACTGCTTAAGCCTGTACATGTCCGGGCCCATCTGAAGTTTGCTAGAGAGCATTTGGATGATCCAGAGGAGTTTTGGGAGAATGTCCTATGGTCTGATGAAACCAAACTGGAACTGTTTGGTAGAAACACAACTTGTCGTGTTTGGAGGAAAAAGAATACTGAGTTGCATCCATCAAACACCATACCTACTGTAAAGCATGGTGGTGGAAACATCATGCTTTGGGGCTGTTTCTCTGCAAAGGGGCCAGGACGACTGATCCGGGTACATGAAAGAATGAATGGGGCCATGTATCGTGAGATTTTGAGTGCAAACCTCCTTCCATCAGCAAGGGCATTGAAGATGAAACGTGGCTGGGTCTTTCAACATGACAATGATCCAAAGCACACCGCCAGGGCAACGAAGGAGTGGCTTCGTAAGAAGCATTTCAAGGTCCTGGAGTGGCCTAGCCAGTCTCCAGATCTCAACCCTATAGAAAACATTTGGAGGGAGTTGAAAGTCCGTGTTGCCAAGCGAAAAGCCAAAAACATCACTGCTCTAGAGGAGATCTGCATGGAGGAATGGGCCAACATACCAACAACAGTGTGTGGCAACCTTGTGAAGACTTACAGAAAACGTTTGACCTCTGTCATTGCCAACAAAGGATATATCACAAAGTATTAAGATGAAATTTTGTTTCTGACCAAATACTTATTTTCCACCATAATATGCAAATAAAATGAAAACAAAACAGACAATGTGATTTTCTGGATTTTTTTTTCTCAGTTTGTCTCCCATAGTTGAGGTCTACCTATGATGTAAATTACAGACGCCTCTCATCTTTTTAAGTGGTGGAACTTGCACTATTGTTGACTGACTAAATACTTTTTTTCCCCACTGTATGGATGAACTCTTTATGCATCAAATGGCCGAGTACTTCAAAAAATATGACATAGTTGTCATGGGAGATTTCAACTATCCAGACATTTGTTGGGAATCACTCTCAGGCAAAACTAACAGGTCAAGGAAATTCTTATCCTCTCTTGCTGACAACTTTATCTTACAAAAGGTAGGGGATAAAACAAGGGGAACTGCTACCTTGGATCTAATCCTTATAAACAGGGAGGAAATGGTTGAGGAGGTAAAAGTAGCTGGGACCCTAGGAGGTAGCGAACATGCTATTTTAGAATTTTGGATAACTAGAGGATGAAGACTTGTGAAGACTTAGACGTCAAGGTTAGATTTCAGAAAGGCAGATTTTAAAGGATTCAGAAAGAGAATTGGAGGGATCCAATGGCTGGATATCCTTAAGGACAAAAATGTCCAGGAAGAATGGGAAATCTTGAAAAATTAAATTCTCAAAGCACAATTGTTAACAATTCCGAAAAGAGGGAAGAATAGGAAGCGCTTAAGGAAACCATGATGGATGAACACAGAACTTAAGCACATGCTAAAAAGGAAGAAAGAAATGTTTATAAAATGGAAAGAGGGAGGCATATCTAAAGAAGAATATAATTCTGTCTGCAGAACCTGCAGGGCACGAATCAGATTTTCTAAATCTGACAATGAATTGAGGCTCGCAAGAGACGTCAAAGCAATAATAAAGGATTTTGGGGATATGTCAAAAGTAAAAGAAAAGTCATAGATGCTATAGGATTTTTACAGGATGAAAATGATGAAATGGTAACACAGGCTGTTGAGAAGGCTGGACTTTTAAATTCCTATTTTGCATCTGTTTTCTCTCAGAAAGGAAATGTAACATCAACTGTTCTTCACTGTCCTTTTAAGGGAATAGAAGAATCCAGGATATCTAGAAACATAAATATAGTGAGGATACACTTGGCTAACCTAAATGAATTCAAGTCTCCAGGTCCAGATGAATTACACCCCAGAAGGAGATAGCAGAAGAAATTTTTGAACCGTTCTCCATAATCTTTGAAAATTCGTTGAGAACAGGAGAAGTCCCAGAAGACTGGAGAAGAGCAAATGTTGTTCCTATCTTCAAAAAGGGGAAGAAGGTGGACTCAGGCAACTATAGGCCGGTGAGTCTGACTTCTATACCAGGAAAGATCTTTGAACAAATTATTAAACAACATGTATGTCAGTGCCTGGATAAGAATGAAGTGATTAAACAGAGTCAGCATGGGTTTGTAACTAATAAGTCATGTCAGATGAACTTAATTTTCTTCTATGACAGAATCACTGATTGGGTGGATCAGGGAAATGCTGTAGATATTGTATATCTTGACTTCAGCAAAGCATTTGATAAAGTATCTCACACAATCCTTATTGAAAAAATGGCTAAATATGGAATGGACAAGGCAACTGTTAGGTGGATTCATAACTGGCTTAGTGATTGGACCCAAAGAGTGGTCGTAAATGGCTGCACATCCAGTTGGAAGTATGTCTCAAGTGGGGTACCACAGGGCTCTGTCCTGGGAAAAGGAAAAAGAAAGGTCAAGCTTTGCAAATGAAGTCCAATTTATTGTTAAAAACAGTCCAATACTGAGCAAAAAATGGTATGTTCACATGAATAACAAGTAGTAGATTACGCGTTTCGAACAATAGCTTGTTCTTTCTCTTGAGTTTTGAGAAGCTGGACATTTCTTTTTCCTTTTCCTTGGTCATTGTGTGAAGACTGCACGTGGTCCGGGCTATCCACTACACATGCCTTCAGGTGAGCTGGCTTTTTTTCTTTTTTTGTTTCTCTGTCCTGGGCCCTGTATTGTTTAACATCTTTATCAACAATTTAGATGAAGGAATTGAGGGTAAACTAATTAAATTTGCTGATGACACAAAGCTAGGAGGGATAGCTAATACTAGAAAAGAGAAAAAAGGTTCAAAAAGATATAATTAAGCTGGAGAAGTGGGCAGCAACTAACAGAATGGTTTTTAACAGGGAAAAATGCAAAGTACTACATCTGGGCAATAAAAATGAAAAAGCATATACAGAATGGGAGGAATAGGGCTAAGCAACAGGACATGTGAAAAAGACTTGGGTATACTAATAGATCACAGACTGAATATGAGTCAACAGTGTGATGCAGCAACAAAAAAGGCAAATGCCATTCTAGGATGTATTAACAGAAGCATACAGTCTAGATCACGTGAAGTCATTATTGCCCTCTACTCCTCTTTGGTCAGACCTCATCTGGAATACTGTGTACAGTTCTGTAATGATTTCCATAAGTTGAATGAGGTCTCGAAATTCGACCTTTATCCACTGTACCGGGTGGACAAGCTGATCGAGCAACTGGGGCAGACCCAGTACTTTACCATGCTCGATCTGACCAAGGGTTACTGTCAGGTGCCTCTCACGGAGTCGGCAAAAGAAAAGATTGTATTCATAAGTGTTCTGCCTTCATTCACATTGACACAGTGTGCAATCTAGCATACAGCATAAACCATTGCTCTGTCTTCCAAATAAGCAGACTGTTCTCTGTATTCTAACTTGTTTATTTGTGAAGAGTATAGAACATGCGGTAAAACTATAAAGAATACAAACAACATGGCTAAGTATTTGGGTAGATGATCACACAGCTAACACAATTACAGGAAGTATACAGTGTGATGCAAACTTTACATGGAATACACAGGTGTCTAATTACATCTACTGAGCACTGGCTGCTATACAGTTAATAACATCTCTGTACAACACTGCATTGCAAGAAATGATATTAATCTTACCAGATATGCTTTACAAGGATAGCGACTCAAGTAGGGGAGTTACAGGAGGACAGGTAAACAACGTGTGCCCTAAGAAATACACAGAAGAAAATGGCATCTTCCTCATCCTAGAATACATTGCTTCAATCCCACAATGCAAAAATCTGCCTGCTATTAAAGGCAAAGGCTATAAAAGCTATTTAAGACACAGCTATACATTCAGCCAGCACTAGATGGTGCTATAACTAAATCAGCACATCATACAAACATATTTGCCCTATATTCAGAGGGCAGAACAATAACACCAGAGGATCAGTACCACTATGTCATCTTGCCCTTTAGACTACATGGGGCACCAGCAAAGTTCTAGAGGCTGATGAACATAGTGCTAGAACTCCATTGAAAGTATGCATCAGTGTACTTGGATGATATCATCATCTTTAGTGCTGACTGGCATACTCAGTTGTCTCTGGTACAAGCGGTAGCAAATTTGCTTAGAGCTGCGGGTTTGATGGTGAATCCCAAGAAATGTGCGATAGGGCTTGAGGAAGCCCGGTACTTAGGGTATGTAAGCAGCCGTGAGGTTATCAAACCCCAAATAAATAAAATAGAAGCCATACAAAACTGGCCCCAAACTGTTACCACCAAACAGGTGAGAGCGTTTCTTGGCATCATCGGGTATTACTGAAGGTTTATACCTAATTTTTTGGGAGAACAACACCCCTAATCGATTTCCTAAAGGGAAAGAAGTCGGTCATGGTCCGGTGGAACCCTCAGGCAGAGAAAGTGTACCAAGGACAGCCCATCCTCATTAGCCCCAACTTCAAGAAACTCGTCGTGCAGACAGATGCCTCTAACGTTGGTCTGGGAGCGATCCTGTTGCAGGAGATGAACGAAGAGGAACATCCGGTCACCTACCTGAGTAGGAAACTCACCCCGGCCTAGAAGAATTATAGCATAGTGGAAAAGGAGTACCTGGCTATTACGTGGGTCTTGGAGTCCCTACACTATTATTTGCTCGGTTGACCATTTCGCCTAGTGATGAATCATTCATGCTTGCCAAGGAGAGGAATTCTCGGGTCACCCAGTTGTTCTTGTCTCTGCAAAATTACAGTTTCACTGTGGAACATTGTGCAGGGAAGGAGCTAGGGAATGCGCATGCCCTGTCTTGTGCACTCTGTATGGTGACAAGTGTTCAACCTCACAAGTTTAAACAGATGGGGGCGATATGTGAGGCAGTGAGGGGGCTCATATGCGAGGGTCGATATGTGTCCCCCAGGATGCTGACAGAATCCTAATGTTGACTGATTGTACTAAGGAATCCATAACAAATGGATGATAAGCCATGGGACTGATGGTTGATACATTAATACTAGAACTGGTGAATATAAATGTGTGCATTGGCCACTGCAGAAATCTGTAGTGACTGCAGGGTTGGCAATTGGGCCAGGCAGGCCAGGCAAATGCCTGGGGCCCCACGTACAAAGGGGGCCCCCTGCATCTGCAGCTGCTTTATGAAGTGCCCAGAGGGTGTACAGCAGTGAATAATGCTGTGCATCCTCTGTAGTCCCGGAGCGTGTCTCACATATCCAACTGCAGCCCACCTCTCTCTCTTTCTCCCTGCAATCAGGATAGAAATTAAGAGTGAGGGGGAGGGGCCAATTACAGAACAGCAGACAGAGATCAGAGCTGGGCCAGCCAGGAAGATGCCTGCAGCCTGTGTGTCTGTTATCTGCTCCTGAGTCCTCAACATGGCTGCGCCTAGCAATGTCCTGAGAATGGATCTGTACAAGTGAAGCCACAGAACCTGGTATGTACAGTTGTGGCCAAAAGTACTGACACCCCTGCAATTCTGTCAGATAATACTCAGTTTCTTCCTGAAAATGATTGCAAACACAAATTCTTTGGTATTATTATCTTTAATTTGTCTTAAATGAAAAAACACAAAAGAGAATGAAGCAAAACGCAAAACTTTGATCATTTCACACAAAACTCCAAAAATGGGCCAGACAAAAGTATTGGGACCCTCAACCTAATACTTGGTTGCACAACCTTTAGCCAAAATAACTGCGACCAACCGCTTCCGGTAACCATCAATGAGTTTCTTACAATGCTCTGCTGGAATTCTAAAAAATTATGAAGTCTGGCACTCCCAATTGCAGAGAAAAGATTTTGCGTTTTATTCACAGCTTTAATTTTCCAAAAGACAAATATTGTGTTCACAGCTTTAATTTTCCACAAGACAAATATTGTAACGTTTCGGTCCTTAAAATGGACCTTCTTCAGACCTGGGAATAATCTTGTCAATGCTCACAAAAGACCTCGTGGGCCAGAGTAGCAGGGAGCAAATGTGAAAGAGCTGATCTGCAAGTGGAGCTGTGAAGAGGCATCAGATGAAAATCAGCGCTATTCGGAGATCTCTCCACAGGTGTTCTATGGGATTCAGGTCTGGACTCATTGCTGGCCACCTTAGAAGTCTCCAGTGCTTTCTCTCAAACCATTCTCTAGTGGTTTATGAAGTGTATTTTGGGTCATTGTCCTGCTGGAAGACTCATGACCTCTGAGGGAGACCCAGCTTTCTCACACTGGGCCCTACATTATGCTGCAAAATTTGTTGGCAGTCTTCAGACTTCATAATGCCATGCACACGGTCAAGCAGTCCAGTGCCAGAGGCAGCAAAGCAACCTCAAAACATCAGGGAACCTCCGCCATGTTTGACTGTAGGGACCGTGTTCTTTTCTTTGAATGCCTCTTTTTTCTCCTGTAAACTCTATGTTGATTCCTTTGCCCAAAAAGCTCTACTTTTGTCTCATCTGACCAGAGAACATTCTTCCAAAACGTTTTAGGCTTTTTCAGGTAAGTTTCGGCAAACTCCAGCCTGGCTTATTTATGTCTCGGGATAAGAAGTGGGGTCTTCCTGGGTCTCCTACCATAGAGTCCCTTTTCATTCAGACGCCGACGGATCGTATGGGTTGACAATGTTGTACCCTCGGACTGCAGGGCAGCTTGAACTTGTTTGGATGTTAGTCGAGGTTCTTTATCCAACATCCGCATAATCTTGCGTTGAAATCTCTTGTTAATTTTTCTTTTCCGTCCACATCTAGGGAGGTTAGCCACAGTGCCATGGGCTTTAAACTTCTTGATGACACTGCGCACGGTAGACACAGGAACATTCAGGTCTTTGGAGATGGACTTGTAGCCTTGAGATTGCTCATGCTTCCTCACAATTTGGTTTCTCAAGTCCTCAGACAGTTCTTTGGTCTTCTTTCTTTTCTCCATGATCAAAGTGGTACACACAAGGACATAGGACAGAGGTTGAGTCAACTTTAATCCATGTCAACTGGCTGCAAGTGTGGTTTAGTTATTGCCAACACCTGTTAGGTGCCACAGGTAAGTTATAGGTGCTGTTAATTACACAAATTAGAGAAGCATCACATGATTTTTCGAACAGTGCCAATACTTTTGTCCACCCTCTTTGTTATGTTTGGTGTGGAATTATATCCAATTTGGCTTTAGGACAATTCTATTTTGTGTTTTTTCATTTAAGACAAATTAAATCAAGATAATAATACCAAAGAATTTGTGTTTGCAATCATTTTCAGGAAGAAACTGAGTATTATCTGACAGAATTGCAGGGGTGTCAATATTTTTGGCCACAACTGTATATGTGAATATGTGTGTGTACATGTGCTGTATACAGTGTGTGTGTATGTATACGTGTATGTAGTATGTGTGTGCATATATGCAGTATACAGTATGACTGTATATCTGTGGTGTATGTGAGTATATATAATATATATCTATACATGTACATATAGTATGTGTATGTATATTATATTTGTATACTGCATGTGTGCAGTATATTGTATAAATATATATAAACTGTATATGCATGTAAGCATACTGTATATACTGTATATAAACTGTTTCTGTGTGTATATGCTTTATATATGTGCTTGTGCACAGGTATGCATCTGTATATTATTATTATTCATTTTTTATAGTGCACTATATATACTTTATATATGATGTGTGTCCATGTATAGTGCATTTCTGTGTGTATATGTGCTGCATATAAAGTTCTGTAACTCTAGTGTTGCCATAATAGGGATCAGCAGTTTACCGTATGTCTAATGCTTGTGTCTTACATTAGGGCCTGTTCACACTGTATTTCTTTACTGCACCCGGTGGGTTCTGCCTGCATCCCCTATAGAACCATAGATTGCAATAACAGGAATGGAGCTCATATGAATCCCAAATGTGATGTTTTTTTTTCTGAATGTGCCTGTGTGTTTCAACACCCACAGAAAAGTGGACATTTTTAGACAAATAAACACAAACAGACTCTGAGGGTAGGTGCACACGATCAGTAATCACTGCGGGTTGGAAGCTGCGTACTTGTGCAGCGTCCAGATGTTAGAGCATAGCGGATGGGATCTCAAGAAACCCACACAGCACTGCTACATCTCTGTGCCTAACACCACACCACCTACCTCAACATTTACTACTACAGCCCTGGGTAGAGTTCAGCGAAACGGGTCGGTCAAATTCATGTCGCCGACTTTCGCTGAAGTCGGGTTTCATGAAACGAAACCCGACCATAGCATGAGGTCGGCCACGAGGTCGGCGACCAGAGCGCCAAGGTCACGTTTCAAATGATGCTTCCAGTGCCATTTTTCAGCCAATGATGGAGGACGCACACTGTGGGCAACGCGATGACATAGGCATCGGTCACCACCATCTTTGGGAAGGGCATGCAAGTGATTGGCTGGCTTTGTGTGGCGTCACAGGGGCTATAAAGTGGCGTGAACGCCGACCGCCATCTTACTTATGCCGATCTTAGCACAGGGAGAGATGGTGCTGCTGCTGATTCTGTAGGGAGAGCGTTAGGCAGGGAAGAAGAACCAAAAAGCTGCTTCTGCTGTTAGCGATTTCCACTTACAACACAACACTTTGTGTGCAGTGACAGGGGAGGCTCTATTTCTGTGCATCAGCTCTGTTGGTTATTAGGCTGCCTTATAAGGCTCCCTGATAGCTGCATTGCTGTTTGCACACTGCTGTGCAAACTGCTTTTTTAAAAGCAAAAATACTTTTCTTCCTCTTTTCTGCACAGTTACCAAGCGTTCATTTTTCCACTCTTTTGTGTGTGCAGCAGTCCTGCTTATTAGGCTGCCTGCTGCCATACTTGACTGAGAGCATCATTGTCAGCCTCCTAAAATCTCTAGGGAGCTTCCAATTCTCCCCAATACTATATAAACACCTTGTACTTTGTCATACACCATCCAGTTTCAGCCTGTTACATTGAGGTGTAATCTATAGTGGGCCTGAGATAATAGTTCAGCCTCCCTTCATGCGTTTTTTAAGCGATTTTTGACCCCAAATAAAGTTATTTATAAAAAAAAAAAAAAAAAAAAAAAACAATATGAGGTCATTTCCTTTTCCAACCCCTTTTCTCCATTTTGTTTTCGGGCTGATTTCAAAATGCCTCACGTGCAGGACCAGTGGAGTCTGAGCGAAGAAAACTTGTGGATTTTGCTGCTGACTTTGTTACTGAATCTGCTACACCTACACCATGACGAGCAGGTAACATAATGTTATGCAATTTTTTGATCTGTTTAATTTTTTATTACATATATGTATTTTTGACTAAAGTCTATATTCTCTCTTAGGAGCGCTCTAGGAGGAAGAGGAGGAGGAGAACAAGAATGTGGGTGCATTCGATAGTTCAAGAGCGGGCGGCAAAGGGCCACTTCCATCTCCTTTACCAGGATATACGGAGGTAAGATATATAATGGAAAATAGGTCTATTGGTAGCCGTGTGAACCTAATGGATACTTAAGTTTATTTTTTGATGTTATGTCACATTTTCATCTGTGTGGTTAATCGTAATTTTTTTTTTTTCACAGTCATCCGGAAAAATTCATACAATTCTGCAGGATCCCAATTGAAACATTCAATCGGCTACTCGGCCTTCTTTCTCCAGCTTTAGATTATGAGGACACGGTCATGTGATGAGCTATCTCTACTGCGGAAAGGCTGCTCATCACCTTGAATCATAGAATCATAGAATCGTAGAGTTGGAAGGGACCTCCTGGGCCATCTGGTCCAACCCCCTGCTCAAAGCAGGATTCGCTAAATCATCCCAGTCAGATGTCTGTCCAGCCTCTGTTTGAAGACTTCCATTGAAGGAGAACTCACCACTTCTCGTGGCAGCCTGTTCCACTCATTGATCACTCTAACTGTCAAAAAGTTTTTTCTAATATCTAATCTGTGTCTCTTCCCATTCAGTTTCATCCCATTGCTTCTAGTCTTTCCTTGTGCAAATGAGAATAAAGTTGATCCTTCTACAATGTGACAGCCCTTTAGATATTTGTAGACAGCTATTAAGTCTCCTCTCAGTCTTCTCTTTTGCAAACTAAACATTCCCAAATCCTGCAACCTTTCCTCATAAGACCCAGTTTGCAGACCGGTCACCATTCTGGTCGCTCTTTTCTGAACTTGCTCCAGTTTGTTGATGTCTTTTTTAAAATGTGGTGCCCAAAACTGGACACAATATTCCAGATGAGGTCTGACCAAAGAGGAGTAGAGGGAAATAATGACTTCACGTGATCTAGACTGTATGCTTCTGTTGATACATCCTAGAATTGCATTTGCCTTTTTTGCTGCTGCATCACACTGTTGACTCATATTCAGTCTGTGATCTATTAGTATACCCAAGTCTTTTTCACATGTGCTGTCACTTAGCCCTATTCCTCCCATTCTATATATGCTTTTTTCATTTTTATTGCCCAGATGTAGTACTTTGCATTTCTCCCTGTTAAAAACCATTCTGTTAGTTGCTGCCCACTTCTCCAGTTTATTTAAATCTTTTTGAATCCTCTCTCTCTCTTCTCTAGTATTAGCTATCCCTCCTAGCTTTGTGTCATCAGCAAATTTAATCAGTTTACCCTCAATTCCTTCATCTAAATCGTTGATAAAGATGTTGAACAATACAGGGCCCAGGACAGAGCCCTGTGGTACCCCACTTGAGACATTCTTCCAACTGGATGTGCAGCCATTTACGACCACTCTTTGGGTCCGATCACTAAGTCAGTTATGAATCCACCTAACAGTTGCCTTGTCCATTCCATACTTAGTCATTTTTTCAATAAGGATTGTATGAGAGACTTTGTCAAATGCTTTGCTGAAGTCAAGATATACTATATCTACAGCATTTCCTTGATCCACCCAATCAGTGATACCGTCATAGAAGGAAATTAAGTTAGTCTGACATGACTTATTAGTTACAAACCCATGCTGACTCTGTTTAATCACTTCATTCTTATCCAGGTATTGACATACATGTTGTTTAATAATTTGTTCAAAGATCTTTCCTGGTATAGAAGTCAGACTCACCGGCCTATAGTTGCCTGGGTCCACCTTCTTCCCCTTTTTGAAGATAGGAACAACATTTGCTCTTCTCCAGTCTTCTGGCACTTCTCCTGTTCTCCAAGAATTTTCAAAGATTATGGAGAGGGGTTCAAAAATTTCTTCTGCTATCTCCTTCAGTACTCTGGGGTGTAATTCATCTGGACCTGGAGACTTGAATTCATTTAGGTTAGCTAAGTGTTTCCTCACTATCTTTCTGTTTATAGATATCCTGGATTCTTCTATTCCCTTAATAGGACAGTGAATAACAGTTGATGTTGCATTTCCTTTCTGAGAGAAAACAGATGCAAAATAGGAATTTAAAAGTTCAGCCTTCTCAACATCCTGTCTTACCATTTCATCATTTTCATCCTGTAAAAATCCTATAGCATCTTTGACTTTTCTTTTACTTTTGACATATCCCCAAAATCCTTTATTATTGCTTTTGACATCTCTTGCAAGCCTCAGTTCATTTTCAGCTTTAGGTAATCTGAATTGTGCCCTGCAGGTTCTGCAGACAGCATTATATTCTTCTTTAGATATGCCTCCCTCTTTCCATTTTATAAACATTTTTTTCTTCCTTTTTAGCATGTGCTTAAGTTCTGTGTTCATCCATCCTGGTTTCCTTAAATGCTTCCTATTCTTCCCTCTTTTCGGAATTGTTAACAACTGTGCTTTGAGAATTTCATTTTTCAAGATTTCCCATCCTTCCTGGACATTTTTGTCTTTAAGGATATCCAGCCATTGGATCCCTCCAATTCTCTTTCTGAATCCCTTAAAATCTGCCTTTCTGAAATCTAACCTTGACGTCTGAGTCTTCACAGGTCTTCCACCTCTAGTTATCCAAAATTCTAAAATAGCATGGTCGCTACCTCCTAGGGTCCCAGCCACTTTTACCTCCTCAACCATTTCCTCCCTGTTTATAAGGATTAGATCCAAGGTAGCAGTTCCCCTTGTTTTCTCCCTTACCTTTTGGAAGATAAAGTTGTCAGCAAGAGAGGATAAGTATATTTTTTGGGGGGGTTTTGGTAACACATTTGGCCCCCAAAAGACTGTTAGACACACTGCCCCCATACTGCTGCCAGCCACTGGCCTTTCCACTGCCCCCATACTGCTGCCAGCCACTGGCCTTTCCACTGCCCCCATACTGCTGCCAGCCACTGGCCTTTCCACTGCCCCCATACTGCTGCCAGCCACTGGCCTTTCCACTGCCCCCATACTGCTGCCAGTCACTGGCCTTTTCACTGCCCCCATACTGCTGCCAGCCACTGGCCTTTCCACTGCCCCCATACTGCTGCCAGCCACTGGCCTTTCCACTGCCCCCATACAGCTGCCAGCCACTGGCCTTTCCACTGCCCCATACTGCTGCCAGCTACTGGCCTTTCCACTGCCCCCATACTGCTGCCAGCCACTGGCCTTTCCACTGCCCCCATACTGCTGCCATCCACTGGCCTTTCCACTGCCCCCATACTGCTGCCAGCCACTGGCCTTTCCACTGCCCCCATACTACTGCCAGCCACTGGCCTTTCCACTGCCCCATACTGCTGCCAGCCACTGGCCTTTCCACTGCCCCCATACTGCTGCCAGCCACTGGCCTTTCCACTGCCCCCATACTGCTGCCAGTCACTGGCCTTTTCACTGCCCCCATACTGCTGCCAGCCACTGGCCTTTCCACTGCCCCCATACTGCTGCCAGCCACTGGCCTTTCCACTGCCCCCATACAGCTGCCAGCCACTGGCCTTTCCACTGCCCCATACTGCTGCCAGCTACTGGCCTTTCCACTGCCCCCATACTGCTGCCAGCCACTGGCCTTTCCACTGCCCCCATACTGCTGCCATCCACTGGCCTTTCCACTGCCCCCATACTGCTGCCATCCACTGGCCTTTCCACTGCCCCCCATACTGCTGCCAGCCACTGGCCTTTCCACTGCCCCCATACTACTGCCAGCCACTGGCCTTTCCACTGCCCCCATACTGCTGCCAGCCACAGCCCCCATACTGCTGCCATCTATATTTCAAATGTGCTATTTACGCCTGGCCTTTTTTTTGCTGATCATTTTTTTTTTCAGGTTTTTGGCCACAGGAGAGAGCTACACATCACTGCACCTCCAATTTAAGGTTGGTAAAACCACCATCTCTAGAATTGTGAGGTGCACATGTGCCATCATCTGGCAGTAGTTGCAGCCCATGGTGATGCCTTCCCCAACTGAGGAGACTTGGCCAATTTCCCAAACTGCATAGATGCTGTCGATGGCAAACATGTGAGAGTGCTGAAGCCACCACGATCAGGATCATACTTCTTTAATTATAAGAAGTATTTTTCGGTGGTCCTGATGGCGGTGGCTGATGCACATTGCAAATTTGTTGCCATTGACGTTGGTGCTTATGGCAGTACTGGGGATTCTGGGGTGTTGCGAGCATCACAGATTGGACTGCAAATTCTTCGAGATGGCGGAACGCTCCCAGCCCCAAGACCTTTGCCGGGTTCCACACATCCAGTACCCTTTGTGATGGTATCGGATGAGGCATTTCACTTAAAGACCAACCTGCTGCGCCCATACCCACGAAGGGCACTGGATGACCGGCGGAGGGTTTTTAATTATCGGCTGAGTCATGCATTCAGATATGTGGAATGCACCTTTGGGATCATGTGTAGTCAGTGGCGGATCTTTCACACAGCCATCTAGTTGGATATGCAGACCGCTGACACAGTCATAAAGGCATGCTGAGTACTCCACAACTACGCTCAAGAATATGCCACCGACGTAGGTGAGGATTCACAGCTGTCTGACTTAAATGCTGTTTCAAATTTGGGTAAAGGAAGGGTATCCAACTCGGGTGTGCGTGTGCGAGAAACCTTCACTGACTACTTCATGAGTCCTGAAGGTGCCGTGCACTGGCAATACTCCTGTGCCGGTGTTGAGCAGCCAGGACAGCAGAGAAGATCTGAAGACTAACTACAAGCAAGCAAGGTCCGTTCTCTAATAAATGTGAAAATACAAAAAAAGTTAATAAAAATTAACTTTGTTTGCAAAATAAAATCTGGTCTCCATTATTTTTATTCAATAATAGTGGTTGTTGGTATGGGCAGTTATTGGGGGATGTTGGAAAACATTATGCATAGTGTGGTTAATTTTTGAAATGCCAGCAGCTCTGGTTTGCACTGAGGCACTGGAACTTTAACTTATCAGTTGTCATACCATGACTTAGGAAAGTCTGACTGACGGCTTCACTGTAATGACCCCTCCCAAAACCCACACTTACCCCTTCTTAATTTAAATAAGACACGACTGCGTGACATTGGATGTAAAAGGCCACAGCAGCCCCGTTTATTAACACCAAACAAGCAATAACATTTTTATCCATAAACGTAGAAATATTCCATAAACATAACCACCAGCAAAAGGAGGGGGGGTAAATGAAGAGTCCATTGTTCATGATTGCAACACCAGCTCCACCACGTGCCCTTAGCCGCACCACACCGGCTCGAGGACAACCAGCTCCACCACGTGCCCTCAGCCGCACCACACCGGCTCGAGGACACCCAGCCGAGTGTTGCCCAACCAATGTCCTGCTGGGACCCAGCCCAGCAGGGACCCATGTTAACATGCCCCGCTGTGACCCAACACAGCAGGGTCCCACGTTAACATGTCCCGCTGTGACCCAGCACAGCTGGGACCCACCTTAACCAAGTATACCATTGCACCACCAGGGGTAACCCGCTCCTGCACTGGGTTCACCCCCCGCTCTTTGTGCAATCCACCGACTTCAAATACCCCCCTCCTTTCCGCCACCGCGAGCACGTATGACACCTTGTACGTGCGAGTACCACCACCAAAAAACCCCAACCCGAGCCGACTCTGCGGCTCGAGTAACCAATGTTTCTGTACCAAGACCAATCGACCAAAACTGATCCCCATTAGACCTCACAATGCCAACCTACACCAAAATACCAGTACAACAAGGTCAGCCACACACAAGACCTGCAACTAGCCAACCGCATCGTCCAATCCTATGCACCGCCTGCGCGACCAGTCCCCAACCTGAGCCGCCGCCTCTGCCTCGTTGAGACCGCAACACTGCAGGCGCCTCCGAAAATTGTACTTCACCTAATAATTAATCAAAGCCAACCATTATTGCCGTGAACAAAAGAACCTATATTGGTTCCCCAAACCTCCGATAGATTCTTGAAAATGTGCCCAGTAAAACCCACTATGTAGTCATTCCAAACAGGAGCCTCTATGGACACCAACATGAGCACGGCTCCCAGGCAGAAAATTGCACTCCACCTGATAATAATCAAAGCCAACCATTATAGACGTAACAACAGAACCTACACTGGTTCCCCAACCTCCGACAGATTCTTGAAAAACGTGCCCCACTATATAGTCATGAACAACAACACGAGCATGGCTCCCAGGCAGGAGCATTCAGGCCCGATGTCTCAGATCAAACCCCTTGACGCCCCAGCGACCAAGTCTCCACCACACACGTGCAGTACCAAAACGCTGTTGGTCCTGTCAACCCTGCGTGATAGCATCTATCTTAAAATATCCACCCAACTAGAAAACATAAACCAATCCACCCCGTAATCACCACAACCCGGAACGAATTAATTGTGTGCATCACCCTTGCACTTCGAACCCAGAATCACAACACTATTGTTGCCACCCTCTTACCAAAAGTGAGATGTACTCCGCACCCATTCCCCGCTGAACTGCGGATTCGACACTACTCACAAAAGAAAGAAAAACGACTCCACACCACCTGAAGTCCAGGAAAACTCAGAAACACATCACGTCTCCCGAAAACCCCAGACACCATAAACCCGGGCCATCCGTCAAAACATTGCACTCACCGGTGCCCGATGCTTGTCCACCACTCAGCCTTAAAGCACCGCAAAAAGCACCCCCAAACGGAGCACAGCCCCAGACGATTACCAGGTCCTTAGAATCATTAAAAGTCAATGCACATCGCACTAGCTTCCCCTGCCACAGCGTACCACCAACCCGACATTAATGAAAGTAATGTTATAGTTGCAACCTGCTCACCCACTACCTAAAGTACACCTCCCCCGCAGCAGCGCTGCACCACAACCGTGTCCCCATAATACCAGCCGGTCCTGACAAGTGCGCATAACGGAATAAATGACATAGCCATGTATTGCCAGACGGGCTACACCCACGCGGGAGACCATTCACACGGCCATCGAAAAAACATGTCCTGCCTCATGCTCTATACAGAATTCCTGACAAATGGAACAACACCCGGTGGATAAACAAACCGTTCACCAACCAGGACCCCCGAGACCAGTAAAGCACATGCTGGGTTACCCAACTCAAATGTTGCATCATCCTTGCGCAACACTTCACCCTGGCCCCCCCGTCCGGGGGCACCCAAAAAGAAAAGACTCTAAGGAGAGCTGTATACCCAGAAGGCAAAGCAGGACCAGCTGCACCCACAATAAAACTCCTAGCCCATCGTAACGAAAAACTATCCACTCTGTATAATAAACTCCTACGTAGCTGCAATCAACGGCTGTAACAAATACCACCCGATACAGTCTGCCAAAAGCTCAATCGGCAACCCTAAAGAACCGCAGTGAGAACCCACCAGTCCTTACGTACAAAAGTTGTTAAAACTGCCCCAGGGCAGCCACGACCAGCAAATTACCGTAAGAACGCCATATGACTGCAGATCATGCAAAAAAAAACCCCAGTGGATCGTAGCCCCACGTATTCAATAACCAAAATCAACCCCCCAAAACAGCAGCGCGATATACACGGGAACCTAATAACGACCCCCGACCTGACACGATGTACTTGTTAACCTAACCTGACTTAGACATAGGGCCCCAGGTGAATCAAACACTTTGACTTATCCAAACACATGATAACTGCAACTACGCCCTGAGCATGAAGAAACCCAAAGTAGTCAAGGGTTGGACCATGAACAGAAATAAGCACACCACCTTCCCTAATACCAGATAGTAGTCCCAGGTTGGACCATGAACAGAAAATAAACACTGCACCATCCCTAATACCAGATAATCCCCGACTACCACACAGAAACCAAACCACGGACCTCAACAACCGGACATTGACCAACCATAAAAAACCCCAGCTCCACGCCATATCTACGTACCCCGAGAATTTAACCAGGAAAACAAATCCGGTAAAAGGTCAACTCCAAGCCCCCCGGGGGAAATGTCATCCATTGCTGAGAGAAAGGCAGGTTCCCAAAAGATCTGCCGTCCCAAGCATCTCGACCTCACCAGAACGTCTGCCGCAACAAACCAAAATGCCCCTAGTGAACATGAAAACCCTTAGTACACTCAAAGCCCCTATTGGAGAACCGAACCCGGCATATAAATAAAATACACCGTAATGAAAACTCGACCACCTACCCCCTCACCTCTGACGAGCAATAGAACACACCCCACTGTAACGTGAAAGATTAAGCCGCCCGATGCACTACCCAAACAGATCACCACGTCAGTGAACTGCCATCCAACCCTTACCAAATACTAGGCGCGGCGATAAAACTGCTCACCACATCAGTGAACTACCATCAAACCCTTATCAAATACTAGGCACGGCGATAAAACTGCTCACCACATCAATGAACTAACATCAACCCTTATCAAATACTAGGAGCGGCGATAAAACAGCTCACCACATCAGTGAACTACCATCAAACCCTTATCAAATACTAGGCGCGGCAATAATCCTCCAGCCCAAAGACCCCATGCCTATAACAATAAACCATAAAAACCGGCATGGATATGGCTATCCACCACCACTCTGCCAATATCCGTATCACCACCTGAATTACTCACAAACCGCCATGGAATCACCACCAGTCATACACAAACACCCAGAGAATGCAAGCACAATTATACTAACCAAAATAAAATGTCGTCACCTATAGATATACCCACTATCATAAAAGCAAACTAGCATGAAATTAAAAAATACCTCCCAACACTCATGAAGTGCACAAAACAGCCTCCTGAACCACAAAGCAATCATTCCCACACATATTTGAACGCTGGCTACATGGACCAGCCGTGCATCGTTCCGAAACCCCGTGACAAAAAACCAACAACTACCCCAGTGCGAAACCATACGTAACAACACCCTTCCCAACCAATATAATCTAGACATTAATAAAGGTTTAAGTGAGCCTTACTTACTAGGCTGACTCCGCAGAACCCCACGGAACAGCCGTCACGTGTCCTCCGGGTCGAGCACCGCAACTGCGATCTTCTCCATGGATCTACGCCGACTGCAGCCCTCCTGGGCCGCAGCGCCAGCGCCCAGACCGACTGTCCGTCCGGGAACGCATGGCAAAAAGTCACCGGCTCGGAGCCTCAAACAGGGGAGGGGAGGTTGGCGCTCCAGCCGCAGGCAACACCTCCTGAATCTGGCACCCAACGCCGGGGGAACGTGACGCCGGACCACATGACCTGTGGCCCTTGGCAGCTGAAGGGTGGCCACATGACCAAGCCACCGCCCGCTTCCCCCCAGCGCCGTGAGAAAGGAAATGAGGCCGGTGAAGTCACACACCACCTCGCCACCGGGCTCCTTGCCGCATCACGTCACCGCCGTCCACCGATGCCGATGACCGTGCCGGGTCAGGTGACCACGCCGGGTAACGTGGCCGCGACGTGCGCGTCACCACTGTGTGCCACGATCCGAAATGGAAGGGAGGCCGGCCACGTCACTCACCGCCCCTTTACCTTGCTGCCTGCTTCTCGACTTCTGGCTCCGGCCCCGCGATGTCTTCTGCAACAGGTCTGCTAATGGGGCTCATCCTCCGCTGCAAACTTAACTCCGGGCTGAGGTGCTCAGGAGGCTGTGGTCGTCGCTGCCGCTTTGGAGGCAGAGGGGTCCCATCTTCTCCGCCGTCGCCATCACCAGACCATCGCTGCAGCTGTTCCTTCATCCACTGCTGGCCGCGCTGCTCCATCATCCTCTTCATCTGTGCCACGAGGTATTCCATCTTCTGGATCCAAAGATTCAAGCTGAAGTCCCAGATGTGAGGAGCTGACGATTCCGGACATCTGCAAGGTAAGGAATGACCATCCCCCCACAGTTCTGCCCTATATATCCATCCCACAACTGACCACTCCCTGCCAACTCACATTGCACAATAAGCCCCATAGCTCCAACCCACACCTTCCCCACAAACACAAAAGCACTACTGACCACTCCCTGCCAACTCACATTGCACCATAAGCCCCATAGCTCCAACCCACACCTTCCCCACAAACACAAAAGCACTACACCTTACCCTTCACTAACCCTCAGGCCTAGCATCCCTCCTTAGTCATGTGCGCCCTCCCTGTAGCCCCTTTGGGGCAGGCGTCCG
Organism: Dendrobates tinctorius; assembly: GCF_039654945.1. NCBI lineage: Eukaryota > Metazoa > Chordata > Amphibia > Anura > Dendrobatidae > Dendrobates > Dendrobates tinctorius. The sequence goes on along the minus strand of NW_027361705.1, from coordinate 14,960,612 downwards.
GGCTTGCCTTTGTGTCAGGTAGGATTACAATAAGGCCGGGGTCACACTTGCGTGTGCAATGCGATAAACTCACACATCAATGCTGCTGCCACTCGGGACCGGAGTGTGCAGCCGCATGTATTTCTATGCAGCCGCACACTCCCATCTGAGTGTTGACGGCAGTGCCGCGCATTGATGAGAGAGACTTGCGCAAGTTCCTTGTATTGCACACGCAAGTGTGACCCCGGCCTAAGGTTATGCTCACAAGCATTTTTTGGTGTGTTTTTGATACCAAAAATTTTTTTGAAGGAAATTAAAATACACAAAGATTTTCTTTTGAAATTTTTTTTTAATAAACATTAAATAATTAATGTTTTGAAAAAACAAAACAAATATTTTTGAAATAACAAAAAGCATCCTGTCAACAGGACAGAGTAGGGGGGGTGGGACATGCAGATTGCTTTGTGGTGATACTATAAAATTTCTCACAAAGTCTGGTAATCAGGATCATATCCATAGGTTGGATAAATGTTTGGGGATGACATACTAGAGGTGGGTGAAGTATTATGACCTGTGGTATGTGTTGAAGGAGGTCGGCCAAAACCAGACGGTTCGCCAGCGTCATGCCTGTATGCTGGCGCCTGCCCAAAACGCTGCCATGCAGCTGGTGCTGGTGGTGGTGGAGGCCCACTTTGGGAATTAAAAATATTAAGAATCCCTGTCATTATAGCTGATGACGGGGGAATTGGGGATGGGACGTCAACAGTCATTAAGAGTAAATTGACTGCTGACATCAACGTATTCTGCCGGTCACGTGTCATGGATCTGAGGCGGCCGGCTAAAAATGAGCCAAATTTGTCTAGTTCGTCTTGCCTCGACGAAGTGTCGAGCATACTGAGGGTTTGACTAGTGAGGTTTTGTAACACACTACTCGAAGTCTCAGTACTGTTGACCTTTTTGTGTGCCGCCCTTCTCGATGGCACGGGACGGGCAGAAGCAGCGCCCATCCTAGTAGGCCTTGACACGCCACCAGCAGAGCTACAAGTAGTGCCCGAGGCAGGAGCAGCAAAACAGGACTCTGCCTCGACCTAAACCACAGATGCGGAAGTTCCCGCAGCAGAGTATGATGGTGTTTGAGATAATATATCTGTCGGGGGCAAGGATGATGGGCAGTCCTCAGGAACATCTGATGAGAACGTATGATCCTCCACCTCCTCTCCCAGACCCTACTCAGGGCTAGTTTGATGGGCCGGAGGAGTTTCGGCCCTGATGTTGCCATCAGTTCTGTAGAAGAAAGAAAAAACCATGTTAATTGCAGACTGCTTTAAAATGTTACATAAATTGTAAATAAAAATTTAATGTAAAAGTTACCTCCGCAAGTTCCTGCTTGTTAAAATAAACTGGAGTTGGTCTGAGAACTGGACCCTACCCCGCGGAGGTGAGCTTCCACTTGGAGGTTTTAGTGACTTCATAATGCGATCTGTTACTGATCTCCATCGGTTCTTTACATCTTCCACTGAAATTAAACAATAAAAAAAAGGTTTTTGAAAATTCAATCATTAAAAAAACTGGACAAATTCCATGTATGCAATACATACCGCATATACTCGAATATAAGCCGAGATTTTCAGCCCATTTTTTTGGGCTGAAAGTCCCCCTCTCGGCTTATATTTGAGCCATATACACCGGGGGGTCGGAGGGGGGGCGGGGGTGTCAGGTCATACTTACCCGTCCTGACGCTGTCTCTTGAGCCCCCAGCTTCTCCGCACTCTCTCTTCCTGCTTTCAGCAGTCACGTGGTACTGCTCATTAAAACTCATGAATATGCGCATATTCATGAGTTTTAATGAGCGGTATCACATGACCGCTGAACGCAGGAAGAGAGAGTGCAGAGAAGCTGGGGGCTCAAGAGACAGCGTCAGGACGGGCAAGTATAGCGATACTCACCTGTCCTGCGTCCATGGCTGCTTGCTGCTGTCTGTCATCGGTCAGTGACTTCAGACAGAAGAGGGTGCGGTGACGTGATTAGTGCACGCCGCGCCCCCTTCAGTCTGAACGTCACTGACCGATGACGTGGCAGATAGCGGTGAGCAGCCATGGACGCAGGACAGGTGAGTATCTGACACCCAGCGACGGAGAGGTGAGTATGTCTGTTTTTATTTTTACATGCAGCAGTAGTGGCAGCACATGGGGGAATAATCTAAGGAGCTTCTTATGGGGTCAGCATATGGGGGAATAATCTAAGGAGCTTCTTATGGGGTCAGCATATGGGGAATAATCTATGGAGCATTTCCCACCCTAGGCTTATACTCGGGGGGAGGAAAAATAACCACACACTTTAATTTAAAAAGAAAATTAATGAAATAAATGCAACATTTTTGAAAAAAAAAAAAAAATGACGTCATGCTGCCTGCACTGCGCAGGCATCCTGGCTCACCTGAGATGAACTAATTGGCATGGGAAAAATTCCCACGCTCCTGAGTTCACCTCAGGTGAACCTGGGAGTCCGCGCATGCGCACGCCACACCGCCCGTGTTCACCCGAGCAGCACGAGCTGCCTTTGGGTGAACTCGGTATACAATGAACCGGGGCGCTTTATGGCCCCGTTCATAGTAGCGGCATCGGTGGTTTAGAGCGGCCACATGTTATGTGGCTGCTGTAAACTTTAGGTCTTCGTGGGACAGTCGTTTTTATGGGATGCTGTGGAGGGTAGGTATTTTTGTGGTTTGTTTTTTTATTTAGGTGGAACATGGTCTTCGGGGAATTAGCAGAAGAGGTGAGTATGGGCTTTTATTTTATTTTTTTTTAGGTGGCGACGTCGGGGACAGGTAATTATAATTTTTTTCCACAGGTAACCACTGGCCACCAATGAAAAAACAATTTGTCCTGAGTAGGCTGATACCCTACATGTGGGGGTAAACCACTGTTTGGGCGCATGGCAGAGCTTGGATGGGAAGGAGCACCATTTGACTTTTTCAACTCAGAATTGGCTGGAATTGAGATCGGACGCCATGTTGCATTTGGAGAGCACTTGATGTGCCCAAACAGTGGAAACCCCCAATTCTAACTCCAACCCTAACGCCAACACACCCCTAACCCTAATCTCAGCCCTAACCCTAGCCCTAACCCTAACCCTAGCCCTAACCCTAGCCCTAACCCTAACCCTAACCCTAGCCCTAGCCCTAACCGTAGCCCTAACCCTAATGGGGAAATGGAAATAAATACATTTTCTTTTAATTTTATTATTTTTCCCTTACTAAGGGGGTGATAATGGGGGGTTTGATTTACTATTTATGGCGGTTTTTATATTTGGCAGCTGTCATACGCTAAAAGACGCTTTTTATTGTAAAAATAGTTTTTGCATCACCACATATTGAGAGCTATAATTTTTTCGTATTTTGACCCACTGAGTCATTTGAGGTCTTATTTTTTGTGGGACGAGTTGATGTTTTTAGTGGTACCATTTTCGGGCATGTGACATTTTTTGATCGCTTTTTATTCCGATTTGTGGGACGCAGAATTAACAAAAATCAGCATTTCATGAATTTCTTTTGGGGGGGTGCATTTACACCGTTCCGCTTGCTGTAAAATTGATAAAGCGGTTTTATTCATCGGGTCAGTATGGTTACAGCGATACCTCATTTAGGTCATTTTTTATGTTTTGTCGGTTTTATGCAATGAAAACTATTTTATATAAAAAATAATTATTTTTGCATCGCTTTATTCTGCGAGCTATAACTTTTTTATTTTTTTGCTGATGATGCTGTGTGGAAGCTCGTTTTTTGCGGGACAAGATGTCGTTTTCAGTGGTACCATGGATATTTATATGCGTCTTTTTGATCGCGCGTTATTACACTTTTTGTTTGGCGGTATGATAATAAATCATTATTTTTTGCATCGTTTTTTATTCTTTAAGGGGTTCGCTAAAGGGGTTAACTAATGGGACACTTTTATAGGGCAGGTCATTACGGACGCGGCGATACCTAATATGTGTACTTTTAATGTTTGGGTTTTTTTATTTCCAAAAAATGGATTTATTGGGGGAATTTTTTTTTTTTTCTAATTTATTTGGCGATTTTTTTAAAATTATTTTAACACTATTTTTTTTTTTAAACTATTACATAGTCCCAGGTGGGACATCACTGTCCTGCGATAGATCAGCGATCTGTCACAGGCACTGCTGCAGACTTCCTCATGCCTGCTCTTTGCAGGCACTGAGGAAGCCGGCTCCCTGCAGGCCCCCGAAGGCCCCCGTCGCCATCATTGTGCTGCCGTGGGGGCTCAGGGAGGCATGGAGGGAGCCCCCTCCCTGCCGATGCTTCCCTTTAACCCCCGGTACACCGCGATCATGTTTGATCGCGGTGTGCAAGCGGTTAACGTGACGGGGGTGGTCCGTGACCACCCCTGACACATTGTGCCGGGTGTCAGCTGTGATAATTAGCTGACACCCGGCCGCGATCAGCGGCGCTCACCACGTGGGCGTCGCTTATCGCTGAGACGTACTATCCCGTCCATGGGCATAGGGGCCCGGGTCCCATGGATGGGATAGTACGTCTGATGTCAGGAAGTGGTTAAGGGAGATAATATTGCAAATGTTAAATTTTCTTACATACAGTATATAAATATATTAATTTGCTTTATTTTAGTATTTTGTAATAGAAAAAGGCAGCATCTTATGTGAGACTGTAGGAAATGCATGTATATGCTCTGAATCTGTACTGATGTATTGCATAATTCATATATTAATGAACCACAGATCTTATTTATTGGATATCATTATCTATTTCACTCACTGTATGATTTACATTAGATATTAATTCAGATTTGAAATTGTATCTAATTAATCTGAGTGAAATATATTTTTTACATTACTACATTGCATACCAATTAATCTTATCATTATATTGATTTGGCATAGATGACTATGTATTTTTCTTTATTTTAGGTGATTGAGTAGAATGTGTTAATATTTTGTGGTTTCTCATCTATAAATTATTCTTGATCCTGCTCATGAGTATCACTGTATTAATTTGAAAATCAACCAATATACTGGGAAGGGATGATAAAACCTAACTTTTAAAAATAACTAGTGATGAGCGAACATGCTCGCCACTACTCGGTACTCGCCCGAGTATCACTATACTCACACTAATCAGCAAGTACCGAGCATTTCCGGGAATATTCGGCGGTAGCTTGGGTCTCTGCCCTGCAATTTTGGCGCTCTTTAGAGTGCCAATCAACATGCAGGGATTGTGTGCCACACACTGTAATGCCGCAGCCATCTTTGTTGTGGTATTATAGTAATTGGCTGGCCGCACAGCGTCATCAGGTCTATAAGTGACCTGCTGCCGCCCTACTCTTCACAATCATGTCCGGAATCAGACAGTGCAGGGAGAGCTGCTGCTGAGATACGGACAGATATGTGCTTTTATTGGTTTAGCTGGATATGTGGATTCTATGATGGTATACCCACGCTAACTAACTATCCATCCTTCTAAGGACTAATTATTGGGTATATAGATTGCAGTGCTAAGTAGGCAGGGAGTGAATGTGCATGTATACACATCAGTGCAAGGTATGAAGGCACTGTATGTGGGTATATAGATATCATTGCATACATCAAAAGGGTCCATTCCATTACTGTCTGTTGCTGCTTCCGCCTGTTACGTATATACTTAGCTCCAGGTATCAGTTGCTAGGAATAATTTTTTTGGGCACCTTAATTCTGATTATTTTATTCCAAAGCAATCCAGGCCCCCTTTTTTTCTCCATTTGCTGGTTGACACTGCAGACTACAGCCATATCCTTTTAATACTACAGCGCGAAAATCCAGCAATTTTGTCTTACAAAATTTTTTTACACCATTTTGCTGACAAAAAATATTTAGGTGCCAAAAAAATATTTAGCTGGCAATAAAATATATAGGTGCTCAAAAATTACTTAACTACAGTTTGAAAATGTAACACTGTGTTTTGTCCGTCACACGCATCACATATTGCGCTAAATATTTTACAATTTTAGTCCTCCTAATAATTTTTTTTTGTAGTGCCATAGCCTACTTACTGACACAGTTTTGGTGGCCAAAAAAAAAATCCAGGCCATATATTTAACAGTGTGCTATCTCTGTCAGACGCCTGATCTATCTGTGGCCTACAAATTGTGGCATTTCAGGGCTAAATTCCACTGTATTTGCTGTCTGTAACCCTATTTCTCTACATGATTTTGGGGTACAAAATTTAAAAATACAGGCCACATATTAAACTGTCTGGTATCTCCGTCAAACGCCAGATCTATCTGTGACCTACAAATTGTGGCATTTCAGGGCTACATTCTACTGTTTTGCTGTGTCTTACTCTAGTTATTGACACCAGTTTGATAACCAAACTTAAATTTTTACCTACAGTCCAGATATTTTAAAGTGTGGATTTCCCGCACACGGATCATATACAAGTTCGCTACCAATTTAGCCATTTGTAGTGAACGTGCAAAATATTGTAGTCCATTTAAAATGGGCAAGGCGCATGGCAAGGTACGGGGAAGTGATGGTGATGGTGTATGCAGACGCTGAGGCCGTGGGCAAGCTGAAATTGTGCCACAACAAACTGTCACATCTTCTCGCCCGCCCTTCATGACCCAATTGCAATTACAGTACTATGGGCCTGCAGCAGGACATCACTATAGAAACCAGAGCAGTGTGAAATGGTTGTTGGTTGGTTTGTGGATAATGCTTCCTGTCACTTTGCCACCACCACTACCACCATTTCTTCAACATGGACAAATCTGAGTAGCTTTGATTCTGGTCCGCAAATTCCTCACCCTGATCCTCCTTCCTCCCAGCATGCCAAGTGCCCGGAGACAACTGTTCCCACATTTCGACACTCTGAAGAGCTGTTCAATTTTCCATTTATAGATTCGGGCCTCTCACCCAATCTACTTGAAGCGGGGCAAGATGAGACCGCATATAGCGATGCCCAAATATTTGAGCAGCCATGGTCACACAAAGGCAATGGTGGGAATGTATCACAAGAGGTGGACGATGATGAGAGACAATTGACAGCAAGTCAGGAGGAGGACCATGGTGCGGAAGTGGAATCCGAGGTGGTGGATGATATAGTAACTGACCCAACCTGGCAGGAGGACATGCAGAGTGAGGACAGCAGCACACAGGGAGAGTGAGACAGAGCAACCCAACAGGCAGGAAGAAGCAGTGTGTTGGCCGCAGTCAGGCAGGCAACGATTCCTCATAACACCACCATTACGGAAATTGGCAGTACAACTGTTAGGTTTCCCGAGTCTGGTTGTTTTTTAAAGACTCTGCCAATAACCCCAAACAGGACATTCGTAACACCAGCCATGCCCGCATCAGCAGGGGTAGCAAAACTAACAGCCTGACCACCACCAGCATGATCACGCATATGGCAGCAAAGCACCCGATTTTGTGGGCCGAACCCCAGGCTCCAGGAACAGTGTCTGTGGGTGAAAACACTGCTTCCACTATTGTGCATGCAAGCCAATACCCTGTCCAAGATGCCTCCTGCCCTGCACCTGTCGTTGCCAACCCTCAACTACCACCATTATCAAGCACGTCCATGTCCTTGTCCCAGTGCAGCCTTCCAGTTGTCCATACCCCAGTCATTGGAACGCAAGCGTAAATACGCAGCCAACGCCCCACAGTCCACAGTACTAAATTCACACATTTCACATCTGCTTGCCGTCAAAATGTTGCCTTTTGGGCTTGTGGATACGGAAGCTTTCCGCAACCTGATGGCGGCAGCAGTCCCAAGGTACTCGGTCCCCAGCCGCCACTATTTCTCCCGGTGCCATCCCCACATTACACAAGCACGTGTGCTACATTACCCATGCCCTGAAGAATGCTGGCCCAGAGGCGCGGGGTAATGTCACAAGGAATGGAATGTTTTGGATGAGGTGAGGGAGTTCCTTACCTTGCTGACTGTACCAACATCCTCCGTGATTCCTCTGTGCCTTTTAATTATTTTTTAATTATTAGGTATCCAAGCTGGACATGTGGCATGAACTGGCTCTCTACACCTTGGAGGGCCTGAAATGCCATGCTGCTAGCTTTTTGTCAGAGAGGGTTTTAAGTGCCACTGGTGGAATAATAACTGATACGCGCATTCACCCGTCAACTAAAAATGCAGATAGGCTGACTCTTATAAAAAATGAATAAGGGCTGGATTGGGCCAGACATCTCTACACCACCGAATGATAACAGCAAAACCTAACCTTCCCAAGCACCTCTTCACACCCACACATGGGTATACACTTCCTAATTTTGGCTATTTGGTGTCATACTCCTCTTTCTCCTCATCCTCATCATCCACCAGACCATCACCACTAGAACACGAGGGTGACCGTGTTGAGTGCTGCTACAGTCACTCTAGTTTGTTGAAAGGGTGTTTATGATGCCCATACAAAAATTTAAAAAAATATGTAACCCACAGGGGGAAATGTTTGTCAGCTCCTTTATAATGGGAACATTTTTTTATGAGGCATTCCTCTGTGTCTCTTCCAAGGGGCATTAGAGTGCTTCCTAATTTTTGGCAGGCCTTGCATTCAATGCATAGGAAAACACTATGGGAGACTCACTTCCTTATAATTGGAACATTGTTTTCAGGAGGCCCACCTCTATGTCTGTTCCAAGGGTTATTGTGATGCATGCAGCTTTGGTGCAGGGCAGGCCTTGCATTCAATTCATATGCAAACACTATGGGAGACACACTTTTTTCTAATGGGAACATATGTGTCATGAGGCCCTCAAATACAACTGTTGAAAGGCTTATTAGGGTGTGTGTTACTTTGTGGCTGGGCAGGCCTTGCATTCAATGCATAGGGTAACAGTATGGAAGTACCAAAAAAATAATGTGAACTTGGTTTTCCTGTGGCCATCCAGTACATCATTTCAATGGGTTATTGGGGTGCCTGTAACTTTGGTGCAGGGCTGGCCTTGCATTCAATGCATAGGCTAACAGTATGGCAGTATCAAAAGAATAATGTGAACTTGGTTTTCCTGTGGCCATCCAGTATGTGGGTTCAAAGGCTTATTACGGTGCATGTGACTTTGTGGCAGGGCAGGCCTTGTATTCAATGCATAGGTTAACAGTATGGCAGTACCAAATGAAAAATAATGAGAACTTTGGTTTCATGTGGCCATCCAGTATGCCTGTTCCAAAGGTTATTGGGGTGCGTGTAACTTTGGGGCAAGGCAGCCCTTGCATTCAATGCATAGGCAAACACTATGAAAGACCCACTTTCTTATAATGGGAACATTTTTTCAGGAGGCCTTCCTGTACGTCTTGTGAAAGGGGTATTGGGGTGTGTCCTAATTTTTTCAGCCCAGCCACTCAATGCATAGGCAATAACAGTATAGGAGACACAATGTTTTATGATGACCCTTTAAGACTAGTAATGCCGACTGATTCCCCTATAAAAATTGGCTTGATTTTAAGAGTTACTCCTTCATAAATGAAAAAAGATGTGTCTGATGATGTGTCATACACCACATGGCAAAATGGCGTAAGACTCTGACAACATTGCTCACAACTCTGACCTGGGAGTCAAAAATGCTTTCAGGGGCATTCCCCATTATGTTCCCATGGCATGTGAGCACTGTTTCCATAATTTTCAGATGTTTTTAGGCCCTAAAAGGAAACCCAGGGGGGTCATGGTAAAAATGCTCGGGTTTCCCATAGACTTACATTGGGCTCGTTGTTCTGGTCAAGTACCTGAGTATTCCAATTTGCTCTACCCGAGCAAGGAGCACACATGCATTTTAGTTCTCGCTCATCACTAAAATCTATAAATCTGGTATTGCTGCAATCACACAACAAAGAGAATAGAGTCATCTAATTACTTATACCACATGAGTACTGGAGTAAAAAATAAATAAAACCAATTCTTCACCATTTCATTCTGTCTCCCAAAGATCGCAGTAAAGATTGTCTCACATTTATCCTGCGCTCTGCACTAAAGCTTACACCATGGTTTCTCAGCTAAGGATGTTAAATGCTACAATGACATTTCCCTGTAAATGCAATAGGATTGGTTGAAATCATTGGTAACGTTGAAAAACGCATCAAAAATGCTATGTAAACATAGCCAAAGTGGTGGAGAAACATTTTTTGGGGGGGTTATTTCTTTTGCCTTACATACAAATTATTACCCTGGAAAGGATCTCCCTTAACATATTTCCCTGTAAAAATCCATTTTGATTTTGTTTTTGTATGTTTTATTGTGCACCTGTAAAAGTGTCGTCACAATCTGACAACATTGGTCACAGCCTTGACCTAGGAGTCAGAAATGCTTCCAGGTGCGTTCCCCATGAAGTTCACTCAATGTGACTGCAGACTTGTGAATCATTGCATGTCTTGCATTGAGCGCTGTCAGGGTATGTGCACATGTTCAGTAATTGCTGCGGGTTTGACACTGTGTATTTTTGCTGTGTCAAACTCGCAGTGGCCAGCTGTTTCAGCAGGCACCCACAGATGCCTGCACTTACACGTGGAGGCAGACATGAGGCGTGTCACTCCAGACCGCAGCATGTCAATTTCTCTTGATGAGACGATAGTCACCGCAAGAGAAATTTCACCCATATAATGTATTGAACAAGGTGAATCCGCATGGTTCAGTGATTACATGTGTGCTCACCTGCGTTCAATAGAAGGCAGTGCTTTGGATGTAGCAAACATGGGCTGGGTCCAAAGCGCTGCTACTTCCAGATCGCATGCACCTAGCCTAAGGCTTCTTTGGTGTCAGTACAGGTAATGGCGGTCACATGAACGCAAGTACGCAACATCCATACTCCCAGACTGGAATCTGGCAAGACTGTTTCTGGCACGCTTAAAACAAATGTATTGCACAAGGTCAGTAACAGTCAAGTTTCTAGCCGGGATTATGCACATCGCATACTTGAGGTCACGTGACCACCGTTCCCGGCGCTGACGCCAGAGAATCCTCACAGTGCACACAGGGCACAATACATGTGCTGGGATGATTCACAAGTAATTTTTTTACAAGAGGACAAAATAACTTCTAAAACAATCTCCTTATTAGTTATGTCGCATATATATAAAAAGGGCAAAACACACACATATAAAGTATATATATATATGGCATCACAACTCAACATGGAGTGTTTCTAAATGACCCTCACTCTTGACAGCTAGCACCTGTTTGGCCATGTACAGAAATTCCATATCAGTGCTAGCACATAAATACTGTATGTTAGATATAGTGGTGAGCGAATTTTTTCGAAAAACGATCGCCAAACATAAAATCGGCATGAATATGGCACATTTCGATTCACGATCGGAAACACAAGCAAAACTTTATAATATCGGAAAAAATCAGAAACATTAGGTAAAAATTGTGCTAAAATATTTGCGTTGCCATTAAAGTATTTTGAGCACTTTGGCTACGATAATGGTGGTGTATGATGAGCTTGGGGCACATGTTTGATGAGGTGAACGGGTGGGGAGAGCTCAGTGGTCGTAAACTTTTTTTTCCTCTACCTTTATGAGTGTACATTGTGGCTAGCCAATCAGGGCGCAGGAAATGTCCTGACACTGCAGCTTGTGTCCTTGGCTGCTTAAATCGCATGTTCCTCTCCATATAAAGAGCAGACATCTTGTTTAGCACCATTTTCACACTGTAACAGAGGCTGCTTCTGACGCTGGTACTGTTTGCTGATAGATATTAGCTAGGTAGCTAGGCGGTTAATTGTTATTCAGATAGTTTAGATAGCTAGTGTCCTGTGTGGAGGTGAAGTTAGCTAGGCAGTTGATTCTTTGTCTGATAGTGTCCTGTGTGGATGTAAAATCAACCTTCCATTGTGCCATTATTGAGGTCCACAGACAAAGACAGCAGGGCACATTTCATAGAGGTGTCTTGTGCACTGCTTCTACTCTGCTCCATCCAGGAGTAGACCATTCTAAATAATGGTAAATGTGTTACAGCAAGGAAAATGTCACCTTGTCATTTAATGGTGTGATGACATTGTTTTGTGACTTGAGTAGTTGGCCAGAATGTATTTTTTTTTTTGCAGTTGCTACCGTGATTCAGCATGCAATATCTGACCTTGTTATTTAGTAGTGGTGAAATACAACTGTCTGCATAGCTCATGCAGATTTAAAAAAAAAAATCTGTTGCTAAACGTGATACAGCCCACCATATCCCTAGTTATAATTTTTTGGCTGTGAAATAAAGCTGTTTGCAGAGATAATGCACATAAAAAAAATCCTGTTGCTAAATGTGATACAGCCCCCCATATCCCAGATTGTAATTTTATGTCATGGAAATTGTTCTACAGTAACAAAATTTTTTTGGGGGGGCAGTTGCTAACGTGATTCAGCACACCATATATCACCTTGCAGTTTAGGGGTAGGGAAATTGAACTGTCTGCATAGCTCATGCAGAATTGCAGATTAAAAAAAAATATGTTGCTAAAAGCGAGACAACCCGCCATATTCCATGTTGCATATGGTGACGGTGAAATGAGACTGTCTGCAGAGCTCATGCACATTAAAAAAAATATTTTTTTTTCTGTTTCTAAATGTGATACAGCCCACCATATCCCACAATATAATTTTGTGGCATTGAAATTGTTATGTGTGCAGAGCTGTTGCAAATTTTAAAAAAATCTATTGATTTTTTTTTTACAAACACAATACAGCAAGCTAAATCCAAGTTTGAAATTGTTTGGAGTATGTCTTGGTTATACAGGCCTCATCCAAACTAAAAACAAATTTGTTCAGTTACTAGCGTGATACAATAGGGGAGATCTTCATTTGAAATTGTTTGGAGCATCTAGTCTATGTTAAACAGGCCTCATCCACAGCCAAAATAGAACTTCTTCTGTTATTAACCTCATACAGTAGGGGAGATGTCATTTTGAAATTGTTTGGAGCATATCTTCTTTGTCATACAGGTCTCATCCACACTCCAAATTTTTTTCTTCTGTGACTAACGCAATTCAGCTCGCCACATTTCACCTTCTCATTTAGTGCCATTGAATGTCTGCTGTTTGAAGAGCTGGTGCAGAGTAAAATCTAATTTTTTGTTGCTAATACTGTGCTTCCGCCACAGTATCTGAGCAACTTGACTGGGAAAAAGCGAGGTCGGTATGGAAGGGGGATTAGCCTTGGTGTTCAAGGTGTATGTGTTGTAGGTGGTAATGTTTGTGAAAGCAATAGTGAAGCAACAATGTCACATTCTATACAAAGATAACTGACAACTTCTGTTACTGGATGGGCTACTCCACTATTTTTGGCAGATGCACAGCGGTACGCCTTGTTGATGAGGCCCAGAAGCAGCATGTGTTCGAGTGGATGGCAAGCGTAGCTTCAAGTGGCCTCTCCTCCTTTACCTCCACCTCAGCATCATACCCAGTGCAGTCAACAGAGGTGGCACCTCAATTACTCTTGCTTCCCCCACGTCAAATCTCTCCAAATGCCCAACTGACTGTATGGAACTACAGATAGGTGAGTCTGCATAGCTGTTCACACATTCTATGCCATGGGCATCAGAAGTGTACGCAAAAGCTTCACAGAGTCAAAAGGAGGAAATCATCTGCACCGATGTCCACAATTTTTTAGCTTGGATCTGGGGCAGAATGAAGTAAGGTCCATGCAACATCCTGACACTCGTCACCAGGCATTAACCCCCGGAACGAGGAGGTGATCTTGTGGAGACTCAGATATCTGAGGCCCACATGTACTGTGCTTTCAGGGCAGGAAGAGGAGGAGGGTGACTCTCAGGGAGAGTAATGTATTAACACAGTGGATGATGATGAGGTGGTAGATCTTAGTGGTATAAACACAGAGGCACACAGCTGATTAGGTCATCTGAGAAGGTGGAGGAGGAGGAAGAAGAGGGGAAGGTTCATACTTGTAGAGGCTTGAGGATAGATCTACACTTAATCCAGGAGTGTCAGTTCTCTTCAAAAGATAACTGTGAAAGGTTAACCGAGGCAACAATCTCAGCCATATGTTATAGTTGGTCAATTTTTGTCAGCAGTTGATGAGAAGTGGGTATCTGGGTTGCACCCCAGTAAGTCGAGATTAGGAGTTTGGCCGCAGCTATAATATTGTGGACTAAGGTGGGAGCCTTCTTTTGTTTGAAGTATATAGGGAGGTTCAGCAGAGCCATCTCGGGTGTCAGTGACACTGGGGACTCTGAGATATCTCTGATGAATTTCTCTGTTGCTGCCCAAAAGGGTTGGAGGACAGGGCAAGTCCACCATATGTGAAGGTAGTCACCCCCTTCTTCCTCGCAACGCCAACACCTAGCCCAAGCTCCCGACCGCCAGGTACAAGTCTGTGCCGGTGTAATGTACCATCGTGTAACTCTTTTAAAAGCGTTTTCTTGGGTTTTCACGCAGCTTGTTGGACCATGCGAATGCATATAGATATGGTCTATTTGTGATTGTGTGAATTTGTATCCTAGGTCTTTTTTCCAGAGGGCAATGTATGCTCTTTTCAGGGATAGGTCTTTAGATAAGAGTGTCTGGTAAATTGTAGAGAGGACCTTGGTTGGTCTTGATACTCTGGAGCAGAGAACTTCATATGGTGTAAGCTTGTGTGGATTATCCGGGCAATATTGTATATGTTTCAATAGCTCTCTCAAAGAATTATAGTGGAGAAAAGAGAAGCTCGAGGGGGCCAAGAGATCACTCAATTCAGTCAGCGGAAGGAGTGCCCCATCCGCCATTATCTAATCAGTGGAGATTTGTCTCAATTTCTGGGCTAGGTCACCTCCCTCTCTTATTGCGTCCAGAGATGGAGACAAGGCGTCGGATAGTTTCAATAGTGGGGACGAAGGGGGTACCAAGAGGGTGTGGAAGCTCGACCAAACTCTGAGCAAAGCCAGAGAGAGGGGGTTGTTGGGGGGAAGGGATTTCATCCCCTAGTATATGTCAACAGTAGAGACCTAAGGGGTATAGGAGATAGAATATTTTCTATGTTGACCCAATGTTTGTCACTAGAATTCCTAATCAGGTCCACTGATCGAGAAAGCACCGCTGCATAGTAATAGCTTTTGATGTCGGGGACTCCTATTCCCCCTCTATGTTTTGGCAATGATAGTGTTCGCGAGTTAATGCGGGGTCTTGCGCCCCTCCAGATGTATTTGAAAAATAAAGAGTTCACTCTAGCGAGGAAATAGTTTGGTACATGGATGGGTAGAGTTGAGAATAGGTATGTGAATTTGGGAAGGATCAAGCTTTTTAGGAGATACTTCCTTCCCGTCCATGACAGAAAAGGGTCTCCCCACGATTTAATAATGGACTGCACCCTGTCCAGTAAGGGATAATAGTTAAGCTGGAAAAGTTCTTTATCAGATCTAGCTAATTTTATACCTAGGTAAGTAATATATCTACTAGGCCAGGCAAAAAGGTAGAGCTCCTTCAACTTATCCAGCGTGTGGGAGGGCACGTTTAGGTCTAGAGCTTCCGATTTTGACGCATTCACCTTAAAGTTTGTGAGTTGCCATATTCCTCAAGATATCCCAGTAAAGCAGGAAACCCTCGTAGCGGATTCATCATCAAAACCAACAAGTCATCAGCAAAAGCCGCAGACTTATGGTGATTATTACCAATTTTGATGCCCTCAATCTCTTTACTTTTCTGGATTGCACACAACAGCGGCTCCATCGCTAGTATGAAAAGGATTGGAGAAAGAGGACATCCTTGTCTTGTTCCGTTTTGGATGGTGAATGCATCTGTCAGGGAACCATTGACTCTAATACGTGCCATAGGGTCTCTATACATTTTCATAATGGCCGAAACTAATGGTAAAGGGAAGCCAAAGCAGGTCAGTGCCTCTCCCAGATAAGCCCAGTCCACCCTGTCAAACGCCTTTTCAGCATCAGTCCCAAGAAGCACCAAGGGAAGATTTTTTTTGTTTAGCAAAATGCATGAGACGAAGTATTTTGTATGTGTTATCCCTTCCCTCTCTCTCCCCCACAAAGCCTGTTTGGTTTAACGAGATTAATTCTGGCAAGAATTTTGCGATTCTTCATGCAATCATACTAGCGAACATCTTTAGGTCAATGTTTAACAAGGAAATCGGTCGATAGCTGCTGCATAATTCAGCATCTTTACCTTCCTTGTGTATTAATGAGATTCTGGCTTCCAGAGCCTGAGTAGGGAAAAAGCTATCTCCTAGCATAGAATTGCACACATTTAACAGTTGTGGGAGGAGGATCGAGGGGAAGGATTTGTAATAAAAGGAGGAAAGGCCATCAGGGCCCGGTGCATTGCCCGACGTGCATCTCGACAGGGTGGACTAGAGCTCGTCCAACTGAAAAGGTTCAACTAACCGCTCCTGCTGTGAATCTGAGAGTTTTGGTAATCCCAGATGGGTCAGGAAGGACCCTATGGATTGTCTCCTCCTGGTCAACTCCTGGGAGAACTCAGGTGGGTGCAAATTATAAAGTTGCTTACAATAGTTAAAAAATTCCAATTTTATCTGGTCATAGTCAAAGGTGCACGTACCTCTTGGATTTTTAATCGAGTGACTATATGTGTGAGCTTGACGCTGTTGCATTTTTGAAGGCATGAGTTTAGATGTCTTGTCCCCATGTATAAACATTTTCGTCCACCAGGAGGAATACCATTTTGCAGACTGTAAGTTAAGGATATCGTTTAGGCGTTGTTTTTTCTGGGATAATTGGGCTAGTGTTTGAGATTCAGTTTGTTTTTTATGTTGAGCCTTAAGATCGGCTATTTCAGCATATAAAGTGTTTATCTGTTGTTGTTTTTATTTGTGTAGGTAGGAGGAGATTGATATCAATTCTCCTCTGATAACTGATTTGTGGGCTTCCCATAGGATCGGGGCTGACACCTCCCCATTGTCATTTTAGGCAAAGTAAAGGTTAAGTGTCTTGGTTATACGGTCATGCATTGAGGGAGTGTTCAGAACTGATTCGTTAAGTCGCCAAGATCTACAGGGAGCAAAGGGTTTGATCACTGATTGGGTGGATCAGGGAAATGCTGTAGATATAGTATATCTTGACTTCAGCAAAGCATTTGACAAAGTATCTCACAGAATCCTTATTGAAAAAATGACTAAGTATGGAATGGACAAGGCAACTGTTAGGTGGATTCATAACTGGCTTAGTGATCGGACCCAAAGAGTGGTCGTAAATGGCTGCACATCCAGTTGGAAGAATGTCTCAAGTGGGGTACCACAAGGCTCTGTCCTGGGCCCTGTATTGTTTAACATCTTTATCAATGATTTAGATGAAGGAATTGAGGGTAAACTGATTAAATTTGCTGATGACACAAAGCTAGGAGGGATAGCTAATACTAGAGAAGAGAGAGAGGATTCAAAAATATATAAATAAACTGGAGCAGTGGGCAGCAACAAACAGAATAGTTTTTAACAGGGAAAAATGCAAAGTACTACATCTGGGCAATAAAAATGAAAAAAGTATATAAAGAATGGGAGGAATAGGGCTCAGCAACAGCACATGTGAAAAAGACTTGGGTATACTAATAGATCACAGACTGAATATGAGTCAACAGTGGGATGCAGCAGCAAAAAAGGCAAATGCAATTCTAGGATGTATTAACAGAAGCATACAGTCTAGATCACATGAAGTCATTATTGCCCTCTACTCCTCTTTGGTCAGACCTCTTCTGGAATACTGTGTCCAGTTTTTGGCTCCACATTTTAAAAAAGACATCAACAAACTGGAGTAAGTTCAGAAAAGAGCGACCAGAATGGTGACCTGTCTGCAAACTGGGTCTTATGAGGAAAGGTTACAGGATTTAGGAATGTTTAGCTTGCAGAAGAGAAGACTGAGTGGAGACTTAATAGCTGTCTACAAATATCTCAAGGGCTGTCACATTGTAGATGGATCATCTTTATTCTTATTTGCACTAAGAAAGACTAGAAGCAATGGGATGAAACTGATTGGGAGGAGACAAATTAGATATTAGAAAAAACATTTTGACAGTTAGAGTGATCAATGAGTGGAACAGACTGCCACGAGAGGTGGGGAGTTTTCCTTCAATAGAAGTCTTCAAACAGAGGCTGGACAGACATCTGTCTGGGATGATTTAGCGAATCCTGCTTTGAGCAGGGGGTTGGACCAGATGGCCCAGGAGTTCCCTTCCAACTCTACAATTCTATGATTCTATGTCATTTCTAAAGTTACTATTGAGTGATCTGAGAAAACATTATGTAATATATTGGATCTATTTGCATTAGGAAGGTAGTTTTTAGGTATAAAGATATAGTCTAGTCTATGGTAGGACCCATGAGGGTGTGAGTAAAAAGCAAAGTCTCGGTCATTAGGGTGTAGGTATCTCCAAATGTCTATTATTTGTGAAGAGTGGATCCGTTGTTTTATTCTACTAAGATCTCTGAGGGAAACTGCGCTTTTCTTTTTCGTTGTGTCTGGAGTTGAGCGAAACAGGTCGGTCAAATTCAAAAGTCGGTGACTTTCGCTGAAGTCGGGTTTCATGAAACAAAACCCGACCATAGCATGAGGTCGGCCACGAGGTCAGCGACCAGAGCGCCAAAGTCTCGTTTCAAAAGATGCTTCCAGTGCCCTTTTTCAGCCAATGATGGAGGACGCACACTGTGGGCAACGTGATGACATAGGCATCGGTCACCACCATCTTTGAGAAGGGCATGCAAGTGATTGGCTTGCTTTGTGTGGCGTCACAGGGGCTATAAAGGGTGCGAACGCCGACCACCATCTTACTTATGCCGATCTTAGCATAGGGAGAGCTGCTGCTGCTGATTCTGTAGGGAGAGCGTTAGGCAGGGAAGAAGAACCAAAAAACTGCTTCTGCTGTTAGCGATTTCCACTTACAACACAACACTTTGTGTGCAGTGACAGGGGAAGCTCTATTTTTGTGCATCAGCTCTGTTGGTTATTAGGCTGCCTTATAAGGCTCCCTAATAGCTGCATTGCTGTTTGCACACTGCTTTGCAAAAATACTTTTCTTCCTCTTTTCTACACAGTTACCAAGCATTCATTTTTCCACCCGTTTGTCTGTGCAGCAGTCCTGCTTATTAGGCTGCCTGCGTCCATACTTGGACAGAGAGCATCACTGTCAGCGTCCTCAAATCTCTAGTGAGAACCAAATTCTCACCAGTCCTATAGACACCCTCCACCTTGTCATACACCATCCAATTTCAGCCTGTTACATTGAGGTGTAATCTGTACTGGCCCTGAGACAATAGTTCAGCGTCCTCAAATCTCTAATGAGATTCAAATTCTCACCAATCCTATAGACACCCTCCACCTTGTCATACACCATCCAATTTCAGCCTGTTACATTGAGGTGTAATCTCTGCTGGCCCTGAGATATTAGTTCAGCCTCCTCAAATCTCTAGTGAGATTCAAATTCTCACCAATCCTATATACACCCTCCACCTTGTCATACACCATCCAATTTCAAATTTAGGAGAAAAAAGGGAGCAAACGAATCCAAGTAGTATAAAAATATCAAAATCCTTTATTGAATGCGAGCACAGACAATATATATAAATAACCAGCAAAGTTGCAGATGACAAATAGGCACCAATATTAAGAAGGCAGGTGGGGGTGAGAAGAAAAAAAAAAAAAAAAGACTGCACCTGTATATAACATTAGCCAGGATAGTTTGTAAAATATGCTGACACAAGGGCTGTTACAAATGCCAAATAATCGCCATATAGGCTGGACAAAATATCCTCAGGGCAACCAGCCGATGTGTAATTAGGCAATAGGGCTAATGTTGGCAAGCAGAATCCATAACATTCATCATAAGTTACATCATATATCAGCGACAGTCATATGGAAAAAGCTTACCAGGTGGTGCACAGTTATCCCCAGCCGTGGAACAAACCTCCGACGTACGTTTCGCGCTCAGGAGGCACTTTCTCAAGGAGATGAGGCTATAATGAGCTGCAGGACCTTATGTAGTCCCAGTAACGGTCACATGCAGAGTCATGTGACCCGTATCCACCAATGAGAGCGGCCATAGCGGTGCATGTGCTGTGCTCCTACCAGGTCCTCCACCATGAAACAGGCGTCCAGCGTCAGAGCGCATGCGCAGAGGATTAACCCCCGCACGAGCGTCCGAGGCAAATGGACACCGGTCGCATGAAGAGGGCAACTGGGGGGCACGAACCACATGCGCACAGCCGAAATCTATGGACACACCTCACACTTCTGACAAAAGAAATACTGGTGCATGTATGGCAACATAAATATATAAACAAAAAAAAAACATACATAAACACGCACAATTATAATCATATAACAGGTGTAACACTGAGACCACGTAATATGACAGATGGCACAGGCATGTTCAGATAAAATTCAAAAACGGAGACAACGGATGTTAATAAGCATATCTTCAAAAATCCCCAATGAGTAGATGGTATATATGGAAATTGTCTATACACCTACAGGGGACACAGAAATAAGTTCATATCCGGAATATCATCTTCATTAGTATGACATATCAGCCCAACGATGAGTCCAGAGTAGTGTTGAGCATTCCGATACCGCAAGTATCGGGTATCGGCCGATACTTGCTGTATCGGAATTCCGATACCGACTTCCGATATTTTTTCAATATCGGAATTCGGCATCGGAATCGGAAGTTCAGTTGATTGACGGCCTGACGTCATCATGATGCGCGGTGTGTGCGCATCATGATGCGCCGTCATTTCGGGCCTTCCGGGGGTCTCTGCCGGCCTGCCGGGGGGCTGTGCCGGCCTGCCGGGGGGCTGTGTGGACTGCCCGGGGTCTGTACCGGCCTGCCGGGGGGCTGTGCCGGCCTGCCGGTGGTCTGTGCACCCTGTGGGGTTCTGTACCGGCCTGCCGGGGGGCTGTGCCGGCCTGCCGGGGGGCTGTGCTGATGTCCGGGGGTCTGTGCAAGCATCGTCCGATGGGACTACAAGTCCCATCGGGCGATGCCTGCTACCATGACAGTGATTGACACATTAGCCAATGATGGGACAGTAGTAGTCCCATCATCCGGCTAATGTGTTAAATGTTAAAAAAAAAAAAAAAAAAAAAAAATAAAATACTACATACATACTACATGCATGCTACATACATACTACATGCTACATACATACTACATATATACTACATACATACTACATACATGCTACATACATACTACATGCATGCTACATACATACTACATGCTACATACATACTACATGCATGCTACATACATACTACATATATACTACATACATACTACATACATGCTACATACATACTGCATGCTACATACATACTACATACATACTACATACATACTACATGCATGCTACATACATACTACATATATACTACATGCATGCTACATACATACTACATGCTACATACATACTACATATATACTACATACATACTACATACATGCTACATACATACTGCATGCTACATACATACTACATACATACTACATACATACTTCATGCATGCTACATACATACTACATGCTACATACATACTACATACATACTACATACATACTACATGCATGCTACATACATACTACATGCATGCTACATACATACTACATGCTACATACATACTACATGCATGCTACATGCATGCTACATACTTACTACATGCTACATACATACTACATACATACTACATACTACATATATACTACATGCATGCTACATACATACTACATGCTACATACATACCACATACATACTACATACATACTACATACATACTACATGCTACATACATACTACATATATACTACATGCATGCTACATACATACTACATGCTACATACATACCACATACATACTACATACATGCTACATATATACTACATGCATGCTACATACATACTACATATATACTACATGCATGCTACATACATACTACATGCTACATGCATGCTACATACATGCTACATACATACTACATGCTACATACATACCACATATATACTACATACATACAATACATTCATACAATACATACATAGACATACAGTACATATAACATAGAGTAACATACTTACCAATACTTGTCACATTGTTCCCCGAAGCCATTGTCTTTTCCGGAATAAATATTAACATAACAAACCACAAAAATACTCACCCACGATCCGAAGCAGTCCACGAGTGTGTCCCACGACGATCTTGGGTAGAGAACTGCAGCATCAGATGATGCTGCCGTTCTCTACGGGCTGCAGGAATCCAATGACGGAAGGTAGGTATCCTTCCGCACTGTATTCCTCCGCCACTTAAAAAAAAAAAGTCCCTAGTCTCACTTTATGCCATTGCTGCGTGGGAATTTCCCACACAGCAATGGCGTAAAGTGAGACTAGGGACTTTTTTTTTTTTTAAGTGGCGGAGGAATACAGTGCGGAAGGATACCTACCTTCCGTCATTGGATTCCTGCAGCCCGTAGAGAACGGCAGCAACAGCTGATGCTGCAGTTCTCTACCCAAGATCGTCGTGGGACACACTCGTGGACTGCTTCGGATCGTGGGTGAGTATTTTTGTGGTTTGTTATGTTAATATTTATTCCGGAAAAGACAATGGCTTCGGGGAACAATGTGACAAGTATTGGTAAGTATGTTACTCTATGTTATATGTACTGTATGTCTATGTATGTATTGTATGAATGTATTGTATGTATGTAGTATATATGTGGTATGTATGTAGCATGTAGTATGTATGTAGTATGTATGTAGCATGCATGTAGCATGCAGTATGTATGTAGCATGCATGTAGTATATATGTAGTATGTATGTGGTATGTATGTAGCATGTAGTATGTATGTAGCATGCATGTAGTATGTATGTAGCATGCATGTAGTATATATGTAGTATGTATGTAGCATGTAGTATGTAGCATGCATGTAGTATATATGTAGTATGTATGTAGCATGTAGTATGTATGTAGCATGCATGTAGTATATATGTAGTATGTATGTAGCATGTAGTATGTATGTAGCATGCATGTAGTATGTATGTAGCATGCATGTAGTATGTATATGGTATGTATGTAGCATGTAGTATGTATGTAGCATGCATGTAGTATATATGTGTTATGTATGTGGTATGTATGTAGCATGCATGTAGCATGCATGTAGTATGTATGTAGTATGTATGTAGTATATATGTAGTATGTATGTAGCATGTAGTATGTATGTAGTATGTATGTAGCATGCATGTAGCATGCAGTATGTATGTAGCATGCATGTAGTATATATGTAGTATGTATGTAGCATGTAGTATGTAGCATGCATGTAGTATATATGTAGTATGTAGCATGTAGTATGTATGTAGCATGCATGTAGTATATATGTGTTATGTATGTAGCATGTAGCATGCATGTAGCATGCATGTAGTATGTATGTAGTATATATGTGGTATGTATGTAGCATGCAGTATGTATGTAGCATGCATGTAGTATATATGTAGTATGTATGTTGCATGTAGTATTTATGTAGTATGAATGTAGCATGTATGTAGTATGTAGTATGAATGTAGCATGTATGTAGTATGCATGTTGTATGTATGTAGCATGTAATTTTTTTTTTTTTTTTTACATTTAACACATTAGCCGGATGATGGGACTACTACTGTCCCATCATTGGCTAATGTGTCAATCACTGTCATGGTAGCAGGCATCGCCCGATGGGACTTGTAGTCCCATCGGACAATGCCTGCACAGACCCCCGGAGCCTGCACAGCCCCCCGGCAGGCCGGCACAGCCCCCCGGCAGGCCGGCACAGCCCCCCGGAGCCTGCACAGCCCCCCGGCAGGCCGGCACAGCCCCCCGGCAGGCCGGCACAGCCCCCCGGCAGGCCGGCACAGCCCCCTGGAGCCTGCACAGACCACCGGCAGGCCGGCACAGACCACCGGAGCCTGCACAGACCCCCTGGCAGGCCGGCACAGCCCCCCGAAAGGCCCGTACAGACCCCAGAGAGGCTGTACAAGGGTAGGAAAGGGTTTTTCTTATTCCGATACCGGAAGTCCCATAGACTTGAATGGGACTTCCGGTATCGGAATCGGCGATACCGATACTTTTTTTAAAGATCGGCCGATACCATCCGATACGATACTTTGAAGTATCGGACGGTATCGCTCAACTCTAGTCCAGAGGAAACATCCACAATATAGGTCCCAGGAGGATCCCATTAATCCAAAATAGCCACAATTAAAAAGTGACACTAGAGTGAAAAAAACACACAAAGGGTTAAAAACAAATAAAATAACCATGGACATGGGGGAAATGTACGAAATGGTGGATGCAGGAGAGGCACAGAAAATGAGACTATAAAACTATAAAAAAGAGGCAAAACTTAGGGACTCATTGAGACCTTTCAGTCACCGTATCCAAATTGACAATCCATTTAGTCTCTCTTTGGGCTAAAATCTTCCTGTAGTTCCCTGCTCTAACCCCCAGGTGGATACAGTCAATTCCTCGCACCATAAATGTTTGAGGGTCACAATTGTGAAACATCTTGAAGTGGCGAGGGATAGTCTTGAGGGTAGAGCAGTCGGCCACTGTCTTGGCCACCCGAATGTCCCGCACATGCTCACGCACCCGCACACGTAATTCTCTTGAAGTCAAACCAACGTATATCATGGGGCACCCAAATGTCGCATAATATATGACATTGGTACTACCACATGATATACGCTAGGCAATCTGGAATTCTTTAGAACCATCTGAAGTGTGGAATGTAGATCATTGCAGGACATTCGAGCAGGCAAGACAGTGGCCGCAGGGAACAGATCCAGCGACCGGACCTCTGGAGCCAAATGGATTAGTCCGTGATGGGACATAATGGCTCCTAACAAGGAGATCTTTTAAATTTTTAGAGCTTCTAGAGGTCATCATAGGGCGATCTCCAATACTCGGACGCAAGGATGGTTCGGAACTCAAGATGGCCCAATGTTTAGAGAGAATCTCCCTCATATGGTCCCACTCATGAATGAAAGTTGAAATGAATCGATTAGGGCCAGTAGGACCAGAAGCACCCCTCCCAACACTTCCACCACCACTGACTGCCCGGGGGTACAACAAATCCCTACGTACCGTTCTCCTCGTCCTGTCATATCCCCTCCCTATACACCTGTTACTGTATCCTCAGTCCTGAAACCGTGTCCACAAATCGTGAGCACGGTTTTCAAATCTATCATCTGTGGAGCAGATTCGCCTCATCCTTAGGGACTGCCCGACCAGGATGGCTCTAATGGTAGAAAAACTATGCGCAGATTCAGCGTGCAACAAGGCATTGACTGAGGTCAACTTTCTGTAGACGTCAGTCTGGATGTGGCGATCATGATCCACCTCCAGAGTGACGTCCAGAAAGTCGATAGACTTGAAATCATACCAAAAGGTAAGTTTGATACCAAAGTCATTAATGTTAAGCCACGCCATGAACTCCCCGAGCTGTTGTACCGTTCCATCCCAAAAAAACAATATATCATCAATATAGCGGTGCCACCACAGCACACGGGAGGTGGCTGGTGCACCCCCGTCGCCAAAAATGAATCTCTCCCACGAACCGAGGAAGAGATTAGCATATGAAGGCGCGCAGGCCGCGCCCATGGCGGTGTCGCACCGCTGAAGATAAAACTGGCCGTTAAACACAAAAAAATTGTGGGTGAGGACAAAGCGCAACAGCTCGAGGAGCAACTCGCACAGAGAACCATCCAAGTCGGACATGTCCAGGAAGAGGCGAACCGCATCCAGGCCAAGGGCATGATCGATGCAGGTGTACAGGGATTCGACATCGGCAGTGACGAGGAGAGTGGAGGAATCGACAAGGACACCATCGACCCTCGTAAGGACGTCCGTCGTGTCCTTAATGTATGAGGGAAGTAGTTCAACCAAGGGTTTTAGACAATAATCCAAAAACTTACATACCGGGTCACATAAACTCTCAATACCAGACACGATCGGATGCCCCGGAGGGTCGGCGGCGTCCTTGTGTATTTTGGGCAGGAGGTAGAAAGTGGGCACTTTAGGATTCCTGACCATTAACCCCTCAAAAACTGCTTTTGTAATGATGTTATCATCCAATGCACGGACCAAGATGCGCTGGAGTGTGAGCGAGAAGGAGGAAGTTGGATTATATGACAGCTTTTCATAGGTGTGAGAATTTTTAAGCTGTCTGTATTCCTCGCGTTCATACATATTTATAGGCCAGACCATGATGTTCTCCCCCTTGTCAGCGGGTTTAAATAATACCCCTGGAATGGATTGCAATTCTGAAATTGCCCGTCGTTGCTTATAAGTTAAATTATCATGTTTCCGCTGCGAGGATAGTTTTTTAAAATCTTCTGTAACCAATTTTGTGACTATGTCAATGGCGGGACTCAATGTCAAGGGAGGAACCTCGTGGATCTGGGCACAATATTTGGAGGAAACTTACCCCGAGTAGGTGATGTTTGTTCCTTCAGGAGGTCCTCCAAAGCACGAAGGGCCTCCCTCTCGCTCTCACTCATCGTCTCCTTGCTCACGTCCTTATGGTGAAGTTTTTGCAACAAAAGTTTCCTCGAAAAAAAGTGGAGGTCCTTTAACGCTACAAAGTAACTAAAGGACTTAGTGGGGGAAAAGGTCAGACCCTTACTTAGAACTTCTAATTGGGGTTGAGTGAGACCATATGAGGAAAGATTGATCACCTGGAGACCGGCAGTGGAACCCTCTGAATGATTGCCTCCCGTAGCGCCTTTATTTTTAGCAGATTGGCGCGTTACAATCCGTCTTGCAACATGATCATATGTAGAGTTCCCACCAGGGGGCGAAGACTGTGACGAATTATCCTCATCCACAGAAATATTAGATTTAGTTGATGCTGATCTTGACCAAGATCGTGACATATTTCTATAAAAATGACGGAACGTTCGTTAGGGTTGCGCCATCTATAAACTCTAGAGGCTGTCTTGTCCTGTATATCTCTTTTAAGTTTTTTAGTTTTCAAAGTCTGGATATCCTGAACCCACTTTTGAAGGTCAGTATCCAGCTCGTCGTTGAATTTTTTTAGAAGATCACCAGTGAGTTCCCTTTGCAGCTCAGACTGCAAGACCTCAATCTCACTTTCAAGGGTATTCAAGGTCTTTAAGTAATATGATTTCAATAGCTCAAGGAAGCCTCTAGAGCAAGTATTAGCCAACTCCTCCCATTTGTCCTTAATAATATCATCTTGAATCGGAAAGGAGGGGAAGACTTGAATAGGCAGCCCCCTCGGGATCAGACTTTTTTGGATATATCTATCCAGAAATTCATAATTCCACCAAACACATGTACGTTTTCTCAATAACTCCCTAAATCTCACCATAGTATCCTGAAAATCTCTACTGCATCCACCATTAACCCCATGGCCGCCATCCTGAAAAGCGTCATTGAGTTGTGCGCCATGTGCGATCCCACGCACGGAAGTCCATAGAAGGGCTAGAAAAATCTGTGAAAAACACAGAAAACAGAATTAGAAATAAACATGAGCCCAATGTTCAGCGTCCTCAAATCTCTAGTGAGATTCAAATTTTCACCAATACTACATACACCCTCCACCTTGTCATACTCCATCCAATTTCAGTCTGTTACATTGAGGTGTAATTTCTACTGGGCCTGAGACAATAGTTCAGCATCCTCAAATCTCTAGTGAGATTCAAATTCTCACCAATCCTATATACACCCTCCACCTTGTCATGCACCATCCAATTTCAGCCTGTTACATTGAGGTGTAATTTCTACTGGGCCTGAGACAGTACTTCAGCGTCCTCAAATCTCTAATGAGATTAAAATTCTCAGCAATACTATATACACCCTCCACCTTGTCATACACCATCCAATTTCAGCCTGTTACATTGAGGTGTAATCTCTCCTGGGCCTGAGACAATAGTTCACCATCCTCAAATCTCTAGTGAGATTCAAATTCTCACCAATCCTATAGACACCCTCCACCTTGTCATACACCATCCAATTTCAGCCTGTTACATTGAGGTGTAATCTCTACTGGGCCTGAGACAATAGTTCAGCGTCCTCAAATCTCTAGTGAGATTCAAATTCTCACCAATACTGTATACACCCTCCACCTTGTCAAACACCATCCAATTTCAGCCTTTTACATTGAGGTGTAATCTCTCCTGGGCCTGAGACAATAGTTCAGCTTCCTCAAATCTCTAGTGAGATTCAAATTCTCACCAATACTACATACACCCTCCACCTTGTCATACACCATCCAATTTCAGCCTGTTGCATTGAGGTATAATCTCTCCTGGGCCAGAGACAATAGTTCAGCGTCCTCAAATTTATAGTGAGATTCAAATTCTCACCAATAGTAGATACACCTTCTACCTTGTTTTACAGTACCATATAGCTGGTGTTATTTTGGGTACATTTTCACAAAAATGAGGAAGTGTGGTGGAAGACGCCATGGATGTGGTCGGGGGTTGCCAGCTGGTCCCGATGGTGGTGTTGCATCTGTTGGTAGTGGGAAAAGCACAATAGCACCTAAGGCAGGAGGTGTTGAGCCTGCGTCATCGTCTGGCTCCACAAGGCCTCGAAGGCTCTCTTTTCTGGGAGTAGGTAAACAACGTTTTGTTAGGGCTGGCGGAACGCACCAAATTATAAAATAATAGTTGGTGCGTTCGCAGCCCGGGGTCCACCGTGCAGAGGTGGTACACTGCTGCTAAGTAATGGCGGAAGTATTAAGCGGTGTGAAACCAGTCACACGTGGGTTACATCACCCAATGTGAACAGGGGCGAACTCTGTTAATGCACAGAGCTGCACAACCGCTGAACGTAAATGCCAGAGCCTGTTAAGCTCACAGAGCCCGGCCAAAAGAGCGCACAGTGTACGGCCACAGAACTCTACCCCTAGGACACGGGGTTAGAGTCCTTCTAGGCCCACTGAACGCGCAGCGTCACTGCCTCGAACGCCGCTATAGACGCTGGCAATGGAGCACGTGCACTGAGGCATGCCGAGTCCCTGGTGAGGACTGATGCTTGACTCAACCTCTGTCCTACCTATGCCTAAGCCTGGGCGCTAGCAGGCTAGGCTGCACAACACATGCGTACCAAGGGTAGGGGTTTCTTAATGAGTCATTCACCAGAGACATTCATGTGTGCAAACATCACTCACTCCACATAGTCTGTAAATACAGTCTTATCCTAACGCATGGCCGAATGGCCATGCGAACCTTATATAGCCGCGAGCGTCCGGGACCTTCCTGGTTTCTCGGATGGGCAGGACCTGAGCTGGTGACCTTCGATCTCCAATGGGAGATCACTCCACGGGCATGCTCAGTGGCCCGACATGGGGACTTAGTCCCTGGAGAATCTCGCTGCTGAGCAGCATGTATTGTCATAGCTGTGCCAGAGGTGGCAGCAACAAGCAAACAGATGGAGCTGGTCTGGGCAGAGCGCCTGGACTGACGAGTTTGCTGAGCAACCTCCTCTGCGGCTGGAGAGGAATGGGAAACCGCTGGAAGTAAGGCTCGGAATTCTCGCTGTGCAGCGACAGAAATCCGACGCCTAACACTTTTAAAGCCGGAGCTTCAGGAACAAGTTTTGGCTTACATTGCTGACACAGCCTCCAGCTCTCTCGCCTCCCCTTCTGAA
The DNA here is from genome assembly GCF_039654945.1 of Dendrobates tinctorius. NCBI lineage: Eukaryota > Metazoa > Chordata > Amphibia > Anura > Dendrobatidae > Dendrobates > Dendrobates tinctorius. The sequence continues at coordinate 14,931,043 of NW_027361705.1, read as the reverse complement.
GTTTCAAAAAATAAAAGCACTGAGTCGTCAGTGGAGGCTCCTGGTCAGGAACTATACCTTTCCTTGAGTCCTTCACCCCTACCAAAAGTGAAGGATGTGGCAGGTCACACTACAGATTACTCCATGGAGCTCTTTTCACATACCATGCCTGGGTTAGCAAGTCAAATCGTGAATTCCCCAGTCCAAGATGAATCTGACATGGAGTGCACTGATGCACAGCCACTGCTAGATTTTTCTGCTGGTACATTCACTCAGAGCACTACATTGTCATCGCAGTGTACTGAGGCAGAATCAGACCCTGATGAAACTCAGGTGCCCCTTCCCGCTTACTATACCACCTTACACGGTGACACAGAGGAAGGTGCACATGAAATTGAAGACGAGGTGATGGACGACCCAGTTGTTGACCCAGATTGACATCCATTCGGGGAAGACGGTGCCGCTACCAATAGCTCAGAAGAGGAGGAGGAGGATCCACAGCAGGCAACAACATCGCAACAGCTGTTATCTGGCATGACCGTAGCAGTCCAAAAACGTGTTACAAAAACCAAAAGAGTTGCAGGACAGCTTGGCCAGATGGTCAAATTATCACAGCATGCAAGGTCTCAAAATGTCTTCCATAGTAGGAAGAGTGCAGTGTGGCACTTTTTTGAACAAAATCCTAGTGATCAGGCAAAAGTTATCTGTAAGAAGTGTGCAAAGACCTTTAGCTGAGGGAAAAATCTGTGAAATTTGAATACCAGTTGCATGATTAGACATTTAACCACCATGCACTTGCAAGCGTGGACAGACTACCAAACCTCACGTACCACATGTGCACCTGCTCCGAATGAAGGTAGTCAGCAACGCTACATCGCTTCCCCCACTGTAAGCCTACCTGTTAGCACACCACCAGCAGCAAATGTCGAGGTGTCGTCGCAAGGGCAAAGCACTCATGGAATCACAATGTTATTGCTACGAAAGACTGAATCTAGGCCATCAGCAACACCACCAACACCATCACCATCACCAACCCTCTCTCAGTTGCCATGTCCACCGCTAGTTCCACCATATGCAGCTCTCAAGTCCAGCCAGCTCAACCTACCAGAGACTCTGAGAAGGACAAGAAAGTACTCATCCTCTCATCCACATACACTGGCTTTGAACACCAACAGTGCCAAACTAATCTTGTTAGAGATGATGCCCTACCGGATGGTTGAAAGCACAGCTTTCCGCGAGCTCATGGCCTACGCAGTTCCACGCTATGACCTACCCAGTCGGCACTTCGTTTCTCAAAAAGCCATCCCAGCCCTCCTCGTGCATGTGAAAGACCGCATTGTCCATGCACTCAAGCAATCAGTGAGTGGAAAGGTGCACCTCACAACAGATGCATGGTCCAGTAGGCATGGCCAAGGCCGTTATGTGTCCATCACTGCGCACTGGGTTAATGTGGTGGATGCAGGGTCCACAGGGGACAGCGGCAATGGGACAATGCTGCCTAGACCACGGTATAGGAAACAGTTGGCTGTAGGCATTCGACCCTCCTCTTCCTCCTCCAGAAGAGAAAGCTCGTCCACAGAGCGCAGTCACACGAGCACTCCATCTACAGCTGCCAATGTTGCACACAAGTTGTCCCACTATCGAACAGCTAGTGTTAAGCATCAGCAGGCTGTGTTGAAGATGATGTGTTTGGGCGACAAAAAGCACACTGCGGAGATACTGGCTGACTACTTGCAGCGACAAACTGAGTCATGGATGGGCAGTCTACATCTTGAGGCAGACAAGGTAGTTAGTGATAACGGCTGGAATTTTGTGGCAGTCATAGCCCTTTCAAAACTCAGACACATACCTTGCCTGGCTCATACCTTGAACCTGGTGGTGCAGTGCTTCCTCAATAATTATCCGGAGTTAACATCCCTGCTCCATAAGGTGCGAAGACTGTACTCGCAAATCCGCCGGTCGCCCGTACACTCCAGTCGTATGCAGAAGCTGCAGCGATTGCTCCACCTTCCCAAGCACCGACTAATTATCGACGTTGCAACAAGGTGGAACTCCACCCGGCACATGGTTCAGAGGCTGTGCAAATAGAGGCAGGCTGTAATTCATTTGTGGGAGGATACACGGGCAGGCAGTGTGCAGGTAGACATGGAGTTGTCTGGTGTGCAGTGGTCGAAGCTGAAAGACCTCTGTAAAGTCCTTAAGTGTTTTGAGGAATGCACATGCCTGGTAAGCGCAGACGACGCCATCATAAGCATGAGCTTCCCACTTATGCGTCTGCTCATGCATACTTTGACGCACATTAAGGAGCAGGCGTCTGCAGCCGAGGAGGAAGAGGAGGAGGGAAGCCTTGATGACAGTCAGCCATTGTCTGCTCAGGGAATGAATAAGGTGGAGGAAGAAGAGGAAGAGGAGGAGAAGGAGGAGGATGATGGGGATGATTATTTTGGGGAGGAGGATCCTTCTCAAGGGGGCAAGAAAAATGTTGGCGTGGCAAGGTCAGGTACAGGGTTTGTGCATGACTGGAGGGATGTTTATTTGCCAGAAAGTGCTCCTCCACCAAGCACTCGCAGTGCATCATTGACACCTCGAACATTGGCCCACATGTCTGATTATGCTTTGCAGATCCTGAAAAGGGACCCCCGCATTGCCAAAATGATGAACGTTGATGACTACTGGTTGGCGAGCATCCTGGATTCACGCTATAAAGGCAAATTCCAAAACATCATGCCACAGGAGAACCTAGAGCTAATATTGGCTATCAAGCAACTCTGGTAAACCGTTTGAGGCATTCCCAGCACACAGCGGCAGTGATGTTTTTTCAACAAGCCGTAGGAGGCAACATGGAAGAGGTGTTCGTGGTGCGCACAGCTGAAGTGGCATTGGACACAGGGGTTTCATGACCATGTTGTGGACAGATTTTTCAAGTAACGCTCACACGTCTGGTAATACTGCATCGATCGAAAGTGACAGGAGACAGCAGTTGTCAAATATGGTAACAAACTACTTCTCGTCTCATATCGACTTTCTCCCTCACTGGTCATTCCCCTTTGACTATTGGGCCTGTAAACTTGACACCTGGCCTGAATTGGCACAATATGCCTTACAGGAGCTCGCTTGTCCTTCTGCTAGTGTGTTATCTGAACGAGTCTTCAGTGCTGCTGGATCAATCCTGACAGAAAAAAGGATCCATCTGTCGACCCAAAATGTTGATGATCTAACCTTCATTAAAATGAACCATGCTTGGGTTTCAAAGGATTTTGTCCCACCCTCCCCTGCTGACACGTACATTGCCAGAAAAATGGCTTGCTTTTGTCCTCCTCTTCTGCAGACTTCTCCAAATACTCCATTTGCAGCTACTGAATGTCCAACATCAACATATGCCAATTTTTCCACCTCCCAAACTGGGCTGCCTCCCCCCACAGGGCCGGGGTCACCACCTGGCGCATGCACCCATGCGAGTGCTGTTGCCCTGGACAGGTGGGTAGGCACATTCTTTGGCAACGGCAGTGGCACAAGGTCCCGCATAGTAGAATCAAGTGTCTCTGACGGTGGGTGTGCACACCCGCCATCAGACACACCGGCGTACTATGAGGGGCCCTGTGCCAGTACCGCCGCCCGAGAGTCGGCCCCCCTGCTTGCTCATGGCACCAGCACTTGCAATACTTACCTCTCCCTGCTCCACCACTGTGTAGTCAGGCCTGTTAAATACTTCACTGGGACTGCCAATACAAATTTGGTGAAATGATAGATGATGGTTAAGATGTAGCTATGCCCTGTCCTGCTGGGCTCTATCTTCAGATGATCAATGGCTTCCATTTGTTATGGATGTCGACTCACAATGAGATGCAATGGTGGTTTATCATCAGCTTTCATGGTTTTCCGACTCACAGGTGTGTGACATTCCTGCCCACATTTTTAAGTGTGTCCTCTCATGCCAATCCAATAGAATCGCCTACGGCCTGGGGCTTGTGTCTTTTGCACTCCAAAGTAACCTGACAGATCATGATAGGCAGTGAGGACAATGTCTATATCTGTCCCTGTGATCACAATTTGATTGAGATGAGTAATGGTGATGGGTTCCATGGTACTGCGATATAGAAAACCTTTCTTCACAAGAACTGTTTTTGTGGTCTCCACAGACAATGTAATTGAGAGTCAGCATCACCTCTGAGAATTCTCCCAGGAGTTTTACCGTGATTAGTAATTCTAAAATTTCTGCAATCAGTCGACTTTCCGTCTGTATTTGTATCCATCTCGTTTCCTCTTGCGGAGAGTCTGGACTGTCTTACTGAGACTGAAATATATATGAAGATTGAAAAATACCCCAACAGTGTATACTGGTGTACGCTTCGAATACATAACCCTTTTTCTACTTTTTAGATTCTTGTCTAATCCATACTGAGGCTGTGTCTTTGTCGGACTCCGGAAATATACACGCAGATTTTTAATGTTTAAACTGTGCTATATATACCTGCTATCCAGTGATACTGTACCCTTTCTCAACTTTCTACAATCACGTTGAATCCATACTGGGCCTGAGACCCTCTGAGTCTGCCTCCTTATATATAGACATAGGTTTTTAATGTTTAAACTATGCTATATATACCGGTTATCCGGTGATACTGTACCCTTTCTCAACTTTGTACAATCACGTCAAATCCATACTGGGCCTGAGACCCTCTGAGTCTGCCTCCTTATATATAGACATATGTTTTTAATGTTTAATCTATGCTATATATACCTGTTATCGGCTGATACTGTACCCTTTCTCAACTTTCTACTATCTTATCGAATCCATACTAGGCCTGAGAATGTCTAAGTCAGTCTCCTGATTAGAGATGAGCGGTGTTCGAGTCGACCTGTTCGCCAAGTTAAAATTCCAGCTGTTTTGGGTGGTGTTCGAGCCGTTAGTCGAACTCGAACACTTTGCTTAAAATTCGGCTGTTCGAGGTTCCATTCGAGAACGGTTCGTTCACCAAAAGTGTAACTTCATTTTCCCCTTAATAATGGTTTTCAATGTTAATAGACTGTTTCATGGCATAGTAGCGGTGTGTGGTCGCAAGCGGTGTAGTACACCTGTCAAGGAGCTGTGTGTTTCTAATTATTTTTTTTACCGCATCTTGTCCAGAAAATCCTTTTGGGCCTTGTAGCCCTGTCTGCTACTCAGCAGAGGAGCCAACCAGTGAACCAAGCTATGCTGCCTGTTTATGTAAGAACTGCGTGCTACTCAGCAGAGAAGCCCAGCTGTTAAGCAAGCTACAGCACCTGCGGTTGGGACACTTAATTTTTTCATTTTTTCTGGAATGCCGTTTGGCCTAATTCTGGAATTCCGGTTGACCTGCACTAACTGGGAAATTCTCGTTCGCAGGGAAGAATTGTAATCCCAGATCCCCATCACTAACGGGGTTCAGCGGGTTATCTGCACCTGTAAGCGACACGCTGGACCTTTCAGTGTAGCGCGCATGCAGCCCCGGACATGTAAGGGCATGACAGATGTGTTATTGATCTCGCGTGCCAGAGCCTCGCGTGTCCCTCTAGTAAGCTTGATGCGTATCGCGGGGGCATGCCGGAGTCTCATTCGTTAACGGAGTTAAGCTGACAAATTGATAGCACAACTAAAAACAAACATCCACCACCACCCACAGAATCAACAAAGCTTGCAATCTGTCAATCTTTTCTGTAGCTGGCATGGTTGAGGTTTCCCGGGTGGAGTCGAATAAAGTCGCAGGCTCCACTCCTGATGGTGCCCTTCTGGACATTCCTCAGCTTTGCAACCATACTGCCCTCAGAAACCAAACACTTTGCCTTCATGGACGCTGTTCGGAGGTTCGTGGGAATAACGCCGTCCGATCAGCAGTTGGCCTAATTTATGGTGGGAAGTCCGACGGTATATGATCGTCTTCGATTTCAGATTTTTACTGTTTTTTTGGTATTTTACATTTTTATTCCAGCCTTTCTTGACTTCATAAGGGCATGACATGCCTATATCTGTGTCTCCTCCTCCTCCTTTTACTCCTCTACCTGTTTTCCATATGTAGTTGCCGTTTTCCATATGTTATTTTTGTATTTCTGAGCATTTTGTCTGCTTTGGGACACCTTTTAAGGTGTTTTGTAATTGTTTTCTATGTGTTTGTATGTGTTTGTGTTTGCCTGCCATTGTTTTCAATGGTGTTCGACGTTGTTCGTCGAGCGTTCGACAAACATTCGACGAACCAAAACGAACTGGAACACTAGCGGGGTGACTCAACACTACTCCTGAATATATAGACGTATATTTTTAATGTTTAAACTATGCTATATATACCTGGTATCTGGTGATACTGTACCCTTTCTGCCAGGAAGTCCTCCTCCACCTACCACTCTAAGTGTATCATTGACACCTGGAACATTGTCCCACATGTGTGATTATTTCTTGCGGATCTTCTTGTTATATTGTGGTGTGATCCATCCTGAGCATGTGACAGTCTGTGGGTTACTCCTGCAATTTAGATGTACATTTAAATATTACCCCAACACTTGTGTATACAGCTCTACGCTTGTGATACATTTCCCATTTGCTGCTTTTTATATTCTGGTCTAATCCAAACTGACCAAGTGAGAGTTATTTTCTGACTGTGAAAATAAATACTGAGATTGACAACAATGACCCCTACACTGTGTACAGCTGTACTCTTCAGACCCATTACCGTTTTACGGTTTCTTATATTGTGTTGTAGTCCATACTGAGCCTGAGAGCGTCTGTGTCTGCCTCCTGAAATATCTACTGAGATTTAATATGTTTAAACTATACTATATATACCTGCTATCTGATGATACTGTACACTTTTTCTACTTTTTATATTCTTGTCTAATCCATACTGAGCCTGTGAGTGTCTCCGTGTGACTGATGGTATATATAGGGAGATTGACAATCATCCTTTGACTGTATAGAGCTGTACGCTTCTGATACAGTACCATATATCTGATGTTATTCTGGGTTCATGTTCTGCAACATTTTGAAGTTTGGTGGAAAAGGCCGTAGACGTGGGCGTAGGGGGGCCAGCTGGTGCTGATGGTGGTGGTGCATCTGCTGGTAGTGGCAAAAGCACAATAGCAGCTAAGGCAGGAGGTGTTGAGCCTGCGTCATGGTCTGGCTCCGGAACGCCTGGAAGGCTACCTTTTCTGGGAGTAGGTTAACCTCTTTTAAAGCCGGAGCATCAGGAACTGGTTTTGGCTTACATTGCCAAAACAGACTCCAGCAAATATGCCCTCCTCTTCTGAAGTTTCAAAAAAATGCAAGCACTGAGTCGTCAAGTGCTGGCTCCTGGTCAGGAAGAACCCCTTTACTTGTGTCCTTCACCCCCACCAAAAGTGAATGTGCAGCAGGCCACACTTCACAATAGTCCATGTAGCTCTTTCTATCATACCATGCCTGGGTTATCAAGTCAAATCGTGAGTTCCCTAGTCCAAGATGAATGACATGGAGTGTGGGTGGCCAGCCAGGGCAGTGGGGTTAATCGGTAACGGGCCGGTGTCTCAGAGGGATGTGTCACGTTGGTGGTGATGACACATTCCGTGGCCCTGGGCGTACATGCAAAGGGATGAATAACATTCATAAGTGAATGATACGTGATGCCACCTGTGGTTTCTGATCACATTGACCCGCGCTGCAGTGTCGCTTCTCTGGGACAGATGTTGTGGTGCAGCTAAGATGTAGAAGCACTGCACATTTTGGGCCATAGTCGCAGGGCAGATGAAAGAATTGGTAGATGGTGTGCAGTGCAGGATGTAGCAGAGCCGTGCGCCAGGCGCAGGAGAAAGATGACAGACACAGTCGTGCAGTTCCTTTACCTGTACTTGGTAAGTGCCATCCAGGACCCAGAGTACAGATGGAGAAGGAGTTGGTCAGCCTGGAAGCAAATTTGGAATTCTCTCTCTGCAGATAGGTAGTGTGGCCTCCATTCTAGCGCTTATCTGAGGTACTCGCAGTACTGAGTTCACTGAAGTTCCCCCGTTGACTCTCTTTTGGAACTTTCTCGTATGGCAGGCAGCCATAGCCTTTTCCTTCTGGCTCACACATGTCACTGCTGGGGCCTCCGAGCCTTAGTTGGGAACAGATCATTTACAGCTGCTACTGCCTCCGGTTTCTGCTGCAGGACCGTCAGTGTCCCTACAAACTCAGAGACCGGAATCCCGACCATGCGCTCCAGCTAGGATTGAGCCTTAAATCTGCTCATCCTCCAGCTCCCCTTCTCACGTCCACACACTTACCCTTCCCTTCACAGACTGCCCTAACTTACCTCCTCCCGACCACAGAGAGCAGCTCCTCAGCAGTCAGGTTCAGAGGTGTCCCTGCTGGCCTGGAGTGGGAACTGTGTTGTGTTGGTTTAACTGCTAGAGAGATCCTTTGTTGCTCCCAAGCATGACATCACACTCCCTAGGAGGAAGGTAATGCCACTGTGGCGACCGTACTCCTCGGGGCGCCACAAGTGCACTGATGCCCAGCCACTGCTAGATGATTCTGCTGGTACATTGACTCAGACCACTACATTCCCCTCGCACTCTACACAGCCAGAATCTGACCCTGATGAAACTCAGGTTCCCCTTCCCGCATACTATACCACCTTACACGGTGACAAAGAGAAATGTGCAGATGAAAGTGCAGGTTCCTTGAGCAGGTGGGAGGGCATACTCAAGGGCAACGGCACTGGCACAGGGCCCCTCACAGTACGCAAAAGTGTCTCTGCCGGGGGGAGGGCCCACCCGCCATCAGACACACCGCCGTACTATCAGGGGTCCAGTGCCAGTGCTGTCACCAATGAGTGGGCCCTCCCTGCTTGCTCAGGATCACAGCACTTGCAAAGTTGAAATACTTACCTCTCCCTGCTCCACCGCCGTGACGTCTTCCGCATTTCCTGACAGTGACATTCTGGTCAGAGAGCACGATGACATCACGTCTACATGCCCTCTGCCTAAACAGTCCAAGTGCAGAGAGATGAAAATGGGGACAACGAGGAGTCCAGACTAGTACAGGCATTCCCAAGCGAGGAGACTTATTTAATTATTTTCAATGTTGGGACAGCTATTTTTGGGGAGCACTATACTCTGGATAATGATATATGAGGCACACTATACACTGGATCATTCCAAAGGTGGACATCAGACACTGGAGCAGCATTTACAGGGCCCATTATGCACTGGAGCATTAGAAATGGGGCCATTATATATGGAGGAATATTTGGGCCCAAAACACAGTGGAGCTTCATCCATGGGGACCAACATATACTGTAGCATTATGTGGAGCTCATCATATACTGTTTCAAACATTATATGGGACAAATGATTCTGTATGGAGAAATATATGGGCCTCATTACTCTGTATGGTGCACTATGCGGTGGTCATAATACTGTATGGAGTAATATACTGTCCGTTTTTGGAGCTATTGGAGAATTTAAAATGGATATCAGTCATGAGTAGTGTTGAGCATTCCGATACTGCAAATATCGGGTATCGGCCGATATTCGCTCTATCGGAATTCCGATACCGAGTACCGATATTTTTGCAATATCGGATATCGGAATCGGAAGTTCCCATAATGCAAAGAGCCACTGCTGTGGCTCTGATTGGCTGCCGAAATGATGTCATCATGATGCGCAGTCTGTGCGCATCATGATGCGCCGTCAGTTCGGGCCTTCCGGAGGGGGGTCTGTGCCGACTGCCCGGGGGTCTGAGCGGACTGCCAGCGGTCCGTACCAGCCTCCCGGTGGTCCGTGCCAGCCTCCCGGTGGTCCGTGCCGGCCTCCCGGTGGTCTGTGCCGACTGCCCGGGGGTCTGTACCGGCCTGCCGGGGGTCTGTGCCGGCCTGCGGGTGGTCTGTTCCGACTGCCCGGGTGTCTGTGCGGACTGCCGGGGGGCTGTGCCGGCCTGCGGGTGGTCTGTACCGACTGTCCGGGGGTCTGAGCAGACTGCGGGGGTCTGTGCAGGATTGTCCGATGGGACTACAAGTCCCATCGGGCGATGCCTGCTACCATGACGGTGATTGACACATTAGCCAATGATGGGACAGTAGTAGTCCCATCATCCGGCTAATGTGTTGAATGTACAAAAAAAAAAAAAATCCCTACTACATACATGCTACATACATACTACATGCTACATACATACTACATACAAGCTACATGCAAGCAACATATATACTACATACATGCTACATACATGCAACATACATACATACTGCATATATACTACATGCATGCAACATGCATACTACATATATACCGGGGGTCTGTGCCGACTGTCCGAGGGTCTGTACCGGCCTGCCGGGGGGCTGTGCCGGGCTGCCGGGGGGCTGTGCCGACTGCCCGGGGGTCTGTACCGGCCTTCCGGGGGGCTGTGCCGGCCTGCCGGTGATCTGTGCCAACTGCCCGGGGGTCTGTGCGGACTGCCGTGGGTCTGTACCGGCCTGCTGGGGGGCTGTGCCGGCCTGCCGGGGGGCTGTGCCGACTGCCCGGGGGTCTGTACCGGCCTTCCGGGGGGCTGTGCCGGCCTGCCGGTGGTCTGTGCCGACTGCCCGGGGGTCTGTGCCGACTGCCCGGGGGTCTGTGCCGACTGACGGGGGTCTGTACCGGCCTGCCGGGGGGCTGTGCTGGCCTGCCGGTGGTCTATACCGACTGTCCGGGGGTCTGAGCAGGCTGCGGGGGTCTGTGCAGGATCGCCGGATGGGACTACAAGTCCCATCGGGCTATGCCTGCTACCATGACGGTGATTGACACATTAGCCAATGATGGGACAGTAGTAGTCCCATCATCCGGCCTATGTGTTGAATGTAAAAAAAAATAAAAATACATACTACATACATACTACATGCTACATACATACTACATACATGCTACATACATACTACATGCAACATGCATACTACATGCATGCAACATACATATATACTACATATATACTACATGCATGCAACATGCATACTACATATATACCACATATATACTACATGCATGCAACATACATACAACATATATACTACATGCATGCAACATGCATACTACATATATACCACATATATACTACATGCATGCAACATACATATATACTACATGCAACATGCATACTACATGCATGCAACATACATACTACATATATACCACATGCATGCAACATGCATACTATATATATACCACATATATACTACATGCATGCAACATACATATATACTACATATATACCACATATATACAACATGCATGCAACATATATATATATATATATATATATATATATATATATACATATACTGTATACTACATGCAACATACATACTACATACATACTACATATATACTACATGCATGCAACATACATACATACTACATATATACCACATGCATGCAACATACATACATACTACATATATACCACATGCATGCAACATGCATGCTACATATATACCACATATATACTGCATGCATGCAACATACATATATATACTACATGCAACATGCATACTACATATATACTACATGCATGCAACATACATATATACTACATGCATGCAACATGCATACTACATATATACCACATATATACTTCATGCATGCAACATACATATATACTACATGCAACATGCATACTACATGCATGCAACATACATACTACATATATACCACATGAATGCAACATGCATACTATATATATACCACATATATACTACATGCATGCAACATACATATTTACTACATATATACCACATGCATGCAACATGCATACTATATATATACCACATATATACTACATGCATGCAACATATATATATAATACATATATACTACATGCAACATACATACTACATATATACCACATGCATGCAAAATGCATACTACATATATACTACATGCATGCAACATATATATAATACATATATACTACATGCAACATACATACATACTACATATATACCACATGCATGCGACATGCATACTATATATATACCACATATATACTACATGCATGCAACATACATATATACTACATATATACCACATATACACTACATGCATGCAACATATATATAATACATATATACAACATGCAACATACATACTACATACATACTACATATATACGACATGCATGCAACATGTATACTACATATATACCACATGCATGCAACATGCATACTACATATATGCCACATGCATGCAACATGCATACTACATACACTCACTGGCCACTTTATTAGGTACACCTGTCCAACTGTGTGTTAAGACTTAATTTCTAATCAGCCAATCACATGGCGGCAACTCAGTGCATTTAGGCATGTAGACATGGTCAAGACAATCTCCTGCAGTTCAAACCGAGCATCAGTATGGGGAAGAAAGGTGATTTGAGTGCCTTTGAACGTGGCATGATTGTTGGTGCCAGAAGGGCTGGTCTGAGAATTTCAGAAACTGCTGATCTACTGGGATTTTCACGCACAACCATCTCTAGGGTTTACAGAGAATGGTCCGAAAAAGAAAAAAAATCAAGGGAGCGGCAGTTCTGTGGCTGGAAATGCCATGTTGATGCCAGAGGTCAGAGGAGAATGGGCAGACTGGTTCGAGCTGATAGAAAGGCAACAGTGACTCAAATTGCCACCCGTTACAACCAAGGTGGCCAGAAGAGCATCTCTGAACGCACAGTGCGTCGAACTTTGAGGCAGATGGGCTACAGCAGCAGAAGACCACACTGGGTACCACTCCTCTCAGCTAAGAACAGGAAGCTGAGGCTACAATTTGCACAAGCTCATCGAAATTGGACAGTAGAAGATTGGAAAAACGTTGCCTGGTCTGATGAGTCTCGATTTCTGCTGCGACATTCGGATGGTAGGGTCAGAATTTGGCGTAAACAACATGAAAGCATGGATCCATCCTGCCTTGTATCAACGGTTCAGGCTGGTGGTGGTGGTGTCATGGTGTGGGGAATTTTTTCTGGGCACTCTTTGGGCCCCTTGGTACCAATTGAGCATCGTTGCAACGCCACAGCCTACCTGAGTATTGTTGCTGACCATGTCCATCCCTTTATGACCACAATGTACCCAACATCTGATGGCTACTTTCAGCAGGATAATGCGCCATGTCCTAAAGCTCGAATCATCTCAGATTGGTTTCTTGAACATGACAATGAGTTTACTGTACTCAAATGGCCTCCTCAGTCACCAGATCTCAATCCAATAGAGCATCTTTGGGATGTGGTGGAACGGGAGATTCGCATCAGGGATGTGCAGCCGACAAATCTGCGCCAACTGTGTGATGCCATCATGTCAATATGGTCCAAAATCTCTGAGGAATGCTTCCAGCACCTTGTTGAATCTCTGCCACGAAGAATTGAGGCAGTTCTGAAGGCAAAAGGGGGTCCAACCCCTTACTAGCATGGTGTACCTAATAAAGTGGCCAGTGAGTGTATATACTACATATATATTACATGCATGCAACATACATATATACTACATACAATACATTCATACAATACATACATATAGACATACAGTACATATAACATAGAGTACATACTCACCATCACTTGTCACTTTGATCCCCGAAGCCATTGTCGTCTATGGAATAAAGATTAAAATAACAAAGCACAAATATACTCACCCCTGATCCGCAGAAGTCCACGGGTGTCCCACAACGATCTTGCGTGGAGAACTGCAGCATCAGCTGATGCTACCGTTCTCTACGGGGCCCAGGAAACCAGTGTCGGGAGGTAGGTATCCTTCCGCCCTGTATTCCTCCGCCAGTGTAAAAAAAAAAAAAAAAGTTCCTAGTCTCACTTTATGGCAAAAGCTGCATGGGAAATTTTTCACACAGCAATGCCATGAAATGAGACTAGGGACTTTTTTTATGTGGTATATATATAGTATGCATGTGGTATATATGTAGTATATATGTATGTTGCATGCATGCAAAACATATTAGCCCTAGGGTGTATCATGGTTGATGAAGAAAGCAAGGCAGGTCTGAAGGGACAAATAATTATGATGAAGCTAGGACTACTAGCATAGTAGTTGCATGCCCAGTGTCCAGGCATAGCCATAGTGTCTCTAAAAATTAGCCCAAGGGGCATGATACCATGGTTGATGAAGGAAGAAGGGTCTCACTCTCTTCACAAGTGCCTCCGATGGGAAATATTAATTAACTAATGTAACATTGTTTTTAGCTTATTATTACACTGGTCAACAGCATTTTTGGTGCCAAAGATATTTCATCGAATTTAGGGTATTTTTGGGGTGCTGATTCTGAATATGTCATCAGTTTTGCCAGATTGGCTCAAGTTTTTGAGATTTTTGGTATCTTATTTATAGCACTTGTTGGTAAATGCGACGCATCATCTCATTAATTTCTTTGGATTAGTACTTGAACTGAGCAGTTCTCAATATAGTTTTGTGTTAATTAGTGTTCTAAAAGTTTGTTCATAGCTTGATTTTTGCACTAACTTTATGTTGTTGTCTGTTTTCCAGTGAAAAGCATGAACTCATCATGAAGAAGTTGTCTTAACGATCCAGACTCATTCTGTTACATTTGTGGTGAATATACACTGCCAAAACATAGAAGAAACATAACACACTTCGTAAAAAAAGTGTATTTTGCCTATTTTGGGGTTATGCTTGGGGACCAAGACAAGTTTTGGGCACCACACATAGTGTGCAAAGCATGTATCGAATTATTACGAAAATGGAGCAAAGGACAAAGAAAAAGCTTCAAATTTGGTGTTCCAATGGTGTGGAGAGAGCCAAAAAATCATCATGATGACTGTTATTTATGGTAAACACAGGTACAGGCACATCTTCACAATGAGGGACAGGCCTTCTTGCAGATTCCATGTTACTCCCATTTTCGTTTCTTATGCTTATTGAATCCTTGCACTTGCACTGCACAGAAATAACAGTCATCATGATGATTTTTTGGCTCTCTCCACACCATTGGAACACCAAATTTGAAGCTTTTTCTTTGTCCTTTGCTCCATTTTCGTAATAATTCGATACATGCTTTGCACACTATGTGTGGTGCCCAAAACTTGTCTTGGTCCCCAAGCATAACCCCAAAATAGGCAAAATACACTTTTTTTACGAAGTGTGTTATGTTTCTTCTATGTTTTGGCAGTGTATATTCACCACAAATGTAACAGAATGAGTCTGGATCGTTAAGACAACTTCTTCATGATGAGTTCATGCTTTTCACTGGAAAACAGACAACAACATAAAGTTAGTGCAAAAATCAAGCTATGAACAAACTTTTAGAACACTAATTAACACAAAACTATATTGAGAACTGCTCAGTTCAAGTACTAATCCAAAGAAATTAATGAGATGATGCGTCGCATTTACCAACAAGTGCTATAAATAAGATACCAAAAATCTCAAAAACTTGAGCCAATCTGGCAAAACTGATGACATATTCAGAATCAGCACCCCAAAAATACCCCAAATTCATTAAAATATTTTGGACACCAGAAAAAAAAAATTTTTTCGTTGACCTGTGTTATTGACCATGAGGAACATGTGACAGAAGCAGGATTTGAAAACATGTGTAAGAAGAAGAAAAGGGGCTTGTATGGGAAGGGATGGACGTGCCTGATCACCAATTTAAAAAAAAATAATGTTTTGGGTGACTTTAGGTTGGGATACTGTCATCTGGAGGGCTTAAATACTGTTGCGAGATCCAGTCCTTGTTAAATTTGATCAGAGTCAGCCTGTCTGCATTCTCTGTAGTAAACCATGTGCGGTGTATCTGTGATGATTGCCTCAGCGGCACTGAAAACGCGCTCTGACATCACACTAGCAGCAGGGCAGGCCAGCACCTCCAAGGCATATAAGGAGAGGTCTGGCCAACTATGCAGCTTGGATACCCAGTAATTAAATGCAACAGAAGTGTCAGGAAGGATGCAGGTATGGTCACTTAGATAGTCGCTGACCATCTTGTTCAACTTCTCCCTCCTTGACATTGTTACTGTTCCAGCTAGTTCTTGGTAAAGAGCCGGTTTATTGAAGATGGCCCAGCTTGTGGACATTTTACCACCACCTCTTTTGAACCTGCTTGGCGTGTCTCTCCCCATTAATGCATGCTGTTGCTCAGAACTGGTACCTCTGCTAGCAGTGGTGTCTGAGGGTGCTGTTGCCATCAACTGATTGACAACGGCCTTCTTGAAGGACTCCATTGTGAAACACCTTGGTGACTGCAACAGTAGCCAAGGAAATTTGTCCTTGTACCGTGGATCTAGAAAGGTGGACAACCAGTATAGGTTGCTATTGGAAATGTGGATTACGCGAGGGTCTTGGCACAGACAGTCAGATATGAAGTGTGCCATGTGTGCCAAGCTGCAAAGAGACAAATCTTCTGTGACCCCAGAAAGAGGAACAATACCCATCCTCTCCTCACCCTGACTCTCCTCCTCCACCTCCTCCTCTCCAGCCCACCCATGCTGGACAGACATGAAGCTGGGGTTGGGATTCCCCTCTGCATGAGGTGTCCCCTCGGTACCACTGAAAAAGAAGTCCTCTCCCTCCTCATTTTCATCATCATCTTCATCCCCCAATCTTAGCTGATGATATGGGCTGGGTAGGATCATCCATTGTGAAATCTTGCTCCATACACAGCTGCTGGGCATGCACAGATTCCATTTTTTGATTCTGCAGTGATATTTCTCAGCAGACATAGCATAGGGATGGTTATGCTGATAATAGCCTGTTCACCACTCACAAGCTTGGTGCAGTACTCAAAGTTATCAAACACCTCACAAATATCAGAGATCCACATCCACTCGACAGTTGTTATGTGTCTTGGCTGAGTCTCAGCACGATGGGCATATTTAAGCTGGTGGTCAGCATGTGCCCTCTGCTGCTCACTTACCCTTGCCAACATATGGTACGTTGAGTTCCACCGTGTTGGCAGGTCACAGATGAGTCTGTGATTTGGCAAATTAAATTGCTTTTGAAGCACTGCAAGACCGGCAACAGCAGTTGAGGAATGGCAGAAATGGACGCAAATATGACGCACCTTCTCAAGTAGGTATGGCAAGTCAGGGTATGTTTTTATAAATTTCTGCACCACTAGGTTCAGCACATGAGCCATGCATGGCACATGTACCAGCTTACCGAGCTTTAAAGCCGCCACCAGGTTACGCCAATAGTCGCAGACAACCAGACCAGGTTGGAGTTGCAGTGGGGAGAGCCACTGATCGGTATGTTGTTTTAGTCCTTGCCACATCTCTGCTGCAGTGTGTGGTGTTTCACCTAAGCAGATCAGCTTCAACAGAGCGTGTTGCCGCTTTGCCAATGCGCTGCTGCACAGCTCCCAACTTGAGAGTGATGTGGAGTGTAATTCAGCATAGGATGATGAGGCGGAGGAGGGGGATGAAGAGGGGGGACTGGACGTATATGATGAGGAGGAAATCCTGATTGAGGTTGGGCCCGCTATTCATGGCATGGGTAGGATATGTGATGATGGTCCAGTTTGAGACTTTGTCCCACCCTCCACCAGGTTCAGCCAGTGTGCCGTGACAGAGATGTATCGTCCCTGGCCACAAGTACTTGTCCACGTGTCTGTTGTAAGATGTACCTTACCAGTTACGGTGTTGGTGAGAGCACGCTTTAGATTGTTTAAGACATGCTGGTGTAAGGCGGGGACGGCACACCGGGAAAAATAGTGCCGGCTGGGAACCGAGTATCGTGGGGCAGCCACAGCCAAAAGATCACAGAAATACTTTGTCCCCACAAGCCTAAACAGCAACATCTCCACGGCTAGCAACTTGGCAATGTGTGCATTCAGTATTTGTGCTTGTGGGTGCATGATTTGATATTTATGCCTCCATACATCTGGGGCACTGACAATTGGATGCTTTCCTGGGACAAACAAGTGGATGAGCTTGTTGTGGCCTGTGTCTGTGCAACCGCAGCTTGTGAGTAAGAGGTATGATGATCACCTGCTTTCTACCCAGCAGATTGGTGAGGCCGTATCACAGGCGACATGGCAGTGGTTTGACCCGGAGTCACAGACACTGATTTGGTACCCTGTTGTTCAGCCCACTGACTAGGGTGCTTGGCTGCTATGTGTTTCCGCATATGGTGGTGCTTTGGTTGCCTTTGCCCTGGCCTCTGCTCAGCTTCGTATGGCAGACGCTACAGATGACATCATTTGGTTCAGAAGGACTATCCGAAAACAATTTCCTGATAGTGGCTGAACGCACCCTTGCCTTGACTTGGGGCACAGAGGGATTGTTTTTGGCAACAGTTGACACACTTCGCACTCTGCTCAAACCAGTAGCCCTTGGTGCTGTGCTTTTGTTCATGCTACGTATCCACCTTCTTCCTCTGTGCTGCTGTGCTGGCTATGCATGCCAACAGTTCAGGTCAGATCAGTGGTCTCATCGACCACCTCATCGTCCATGTCATCCTCCTTCCATGTTGATATTAGCGACTGGCCTGATGGCAACTGTGTGTCATCACCATCAGCCTCCACCTCTTCACCCAGTATATCACGTGGATGAAAGTGGCTTTCTTCTGGCCGTGGGGTTTCAAATATTTGGCCATCATCAACAGTCGATACCCCCTCATGTTCCTCTTCAATGTCACGTGGTGAGAGGCCAGAGGCAAAGACAAGAAATAGATCAAACAGATCTTTGGAGTGACCAAGGTTGGAGTCAAATGCTTCCTGTGACTCCTGACCATGTGATGAACTAGTAACAGGTTGAGAATAGGATGACCCAGCGTTCTCTGTATGGACAGTAGACTGTTTTGTCCTGGTCGATTGGGTGCTGCTAAAACATTTCGTTGAGGCTTTATCAGCCATCCAAGACAGTATCTGCTCTTGTTCTTCTTGCTTCTAGACCCGTTTATGTTCCAGACCGGGAAATTTCGCAAAGAACCTAGATGCACCAACCTTCTTCGATCTTCCAGACTCTGCGCCTTGTTTGGCACCAATGACAACCCCACATCCACGTCCCTGTCCCTTCACAACAGCCTTTTTAGGAATTTTGGATTTTTCTGCCATAGTTGCAGATGTTCAGGTGCAGATATTGGGGAACAAGGAGCAGTTAGGGCTTTGTGGAAGGTAGCACTACAGCCTAGTTCTGCTTTGTATTTTACAAACAGCACCGCAGCAGCACAAAAATATTGCCCTGAGGTTTAAGGCGAGATTACGCACCCAAGTCACAACACAAGACAGCGGTGCTGGCTGCTTCTCAGTTGTGCAGTACCGTGCGTGCGTCCTATTCGCTGTGAACACAGCACCACAACAGCACAAAAAACTGCACTGCAGGGGTAAATGCGACCCCAAAAATAGCTGGGAACACTGTCACTTCTCAGTCCCTGACCTTATACTTTCAGCTCTGAAAAGAGCTTTTGGGTTTTACAGAGGATTTCTGGATTATTTGCACCAAAAAGCACAACTCTCCATAGCAGCTGCTCACACTCTCCCTACACTAGCTGTGTTCTGCATGCAATGTGCAGAACATGGCGGCGGCAGGGCTTAGATAGAGCGAGGCTATGACTCATAGGCTATGATGCTGGGCGGCCAGCCAATCATAGGAATGTTGCCCACAACCAAGAAGGCTGCGGCATTGCTGTGATTCGCAAATGCTGGGCGGGAGATCCGAGTAGTGTGAGGTGAGTAGTGAAATACTCGCTATTTTCCGAGTGGGGAGAGTACTTCACTACATGTCATTAGAGAGGAGCACTGCAGTGGGGATGAGTGATGAAGATGAATGTGTAAGTAATGTGTGGCACCCCTGAGGGTTCAGTCACCACAGAGGTACTGCACTTCAGCCAGAGGTGTGGTACCCCACTCTCGTGTAAGGAGGGGTCACTACCCAGCACCCGCACACTATCATCCAACACCACACCAATTCAGGCCAGGGGATCTGGGTAGACCCTATTTAGGGAGGGCTCCATCTCAGGCTGCAAGGAGAACTAGGTAGAGGGTGTGGGTGGAGGAAGTAGATAAAGGTAGGAGACATGGAGGTAGAGTGACAGTTGGAGAGAAAGTTGACTGTTGTTAGTGAAGAGTTGTCACGGAAACGGGAGTCAGATGGAGCAAGTGTCAAGAGAGGATGCAGGGGTCAGAGAGGGGCTACAGGGAGAGAGAAGGGGTCCTAGGGGCTAGGGAAGTGAAGAATCCACCCGAGGCACCCAAATCCACGCCGACCGTAGTCGGGTTGAGGGACCAGGTCACAGTGAGGACCTGCCCCAGACTAGTGGAGAGACTGTAGGACTAAGCTAGCTAACCGGAGGCTGTAGTATCTGTATGTGCAAAAGCCAAATCCACACACAATCGCTAAAAAGGCAGCCACATAGGGTCAAGGGGACCAGGAGGTCGTCGCCCGACAGGACCTGAGACTGCTGGCTTGGGACACTGTGTGTGAGACGTAAGGCAGGAGGGCATGAGCCAGCGCAGGGAGACGACCTGGGAAGGTACACAAGAAGTGGGTCCCAGAAAAGTACACCCAAACTACCCGAGAGCTGGCTGGACCACCGACCCGGAGGATACAGCACCCGTCTGATGATTGTAACGTAAAGACTGTGAGTATGTGGCGCCCCTGAGGCTCAGTCACCACAGAGGTACTGCACCTCCTCCTGAGGTGTGGTGTCCCACCATCCAGGTAAGTTGGAGGCTCCTGACCATGCTCCAACACTCGCACCCCACACAACAGAGTAGTTGAGCAAAGCCACATTGCGGCTCCTTGCTTAGAGTGTAGCAGAGTACCTTTGGTGGCTCCCTGCTTGGAATACGAAACGTGCTGGGAGGCGGGTGGAGTTGAAAATACATAAAAGAGCAGGAATGTTTAGAATTTCAGTCACTCAGTCAGGAGGTCAGTCTGCGAGAGGAAGCCACTCAGAGTGGAGTGAGGAAAGAAGATCCCTGAGAGAGGGATGTGGGTCGCCCCTTCACCCTGGGCGCCCAATATCAATGGCGGTGATGTTAATGGTGTTGAAGTTTATTTGAATAATTCGTGACGCCACCCATGGTGTTTGACAAGTAAGATGTTGAGCCAACGCTGCATGCAGATCCACTGAGACTGATGGTGTGGTGCAGCAAAGATGGTGTAGCTCCCCACAGGTGGTGCTGTAGTCCCAGGGCCGTGTAGGTGCAATGGATGAGGAGAGGCGCAGAATGGTATAGATGCTGGTACCCAGATGTAGCGGTGCTGAAGGTGTTAACGGCGAATGAATGGAGGACACCAGGGCTTGCAGTTTCAAAGCTTTACTCACAGTTCGTGGTACCCACTGGTGCCTGCCTCCGTGCTGTGTCCTCCGGGGTAGAGACTCAATCAACCTCCCGGGCAAGTCAGGGTTCTCCTCTCCAACACTCCGCCAACATGTGCCTTTCCTCAATGACTCCTCTATTGCGCCTTTAGTGTGAAGAGCTCAGTACCGTGGTTACTTTGAATTTTCTCCTGTCAGATGTTCCTAACAATTCTACTTGTATGACTGACAGCTGTAGCCTCTCCTTCTGTTCCTTTCCCGTGCCAGCTGGCTCAGATCACTGAGGCAGCTGCAACACTCTTTCTAAACTGAACTCAAACTGAACTCAAAACTAACTTCAGAACTGAACTCCTTCTCGCCTGACCTCCTGTCAGACTGACCTCCTTCTCTGGGACTCACCCCAGACTGACCTTCTGTCAGACTGACCTTCTTCTCTGGGACTCACCCCAGACTGACCTACTATTCTAAACTTTCCCTCTCTTTTATACTAACTCCACCCACCTCCCAGCACATCTCGTGTTACGAAGCAGGGTTTCACGAAGGGTGCTCTGCTACCCCCAGCCTGAAGCTGCTAGGTGGACCTACTGAACTATCCTGTGAGTGGGATGTAGATGTTGGATTGTGGAAAGGAGTTCCCAACTTACCTAGGCGGTGGGATACTACACCTTAGGAGAAGGTGCAGTACCTCTGTGGCGACTGTGCCTCAGGGGCGCCACATACCCCCCCGTTAAACACAGCACGTCCGCGGGCTGCAAGATAACAAAGCAGACAGCAAAGAAACATACACAAATTTATAATGCTGCATAAACATCTCTTATACTAATCTTCCTAGTATAGGAGGTACTCATCATGATGGAACATTACAAACAATTCTATCTTAAATCCTATCTAAAATTTTTAAATCTTAGTGCAATTCTCAATTCAAAGTGCTATTCTCTGTAACACATTTTCTCTCATTTTCTTCTCTACTACACATTTATTTTTCTACTTTCACTGTCTCTTCTAGACGCAAGACACTGACCTCAAGTACCTGGTCTGTCACCTGTCTACTTTCAATTCTTTATTCACATCACTCATCCCTAGGTCAGACATTCCTAATTCTTCTATAAAAGCCATTTCTCAGTTACTAATAGTCTTGTAAAACACATTATCAAATACTTCACAATAAAACATTCAACAGTTATTCTTATAAGGTGCTGGACACGGCTCCCAGCCAGGATCTCTTGCAGTGTCCTTTGAGGTAGACATCATCTTCGAAAAGTGTCCATGCAAAAACATTATCTTCGCAAAGTGTCTTATATGTAAAACCAAGAAAGGGCACCTAAAGAGGTGCAACTATTTACAATAAAAGTTTTTGGATCACTCCAAGCTCATGATCGCTAGTTCAAATTGGGAAAAACGCTGCCATTGCAAAAACTTAGGCAACAAAAGTGCTACCAGAAAAACATGATAACAAAAAGACACAACTGGTGCAAACAAACCCTCCAGGGTAATGAGATTTGAAAAGTATTTCTTAATTGTGGTCCCCTCCTGGGGTTCTGGAAGAACTGGAACTGTCCTCAGATGTGGTATCATCATCCTGCTGACTACTTGCTAGCCGCATATACTCTGCTTCACACAGGGAGAGATGGGGACTGGTTGGGGTAATCGAAATGGCCATAGAAACGTCCACCGCTATTGGTGATTCACCCGGCGCCATCACTAAGTCTTCTGGGTCTGACTCCTCAGTGTCCATTGGGACTTCAGTCAATGGTACTGCAGTCGGGGATCGTCGGCTGAGGTCAACTGGGCCATTCCAATCCCTGGGTTCCGCTCCCAAAGCTAGGGTCAATCCCGCGGCCGTATTCATACCTGACGCTTCCAGCCGCAGTCCCGGTTCCGGTTCCTGGTGGTAGATGGCAGCAGCCGCAACTCCAGAAGTGACTGGTGGGATAGGCCGCAGTTGGATCTGTGCCGGGGCCAGGCCGGTCTCAGCTGGGTTTGTCGGCGGAGGCCGGTGCCACCGCGCCCGGTCCAGGTGGAGACGTGGTCCCAGTTCTCCATTCTGTTCCAGAGCCCTCATGTATCTCCTCCAGACCGGGCTCACCCAATGACAATATCGGTTCTGAGGTGGTGGCGGACACAGCTGAGGATGAATCCGCGGTTGCAGCCTCCACAGGGGCGGCCTAGAGGTGAGTGGCTTCTCCTCCCCCTGTCCTTCTGTCTTCTCTACTTGTTTCATCATGGCGTTCTGGCATTTTTCTTCCTGCCTCGGCCCCTTTCCCGCCACTGGCTTCTTCTGCCCCTCCTTCCGGGAGCGGAGTCTTCTTCCAGCGCCTCCATACCAAGCCAGTATGCATACCCCTCGGGGGTGGGCCACGTCGCTGCCACATAGTAATTCAGGCAGGGAAGGCCCAATACTCTTCGCGGTCTTTTCCTAGGACCTCCCATCTCTTCACTCCTTCTCCGCTCCAGCGGCCATTTCTAATGTCCATTTTACAGTCTATTAAATCAGGTCTTCTGCACATTTTCAAAAGCACAAAGTCTCACAAATTTCAGGTGCACAGAACCTGATGTATCGGGTCTCATCATCGTGTTTGTGACGTCGAAATTGGGTCGCCCTCACACCAAGGGCAGCGGGGTACCCGGTACCGGGCCAGTGTCAGGGGGATGTGTCACAGCAGCAGTGACCCGGTCCGTGGCCCTGGGTGCCCGATATCAATGGCGGTGATGTTAATGGTGTTGAAGTTTATTTGAATAGTTTGTGACGCCACCCGTGGTGTTTGGCAAGTAAGATGTTGAGCCAACGCTGCATGCAGATCCACTGAGATTGATGGTGTGGTGCTGCAAAGATGGTGTACCTCCCCACAGGTGGAGATGTAGTCCAAGGGCAGTGTAGGTGCAATGGATGAGGAGAGGCGCAGGATGGTATAGATGCTGGTACCCAGATGTAGCGGTGCTGAAGGTGTTAACGGCAAATGAATGGAGGAAACCAGGGCTTGCAGTTTCAAAGCTTTACTCACAGTTCGTGGTACCGTCTGGTGCCTACCTCCGTGTCCTCCGGGTAGAGACTCAATCAACCTCCCGGGCAAGTCAGGGTTCTCCTCTCCAACACTCCGCCAACATGTGCCTTTCCTCAACGACTCCTCTATTGCGCCTTTAGTGTGAAGAGCTCCAGTACCGTGGTTACTCTGAAGTTCTTCCTGTCAGATGTTCCTAACAACTCTACTTGTATGACAGACAGCTGTAGCCTCTAGCGGGGACTCCTCTCAGAGTCCTGGCTCGCGAATCGGTTGCTGTTGTGTCCCAAGTCTTGGATGGGAGTAGTGCATTGACAGCCAACTACTCCACCGGTGTCTGCTGCAGAACCATAAGTGTCCATACAACCTCGGGGACCGGGCCCCGGCCTTGTGCTGAGAACCTATAGGCAGGGTTCCTCTTCCAACCCACAACTCCTCTCTGTTCTCCTTCTCCTTCGTTCCGCGCTGTTCCTTCTCTTTCTTATGGAAGCTTAGGTTGCAGGTCTATGTCTTTCTCCTTCTGTTCCTTTCCCGTGCCAGCTGGCTCAGATCACTGAGGCAGCTGCAACACTCTTTCTAAACTGAACTCAAACTGAACTCAAAACTAACTTCAGAACTGAACTCCTTCTCGCCTGACCTCCTGTCAGACTGACCTCCTTCTCTGGGACTCACCCCAGACTGACCTTCTGTCAGACTGACCTTCTTCTCTGGGACTCACCCCAGACTGACCTACTATTCTAAACTTTCCCTCTCTTTTATACTAACTCCACCCACCTCCCAGCACATCTCGTGTTACGAAGCAGGGTTTCACGAAGGGTGCTCTGCTACCCCCAGCCTGAAGCTGCTAGGTGGACCTACTGAACTATCCTGTGAGTGGGATGTAGATGTTGGATTGTGGAAAGGAGTTCCCAACTTACCTAGGCGGTGGGATACTACACCTTAGGAGAAGGTGCAGTACCTCTGTGGCGACTGTGCCTCAGGGGCGCCACATACCCCCCCGTTAAACACAGCACGTCCGCGGGCTGCAAGATAACAAAGCAGACAGCAAAGAAACATACACAAATTTATAATGCTGCATAAACATCTCTTATACTAATCTTCCTAGTATAGGAGGTACTCATCATGATGGAACATTACAAACAATTCTATCTTAAATCCTATCTAAAATTTTTAAATCTTAGTGCAATTCTCAATTCAAAGTGCTATTCTCTGTAACACATTTTCTCTCATTTTCTTCTCTACTACACATTTATTTTTCTACTTTCACTGTCTCTTCTAGACGCAAGACACTGACCTCAAGTACCTGGTCTGTCACCTGTCTACTTTCAATTCTTTATTCACATCACTCATCCCTAGGTCAGACATTCCTAATTCTTCTATAAAAGCCATTTCTCAGTTACTAATAGTCTTGTAAAACACATTATCAAATACTTCACAATAAAACATTCAACAGTTATTCTTATAAGGTGCTGGACACGGCTCCCAGCCAGGATCTCTTGCAGTGTCCTTTGAGGTAGACATCATCTTCGAAAAGTGTCCATGCAAAAACATTATCTTCGCAAAGTGTCTTATATGTAAAACCAAGAAAGGGCACCTAAAGAGGTGCAACTATTTACAATAAAAGTTTTTGGATCACTCCAAGCTCATGATCGCTAGTTCAAATTGGGAAAAACGCTGCCATTGCAAAAACTTAGGCAACAAAAGTGCTACCAGAAAAACATGATAACAAAAAGACACAACTGGTGCAAACAAACCCTCCAGGGTAATGAGATTTGAAAAGTATTTCTTAATTGTGGTCCCCTCCTGGGGTTCTGGAAGAACTGGAACTGTCCTCAGATGTGGTATCATCATCCTGCTGACTACTTGCTAGCCGCATATACTCTGCTTCACACAGGGAGAGATGGGGACTGGTTGGGGTAATCGAAATGGCCATAGAAACGTCCACCGCTATTGGTGATTCACCCGGCGCCATCACTAAGTCTTCTGGGTCTGACTCCTCAGTGTCCATTGGGACTTCAGTCAATGGTACTGCAGTCGGGGATCGTCGGCTGAGGTCAACTGGGCCATTCCAATCCCTGGGTTCCGCTCCCAAAGCTAGGGTCAATCCCGCGGCCGTATTCATACCTGACGCTTCCAGCCGCAGTCCCGGTTCCGGTTCCTGGTGGTAGATGGCAGCAGCCGCAACTCCAGAAGTGACTGGTGGGATAGGCCGCAGTTGGATCTGTGCCGGGGCCAGGCCGGTCTCAGCTGGGTTTGTCGGCGGAGGCCGGTGCCACCGCGCCCGGTCCAGGTGGAGACGTGGTCCCAGTTCTCCATTCTGTTCCAGAGCCCTCATGTATCTCCTCCAGACCGGGCTCACCCAATGACAATATCGGTTCTGAGGTGGTGGCGGACACAGCTGAGGATGAATCCGCGGTTGCAGCCTCCACAGGGGCGGCCTAGAGGTGAGTGGCTTCTCCTCCCCCTGTCCTTCTGTCTTCTCTACTTGTTTCATCATGGCGTTCTGGCATTTTTCTTCCTGCCTCGGCCCCTTTCCCGCCACTGGCTTCTTCTGCCCCTCCTTCCGGGAGCGGAGTCTTCTTCCAGCGCCTCCATACCAAGCCAGTATGCATACCCCTCGGGGGTGGGCCACGTCGCTGCCACATAGTAATTCAGGCAGGGAAGGCCCAATACTCTTCGCGGTCTTTTCCTAGGACCTCCCATCTCTTCACTCCTTCTTCTCCGCTCCAGCGGCCATTTCTAATGTCCATTTTACAGTCTATTAAATCAGGTCTTCTGCACATTTTCAAAAGCACAAAGTCTCACAAATTTCAGGTGCACAGAACCTGATGTATCGGGTCTCATCATCGTGTTTGTGACGTCGAAATTGGGTCGCCCTCACACCAAGGGCAGCGGGGTACCCGGTACCGGGCCAGTGTCAGGGGGATGTGTCACAGCAGCAGTGACCCGGTCCGTGGCCCTGGGTGCCCGATATCAATGGCGGTGATGTTAATGGTGTTGAAGTTTATTTGAATAGTTTGTGACGCCACCCGTGGTGTTTGGCAAGTAAGATGTTGAGCCAACGCTGCATGCAGATCCACTGAGATTGATGGTGTGGTGCTGCAAAGATGGTGTACCTCCCCACAGGTGGAGATGTAGTCCAAGGGCAGTGTAGGTGCAATGGATGAGGAGAGGCGCAGGATGGTATAGATGCTGGTACCCAGATGTAGCGGTGCTGAAGGTGTTAACGGCAAATGAATGGAGGAAACCAGGGCTTGCAGTTTCAAAGCTTTACTCACAGTTCGTGGTACCGTCTGGTGCCTACCTCCGTGTCCTCCGGGTAGAGACTCAATCAACCTCCCGGGCAAGTCAGGGTTCTCCTCTCCAACACTCCGCCAACATGTGCCTTTCCTCAACGACTCCTCTATTGCGCCTTTAGTGTGAAGAGCTCCAGTACCGTGGTTACTCTGAAGTTCTTCCTGTCAGATGTTCCTAACAACTCTACTTGTATGACAGACAGCTGTAGCCTCTAGCGGGGACTCCTCTCAGAGTCCTGGCTCGCGAATCGGTTGCTGTTGTGTCCCAAGTCTTGGATGGGAGTAGTGCATTGACAGCCAACTACTCCACCGGTGTCTGCTGCAGAACCATAAGTGTCCATACAACCTCGGGGACCGGGCCCCGGCCTTGTGCTGAGAACCTATAGGCAGGGTTCCTCTTCCAACCCACAACTCCTCTCTGTTCTCCTTCTCCTTCGTTCCGCGCTGTTCCTTCTCTTTCTTATGGAAGCTTAGGTTGCAGGTCTATGTCTTTCTCCTTCTGTTCCTTTCCCGTGCCAGCTGGCTCAGATCACTGAGGCAGCTGCAACACTCTTTCTAAACTGAACTCAAACTGAACTCAAAACTAACTTCAGAACTGAACTCCTTCTCGCCTGACCTCCTGTCAGACTGACCTCCTTCTCTGGGACTCACCCCAGACTGACCTTCTGTCAGACTGACCTTCTTCTCTGGGACTCACCCCAGACTGACCTACTATTCTAAACTTTCCCTCTCTTTTATACTAACTCCACCCACCTCCCAGCACATCTCGTGTTACGAAGCAGGGTTCCACGAAGGGTGCTCTGCTACCCCCAGCCTGAAGCTGCTAGGTGGACCTACTGAACTATCCTGTGTGTGGGATGTAGATGTTGGATTGTGGAAAGAAGTTCCCAACTTACCTAGGCGGTGGGGCACTACACCTTAGGAGAAGGTGCAGTACCTCTGTGGCGACTGAGCCTCAGGGGCGCCACAGATGGAGGAAGGAGTTGCTGCAGCAGACCTCAGTGACCTGGGTCTGCTGGCATGGGAAAGGAAAGAAGGGGAAAGAAATTGAACTGAAACCTGATCTTCTATAAGAAAAAAAGACAAATACGGAATGTAGGAGTAAAAGGGAACACAGAGGACGTGGGTTAGAGGAAGAACCCTGCATAGAAGTTCTAAGCGCAAGGTCGGGGCCCGGTCCCCGAGGTTGTACGGACACTAATGGTTCTGCAGCAGACACCGATGGAGTAGTGGGCTGTAAATGCACTACTCCCATCTAAGACTTGGGAGCACAATAGCAACTTGGATAGAGAGCCGGGACTCAGGAGTAAGGAGTCCCCGAAGCAAGCTGCAGCTGTCTGCCATACATGTAGCGTTCTTGGGAACATCTGTCAGGAGGCACTCCAGTGTAACTCAGTACTAGGAGTACTTCACACTTAAAGGTGCTATAGAGGAGACGTTCAGAAAGGCACATGTGTTGTGAGTTCATTCTTTGGTTCACCAATTGTGAGTTCCATTTCTGGACTCCCTCTGGTGGTGACGGGAGGTGGTGCGGCTGGTTTGATCGGTGGAGATCTGCCACCTGAGAATGAGGATGACGATTGGATGTCAGGATTCTCAGATTGGATTTAAGACAGCCGACGCCCTATTCAGTTGCTGGTGATTCCTTCTGGCTTGTCAGCTATTGGCTTTCAGCTCTGTTCCAGTCATCTAAAGCTAAGTTTTTCTGATAATGTTCACACTTGATTTTGTTGGTCTATTCAGTTTTTTGTGTGGTCTGCCAGCCCCGGCTGGGGGCTGAGATGAATTTCCACTCTTATTTGTCAGTATTTTGCCAATTGGCTTTTTGTCCCTTACTAGTTTGGTCTCCTTTTGCTCTGTCTTAGAATATTTCAGAGTGCTGATATAGTGGGAGAAGTCTAGTGATTTCAGGGTTAATTTTGCTATCAGAAGTGTTGGACATTATTTTTGTAGGGTTTTTTGCAGGTTGCAGATAGTGTCTTCCCTTTCCTTTCCTGTCTAGTTAGTTTGGGCCCCATCATTTGCTCAGCCTATTTTCCTGCCTGTGTTTGTGCCTTCATCTTGTTTCACCGTCAATACATGTGTGGGGGCTATCTATTCCTTTGGGGTCTGCTCTGCGGCAGTTAGTTTTCCCTTTTCTTACTTTAGGCTTATGTAGTCCTCCGGCCGTGACGAGGCGTCTAGGTTCATCGTAGGCACGCTCCACGGCTACTGCTAGTTGTGTGGGAGGATCAGGGATCTGCAATCTGCATAGTTACCAACCACTCTGGTTTTCTGTGGCTTAGCTTGTTTCGCTTTTTTCTCCTTGATGACTCATTCATAACAGAATCATCAGCCATACCGCAGATTCTAGGTCACTCAAAAGCAGGAAAGAATTGTAAAAAGAAAAAAAAAATTGTCAGAATTTTTTTTTCATATATGTACCGTATTTTTCGCTTTTTAAGACGCACTTTTGTTCCTCCAAATTTTGAGGGAAAGTGGGGGGTGCGTCTTATAAAGCAAATCTGTGTGCTGCTGTGCTATAGAGTGGGGGGCGGCTCTGGCGCGGAGTCAGGGGGCTGGGGTGAGCTGTATGGGGGCTGCAGAGACAGCTGGAGGTCCTGTGCTCCCGCTCATTAGGCTCATGTAATATTCACTGCACCCGCTGTCCATCACCTCGGTGCTGAAACAGCGCTGAGTTGGTAGACGGGAGTGGTGCATATTACATGTGCCTGCATTCTTCCCCCATCACTATAGACACTTACTGATGATGGCTCCTGCTCCAAGCTCCCCCATGGCTTTCCTGTGTCGAGTCTGCTGACATTCTCCTCCTGCAGGGTGAGCGGAAGCAGCAGCTCATTCAGGCAGCTCATCGCTCCAGGACTTTGCATGATGTGACCATAGGACCTGCGGTCACATGACTCCCAGTGTGCACTGCGAGTCACATGACCGCAGCTGAGCAGCTCCTATTGGTCACATCATGGAAGGTCCTGTAGCTACAATGAGCTGCCTGAATGAGCAGCAGCTGCGTGCGCCCTGCAGGAGGAGGATGACAGCAGACTCAGCACAGACACAGGTAAGCCACGGGGGAGCTGGGAGCAGGAGCGATCTTCAGTAGGTGAGTTAACTGTTTATTACTTTAGCATGTGCTTGCCAGCAGGGGGGAAGTATAGGGACGGGGCCATGTGTGCCAGCAGGGGGGAAATATATGAATAAGGGGCCATGAGTGCCAGCAGGGGGGAATATAGAGATGGGAGGAGGCAATGTGTGCCAGCAGGGGGGAATATATGGAGGGGGGGACAATGTGTGCCAGCAGGGGGGAAAATATGGAGGGGGGACAATGTGTGCCAGCAGGGGGGAATACATGGAGGGGGACAATGTGTGCCAGCAGGGGGAATATATGGAGGGGGGACAATCTGTGCCAGCAGGGGGGATTATAGGACCGGGGGGACAATGTGTGCCAGCAGGGGGGAATATAGGGATGGGAGGGGGCAATCTGTGCCAGCAGGGGGGATTATAGGACCGGGGGGACAATGTGTGCCAGCAAGGGGGAATATAGGGATGGGAGGGGGCAATGTGTGCCAGCAGGGGGGAATATATGGAGGGGGGGAAAATGTGTGCCAGCAGGGGGGAATATATGGAGGGGGGGACAATCTGTGCCTGCAGGGGGAAATATAGGGATGAGGGGGCTGTGTGAATGCCAGCAGGGGGAAATATAGGTATGGGGGAACAATGTGTGCCAGCAGGGGGAATATAGGGATGGGGGGCCATGTGCGTACCAGCAGGGAGGCATATAGAGAGAGGGGGCCATGTGAGTGCCAGCAGGGGGGCATATAGTGACCGGGGGGCCATATCCAGGATAGGATGGGGGGCTATGTGCCAGCACAAGGGGGCCATGTGCCAGGATGGGAGTTACATAGATACCAGGATGAGGGACATATATATGATTTGTAAGACAGACACTTGCATTATAAGTAGAGTTGAGCGATACCAGCCGATACTTGAAAATATCGGATCGGAATGGATCGGCCGATCTTAAAAAAAAGTATCGGTATCGCCGATTCCGATACCGGGAACCAATGCAAGTCAATGGGGCCAAAATATCGGAATTAAAAAAAACCCTTTCTTTCCTTGTAGGTTAATTCTACATGAAGAAAAACAACTAAGAATAATGTAGAATGTATTGTGGGAGGTGGAGGAGACATTAAAGCCATAGAGGTTTAGCCCAATCA
Source organism: Dendrobates tinctorius (assembly GCF_039654945.1). Lineage (NCBI taxonomy): Eukaryota > Metazoa > Chordata > Amphibia > Anura > Dendrobatidae > Dendrobates > Dendrobates tinctorius. The sequence goes on along the minus strand of NW_027361705.1, from coordinate 14,899,337 downwards.
AATGGAATAGCAGGAATTAAACTTTTTTTTTAAAGATGTTAGGAGTTACAAAGATATTGACTATGTTAGCCTCATTTATATTTTGCCAGACATGTATGTCTTCTTCTTCTTTCTTCTTTCTTCTTCTTTCTTATTCTTCTTCCTTTTTTTACCTTCTTCTTCTTCTTATTATTCCTTTTTTTACATTCTTCTTCTTCTTCTTCCTTTTTAAACATTCTTCTACTTCCTTTTTTTACATTCTTCTTCTTCTTCCTTTTTTTACATTCTTCTTCTTATTCCTTTTTTTACATTCTTCTTCTTCTTCCTTTTTTAAATTCTTCTACTTCCTTTTTTTACATTCTTCTTCTTCTTCCTTTTCTTACATTCTTCATATTCTTCTTATTCAACAATTATTATTCTACATATTCAACTTCTTCATCTTCTTCCTATTCTTCTTCATCATATTCTTGTTTGTGTCAGGCATTCCTGTAGTTGTTATCTAGAAAAGTTAGAAGTTTACACCTTCCGTTCTGCCTGTCACAAAAGATTTACAACAGGATTTGTCCGCGTTCAGTTTGGCCTGCAGCAGGCCTTTTCCAGGGGCACCACGAGGAGGAACGGACTCACCCCCATACACTGCTTAGTCTTCTTCTGCTTATAAATAAGATAATATCATTTGCTCAGAGTATTAGTCTTATGCTTAATGTTCTTCTGCTTTGTTTTTTTTATGCTTCTTTGTCTTCTCTCTCTTGTTGTTCTGCATCTTGGTGGTTGTCTTCCTGTTCTTTGTCCTCTTGAACCAGCTGACGGTACTGGCACCCGGAGGGGCAGCAGAAGGAACAAGAGCCAATGGCACTACCGAGGACCAGCTGACGGTGCTGGAACCCGGTTACTAAGCAGGAGGTACCTGTGCTACAAAGCACTACCAAGGACCAGCAGACGTTGCCGGAACTCGGATACCGAGATGGAGGCACCTAGGCCAAAGGCTCTGACGAGAACCAGCTGACGGTGCTGGAACCCAGAGGGGTAGCATAAGCTGCAAGAGCAAATGGAAATAGCGAGGACCAGCTGACAGTGCTGGCACCCGGAGGGGCAGCAGAAGGAATAAGAGCCAATGGCACAACCGAGGACCAGCTGACGTTGCTGGAACCCGGTTACTAAGCAGGAGGTACCTGTGCTACAAAGCACTACCAAGGACCAGCAGACGTTGCCGGAACTCGGATACCGAGATGGAGGCACCTAGGCCAAAGGCTATGATGAGAACCAGCTGACGGTGCTGGAACCCGGAGGGGTAGCATAAGCTGCAAGAGCAAATGGAAATAGCGAGGACCAGCTGACAGTGCTGGCACCCGGAGGGGCAGCAGAAGGAATAAGAGCCAATGGCACAACCGAGGACCAGCTGACGGTGCTGGAACCCGGTTACTAAGCAGGAGGTACCTGTGCTACAAAGCACTACCAAGGACCAGCAGACGTTGCCGGAACTCGGATACCGAGATGGAGGCACCTAGGCCAAAGGCTCTGACGAGAACCAGCTGACGGTGCTGGAACCCGGAGGGGTATCAGAAGTTACCCCTGAAAAGCACAGTTGGCATGCCGCAAGCTGGCCGCAGTTACCGAATCACACAGTCCTACAGGGGGTGCTTGTCCTACTGGCACTACGGAACAAGCCTTTCTTACCAGAACCCGCAGTCCACATAGGAAGCACCTAAACTGCTGGCACCCTAGCCTCGGCTAACCCAACCGCAACACGACATGGCAACTTGGGGTGGCAAACTGACATTGACACTTCCCGGAAACAGCAGGCAGGGCTGGAACCAAGCTGGGCAGGAGGGAGTACCCGTGCCAAAGTCAGTTATGAGCAGCAACTGGCATTGTTGGAGCCCAGGACAAGCACTTAGCAGGCTGAGGCCTGATGTGCTGTCAATTGGGAGGCAGCAGGACAGATTGCCATCAAAACAGCAGGGGAACAGCTGACGTTACTGAACCCCACAAACACAGGAGCTAGTGTTTTACTCTGTGAAGATGGCACTTCCGAGCAACAACTGGCTGTGTTGAAGCCCAGGGACAAGCACGGAGCAGGCTGAGGCTGCATTGAAGAAATTTTAATCGGTTGTAGACTACTAATTTGAACCAAGCTCCACTTAGGCCTGTGGCTTCACTGATTTTCGTATTTCCCCTGTCCTCCAACCCCGCCAGTTACAGCTCCGAAGTGGCGTCTGCACAATCCACACTTGTTCCTGTGTTACAGGTGTTCAGTCCGGTCAGTTAATCCCCTGATGTGTGTCCGGCAATGTCGCCTGCTCTGTCCACATTCCCATTATGGGAATGTGGACAGAGCAGGCGACATTGCCGGACACACATCAGGGGATTAACTGACCGGACTGAACACCTGTAACACAGGAACAAGTGTGGATTGTGCAGACGCCACTTCGGAGCTGTAACTGGCAGGGTTGGAGGACAGGAGAAATACGAGAGACAGTGGAGCCACAGGCCTAATTGGAGCACGGTTAAAAATCAGTAGTGGTACGACTGTGTAGGCAGCAGGAGACTTTGCCATCTACACAGCAGGGGATCAGCTGACGTTACTGAACCCCACTGAGACACGGGAGCAAGTGTCTCTTTCCGTGTGGACGGCACTTCCGAACTACAACTGGCTGTGTTGAAGCCCAGGAAATAGGAGGGTGTAGGCAGAGGCCTACTGTATTTTGAATGAGGTGACAGCAGGAGAGACTGCCATCCACACAGCAGGGGATCAGCTGACATTACTGAACCCCACTGAGACACGGGAGCAAGTATCTCTTTCCGTGTGGACGGCACTTCCGAACTACAACTGGCTGTGTTGAAGCCTAGGAAATAGGAGGGTGTAGGCAGAGGCCTACTGTATTTTGAATGAGGTGACAGCAGGAGAGACTGCCATCCACACAGCAGGGGATCAGCTGACGTTACTGAACCCCACTGAGACACGGGAGCAAGTATCTCTTTCCGTGTGGACGGCACTTCCGAACTACATCTGGCTGTGTTGAAGCCCAGGAAATAGGAGGGTGTAGGCAGAGGCCTACTGTATTTTGAATTAGGTGACAGCAGGAGAGACTGCCATCCACAAAGCAGGGGATCAGCTGACGTTACTGAACCCCACTGAGACACGGGAGCAAGTATCTCTTTCCGTGTGGACGGCACTTCCGAGCTACAACTGGCTGTGTTGAAGCCCAGGAAATAGGAGGGTGTAGGCAGAGGCCTACTGTATTTTGAATGAGGTGACAGCAGGAGAGACTGCCATCCACACAGCAGGGGATCAGCTGACATTACTGAACCCCACTGAGACACGGGAGCAAGTATCTCTTTCCGTGTGGACGGCACTTCCGAGCTACAACTGGCTGAGTTGAAGCCCAGGAAATAGGAGGGTGTAGGCAGAGGCCTACTGTCTTTGGAATGCGGAGACAGCAGGAGAGACTGCCATCTCCACAGCAGGGGATCAGCTGGCAATGATGAACCCCACTAACACTTGAACGAATGTGTTTGGCTCTGTGGAGACGACACTTCTGAACACCAACTGACGCTGTTGGAGCCCAGGATTAGGCGAGGAGCAGGCTGAGGCCTACTGGATTTTGGCAGGTGAAGGCAGCAGGAGACTTGCCATCTCCACAGCAGGGGAACAGCTGGCAGTGCTGAAACCCACTAACACTCTAACGAATGTGTTTGGCTCTGTGGAGACGACACTTCTGAACACCAACTGACGCTGTTGGAGCCCAGGATTAGGCGAGGAGCAGGCTGGGGCCTACTGGATTTTGGCAGGTGAAGGCAGCAGGAGACTTGCCATCTCCACAGCAGGGGAACAGCTGGCAGTGCTGAACCCCACTAACACTTGAACGAATGTGTTTGGCTCTGTGGAGACGACACTTCTGAACACCAACTGACGCTGTTGGAGCCCAGGATTAGGCGAGGAGCAGGCTGGGGCCTACTGGATTTTGGCAGGTGAAGGCAGCAGGAGACTTGCCATCTCCACAGCAGGGGAACAGCTGGCAGTGCTGAACCCCACTAACACTTGAACGAATGTGTTTGGCTCTGTGGAGACGACACTTCTGAACACCAACTGACGCTGTTGGAGCCCAGGATTAGGCGAGGAGCAGGCTGGGGCCTACTGGATTTTGGCAGGTGAAGGCAGCAGGAGACTTGCCATCTCCACAGCAGGGGAACAGCTGGCAGTGCTGAACCCCACTAACACTTGAACGAATGTGTTTGGCTCTGTGGAGACGACACTTCTGAACACCAACTGACGCTGTTGGAGCCCAGGATTAGGGGAGGAGCAGGCTGGGGCCTACTGGATTTTGGCAGGTGAAGGCAGCAGGAGACTTGCCATCTCCACAGCAGGGGAACAGCTGGCAGTTCTGAACCCCACTAACACTTGAACGAATGTGTTTGGCTCTGTGGAGACGACACTTCTGAACACCAACTGACGCTGTTGGAGCCCAGGATTAGGCGAGGAGCAGGCTGGGGCCTACTGGATTTTGGCAGGTGAAGGCAGCAGGAGACTTGCCATCTCCACAGCAGGGGAACAGCTGGCAGTGCTGAACCCCACTAACACTTGAACGAATGTGTTTGGCTCTGTGGAGACGACACTTCTGAACACCAACTGACGCTGTTGGAGCCCAGGATTAGGCGAGGAGCAGGCTGGGGCCTACTGGATTTTGGCAGGTGAAGGCAGCAGGAGACTTGCCATCTCCACAGCAGGGGAACAGCTGGCAGTGCTGAACCCCACTAACACTTGAACGAATGTGTTTGGCTCTGTGGAGACGACACTTCTGAACACCAACTGACGCTGTTGGAGCCCAGGATTAGGCGAAGAGCAGGCTGGGGCCTACTGGATTTTGGCAGGTGAAGGCAGCAGGAGACTTGCCATCTCCACAGCAGGGGAACAGCTGGCAGTGCTGAACCCCACTAACACTTGAACGAATGTGTTTGGCTCTGTGGAGACGACACTTCTGAACACCAACTGACGCTGTTGGAGCCCAGGATTAGGCGAGGAGCAGGCTGGGGCCTACTGGATTTTGGCAGGTGAAGGCAGCAGGAGACTTGCCATCTCCACAGCAGGGGAACAGCTGGCAGTGCTGAACCCCACTAACACTTGAACGAATCTGTTTGGCTCTGTGGAGACGACACTTCTGAACACCAACTGACGCTGTTGGAGCCCATGATTAGGTGAGGAGCAGGCTGGGGCCTACTGGATTTTGGCAGGTGAAGGCAGCAGGAGACTTGCCATCTCCACAGCAGGGGAACAGCTGGCAGTGCTGAACCCCACTAACACTTGAACGAATGTGTTTGGCTCTGTGGAGACGACACTTCTGAACACCAACTGACGCTGTTGGAGCCCAGGATTAGGCGAGGAGCAGGCTGGGGCCTACTGGATTTTGGCAGGTGAAGGCAGCAGGAGACTTGCCATCTCCACAGCAGGGGAACAGCTGGCAGTGCTGAACCCCACTAACACTTGAACGAATGTGTTTGGCTCTGTGGAGACGACACTTCTGAACACCAACTGACGCTGTTGGAGCCCAGGATTAGGCGAGGAGCAGGCTGGGGCCTACTGGATTTTGGCAGGTGAAGGCAGCAGGAGACTTGCCATCTCCACAGCAGGGGAACAGCTGGCAGTGCTGAACCCCACTAACACTTGAACGAATGTGTTTGGCTCTGTGGAGACGACACTTCTGAACACCAACTGACGCTGTTGGAGCCCAGGATTAGGCGAGGAGCAGGCTGGGGCCTACTGGATTTTGGCAGGTGAAGGCAGCAGGAGACTTGCCATCTCCACAGCAGGGGAACAGCTGGCAGTGCTGAAACCCACTAACACTTGAACGAATGTGTTTGGCTCTGTGGAGACGACACTTCTGAACACCAACTGATGCTGTTGGAGCCCAGGATTACGCATGCCGCATGCAGAGGCCAATGGGCAGCGGTTTTTATGGAGGTTGTGGACTACTACTGATTCTAACCATGCTCCACTTAGGCCTCTGGCTCCACTGTCTCTACTATTTACCCTGGCCTCCAACCCCGCCAGCTACATCTCTGAAGTGGCGTCAGCACAATCTACACTTGTTCCTGTGTTACTGGTGCTCAGTCCCGTCAGTTGATCCCCTGATGTTTGTCCGGCAAGTTCGCCAGCTCTGTACTCATTCCCACTACTGGTTATGGGAATGTGGACAGAGCAGGAGACCTTGCCGGACACACATCAGGGTATAAACTGATGGGACTGAGCCACAGGAACACAGGAACAAGTGTAGATTGTGCTGACGCCACTTCAGAGATGTAGATGGCGGGGTTGGAGGTCAGGGGAAATAGTAGAGACAGTGGAGCCAGAGACCTAAGTTGGGCACGGTTAAAAATCAGTAGTGGTTTGAATGTTGATGGAGCTGGTGACTTTGCCGTCCACACAGCAGGGGATCAGCTGGCATTACTGAACCCCACTAACACAGGAGCTAGTGTGTTTCTCTGTGCAGACGACACATCTGAGCGACAACTGGCTGTGTTGAAGCACAGGGATTATAGTTCATGTGGTAGAAAAATGAACACACCAGCAGACCTGGATACAGTTGCCAACCACTAATTTAGTCTGTAAGAGGAATGGCAAAGTCTTTGGAGATCCAGGCCTTGTTCATTTTCAGAAAAGTCAGCCGGTCAACATTATCGGAAGATAGTCGCGTGCGACGGTCTGTTAGTACACCACCTGCGGCACTAAAGACACGTTCCGATAATACACTGGCAGCAGGGCAAGCCAGCACCTCCAATGCATACTGGCTAAGCTCTGGCCATGTATCCAGCTTAGAGACCCAAAACTTGAAGGGGGAAGAGCCATCTGGGAGTACAGCGACAGGGCAAGACATGTAGTCTGACACCATCTGACGGAAGCGTTGCCTCCTGCTGACTCGAGGCGTCGCTGATGGTGTAGACAATTGTGGTGGACACACAAAACTTTGCCACATTTGGGCCATAGTGGTCTTGCCTTGTGCTGCGGCGCTGCCTCTGCTCCCTCTTTGTGCAGAGTTTCCTCCACTGCCTCGACGCACAGAGCTGCTTTGTAAAGCACTAGCAACAATGCTGTCAGGTGGAATGGAAAACATTATGGACTGCACCAGTGACTCTTCGTACTCCCGCATTTTACGCTCCCGGTTCAACGTTGGTATGAGCCTTTGTACGCTGTCCCGGTAGCGAGGATCTAGGAGGGTGTACACCCAATAATCAGCCGAGACGAGAATGTGGGCGATGCGGCGGTCGTTTCTCAGGCACTGCAGCATGAAATCAACCATGTGCTGCAGACTCCCAACTGCCAAAGAACCGCTGTCCCCTGTTTGAGGCATGACCTCGGCCTGCTCTGCATCACCCCACCCTCGCTGTACATACTGAGTAGAGGTTTGTGTACCTCCCTCCTCTGGAGAGATGTCTTCCTCCTCCATCGACTCCTCCTCATCCTCCTCACAAAGTGTCCCCTGCCTAGGCCTTTGTGAGGAAACACGTAGCGCAGACTGTCCAGAAGCAGATGGCATTTGGGACTCCTCATCCTCCACCTCTTCTGAAACCTCATCCCTTAGTGCTTGCAGTGTTTGTTGAAGCAGGCAGATAAGGGGGACAGTCATGCTGACTAGTGCATCATCTGCACTCGCCATCCGCGTGGATTCATCGAAGGCACGCAAAACGAGGCAGATGTCCTTCATAGAGGCCCACTCAATGGTGCTGAAGTGTGAACGGCGCACAGTGCGACTTGTTTGCGCCTGATGCAGCTGGTACTCCATGACTGCTGCCTGCTGCTCACACAACCGCTCCAACATATGTAACGTTGAATTCCACCGGGTGGGTAGGTCACATATGATGCGATGTTCCGGAAGGCCAAATCGTCGCTGCAGAGCAGCGAGGCGCGATCTTGCCGTGCTGGAACGTCGCAAGTGAGCGCACTCTATGCGGACCTTGTGCAACAGTGCAGCAAGATCCGGATAGTCCCTCAGAAAGCTCTGCACGACCAAGTTAAGAACATGTGACAGACATGGGATGTGGGTGAGGTTGCCTAGGCCAAGAGCTGCCACCAGATTTCGGCCATTGTCACACACTACCAAGCCCGGCTGGAGATTCGCTGGCCCAAACCACACATCGCTCTCCAGCTTGATAGCATTCCAGAGCTCCTGCGCTGTGTGGCTTCGATTCCCCAAAGAAATTAATTTGAGTACAGCCTGTTGACGTTTGGCCACGGCTGTGCTCATATCGGTCGTAACAGGCTCCTGCTCTGCTGTTTCTGAGGAACTTGAGTAGGAGGAGGAGTCTATGTGTACAGACTGGAGTCCTGCAATCCGTGGCGTTGGAAGAACACGTACAGCGCCACTCTCCAGATCCGTACCCGGCTCCACAACATTGACCCAGTGGGCAGTGAGGGAAAGGTATCGTCCCTGTCCATGGTTACTGGTCCACGCATCGGTGGTCAGGTGGACCTTGCTACTAACGGCATTTAGTAGCGCATGTTTTATTTTGCCCTCAACATGTTTCTGCAGGGCAGGGACGGCTCACCTGCTGAAATAAAAGCGGCTGGGCACGTTGTATTGAGGGACTGCCAATGCCATTAAGTCCCGGAAGGTGTCAGTGTCCACCAGCCTGAATGACAGCATTTCAACTGCCAGAAGTTTGGCAATGCCAGCATTCAGAGACTGTGCTCGGGGATGGTTTGCCGAGTAAGGGCGCCTTTTATCCCATGCCTGTGCTACCGATGGCTGTGATGGATGGGAACGTGCTGCTATGGGTGTAATCTGACAGGGTCTCCGGACAACAGTGGCAGAGGTTCTTCCTTGGCGATCCTGTGAGGAAGTCGAACCAGCAGTGTGTGAGCTGGAGGAAGAGGGCCCAACACGAACTGAAGAGGTGGTAGGTGGTGCTGTACGTTGGCCTACGTCTTCAGGGTGTCTCTGCAACTCCAACTCGTGCTTGGTGCGCACATGTTTCCACATATTTGTGGTATTGAGGTTGCTGACATTTCTCCCTCTTTTGACTCTCTGATGACACAGCTTGCATTTGACAAAGCAAATGTCATCTGCAACTGTGTCAAAAAAGGACCACGCACTGCAACTCTTGTGAGCGCCCGGTTTGCCTTTGGAAGGAGGAATGCTCCTAACGGGTGCCGAAGTGGAGGGTACAGGCAACCAAGTCTTCCCCCTCCCTCTGCCTCCTGTTTTGGCCGGTAGGGGAATCTCTTCCTCCGAGCTGCTCCCACCACCTTCCTGTTGCTCACGCCATGATGGGTCAAGGACCTCATCATCTTCCCTCCCCTCTTCAAACAGCTGCTTCTCCGGGGTTGTCTCGCCAGCACCATACGCACCAGAAAGTGGCAACTGAGTCTCGTCATCATCTGATGCGTACTGAAGTGTGCTGACCATAGGCACTGGCCCACTCGCCTCTTCAGATTCAGAGGGACAAAGAAGTTGCGCATCACTGCATACTCCCTCTTCTTCACATTCAGGAATGCTGCTTGGCTGGCCCCCTCTTTCCAAGCCAACAGATTCCGAGAACAGAAGTAGAGACTGTGATGGCTCCTGTCCATGTCTCTCTGACTGCCTGGGCACTTTGGCAGGTGGTGAAGAGACAGATGGTTGCTCTTCGGTGCTCTGACCCTGAGAGGATGCGGAAGTAATTGAAGTCGATGCGTTAGCTGCCATCCATCCGACAACGGCTTCAATTTGTTCCTCCCGCAGCAGTGGGGTACGTTGAGGTCCTACAAAGCTGCGCATAAAGGACTGTAGCCTGCTAAAACTGGGGGATGCTGATCCACTGGTGCCCGCAGCAGGCCCAGAATCCCCACGTCCTCTACCTGTAGAATCCCCACGTCCTCTCCCTGCAGAATCCCCACGTCCTCTCCCTGCTGAAACTCCACGCCCACGCCCACGCCCACGCGCCTTACTCCCTGCCTTCTTCATCTTGCAAGACTGCTTAAGATAGGCAAAAAAGGACAAAGGGGGGCCTTAGTGTGCTTATTCCTGAACAGCTGGTTACAGGTACAAGAAACACTAATTTTATGAAGTGTGTGTGTGTGGACTAGACTTTAATAGGAGCTGATGTGGCCTACACAAGTTCCAAATGTAGTGTTTGGTGAACTTTTTTTGTGGTTTCTTTGTTGGAAACAAACTCAAAGTATGTGAACAAAGAATTGAAACTGATAGTATCACCAACTTTTTGGAGCTATTACAATGCAGGCAGGTAACCTACAATGCAAAAGATGAGGCTCCAAAAAAATTGGGTAATACTAATCTGGCTGCGCCGGCAGGGCACAAGCCAGAAAAAAAGGCTCCTCTATCTACTCCTATATAGTGTTTGCAACCAACCAATGTTGATGGATACGGATGGATGCACACTAATAGGAGAAGAAAAAATGAGCTGCACTCAAAGACAAATATGTGTGAGGCAGTGACGCACGTTGAGCGTCCTACAACCAGACGTAGCTGCAGGACACTCTACTCAGCGTGAGCTGCACTCACACACAGTCAGAGGCCTCTCAGACAGCCGTCAACAGTGCAGCTAAGTGGGCACTGGCACTGACAGGCTGCAGAAAGGCTCCGCTGTGTACTCCTATATAGTGTTTGCAACCACCGTAGATGGAGACGGATGGATGCACACTAATAGAAGAAAAAATGAGCTGCACTCAAATAAAAATATGTGTGAGGCACTGACGCACGCTGAGCGTCCTACAGCCAGACGTAGCTGCAGGACACACTACTCAGCGTGAGCTGCACTCACACACAGTCAGAGACCTCTCAGACAGCCGTGAACAGTGCAGCAAAGTGGACACTAGCACTGAAAGGCTGCAGAAAGGCTCCGCTGTCTACTACTAGTGTTTGCAACCAATGTATATGGATACGGATGGAAGCACACTAGATTGAAATTATGTAAAAAATGCAGCTCAAAAAATAAAAGATGTATGAGGCAGCAGTGATCACACTGGGTGGCCTACAGCCTGACGTGGCTGCAGGACCCACTCCACAGCGTGAGCTGCACTCACACAGCCCTTGCAGACAGCTGTGAACACTGCTGCTAGGGCAAAGAAGGCTACAGTGGTGGTTTATGTAGCCTGGGTAAAGCACTAGATGTTTGGTGGAATCGCTATTTCTAACTGTCCCTCACAGTCTTCTACAGCAGCCTGTCCCTAACTGAATTCACAGCAGAGTGACCAGAAATGGCGGCTGCGGTGGCTTTTATAGTGCATCATGACATCATTTCGGCAGCCAATCACAGCCATGCCAATAGTTAACATGCCTACATGCCTAACAGGATGTGCCCACACTTCGGAGGATTCCCATTGGCTTAATCAAAGCAAGCAGGCTCATAGCATGATGGGAACTTCCGATTCCGATTCCGGAATCCGATATGACAAAAGTATCGGAACTAAGTATCAGAATTCCGATACCGCTAATATCGGCCAAAACCCGATACTTGCGGTATCGGAATGCTCAACACTAATTATAAGACACACCTCCATTTAACATAAAAAACATTTTTTTCTCTTTTACTTCACCAAATTTGGGCGTGCATCTTATAATCAGGTGCGTATTATAAAGCGAAAAATACGGTATATTTTTTCCTCTTTTTCTCTGGGGCCGTAGGAGGATTTTTTTTTAATGGAGATTAAGCAATTGTCTGATCGTGTGGAACAGCTCACTGCTGACGTGCGGGGAATTTCCACCTATCTCGCTCATTCACATGCTGCTGAACCAAGGATCCTTACTCCTGATGTGTTTTTTGGGGATCGGTCTAAATTTTTGAATTTTAAGAATAATTGTAAATTATTTGTTGCTTTGAAGCCAAATTCATCGGGGAGCTCTGCGCAGCAGGTTAAAATTGTCATCTCTTTGCTGCGCGGCGATCCCCAGGATTGGGCGTTTTCTTTGACACCTGAAGATACTATTCTGATTAATGTGGATGCATTTTTTCAAGCCTTGGGGTTGTTGTATGATGAACCTAATGCTATTGATCAAGCTGAGAAGGCCCTATTGGCATTGAACCAGGGTCAGGATCCTGCAGAGTTATACTGTCAAAAATTCTGAGAGTGGGCGGTCCTTACTACCTGGAATGATGGTGCCTTGGCAGCTCTCTTTCGGAAGGGTGTGTCAGAAACCGTAAAAGATACTATGGTGGGATTTCCTGTTCCCTCTGGTCTTGATGATTCTATGTCATTAGCCATTCAAATTGATCGGCGTTTACGTGAACGCAAAACTACACGAGAGGAGTTGCCACCTTTTAGACAAATGTCTGAACCTATGCAATGTGATAGAGTTTTGTCTAGGGCGCAACGTCAGGAGTTTAGAAGGCGTAATGAGCTGTGTTTTTTCTGTGGAGACGTCTCTCATACTATTTCTGTCTGCCCAAAACGAGAGAGACGTTTTGCACACACATTTGCTGTGGGCAGTATACAACCTAAGTTTCTTTTGGCAATTACTCTCATCTGCTCCTTATCCACATTTTCCACAAAGGCTTTTGTGGATTCAGGAGCAGCGTTGAATCTGATGGATTTGGACTTTGCTAAACATTGTGGTTTTTCCATGACGCCTCTGCGGACACCTATTCCTTGAGGGGTATTGATGCAACTCCTTTGGCGGAGAATAAACCTCAGTTTTTGACCCAGATGACGATGCGGGTTGCCCCAGACCACCAAGAAAATTGTACATTTTTGGTGCTGCATAATTTGCATGATACTATTGTTCTGGGTGTTCCTTGGTTGCAAACTCATAATCCAGTTTTGGATTGGAAATCTGGGTCTGTGGTGAGTTGGGGTTGTCAGAGTGTTCGTATGGGAAAATTGTATGTTCCTGACCAGTGGAGAAAGAGTGATGTCTGAAATTCATTGCTCCGCATTGGCTGGTCATCCAGGTATTTTTGGTACCAGAGATTTGGTGAGTCGGTCCTTTTGGTGGTCTGCCTTATCTCGTGACGTCAGGAATTTTGTACAGTCCTGTGGGACTTGTTCTCAGTCTAAATCCTGCTCTCGTTCTAGTGGGTTGCTGATGCCCTTGCCGGTGCCCAAGAGGCCATGGACCCATATCTCAATGGATTTTATTTCTGATCTTCCTGTCTCTCAGAGAATGACTGTTATCTGGGTGATTTGTGATAGATTTTCAAAGATGGTCCATCTTGTACCACTCCCAAAGTTGCCATCTTCTGCTGAGTTGGTGCCCTTGTTTTTACAACAGGTGGTTCGGTTACATGGGATTCCTGAGAACATTGTGTCCGACAGAGGAGTCCAGTTTGTTTCCAGATTCTGGAAAGCCTTTTGTTCCAATCTGGGAATTCAGTTATCCTTCTCCTCCGCGCTTCATCCCCAGGCCATTGGACAAACTGAGAGAACAAACCAGACCTTGGAGTCTTATTTGAGAAGTTTTATATCTGCTGACCAGGATGATTGGGTCTCATTTTTGCCCTTGGCCGAATTCGCACTGAACAATAGCGCTAGTTCTGCCACTTTGATGTCACCCATTTTCTGTAATTTTGGGTTTCATCCTCGATTTTCTTCAGGGCAAGTGGAATCTTCTTCCTGCCCAGGTGTGGACACTGTGTTTAAGAGAATGCAGCAGATATGGGACCAAGTGGTGGATAAGTTGTCACTCTCTCATGAAAAGGCCCAGCGATTTTCCAACTGGCATAGGACCATTGGTCCCCGGTTTAAAGTGGGTGATATGGTTTGGTTATCATCTAAGAATATTCCTATGAAGGTTGCATCTCCTAAATTTAAGCCAAGATTTATTGGTCCTTATAAGATTTTGGAAATTCTTGGTTGGACGGAGACTCCAGTATTTGGTCAAATGAAAGGGTTATGGTCAGGAGGATAATTCTTGGGTCTCTGCCTCCGATATTCATGCCAATAGATTTGTTTGTGCTTTTCACCGGGCCCATCCTGGTTGGCCTGGTGGCATGGATGAGGGTTCGGTGACCCCTCCTCAAGGGGGGGTACTGTTGTGAGTTCATTCTCTGGTTCACTAGTTGTGAGTTCCCCTTCTGGACTCCCTCTTGTGGTGACGGGAGGTGGTGCGGCTGGTTTGATCTGTGGAGGTTGCAGACAGTGTCTTCCCTTTACTTTCCTGTCTAGTTAGTTTGGGCCCCATCATTTGCTCAGCCTATTTTCCTGCCTGTGTTTGTGCATTCATCTTGTTTCACCGTCAATACATGTGTGGGGGCTATCTATTCCTTTGGGGTCTGCTCTGGGGCAGTTAGTTTTCACTTTTCTTGCTTTAGGCTTATGTAGTCCTCCGGCCATGACGAGGCATCTAGGTTCATCGTAGGCACGCTCCACGGCTACTGCTAGTTGTGTGGTAGGATCAGGGATCTGCAATCTGCATAGTTACCAACCACTCTGGTTTTCTGTGGCTTAGCTTGTTTCGCTTTTTTCTCCTCGGTGACCCATTCATAACACACATGTATATAGGAGGGGAAGACAGTGCAGATAGAGACCTGGGCGTAAATAATGAAATTGGGGGTGGGGGTGGCATGGGGGGTGGGGTTAGAACAGTTAATAATTTAAGATAGAATAGAGGTACAGAGAGATACATAAAGTGCATGTATACTAATGACAGAAGCCTCGCCAACAAAATGGAGGAATTGGAGTTAATGTTGTTGGAACATAATTATGACATGGTGGGGATATCTGAGACATGGCTGGACAAGAGCCATGACTGGGTGGTTAATTTACAGGGCTATAGTCTGTTCAGAAATGACCGTACAAATAAACGAAGAGGAGGCATGAGTTTATATGTAAAATCATCCTTAAAACCCATCCTTCGAGATAATATATTTGAATCTAATGAAAATGTAGAGTTCCTGTGGGTAGAGATAAGGGGAGGGGGGAAAAATAATAAATTACTGATAGGGGTTTGTTATAAGTCTCCAAAAATAATGGAAGCAACCGAGAATATCCTCATAAAGCAAATAGATGAAGCAGCGACTCAAGGAGAAGTCATTATTATGGGGGACTTCAACTACCCTGAAATACAATGGGGAAAGGAAACCTGCAGTTCCAGCAAAGGTAATAGGTTTCTGACAACTATGAGAGTCAATTACCTTTCACAACTGGTTCAGGACCCAACAAGAGGGGGGGCACTGCTAGACCTAATATTAACCAACAGGCCAGACCGCAAATCAAACGTAAGGGTTGGGGGTCACTTGGGTAATAGTGATCACAAATTAAAAAGTTTTCATGCATCCTTTAATAAGATGTGTAGTAGAGGGGTTACAAGGATACTAAACTTCAGGAAAACAAATTTCCAACGGATGAGAGATGATCTTGGTGCAATTAACTGGGACGATATCCTGAGACATAAAAATACACAAAGAAAATGGGAGACGTTTATTAGCATCCTGAATAGGACCTGTGCACAATATATACCGTATGGGAATAAACATGCGAGAAATAGGAGGAAACCACTATGGCTAAAAAGAGCTGTAAGGGGTGCAATAAGAGATAAAAATAAAGCATTTAGAGAATTAAAGCAAGTAGGTAGTGATGAGGCATTAACTAAATACAGAAGATTAAATAAATTCTGTAAAAAGCAAATCAAGATAGCAAAGATTGAGACAGAGAGACTCATTGCCAGAGAAAGTAAAAATAATCCCAAAATATTCTTTAACTACATAAATAGTAAGAAACTAAAAAATGATAGTGTTGGTCCCCTTAAAAATAGTCTGGGTGAAATGGTGGATGAGGATGAGGAAAAAGCCAATATGCTAAATGACTTTTTTTCAACAGTATTTACACAAGAAAATCCCATGACGGATAACATGATTAGGGATAAAAATTCTCCATTAAATGTCACCTGCTTAACCCAGCAGGAAGTACGGCGGCGTCTAAAAATCACTAAAATTGACAAATCTCCGGGCCCGGATGGGATACACCACCGAGTACTGCAGGAATTAAGCACAGTCATAGATAGACCATTATTTTTAATCTTTAAAGATTCCATAATAACAGGGTCTGTACCACAGGACTGGCGTATAGCAAATGTGGTGCCAATATTCAAAAAGGGGACAAAAACTGAACTCGGAAATTATAGGCCAGTAAGTTTAACCTCATCTGTGGGTAAAATCCTGGAGGGTTTTCTAAGAGATACTATACTGGAGTATCTGGAGAAGGATAACCTCATGATCCAATATCAACATGGGTTTACAAGAGACCGTTCCAGTTAGACTAATCTGATAAGCTTTTATGAAGAGGTAAGTTCTGGACTGGACCAAGGGAATGCAGTGGACATGGTGTACATAGACTTTTCATAAGCTTTTGATACGGTGCCACACAAAAGGTTGATGCATAAAATGAGAACAATGGGGATAGAGGAAAATATGTGTAGGTGGGTTAAGAGCTGGCTCAGGGATAGGAAACAAAGGGTGGTTATTAATGAAGCACACTCGGACTGGGTCACGGTTAGCAGTGGGGTACCACAGGGGTCAGTTTTGGGCCCGCTTCTTTTTAACATATTTATTAATGACCTTGTAGGGGGCAGAGAGAGTAGAATTTCAATATTTGCAGATGACACTAAACTCTGCAGGGTAATCAATACAGAGGAGGACAATTTTATATTACAGGAGGATTTATGTAAACTAGAAGCTTGGGCTGATAAATGGCAAATGAGCTTTAATGGGGATAAATGTAAGGTCATGCACTTGGGTAGAACGAATAAGATGTATAATTATGTGCTTAATTGTAAAACACTGGGCAAAACTGTCACTGAAAAAGACCTGGGTGTATGGGTGGACCACAAACTCACATTTAGTGGCCAGTGTCAGGCAGCTGCTGCAAAGGCAAATAAAATAATGCGATGCATTAAAAGAGGCATAGATGCTCATGAGGAGAACATAATTTTACCTCTATATAAGTCACTAGTGCGACCACACTTAGAATACTGTGTACAGTTCTGATCTCCGGTGTATAAGAAAGACATAGCTGAACTGGAGCGGGTGCAGAGAAGAGCGACCAAGGTTATTAGGGAAATAGGGGGTCTGCAATACCAAGACAGGCTATTACACTTGGGGTTATTTAGTTTGGAGAATCGAAGGCTTAGGGGGGATCTTATTACAATGTATAAATATATGCGGGGACAGTACAAAGACCTTTCTAATGATCTTTTTACTCTTAGACCTGTGACGGGGACAAGGGGGCATCCTCTACGTCTGGAGGAAAGAAGGTTTAAGCATACTCACAGACGTGGATTCTTTACGGTAAGAGCAGTGAGACTATGAAACTCTCTGCCATATGATGTTGTAATGAGTGATTCCCTACTAAAATTTAAGAAGGGACTGGATGCCTTTCTTGAAAAGTATAATATTACAGGGCATATGCACTAGTTTCCTTAATATTGCGTTGATCCAGGGAGCTAGTCTGATTGCCGTATGTGGAGTCGGGAAGGAATTTTTTTCCCCAATGTGAATCTTACTGTTTGCCACATGGGTTTTTTTGCCTTCCTGTGGATCGACATGTTAGGGCAGGTTAGGACGGGATATGGGTTGAACTAGATGGACTTAAAGTCTCCCTTCAACCTTAATAACTATGTTACTATGTTACTATGTTACATGTTGGCGCAGTGTTGGAAGGGAGCATTCCATCTTGCCTGGAGGTTGACTGAGTCTCTGACCCGGAGGACACGGCACGGAGGCAGGCACCTGTGTGTACTACAGACTGTGAGTAAAGCTTTGGAACTACAAGTCCTCCATTCATTCTGGCGCCAACGCACCCTGCACTGCTACATCTGGGTACCAGCTTCTACACCGCTTATGCCTCTCCTCTTGCCCTACATCTACACTGCCCTGGGGCTACAGCTCCACCTGTGGGGAGCTTCACCATCTGGGCTGCAACACACCACCAGCCCCAGAGGATCTGCATGCAGCGTCGGCCTAACATCTCACTTGCCGAACACCACAGGTGGCGTCACAAACTATTCCATTCACTACATTCTACCATTCAATTTCCCCCATTAATTGGGTGCCCAGGGCCATGGAGCGGGTCACCGCTGCTGTGACACATTCCGCCGACACCGGCCCGATACCGAGTACCCCACAGCCCTGGGAGGGTGACCCAACTTGGCGTCACGAACAGGATGACGAGACCCGATGCCATTGAACAGGATGAGGAGATGCGATGCCATCTGGTTCTGTGAGCCTAAGATTTGTTGGACTTAAAACTTTTGAGAATGTGCAGAAGACCAAATTTAATAGACTGTAAAATGAACATTAAACATGGCCGCTGGCGCGATATGGGAGGTCCTAGGAAAAGACCACAAACAGTCTTGGGACTCCTCTGCCTGAATTACTATGTGACAGCAACATGGCCCACCCCCCGAGAGGTTCGTATACTGGCTTGGTATGGAGGCGCTGGAAGAAGACGCCGCCTCAAGAAGGAGGGGCAGAAGCCAGTGGCGGGAAAAGAGCCGAGACAGGAAGAAGAACGCCAGAACGCCATCTTGGAGAGAGACGGGAGGAGGCCTGTGGAGCGCAAGGAGGTTATGCTGAATCTCCCTGGCGCCATGGCTGAAGGCTCCAACCCAGTATCTGAAATGAACCGACAGCAGCTGGAGGAAGAAATTGCCCAGCTGACGCGCAGCCTGCAACTGAGGCAGGAAGCGCTATGGACATTGAATCTGCAACGCGCCCGGGAGGGGCCTACACCTGCGGTACCCGCGACACCGGTACCCGCCGCTGCTGCACCGGAGCTTCCCCAGGCAGATTCCGTGGAGCCTGCCGCCGCCATTACACCACCGGCAGCATCCGGAGCCCCTTCGCTGCCGCCATAGGAGGAATTGTATGAGGACCTGAGAGCCAAAGCGGAGGAAGAGGAGCTCCAGCCCGGACCTGACGTGGCTGCGTAGGTCCCGTCAGAGACCCCTGCAGGCCTGGAGCCTCCGTTAGTTCCACCGCCGTCCCCGGTGTCCCACCCGGCAGCGCCCACCGCCACTACGCCTGCACCGGAGCAGAGACCACACCGCCAGGAGGCCCCAGGTACGTCTGATGCCCCTACACCTGGGAAGGCCCTGGGGTGTACCACGGTTGCAGCGGCTGGCCAGGTCATGCTAGATCTGGTCTGGGACCGGGATACCCGTCCCCGGGGGGAAAAACCGGAACCCCTGATGGTGGCGCTGCGGTACAAAACCAGCCTGGATCGGTCCCTGGAGGAACGGGAGAATGATAAGAACTGGGCTAGTTGTCCAGCAACCATCCGGCAACTGGCAGCTGAACACCGGGAGAGGGAGCGGCGCCGGCTAGCAGTACTAGGTCCAGATTTGGACCGGAAGGAGCGGGTCCATGCCAGTCATTATGGTCCCAGAGATACAGAAGGTTGGGGCCACGTCCTGAATGTGAATCAGGAGAGGGGGTTCGGCTTTATCCATGACCCTAGTCGAATCTCCGACCTGTTTTTCAACCGGAGAGACGTGGAACCTCATTTGAGAAAAGGGCACCCTACCTGGAACCTGAGCCCGGGAGATCACGTAATCTTCACCAGACACGAAGGTCTGAGAGGCTGGTACGCTATGAACATTAGGCGAGTCCCGGAGGAATTCATCGAGACCTACATGCAGAGACTGCCCACTGCCCCGATGTGCCAAGCTCAAGCCGTACCAGTCCCACAGCCAAAGGTACAGAATGCCACACGTTTCACCCCACTGGAGGAAGAATACCTGAGGACTGCCGATGCATTTCTCACATCTGGTAGCGGTTCCAGTCCAGAAACCCCAGGAGGAAACAACAACCATTAGTAAATCTCTTTACCCAGGAGGGTTTATTTGCACAGTTGTGCTTTGTTTTTCTATTATGTTTTAGTTTTGTTTTTTCCAGAGTTGCCCAGTTTTGTTGGCAGCCTTTATACTTGAACTATAGAGATCATGAATGCTGAATGGTCCAGAACTGCAGGTGTAAATAGTTGCACCTCTTTAGGTGCCCTCTCTTGGTTTTACATAGACACTTTTCGAAGATAAGGTCTACCTCATCTGGAGTATGACTCCAATCAAAGGACACTGCAAGAGATCCCGGCTGGGAGCGGTGTCCAGCGTTTACTAGAATTGTTGAAAGTTTTAATGTGAAGTATTGATAATGATGTGTCTTAGGCTGGTTTCACATTTGCGTTTTTTAGCGCTGGAAAAAAACGCATACCTGCGCATGCGTTTTTTCCCCTATATTTAACATGGGTGCGCATACCTGCGCGCTTGTAAGCGCATGTATGCGATTTTCATGCGCTGCGTTTTTTTGGGGTGTGCGTTGGTATTTTCCAGACGCAGCATGTTGCATTTTTTGGCCCTGCAAAAAAGCGCATGTGCACATATGCGCACGTTTTGCGCTAAAAATGGCCATTATAGCCTATGGATGCGCATATGTGCGCACTGGCATGCTCATGTATGCGTTTTTTTGCATATGCGTTTTTTTTTTTTAACCATGGAATTTAGGGGTTTGGGTTAGAGTTAGGGTTAGTTAAGGGGGTTTAGGGTTAGGGTTAGGGTCAGGGTCAGGGTTAGGGTTGGGGTTTGGGTCAGGGTTAGGGTTAAGTATGGTTTGGTTAAGGGTTAGGGTCAGGGTTAGGGTCAGGATTAGGGTTAAGTATGGTTTTGTTAAGGGTTAGGGTCAGGGTTAGGGTTAGGGTTAGGGTTAGGGTCAGGGTTAGGGTTGGGGTCAGGGTTAGGGTTAGGGTCAGGGTTAGGGTTAAGTATGGTTTTGTTAAGGGTTAGGGTCAGAGTTAGGGTCAGGATTAGGGTTAAGTATGGTTTTGTTAAGGGTTAGGGTCAGGGTTAGGGTTAGGGTTAGGGTCAGGGTTAGGGTTAGGGTCAGGGTTAGGGTTAGGGTCAGGGTTAGGGTTAAGTATGGTTTTGTTAAGGATTAGGGTCAGGGTTAGGGTCAGGATTAGGGTTAAGTATGGTTTTGTTAAGGGTTAGGGTCAGGGTTAGGGTTAGGGTTAGGGTCAGGGTTAGGGTTAGGGTTAGTTAGGGTTTAGGGTTTGGGTTAGGGTTAAGTATGATTTGGTTAAGGGTTAGGGTCAGGGTTAGGGTTAGGGTCAGGGTTAGGGTTAGGGTTAGGGTCAGGGTTAGGGTTAGTAAAGTCATGGTTTGGGTAGTGTGAGGGGCCACCTAAAAATGTTGGAAAAAAACGCAAACGCGGTAAAAACGCACTAAAAACGCATACAAACGCATAAAAACGCTGCGTTTTTTTCATGCATGCTCATAAAAATGCTTGAAAAAAACGCTGCAGTTGTATCCTTATGTATGCGTTTTTTCAATGCGTTTTTTTGCAGGAAAAACGCGCTGCAAAAAAAAGCAAGTGTGAAACTAGCCTTATGAGAGTATTGGTAACTAGGAAATGGCTTTTATATAGAACTAGCTGAAGAGCCCGGCGCTGCCGGGCATTGTAACTAACTGTGGTTAGTTATAGAAAATAATAATTATCCTCCATCCCATAATCCCGTGCCCATATACCCATCATACATATCCATGATCCCATAGGCCTGTGCCCATATACCCATCATACATATCCTCCATCCCATAGTCGAGTTCCCATATACCCATCGCACATCCTCCATCCCATAGTCCCATGCCCATATACCCAACACACATCCTCCATTCCATAGTCCCATGCCCATATACCCATCACACATCCTGCATCCCATAGTCCCGTGCCCATATACATATCCGCCATCCCATAGTCCTGTGCCCATATACCCGTCAAACATATGCTCCATCCCATAGTCCAGTGCCCATATACCCATCACACATCCTCCATCCCATAGTCCCGTGCCCATATACATATCCGCCATCCCATAGTCCTGTGCCCATAAACCCGTCATACATATCCTCTATCCCATAGTCCAGTGCCCATATACCCATCACACATCCTCCATCCCATAGTCCCGTGCCCATATACATATCCGCCATCCCATAGTCCAGTGCCCATATACCCATCATACATATCCTCCACCCCATAGTCCCGTGACCATATACATATCCTCCATCCCATAGTCCCGTGCCCATATACCCATCACACATCCTCCATCCCATAGTCAAGTGCCCATATACCCATCATACATATCCTCCATCCCATAGTCAAGTGCCCATATACCCATCACACATCCTCCATCCCATAGTCCAGTACCCATATACCCATCACACATCCTCCATCCCATAGGCCAGTGCCCATATACCCATCATACATATCCTTCATCCCATAGTCAAGTGCCCATATACCCATCACACATCCTCTATCCCATAGTCCCATGCCCATATACCCATCACACATCCTCCATCCCATAGTCCCATGCCCATATACCCATCATACATATCCTCCATCCCATAGTCAAGTGCCCATATACCCATAACACATCCTCCATCCCATAGTCCAGTACCCATATACCCATCACACATCCTCCATCCCATAGGCCAGTGCCCATATACCCATCATACATATCCTTCATCCCATAGTCAAGTGCCCATAAACCCATCACACATCATCTATCCCATAGTCCCATGCCCATATATCCATCACACATCCTCCATCCCATAGTCCCATGCCCATATACCCGTCATACGTATCCTCCATCCCATAGTCCAGTGCCCATATACCCATCACACATCCTCCATCCCATAGTCCCGTGCCCATATACCCGTCATACATATCGTTCATCCCATAGTCCTGTGCCCATATACCCGTCATACATATCCTCCATCCCATAGTCCAGTGCCCATATACCCATCACACATCCTCCATCCCATAGTCCCATGCCCATATACCCGTCATACATATCCACCATCCCATAGGCCCGTGCCCATATACCCATCATACATATCCTCCATCCCATAGTCAGGTGCCCATATACCCATCACACATCCTCCATCCCATAGTCAACCATTATGACATCATAATGAGCGGCGGCAGGTCTTGCAACCTCTGATGACATCAGCGTCACCATGGCAACCATTGTAACATCATAATGAGGGGCGGGGCTTGATACGCACACACTGCTTCCCCAGTATGCAAATAGGGGCATTGTGACATCATAATGAGGGGCGGGGCTTGACGCGCACACACTTTTTCCCCAGTATGTAGATAGGGGCAAAATTGTTTGGTGAATTGGAACGTGCGCAGTTAAAATTTCGCCTCACAACATAGCTTAGGACGCTCTCGGGGTCCAGACGTGTGACTGTGCCAAATTTTGTGGCTGTAGCTGCGACGGTGCGGATGCCTATCCCGGACATACACACATACACACACACACATACATACATACATACACACATACATACACACTTTGAGCTTTATATATTAGATTAGGAATGTTTTGACAGAGAGATGAGAGATTTGAATAAAGAATTGAAATTGTAGGTGATGAACCAGGCACCACGGTTGTCACTCAGAGTTAAAAGAAAGTAGAAAATGTGCACTAAAGATGGAAAGAAATGTGTTGATGAAGAATACTGAAGTGATAGTGAGTAACAGATATTAGCACTTTGAATTACGTATTGTATTGAAAATTGCACTTTTGACTTAAGATTTTAGATAGTTAATTAAGAATTGTTTGCAACATTCAAGAATGAGTGCCTCCCACATTGGGAAGTTTAGAATAAGAAATGTTTATTCAGCATTACAAAAATTTGTATGTTCCTGTGCTGTCAGCTTTGTTTGCCTTGCAGCCCGCGGACTTGCTGTGTTTAACAGGGGGGTATGTGGTGCCCCTGATGCTCAGTCGCTACAGAGGTACTGTACCTCCTCCTGAGGTGTGGTGCTCCACCATCCAGGAAAGTTGGAGGCTCCTGACCACGCTCCAACACTCGCACCCCACACAGCAGAGTAGTTCAGCAAAGCCACATTGTGGCTCCTAGCTTAGAGTGCAGCAGAGCACCTTTGGTGGCTTCCTGCTTGGAACACGAAACGTGCTGGGAGGCGGGTGGAGTTGAGAATACATAAAAGAGCGGGAATGTTTAGAATTTCAGTCAGTCAGTCAGTCAGGAGGTCAGTCTGAGAGAGGAAGCAACTCAGAGAGGAGTGAGGAAAGAAGATCCCTGAGAGAGGGATGGAGGAAGGAGGTGCTGCAGCAGGCCTCAGTGACCTGGGTCTGCTGGCACGGGAAAGGAAAGAAGGAGAAAGACATTGAACTGAAATATGATCTTGCATAAGAAAGAAAGACAAGTACGGACCGTAGGAGTAAAAGGGAACACAGAGGACTTGGGTTAGAGGAAGAACCTTGCCTGTTCTAAGCGCAAGGCTGGGGCCTGGTCCCCGAGGTTGTACGGACACTAATGGTTCTGCAGCAGACACCGGTGGAGTACTGGGATGTAAATGCACTACTCCCATCTAAGACTTGGGGCACAACAGCAACTTGGATAGAGAGCCGGGACTCAGGAGTAAGGAGTCCCCGAAGCAGGCTACAGCTGTCTGCAGTACAAGTAGAGTTCTTGAGAACATCTGTCAGGAGGCACTCCAGTGTAACTCAGTACTAGGAGTACTTCACACTTAAAGGCGCTATAGAGGAGACGTTCAGAAAGGCACATGTTCGCGGAGTGTTTGAAGGGAGCATTCCATCTTGCCTGGAGGTTGACTGAGTCCCTGACCCGGAGGACATGGCACGGAGGCAGGCACCTGTGTGTACTACAGACTGTGAGTAAAGCTTTGGAACTACAAGCCCTTGTGTCCTCCATTCATTCTGGCGCCAACGCACCCAGCACCGCTACATCTGGGTACCAGCTTCTACACTGCTTGAGCCTCTCCTCTCCCCCTACATCTACACTGCCCTGGGGCTACAGCTCCACCTGTGGGGAGCTTCACCAACTTGGCTGCAACACACCACCAGCCCCAGAGGATCTGCATGCAGCGTCGGCCTAACATCTCACTTGCCGAACACCACAGGTGGCGCCACAAACTATTCCATTCACTACATTCTACCATTCAATTTCCCCCATTAATTGGGCGCCCAGGGCCACGGACCGGGTCACCGCTGCTGTGACACATCCCGCCGACACCGGCCCGGTACCGAGTACCCCACAGCCCTGGGAGGGCGACCCAAGTAAAGTGTGAAAACCGCATCCTACTGTGTCCTCAAAATTATTTACTGTGTCACCTGCCCTGTACTACAACAGTTACCATCACCAAATTAACCCTATAACTGCCCTGGGACCCGCTATACCCGTGGAGAGCTGTAACATCACTGCTGTGTCACCAACCGCCCCAGTGGACCTGAATCACTGTGTCAGCCATCTGTTGCCGAACACCACGGGTAGCGTCACGACTAGAGTTGAGCGACTTTGGTCGGATCGGGTTTCGTGAAACCTGAATGAAACAAAATTTGACTTGCATTGGGGTTGGGATTTGGACGAAACGCCGACATTTTTTTTCCCTAGTCGGACCAGTTTCATCCAACTCAAATTTTGTTTCATTCGGGTTTCACGAAACCCAATCTGACCAAAGTCGCTCAACTCTAGTCACGACTTAATCCCATATAAACTTTCCCCCTTGCATTTTCTTGCACACCGAGGACCACAGACCGGGTCACTGCTGCTGTGACATCCCCTGAAGAACTGACTGGCCCGGACTGGGTACCCCCAGCTCTAGCGGGCATTATAAATGTCTGCCATATACAACATTTTATATATATTGCAGATATCAGTACATTAATCCCTCATATAAAGGATAGATCCAGAGCATAGTATGTAATGTCATTTGAGTGTAACTCTCCTCTCCCACCACTGTAATGACAATAATGGCCAGGGGTGAGGAAATTTTAGTGTGATCAAGTGAGACATATCAGCCTGACCAGATCACAGTGAAAAAGCCAGTTCTGAACTTCTCTGAGGGTGTTTGCCTTTTCTTCCCCTGTACGTTGCTGCTTTCTCATGATTTAACACTATCACACAGGGAAAAATGTAAATGTACCCAGAGAGTTCTAATGCCACTTTGTTGAAGGAAAAATAGGACACTAGGCACCCTGAACTTTAGAATCCCAAATCTCCACAACAAAGAGGATAGCTTTTATTTTTTTTTTATCTTTGATTTATTCTGCAATTCAGCCTTTTAATCATGAAGTAGCCACTTTAACATGCTGAAAGTGGTGAAATAATTTCATTGCAAAGCACAGTACATACTGATCATGGAAAAATAAGCCATATAAACTATCAAAGCAATGTGTTTCTATGTGCTGTGTATCCTTTATTTTTAACTGTATAGCTTAACAACGTGGTAAATTCTCCATCCATGGTAGTTTTTTGCTGAACAATGTCCTTTTCAACCTGCGGTTCACACAATAAAGTGCTGAATTCAATTAACTTGCTCTGGTTGGGAATCACATTTCATACAAAGGGCAGCAGGAGAAAAAGTACATTACATGCATTTTAAAGTTCATGATCCTATTAAAGACTAAAATGTCCACTTAAAGACAAAATGCACCTGAGACAAATGTATTGTCCTCTGAGAAAAAGTATATATTACAAGTGGCAAAAACGACAAATTCAAGGTTTTTCACCCTAGGAGACCTTTGTTTTTTGTAATAATGTACATCTTAATTAAATACAGCAGATGTTCTATGTATATCAGAAAATTGTGCATGGAAGAACTAGTGATGAGCGAACATGCTCGCCGCTACTCGTTACTCGCCCAAGTATTAGTATGCTCGATGTACTCGGTGAGCAGCGAGCATTTCTGGGATTGCTCAGTGGGAACTCAGGTCTCCTCCCAGCAAGGATTGTCTGCAAGGATTGTCTGCCAGGTTATGAAATGCCGCAGCCATCTTTGTTGTGGTTGTGCAGTGATTGGCTGGCCGCACAGCATCATCAGGGGTACAGTGGGGCAAAAAAGTATTTAGTCAGTCAGCAATAGTGCAAGTTCCACCACTTAAAAAGATGAGAGGCGTCTGTAATTTACATCATAGGTAGACCTCAACTATGGGAGACAAACTGAGAAAAAAAAATCCAGAAAATCACATTGTCTGTTTTTTTTTCCTTTTATTTGCATATTATGGTGGAAAATAAGTATTTGGTCAGAAACAAAATTTCATCTCAATACTTTGTGATATATCCTTTGTTGGCAATGACAGAGGTCAAACGTTTTCTGTAAGTCTTCACAAGGTGGCCATACACTGTTGTTGGTATGTTGGCCCATTCCTCCATGCAGATCTCCTCTAGAGCAGTGATGTTTTTGGCTTTTCGCTTGGCAACACAGACTTTCAACTCCCTACAAAGGTTTTCTATAGGGTTGAGATCTGGAGACTGGCTAGGCCACTCCAGGACCTTGAAATGCTTCTTACGAAGCCACTCCTTCGTTGCCCTGGCGGTGTGCTTTGGATCATTGTCATGTTGAAAGACCCAGCCACGTTTCATCATCAATGCTCTTGCTGATGGAAGGAGGTTTGCACTCAAAATCTCACGATACATGGCCCCATTCATTCTTTCATGTACCCGGATCAGTCGTCCTGGCCCCTTTGCAGAGAAACAGCCCCAAAGCATGATGTTTCCACCACCATGCTTTACAGTAGGTATGGTGTTTGATGGATGCAGCTCAGTATTCTTTTTCCTCCAAACACGACAAGTTGTGTTTCTACCAAACAGTTCCAGTTTGGTTTCATCAGACCATAGGACATTCTCCCAAAACTCCTCTGGATCATCCAAATGCTCTCTAGCAAACTTCAGACGGGCCCAGACATGTACAGGCTTAAGCAGTGGGACACGTCTGGCACTGCAGGATCTGAGTCCATGGTGGCGTAGTGTGTTACTTATGGTAGGCCTTGT
The DNA here is from genome assembly GCF_039654945.1 of Dendrobates tinctorius. NCBI lineage: Eukaryota > Metazoa > Chordata > Amphibia > Anura > Dendrobatidae > Dendrobates > Dendrobates tinctorius. Next base: position 14,871,621 of record NW_027361705.1, on the reverse strand, counting down.
TACATTGGTCCCAGCTCTCTGCAGTTCATTCACTAGGTCCCCCCGTGTGGTTCTGGGATTTTTGCTCACCGTTCTTGTGATCATTCTGACCCCACGAGTTGGGATTTTGCGTGGAGCACCAGATCGAGGGAGATTATCAGTGGTCTTGTATGTCTTCCATTTTCTAATTATTGCTCCCACAGTTGATTTCTTCACTCCAAGCTGGTTGGCTATTGCAGATTCAGTCTTCCCAGCCTGGTGCAGAGCTACAATTTTGTTTCTGGTGTCCTTTGACAGCTCTTTGGTCTTCACCATAGTGGAGTTTGGAGTCAGACTGTTTGAGGGTGTGCACAGGTGTCTTTTTATACTGATAACAAGTTTAAACAGGTGCCATTACTACAGGTAATGAGTGGAGGAAAGAGGAGACTCTTAAAGAAGAAGTTACAGGTCTGTGAGAGCCAGAAATCTTGATTGCTTGTTTCTGACTAAATACTTATTTTCCACCATAATATGCAAATAAAAGGAAAAAAAAACAGACAATGTGATTTTCTGGATTTTTTTTTCTCAGTTTGTCTCCCATAGTTGAGGTCTACCTATGATGTAAATTACAGACGCCTCTCATCTTTTTAAGTGGTGGAACTTGCACTATTGCTGACTGACTAAATACTTTTTTGCCCCACTGTATAAGAGACCAGGCGCCGCCATGCTCGTCGCAGTCACGTCCAGAATCAGAGAGAGGAGGGAGAGCTGCAGCCGATATAGGGTCATAATTGGTGCTTTATTAGTTAGTGTGGAGTCTACCATCCTATTTCCTCACATCCAGCTAAACCAACAGTCCTTCTAAGGACTAATTCCGGAGTATATAGGCTCCAGTGTTAGGTAGGCAGGGCAGTGTACGTCGCTCTATACACATCAGTGCAAGGCCTGCAGGCACTGTATGTGTGTATATAGAGCATTGCATACATCAAGAGGGTCCATTCCTGTTTTCTGGTGCTGCTGCTGCTACCTGTGGGCTATATTAGCTGTATACAGCTAGTCCCAGGTGCAATTAGAATACAGGCCACACAGTCATTGTAGCGGTATCTCGGTGCCAGCTCATATCTGTGCATGCTCAAACTGTAGCCAGTAAACGGCTCTTTCATTTTTTTGGGCTAGCTGTACCTTTTTTGAATACAGTAGCATTTAACCTCCAAAAAATAAAAAAAATGCCACACATTCATTGTAGTCGTATCTCGGTGCCAGCTGATATCTGTGCGTCCTCAAACTATAGCCAGTTTACAGCTGTTTCATTTTTTTGGGGCTAGCTATACCTTTTTTAAATATAGCAGCACTTGGTCCCCCCCCAAAAAAAACCCACACATTCATTGAAGTGGTATCGCGGTGCCAGCTCATATCTGTGCTGTCATGGTTTGGACAGTGTTCTTGCCCTGAACTCACAGGGCTAAGTGTACGTGGCCTCTTTCTGGATATGGGAGGGGTATTTATACTCACTCTTTACCAGGGTTCTCTGTCAGCTATACTGTTGTTCTGATTGTGTGTCTGACCCCCCTGGTGTGCATGTGCACTGCATTGCTTGTTTGCTTCCCGTGTATGACGCGGTCTGTCCCCTCACTCTGTACTCCATCTCTCATTTTAGTATTAATGTCTTTTCCGGTTCTGACCTCGTGGCTTGGCTATCGTTACTCCGTTACAGTTTGCCCCTACCGTACCGTCTATTGCCCGTTCTGGTTTTCTGATCTATTGCTACGTCCTGACTATCCATTCTGCCTAACCCTTTGGTACTGTCGTGCTATTTTGAGCTTTGACCCTGGCTTGATCTGGTTTCTGTCTCTGTCTATGCCCCTTGTTAACATTGTCCTATAGTTACCTTTCTAGGAGTTTTCCTCAGCTCCTAGCTCTCTGGAGTTTAGACCACACCCTCAGCAGTCACATGCTTTAGGTCCTGTGAGCCTGGAGCATGCATCGTCCCCACTGCAGCCCCATTCCACAGGTATTTTTGTGCACAGTTTTGTACTCAGGACACACGTAGTGGCTCAGTGAGCAGGTGCAGTGTGGTGTTCCTGACATTATAGCTGACCCAAACATTTAAACGAGGTTTGCACTTTTTTTTCCTGAATCATGGATCCGCTGCATGCTCTCTGAGCAAGTGAATAGCCTCACTCAAAAGATTCAAAACCTGTCTGTGGAGCAGCGAACCCTGGCTCAGTTGCAGCAACAGGTTCAGAGGGAGGTTGCTGATGCCGTGCAGGGTTCTTTTCCTTCTGGGGCCCGGGGTGAGGGTACCACAGATGTTTCCTTAACTTCCCCTGAATCACCAGTTAAATTTTCTGACTTTTTCTCTGGGGATAAAAAAACATTTAAGGTTTTTAAGGAGGGCTGCAAACTCTTCTTCTCGCTAAGGCCACGCTCCTCTGGGGATGAGAGTCAGAGGGTTGGGGTCATTATGTCTTTGTTAAGGGGTTCCCCTCAGGCTTGGGCTTTTTCCCTTCCCCCTTCCTCCCCCGAGAGAATGTCAGTGAATGCATTCTTCGAGGCACTCGGGCACATCTACGATGAACCCGATCGTGTGAGGCTAGCCGAGGATATTGTGATGAGTGTGTGCCAGGGGAAACACTCGGCTGAGTGGTTCTGCTCTGAGTTCAGACGCTGAGCAGCGGAGATCTCCTGGGATGATGGTGCCCTCCGGGGTTTGCTCTGTAGAGGCCTGTCCAAATGTTTGAAAGATGTCCTGGCCCTTCATCCTCCACCAGATTCTTTGGAGGATGCTATGATCCAGGCTGTCAGCATGGACCGTAGGCCGCGGGTGAGAGGGGTCATGCTGCAGGAGAACCCTTTATTCTCCAACCTGAGAGACTCTGCATCTAGTCCCGAGCCCATGGAGGTTGGTGCCACGTCCTTGAGGGAAAAAGAGAGGAGACGCCGTAGACACAACCAACTGTGCTTTTACTGTGGATCCTCTGGACATTGGAGAAGGAACTGTCCTTCTTGCCCTTCTTCAGTGAAGCCGTCAAGAAAACAACTGAGTCTGGGTAACAATCGAGGAGATTGCCCAGACTCCCAGGTACCTTTTTCCTCGCTTACTAAAATTCTGCTTCCGGTGGAACTAGAACTTGCAGGCGGTCCGATTGTGACTACCGCCTTTGTTGACTGTGGTTCTTCTATTAATCTGATCGATGCCAAAGTTGTGACTTTTCATAAGATAGGGACAGTCAGGTTAAAAGATCCTGTTAAAATTGTGGCAATTGATTCTTCTCCTAACACCCGGGAGGGAATTTGTTTCATGACTGATACCTTTTCTCTGAAAGTGGGTTCCACTCTAGTGGAAAAATTAAGGTGTTTTGTTCTAAATAATCTGCCGGCTGGACTGGTACTGGGTATGCCTTGGCCTCAAAGCCACATTCCTACTATTGACTGGGTCACGGGGGAGGTCATTCAGTGGGGTTGTGTGGCTAACGGTCTATGTTGTAACTTGACAACTCTTGTCACCCCAGTAAAATCTGTGTCAGTGTCGTCTGTCGGTCTGGAAGGTATTCCGGAGTACCTGAAAGATTTTGAAGACGTATTTTCCGAAAGTGAGGCTGAGGCGCTACCACCACATAGACCCTTTGATTGTGCCATTAATCTAGTCCCTGGAGCCAAGTTACCCAAGGCTCGCCTGTTCAATTTGTCCGAGCCCGAACGTTTAGCCATGAAGGAGTACATTACCGAGAGTCTCCGCAAAGGGCATATTAGGCCTTCTGTTTCACCTGTGGCGGCGGGCTTCTTTTTTGTTAAGAAAAAAGATGGTGGTTTGCGGCAGTGCCTTGACTTTCGGGAATTAAACAAAATTACTGTGAAAATACATACCCTCTCCCCCTAATTCCTGATCTATGTAACTAACTCCCCGGGGCCAAGTGGTTCTCTAAACTGGATTTATGTGGGGCATATAACCGTATAAGAGTCCGGGAAGGGGACAAATGGAAAACAGCTTTCCTGACGACTGAAGGACTGTTTGAAAACTTCGCTCCTGCTGTTTTCAGAATTTTATTAATGTAATTTTCTCTGATTTGATTGGTCATTTTGTGGTTATCAATTTGGATGACATTTTGGTGTACTCGGTGGAAAGTCACTTGCACCATTTGCGGATGCTTCTCATGAGACTGAGGGAGATCATTTGTATGCCAAGTTGGAAAAAATGTTCATTTTTCATGCAAGAATTATCCTTTCTGGGTTTGATTGTGCAAGGGGAGGGGTTCCGCATGGATCCTAAGAAGGTCCAGGCTGTTACGGATTGGGTGCAGCCTCATGACTTGAAAGGGTTGCAGCGATTTTTGGGCTTTGCCAACTTCTATAGGAAATTTTTTAAGGGCTTCTCGCAGGTGGTAAAGCCTCTAATGGACCTCACTCTCAAGGGAGCTGATGTAAAAAATTGGTCTGTAGCTGCAAAAAATTCTTTCATGACATTAAAAAATGCTTTTCTTCAGCCCCTGTATTGGTACAATCCAACCCGTCAAGACCTTTTGTCGTGGAGGTTGACGTCTCAGAAGTAGGGGTGGGGGCAGTATTGTCTCAGAGCCCTCCTACCCTTACTAATCTGAGACCTTGCGCCTTCTTCTCTAAAAAATTTTCCTCTGCTGAGAGAAATTACGATGTCGGCAATAGAGAGTTATTGGCGGTAAAGTTGGCTTTTGAAGAATGGAAGCATTTCCTGGAGGGGGCCGTTCATTCCATTACAGTCATCACTGATCACAAAAATTTGGCTTATATCGAGTCTGCCAAGAGATTGACCCCCAGACAGGCTCAGTGGGCGCTTTTTTCTTCTCGATTTCAGTTTACCATCACATTCCGCCCGGGATCTAAAAACATCAAAGCTGATGCCTTATGCCGAAGCTTTGATTCGGTGTCCCCTCCAGAACCTCCCTCCTCCATTCTTCAGCCAGGAGTAGTGGTGGCCGAAATCTCATCTGAGTTACAGAGAGGGATTTTGGAAGCCCATGCTTGGGCTCCGGGTGGTAAACCCCCTGGTAAATTGTTTGTACTGGAACGTTTTCGTCTCGGATTTATGCAGGAATTTCACAATTCTATGTTGAGTGCTCATGCTGGGATTGCAGCTACCCGAGGGGGCAATTGCAAGGGGTTTCTGGTGGCCCTCTATGGTAACAGATATTAAAAAGTTTGTGTCTGCATGTGGGGCGTGCATTTGTTCTAAAAGTTCTCAGGTCCGGACGGCCAGGGAGTTGGTGCCTTTGCCAATTCCGGATAGACCGTGGACACATTTGTCCATGGATTTTATCACAAATCTTCCTCCTTCCAGGGGCAACTCGGTGATATGGGTGGTGGATAGGTTTTCAAAACAAGCCCACTTTGTACCTCTCCCCGCATAACCATCTGCTGAAACCCTGGCCCATTTATTTATTCAGCATATAATTCGGTTGCATGGAGTGCCTATGAATGTGGTGTTAGACAGAGGGGTACAGTTTGTGGCCAGGTTCTGGAGGGCTTTTTTGCAAAAAGCTGGGGATTTTGTTGTCCTTCTCCTCTGCCTATCACCCAGACAGAGTCTAATGGACAGACTGAGCGCACAAACCAATCATTGGAGCAGATTATGAGATGCTTGGCCTCCTCCAGGCAGGAGGACTGGTGTGAGGTATTGCCCATGGCAGAGTTTGCGTTCAACGGTCGTGTGAGCCAATCCACTGGGAAATCTCCCTTTCAGATCAACTATGGGTTTAACCCACATTTTGGAGAGTTTTCCCGCATGGATTCAGGTTGTCCTGGTGCTGAGGATACGACACAATGTCTTAGAATTCTTTGGAGCGAGGTTCAGAGGAATATTTCCAAGGCCCAGGAAAACTATAAGCGGTTTGCTGACAGGAGGAGGGGGCCAGGTCCAGCATTTGCAATAGGGGAGAAGGTGTGGCTATCCAACTGCAATATCAAGCTTAAGATACCATCTATAAAGCTGGGCCCCAAGTTTATTGGCCCATACAAAGTTGTGGAGGTTGTTAACCCAGTAGCCTACCGACTGCAGCTACCCACCTCCTTTAAAATTTCTGACGTCTTCCACAGGTCTCTGTTAAAGCCTGTGGGGACTGTGAGAGAGGATTCCTCATCCAATGCTCCGCCAGTGCTGGTAGAGGGGCAGCTGGAGTATGAAGTAGGGCACGTTGTTGACTCCCGGTGGGTGCGCCAGAGACTCCAGTATCTGATACACTGGAATGGGTACTCTCTGGAGGATCGGTCATGGGTTCCGGCCAATTCGATGCATGCCGATCGTCTGGTGCGGGCTTTCCACGCCAGATACCCAGACAGGCCTGGGGGTCCAGTGGCCCCCCCGTTAAGAGGGGGGTACTGTCATGGTTTGGACAGTGTTCTTGCCCTGCACTCACAGGGTTAAGTGTACGTGGCCACTTTCTGGATCTGGGAGGGGTATTTATACTCACTCTTTACTAGGGTTCTCTGTCAGCTATACTGTTTTGATTGTGTGTCTGACCCCCCTGGTGTGCGTGTGCACTGCATTGCTTGTTTGCTTCCCGTGTATGACCTGGTCTGTCCCCTCACTCTGTACTCCGTCTCTCGTTTTGGTATTATTGTCTTTTCCGGTTCTGACCTCTTGGCTTGGCTATCGTTACTCCATTACAGTTTGCCGCTATTGTACCGTCTATTGCCCGTTCTGGTTTTCTGATCTGTTGCTACGTCCTGACTATCCATTCTGCCTAACCCTTTGGTACTGTCGTGCTATCTTGTGCTTTGACCCTGGCTTGATCTGGTTTCTGTCTCTGTCTATGCCCCTTGGTAACATTGTCCTGAACTTACCTTTCTAGGAGTTTTCCTCAGCTTCTAGCTCTCTGGAGTTTAGACCATGCCCTAAGCAGTCACATGCTTCAGGTCCTGTGAGCCTGAAGCATGCATCATCCCCACTGTAGCCCCATTCCACAGGTATCTTTGTGCACAGTTTTGTACTCAGGACACGCATACTGGCTCAGTGAGCAGGTGCAGTGCGGTGTTCCTGACATGTGCATGCTCAAACTATAGCCACTTTATGGCTGTTTCATTTTTTTGGGCTAGCTGTACCTTTTTTAAATACAGCAGAAAAATAAGAAAAAAAAATACATTAATTGTAGTGGTATCTGAGTGCAGCTCATATCTGTGCATGCTCAAACTATAGTCAGTTTTCGACCGTCTTATTTTTTTGGGCTAGCTGTACCTTTTTTAAATATTGCAGCATTTTGCCCCCCCAAAAATAAAAAAGCCATACATTCATTGTAGTGGTATCTCGGTGCCAGCTCATATCTGTGCATGCTCAAACTATAGCCAGTTTACGACCATTTCATTTTTTTGGTCTAGCTGTACCTTTCTTAAATACAGCAGCATTCAGCCAAAAAAAAATTAAAGAACGCCACACATTTATTGTAGTGGTATGTAGGTGCTAGCTCATATCTGTGCGTGCTCAAACTATAGCCAGTTGGCAGCGCTTTCATTTTTTTGAGCTAGCTGTACCATTTTTAAATACAGCAGCATTTAGCCCAAAAAAAAGAAAAAAAAAGCCACAAATTCATTGTAGTTGTATCTCGGTGCCAGCTCATTTCTGTGCGTGCTCAAACTACTGCCAGTTTACGACTGTTTCATTTTTTTGGGTTAGCTTTACTGTTATAAGTGTATATTAACGTTCTATGAAGCCCAATGACGTACGTCAGAAATGAAGACAAATGCGGTATATCACAGTTCAAGATGAATATATCTATTGTAGAGATATGACCTTCGACTCTACAGATAAGCAGGCAAATAAGACAGTTTCAAAGTGTGCAGATGTAGTAGTAGAGACCGAGGGTGCGAGTACCAGTCCAGCAATGCATGTTCCAGGGCCCAGAGCCCGAGCCGGCTCCTAAAGGAAAGCAGACCGTAGCGGAGGTGGGTGCAGAGTGGGTGTAAAGCAACAGAGTCCTTCCGTGGTACGTAGATCCAAAAGCAGGCTGGGTATACCGGAGATTAGAAGAAGCAAGTAGGTTGCAGGTCCTTCCAGCTTAACATCAAGTAAGGTACAAGATACACAAGCAAGGCATAGTGTGCAGAGTTCTTTTATATATACAGCAGACAGGAAACAAGGGGTATCAGACAGGAAACAAGATGGCCCCCGTGAAGCCAGAAACTCCATTTTGCGTAAGGGCAGAATCCAACCGAACTAAGGGCAAGAGCAGACAAAACAGGTACACAGACCCAGTCCTTACATTACTCTCCTCTTTAAAGATGTCCTCTGGATGGTCTTATATCTGGTTTATTGGGGTATCTGCTGTGGAACTGTCTTATCAGACGAGAAGCGTGAATATTTTCCAGAGGTTACCAGCAATTCTCTTCAGACGAGTACCCTTGCCATTTTACCAGATACTGGAGTCGTCCCCTATGAATCCGGGAATCGATGATCTTATCCATGAGGATTTACTCCTGCCCGTCAATGAGAATTGGATCAGGAAGAGCAGATGTGTGCCCGGAGAAAGTATTTGCCACTACCGGTTTAAGCAGAGAAACGTGAAAGACAGGATGTATCGTTAAAGAACTAGGCAACTTGAGTCGGGAAGCTACAGAACTCAATATGCTGCTGATTTTGTATGGACCAACATATTTCTGCCCCAGTTTAGATGTTGGGACCTTGAGTTTCAAGTTCTTTGTTGAAAGCCAAACCATGTCTCCTACCTTGTATGTGGGTACTGGCTTACGGAATCTGTCTGCTGCCTTTTTGTATCTCTCCTGCACTATGGCCAGCGTCTGCCTCAGAACTTCCATATTCTCCTGAAGAGATGAAATGCGGTCGGCTACCGCAGGCACAGACATGTCTATCGGAAGTCGAGGAAGAATACTGGGATGATATCCCTTATTAGCAAACAATGGAGATATTTTGGTGGATGTACTCTGTGAGTTATTATAGGTGAATTCAGCCAATGGGAGCAAACTCACCCAGTCATCTTGCAGGTGACACACATAGCAACACAGATACTGCTCCAAAGTCTGGTTAGTCCGTTCTGTTTGGCCGTTAGACTGTGGATGGAAAGCAGATGACAAATTTACCTTGATGTCCAGAGCAGAACAAACATTTTGCCAAAATTTAGAAGTAAATTGAACCCCTCGATCAGATATTACTTCATTCGGGACTCCATGTAATCGAAAAATATTTTGTACAACAAGGTCCGCTGTCTGTTTGGCCATCAGTGACCCGGTACTGGGAATGAAATGAGCAGCTTTGGTTAATTGGTCAACCACTACTAGAATCGTGTTCTTTCCTTGGGATGTTGTCAACTCTACAATAAAGTCCATTGAGATAGACCCCCTGGGACGAGATGGAATAGGAAGAGTTTGCATTAGTCCAGTAGGTGAGGAGCGAGGGACTTTTGATCTGGCACATACCTCACATGATGACACGTACAGTTGAACGTCTTTCGGCCACCAAAAGAAGTGAGACACAAATTCTTGAGTTTTCTGAATTCCTCTATGACCGGTGATCTTAGAGTCATGCATTAGTTTTAATACTCTTAATTGTATTGTTTCCGGGACATACAGACGTTGTCCCTGAAACCAAAGGCCGTTTTCAAGGTTAAATTTACCTGAGTAGGTGGTTGCATCAGTTGTGAATCTGTGGTGTAGGCCTCTTTAATATCCTTTAATAGGTCTCGATTGTGCAGCATACTTACAAAGTTTCGTTCTGACAGTATGGTCCTTGGAGGTGAAGCCGAGGTTACGTCATCCAAATGAATCCTGGACAGAGCGTCGGCATTCCCATTGCGAGAACCTGGTCTATAGGAAATAATGAAATCAAACTGATTAAGAAATAGATTCCACCGGGCTTGTCTGTGTTTTAGACACCTTGCTGACCTCATGAATTCAAGATTTTGGTGATCTTTGAGCACAACAGTCTGTTGAGATGCCCCCTGTAGCAGATGCCTCCATTCTTTAAATGCAGTTATAATCGCCAACAACTCTTTATTCCCAATGTCGTAATTTTTTTCTGCAGGTGACAACTTTTGGGAGAGAAAAGCACAAGGGTGTAGAAGACCTTTCTCACCTGTTCTTTGTGAGAGTATGGCCCCTATAGTACAGTCCGAGGCGTCCACTTCCACTATGAAGGCCCGATCTGGGTCCGGATGCACGAGGATAGGGGCCGAAGTAAATTTAGCCTTCAATTTAGAGAATGCCAGTTGTGCCTGTAGTGACCAAGCAAATGGCGTCTTCTTTCGGGTCAATTGAGTAATGGGTGCGACAATCTCTGAAAAGTTTTTAATAAACCGCCGGTAAAAATTGGCGAATCCAATGAATCATTGAACCTCCTTCACAGACCTGGGAATTGGCCACTCTTGAATGGCTTGCGTCTTGCTCGCATCCATGCTGAGACCCTGGGGAGAAATAACATACCCAAAAAATTGTATTTCCGTTTTGTGAAACTCACATTTCTCCAGTTTGATGTATAACTGATTTTGCCATAAATGATCCAGAACCAGTCTCACGTGCTGCTGGTGCTCTTCGATATTGCTGGAAAAAATTAAAATGTCATCCAGATAAATCACAACAAAAATATCGAGTATATCTCTAAAAATATAGTTTGCCAGATGTTGGAATGTAGCTGGTGCATTGCGCAGGCCAAAAGACAATACAAGATACTCAGTGTCCATAATGTGACCGAAAGGCTGTTTTCCACTCGTCCCTGGGATGAATCCGTACTAAATTGTAAGCACCACGGAGATCAAATTTTGTGAAGATCTTGGCGTGTCGCACCCTCTCGAGTAATTCGGAAATTAGTGGAAGCGGGTAAGAGTTCCTGGTTGTAACTTTGTTAAGTTCACGGTAATTGATACATGGTCGAAGAGAACCATCCTTCTTTTTGACAAAGAAGATTGGAGCACCTGCTGGGGAGGAAGATGGTCGTATAAATTCCTTCGCCAAGTTCTTGTCAATATACTCTTTGAGGGCTTTCAATTCTGGCCCAGACAAGGGATAAATATTCCCAAATGGAATTGCGGCATGGGGAAGTAGTTCCACAGGGCAATTGTATGGCCGATGTGGTGGCAGTTTGTCTGCATTCTTTTTATTGCACACATCCGCAAAATCTTGATATTCAATTGGTAATTCTAATTCAACTGTGATGGCTGACCTGAGTGAAGTTAATTCTCCAGATGGTGTCTGTTTACTTGGAAACTGAAATTCTTTCGTCCTCCAATCGATAGTGGGAATTTGCCATTGTAACCATGGTAACCCTAGAATTATAGGAACGTGAGGGGAGGAAATTAGCGAAAATGACAGTTTTTCAGAATGACCCTCCCCCATACCAATCTTCAGAGGTGTTGTTTGAAAGTCTATTGGTCCGGACACCAACGGGGACCCATCTACCGTCTCCATTAACACCGGTGAACATCTCTTCTGCGAGTGTATACCGTGTTTTTTAGCGAATGCAATGTCCATGCAATTGTCGCTAGCCCCAGAATCAATCATGGCTTTACTAGTAATCCAACAGGATTGCACCCAGATCTCAAAGGCCACACATTCATTGTAGTGGTATCTCAGTGCTGACTCTAATCTATGCGTGCTCAAACTATAGCCAGTTTACAACTGTTTCATTTAACCATTTATTCACTTTTTTTTGTGCACTGAACACTTTATATTTATATGATCACAGTCTGAATTATACTCTATGTAGGTGCTTGGTACTCACATTTCCCAGTGTTGCTTTTCTCCATCATGTTCCGCTAGCTTGATGTGCATGTAATTGTAATTTTTATTTCACAATTTTATTATACTTTAATGAATAAAGATTTTTTTAAACTTATTTATTTTTTGGCATTTTTTTCGTCTTACCTCCATTTAAACCTTGGGAGGTTGTGTACATATATCTAATGCATTGACGTTTTTTGCTCCATTAATTGATTATAAGACTGTGTCTATTAACTTATTACACTGTTTTTTGAACAGATTTGTCTTGTTGATTGTTCATAAAATGGACCTTAAGGCCAGAGAAACTTCCTGGCGGTCTAAAGCACATGACATTTTCAAGTAAGGATCTTCGATTTCTGCACAAGATGTCTCAAGTGGTAACAAGAAACCACTTTGAAATATAGAAATGCAGTTCACAAGAAATTAAAGCTTCGGTGGAACAAGACCACCTTAGAAAATTATTTTGAACAAAAAATCATACCGAGAGGTCTGAGAGTTCAGGTATATCCCTCATTTGACTTGGGTGAAGATGATCTGATTAAGAGATGGAAAGTTGCTGCTACAACTTGTTCTTTGGAATTTATCAAAATAGTCATTAAAAAAATTCCATCTCTTTAAATAACATCGATAAAGAAATTGATGATTTACAAAAAATTTTGAAGTAAAATCTTTCCACAGAACGTTTTGAAAACTGCATGAAAATTACTGAAAAGGATTTTGATAAGTGGGAATCTGACATCAGTCAGATTAAACACAAAAAATACATAAGAGACCTTAAGGATTATGAATCTGACCAAATTTTTAAGTGGATGAAAAAGTGCTAATAAAAAGATGACAACAAATACAGGGTATTTACGTATCGACTAAATACCCTGTATTTGTTGTCATCTTTTTATCAGTACTTGCTGACTATTATGTCTTACTGCAAGGTATTTTTGCACATTTTTCATTCTGTGCTTTGTTTGTGTTTCAGTCAGTGGGTGGTGTGAACATTGTCCTACAGACTTGTTCACATTTGTGCATTTCACATGTGTTTTTAATCCAGTTTTTTTCGTGCTTATGCATGATTTGAGAGACCCCACCCCTCTCTTGTGTGACATGCACAAAAGGAGCTATCTCACGCCACGAGCCCATACAGGTAAGCGCCTGTCTTAATCCTGCTCATTTAGACACTTCACATGTTCAGGTTTTAAATATATTAGATAGGGACTGCTTCAATAGGGGTTACCTTGACATGGTGGAGCAGATTGTAATACTTTTCTTGCAAAAAAACGTATCGACTAAATACCCTGTATTTGTTGTCATCTTTTTATCAGCACTTGCTGACTATTATGTCTTACTGCAAGGTATTTTTGCACATTTTTCTTTCTGTGCTTTGTTTGTGTTTCAAATTTTTAAGTGGCAATTGCCAAAGAAGAAAAAAACTTTACATTTGAATATTACAACTATTCCTCGAGGTGAAGCTTTTTCCATTTCTGAAAGCAGTATCTCATGCAGTGATACAGAGGGTCCTAATGAATCATCATCATGTACTAGTACTGGCATAAATTACAACAAAAGATATCCAGATATCTTCAACAATAAAAAATATTCCAAGAAAACAGACAAAATGAAGGTAGTGAATCGCTCCGAACATATTCTGACTACCGCACAAATCAGGGTACTTGAAAAAGGCCTAACTTTTTGTCCTTCCTCTTATCTAGATAAATTCACGGCCGAGAAGGACATACATTTGTTCTCCAGGAAACTGATTTTGTATAAGTTTCATTTTAGAACTGATTCGGATAGTTTCCCATCTGAGATGGAAAAGGAAGCTTTATGCAATTTGGAAGAATTGGAGGAAGAGAGTTCTCGCAGTGTCGGAGGTAGGTTTCCTTACCATTTAATAAGCATATCAAAAAATTTTCCTCCATTAAGTACTTGCTCTTCAGTGGAAGTTTTTACAAAACTTGTCACTAAAGACATTGAAACATTACCCAACAGCCCAAAGTGGCTATCCAATCTAAGCAACGCAGAAAGACAAGCTCTGGTTGAGCTTAGACAACTTTCTAATGTCGTAATAAAACCAGCTGATAAAGGTGGAAACCTTGTCATCTGGCCAAACAACATGTATATAAAACAAGCCAATAAAATATTGGGGAACCACTCCTAGTATCAAAAACTTGAATACAATCCTCTGACTTCCTTCCAAGAAGAACTTATCTCCATTTTACAAAAGGCTTATGAGGAGGAAATTATTTTAAAAAATGTGGTAGATTTTGTCAAAAAGTTGCATCCTCGTTTGCATACTTTCTATTTACTGCCAAAACTACAGAAGAATCCCATTGAACCTCCAGGTAGACCTATAGTCTCTGGAAACGGAGGTCTCTGTGAAACTCTAAGTAACATTGTAGATTTTTACTTAAAACCTTTAGTCCAAACCTTGCCATCCTTTGTTCAGGATACTTCAGCGGTTTTAAGACGTATTAATAATATACTATTCTGCCACACGATGTGCAACATACAAACCACAGCTCTGTCTTCCAAAATAAGCAGACTGTTCTCTGTAGTCTAACTTGTTTACTTGTGAAGAGTATAGAACATGCGCGGTAAAACTACAGGGAATACAAATAACATGCATAAGTATTGGGTAGATGATCATAGCTAACACAATCACAGAAGTGTACATTGAGATGCAAACATTACATAGGAATACATTAGTTTATGATTACATTTACTGAAAACTGGCAACTAAAGGGTTAATGACATCTCTTGGCTGCTAGACAGTAAATAACACCTGTCTGAATCATCGCATTGCAAGAAAACACTGACTCTTACCAGATACGCTTTAGCCGGGTAGTGACTCAAGTGGAGAAGTTGCAGGAAAAACAAAGGTTACACAGGAGGACAAAATAACATGTGCATCCTATGAGATCCACAGAAGCAAAATGGCCCTTCTTCATCCCAGAATACATTGCTTCCTTCCCACAAAGCACTGCTTTAATCCCATGTGCATTGCTTCTGTTAAAGTCACAGGCTTTATAATGCTATTGAAGACACTGCTATAAATTCAGCCACCACTAGATGGTGCTATAATTAACCCAGCAATAATAAAACATTCTTTGCCCTATTAAGAGGGCAGAACACTCCACGCCTGACATTAACTAATGCCACTTACAGGCTCTTTAGGTGAAAGCAATAGAATTAGCTCCGCAACTGGTCTGAGGAATAGTTTACTCTCCCCAGCCTTCCACACTTTGACCTCGACCTTGCACACCTTCTCATCTTTGCTTGGGAACACCTTGATAATGAGGCCCAGAGGCCACTCATTTCGATGTGACTGACTGTCCTTCATGAGCACAATATCACCGGGTTAGATGTTCGGCTTGTCGATCTGCCACTTCTTCCTAGGCTGTAAGGTGGAGAGGTATTGCTTTCTCCATCTGTCCCAGAAAGTATTGGAGAGACTTTGAACTTGTCTCCATTGACGTCTGTAGAGGTCCTTGTTGCTGAATTCTCCCAGTGGAGCGCTAGGAGTGTCGGTTTCCTGAGTGATTAACATGGTGGGAGTGAGAATGGTTGGATCTTCAGCATCACTGGAGAGTGCAGTCAATGGACTGGCATTTATGATGGTCGAAACTTCTGCCAAAAATGTAGTCAAACCTTTGAGTGTGAGTCTTGTGCTACCTTCTTGCAAGAAGATAGAATCTAAGATTCTGTGTGCTATTCCTATCATCCTCTCCCAAGCACCTCCCATGTGAGAAGAGTGTGGTAAATTGAAGGTCCAGGTACATCCCTGTTCACTCAGGTATCTTTCCACACTGGTAATGTCTAGGTTGGAAGGAACTTGGAGTTCTTTCACTGCTCCTATGAAATTTGTTCCTCTGTCATAGCGAATGTGTTTCACGGTGCCTCTGATGGCAATGAAGCGTCGGAGTGCATTTATGAAACATGATGTGTCCATGGATTCAATCACTTCGATGTGGACAGCTCTGATGGACATGCAGGTAAACATAACTGCCCAGCGTTTTGCGTTGGCTTGGGCTCTTCTGGTGTGCCGTGCAAACCACAGACCACGGCCCAAATACATCCAGTCCAACGTTAGTAAAGGGAGGATCCACACTAAGTCTGTCTGATGGGAGATTGGCCGTCTTTGGGCTTTGAGTCGCGCCGCGGAGTTTGCGACAAGACACACAGTTGAAGATGAGTTTACTCACACATCTCTTTGCTCCGACTATCCATAGTCCAGCAGTTCGTAGATTTCCTTAGGTAAACTATCGGCCCTGGTGTTTCACCAAAACATGATGGTGCTGTTCGAGCAGAGTAGTCACATGGTGATGACCAGGAATTATTACAGGGTGTTTTTCCACGAATTCCACCTTGGCTTCCTGAAGACGACCTCCAATTCTTATCAGTCCATTTTGATCAACTATTGGATCAAGCTTTTTCAAGACACTGTCTCTAGAAATGGGTTGACCTTTGTTAAGGTTGTCTATTTCTTTGGCGTAGCACTCATGTTATATGGTACGAATTATCATATTCTTGGCATTTTCCAGGTTAGGAGCGGTAAATGCGTGTTTGCAATGGTGCCAACCTTTACAAGACTTCTAACTGGTGGGTGATGTTGTCCTGTAAGACTGAGCCACATGAATTAAACAAGCAATTGCACAAACAAGTGAGGTCCAGGTTGAAAACCTGCTGAAATGGTGGGATTTGAGTTGATTGTCTGAAGTCACCGTACTTAGAGCGGATACCTGAGGGCGGATTTCTACATCTGCATCTGGATCTACCAGTTCAAAGGTGTCTGATTCGTCACTGTGAGGTATTGAATGGCATAAGAATGCAGGGCCCGTAAACCAGGTTGTGTCCTTAAGGTGTCCAGATTCAACAGATCTAGTTGCGTGGTCCGCAGGGTTGTGGTGTGTGGACACATAGTGCCACTGTTTAGGGCAAGTGGATCTCCTGATCCTTAGCACCCGATTGCTGATGTAAACATAAAAGCATTGTTTCGTTGCAAATGTTCCCAAGCACTACCTTGCTCTTTTAGTAGAACTCAACGTCCTTGATTTCCAGGTCAATTTCTGTTGAGATAAGTTCAGCTACTGTAACTCTACTGCTAGCACAGCCGCACAGAGTTCCAGTCTGGGTATTGTGTGCTCCTGGACTGGCGCTAGTTTTGTCCAGCTCATAACAAGCCTTACATGGCATTTATCCCTGATGTCAGTAGTTTATAGATATGCTACTGCTGCAATCGCTTTGATTGAGGCATCGCAGAAGATACAGAGCTTTCGAGTCTTGACTTCTGTTGATGGCACTGAAGTATATTGTCGTGTCACGTAAAGATTCGACAAGGCTTCTAAAGATTTCTTCCATCTTACTCACAGATCTCTCTTCTCCATGGGAAGAAGATCATCCCATTCAGACGTCTCTTGGGTGAAGTCTCTCAACATCATTTTATCTTGGATGGTTACAGGGGTTACAAATCCTAGAGGATCGTACAGGCTGCTTATCACGGATAGGATGCCTCTACGTGTAAAAGGTTTTTCCTCTTCGTTGATCCGAAAGGTAAATGCATCTCTCTTCAAATCCCAGAGCAATCCAAGGCTCCGTTGCATGGGAAGGGAGTCCGTATCCAAATCCAAGTCTTTTAGATCAGTTGAGTAATCTTGAGAGGGAAAAGCTGCCATCATTCCTTGGCTGTTGGAAGCAATTTTGTGCTGCCTCAAGTTGGAAAAAGCAAGCATTTCTTGTGTCCTCTTTAGGAGACTGACTGCCGATTCATCTGTGAGTGTGGATTTCAAGCAGTCGTCCACGTAGATGTCCTTCTCTATAAACGATCTAACATCCGACCTGTACTTTGCTTCACCCTCTCTGGTTGAATGTCTAAGACTGTAGATTGCGACAGCAGGGGAAGGGCCGTTCCCGAAGATGTGTACTCTCATCTGATACTCCACGATGTCCTTGTAAGGGACATTATCGCGATACCAGAAAAACCTCAAATAGTTTCTATGTTCTTTTTTGACAAGGAAGCAATGAAACATCTGTTGTATGTCAGCCATGAATGTCACTGCATCTTTGCGGAAGCAAAGAAGTACTCCTAGAAGTCTGTTGCTGATGTCTGGGCAAGACAAAAAGACATTGTTTAGTGAGACACCTTCATATCTGGTGCTTGAGTCAAATACTACTCTTATCTGACCAGGTTTCTTAGGATGATACATGCCAAAAATGGGTAGATACCAACATTCCTCAGAATCTTGAATTACAGGTGCAATTTCAGCATGGCCATTCTGAAGTATGTTCTCCATGAAGGCAAAGAAATGCTCTCTCATTTCAGGTTTCTTCTGAAATTTGAGCTTGAGGGAGACAAATCGACCGTAGACAGGTTCTCTGTTGTTGGGTAAGCGTTGCCTCTGGGGTTTGAATTGTAGAGGGGCCATCCAACTCTTTGACTCATCTCTTACCATCTCTCGATCCATGATGTCCAAAAGCAGTCTGTCTTCTATGGACATTGCTACCTTGTTGACCTCTCTTGTTCTGTGGAAAACTGTGCACCCTATGTGATCTTGGTCACCGTCACATGAGTGGTCTTCACAGGAAGGATCAGCTAATGGACAAGGTAGAGGAGCAATGTGTGGCAACTCTTTTATCAGGAAGCTACTCTTACACAGCTGGAAGAGAGACCGCCATTTTCAAAGGTATTGGTAAGCATACTGTCAACTAAGGCTGGCTTATGTGCTCCTCCTAGGCAGACGTCTCCTATGATGACCCATCCAAGGTCGAGCCTCTGTGCGTACGGAGCATTCCTGAAGCCGTTTATACATTCTCTAGCCTTGTGGACTTGTAGAATATCTCTCCCCAGAAGTAGAGCTATTGGGGTTCCTGGATCTAGTTCAAGTATCAGGTGGGCTATACGCTTTAGATGGGGGTGATATGTCGCCACCTCCCGTGAAGGTATTTCTGACCTGTTGTCAGGAATCTGGTTGCACTCCAGGATGGCCGGTAATGTTTGGCAGGTCTGGCCATCTATGGACTCCACTTTGTATTTGGGTGCTTTTCTCCCCACCATCTCTATGGTACCTGAACACGTCCTCAGGGTGTAGGGAGGACCAGGGCATACGATGCTGAAGTTGTCAAAGAAGATGGACCTGGCTAGAGACCTGCTACTTTGGTCATCCAGGATTGCATAAATCTTGAAGGCTTTGTCCTTGCGTCCTGCAGGATAGACTCGTACAAGGAAGATTTTTGAACAGGATCTTCCTCCTGTGAGTCCTCTACAGATCTCAATACATTTAGAGCTGTCCTCAGGGGTGTCTTCGTCAGTGTCCTTCTGCTTCCCATCGTGTTCCTCTGCTTGCGACAACACTCGTGGAGGTGATCCAGAGTGCAAAGCTGTATTGTGATCCATGCTTCTGCATTCTGCACATTTCATGCTAGCTTCACAGTTCCTGGTGAAGTGAGAGGTTGCGGCACAACATTTGAAGCAGATGTTGTTCTCCTTGAGGAAACCTTTGAGATCCTCTAAAGACTTCTCCTTGAAGGCTCTGCATTTTAGTAGAGGATGTGGTTTCTTGTGTAGAGGACAATATTTACTGAAATCCTGAGGTTTGCACTCGTCTGGAGGGGTTTTATCCACCTTGTGAGGAGGGCCTGTGGAATCAATGTTAGTTTTGTGGACTGCCACGGGTGTCTTACCGGGTTTGACACCAGTGGCAGTGGAACACAACAGAGTAAAATCAAAACTAGGGTAATTTCTAATCCTAGATTGTTTGGTGACAAAATCAACAAATACATTGAAAGGAGGAAATGATACATTATGATTGTGTTTATACTCTGAACCACATGTAATCCACTTTTTTTGTAGGTTGTAAGGAAGTTACTGTACTATCAGATTGACACCCCTAGTGGTATCTAAGAATGCCAATCCAGGCAAGTCTTCTTCCTGCTGAGCAATCTGCAACTCATTCAGCAAACCTCTCAGTTCTCTAAGCTTTAGATAACCTTTAGGTCCTATCTTAGGAAAATCCTCAATTCTTTTATATAAAGCATTCTCTATGACTTCTACAGCCCCATAGCATTCATCGAGTCTTTTCCACACCTTATGTAGGGCTGTGCGAGGATGCTTTACATTAATGTCTCTCAGTCTTTTGGCATGCTCGACTGACTCACTTCCGAGCTACTTCACCAGGAAATCTAACTCATCACCACAAGAAAGGTCCAGACCATGAATGGCGTTCCGGAACAAGGCTCACCATGACCGATAGTTCTCGGGTTTGTCAGTGAACTTTACAAGTCCCTTTGTAGCCAGATCTTGGCAGGCAAGGAATTTTGCAAGGTCCTTGATGGCTCCGTCAGTGCTGGCATGAGCCGGTGTGTGATAGTCATGTGTAATGTGAGGTGCATCACCACACCTGTAAGACGCTTGTAACTCCGGATAGTCTGTGCGGTACCTTGTTGGTGCAGAAGGTGTCTCTTTAAGGCGGGATGGAAGCTGTACCTTCTTTTCAGTGGAACGGTAGCTGTGGTTGACATCTCTGTGCTGAACGTCTCCTCGCCTATGGTAGTGAAGCTCGGGATTGGATCGCTGGTAATCGGCATGGGCTGATCGATATGATGCGCCAGGCCTGTCATCTACGCCGGAATGTTGACGGACGTACTCTGCGACGCGTTGCGCTGGATCTTGCTGCTCTAGATCTGGCCCGAGAATGCTGCTGTGTCTTTTAGAATCAGGATTCTTCATAGCTTCCAAGTACTCTGCTTTAGCTATTGCAGCTGCTGTCTCTTTGTCTGCAGCAAGTCTTTCTAGTTCTGCCTGCAGGCGTGCAGCTTCCGTATCTTGATCTGCTTGTCTCAGCTTTGGCTGCTTCGGCCTCAGCGTGAGCGAGAGCAGCTAGCTATGCTAAGGACGACCTGCTGGAGCTTGCTCGTGACCTTGTTTTGAGTGAAGATGTACTTTTCTGAGACATTGTGCCGTTTAGCTGAGTACTGCTTAATATATTGGCGGGAAACAGTCTATGTGTGGCAGCTTCCGCTTGGCGGGGAAGATGTAGCACTTCTGGCGGGCTGCGGTAGCATTCTGCGGCTGTATGGCGGCTGCTGTGATACCTATAAGCGGAGCAGTGTGGGTGTTAGTGGTCCTGTACAGTCTATGCAATCACCGTGTGCGACCGGCGGTCCTTTACTGAGCCCTGGACTTGTCTCCTGCAGCTGTATGGCGGCTGCTGTAGTACCCGTGTGTGGAGCAGTCTGGGTTATAGCGGTCCCTTACACTATTCACTATCGCAGGCATCTGGCATCTGTTTTACTATTCTGCCTTCAGGCACGCTGACACGATGTGCAATCCAGCATACAGTATAAACCACAGCTCTGTCTTCCAAAATAAGCAGACTGTTCTCTGTAGTCTAACTTGTTTATTTGTGAAGAGTATAGAACATGCGCGGTAAAACTACAGGGAATACAAATAACATGCATAAGTATTGGGCAGATATTCATAGCTAACACAATCACAGAAGTCATAATAGTTTCATAAGAAAACACCCCATTTATATAAGTAAAATGGAAAAATGCAAGTGTAACACTACATGAATGGGTCTTATTTTGGACATTATAGGACAATCGCAAAAATAATTATGGAAAATATATAAGAGAGAAAACACACGAAAAAAGTCCCATACAACAATTTTATCAAAATTACCAAGATGATTTTATTAGAAATAACAGGAATATAGGAAAAAGGGTGGTATATAAGTCAGTTATGACCATAAATAGCATATGGGCAAAAATACATAGTGTACACCACAGGTAATGGACAAAGGGATATAAAAAATTATTTATCCATGCTTAATACAAGAATTAAATATTCAACATTATCCCACAGTAATATTTAACAACCAGTCAAGGTATGTAGACTAAAAAGACAACTATGGCCAACACATATAGTGGAACCTGCCACCAAATGAGGATAAGTATAGTAATCACACCATCACACCAAATGAAGTCACTACATAATATTACCTATTAGACTGGTCTAAAGTAGGAGTCCACCAAGGAGTACCCTCCCCGACGTACGTTTCGGCTAAATGGCCTTCATCAAGGGGTAACAGGAAGTGGAAAACAGGAAATATTTAAGATAAATGACCACCAATGAAATTGTGAGAATTATACACCTGATCATGAAAAGACCTGACCATGTGACATATTTAAATATTGTCCCTCCTCCAATATGGCGACCATCACCATGGAGAATAAAAACAACAACCACCCAAAAAGTTTAATAACAGAGAAATAAACAAGAAAAAGACCAGTATCAACAAGTCTCTATAACCACCTCATTGTATTATGATACGTCACCCACCACTATCTCATACAGAAAAACATTAAGCGCGATCAAATAGTGTCAAATCGCCCTAATAACCCAAAGAACAGACCAGGACAATAGCGAGCTATATATACCAAAAACGCATCATATCCGCCCCAGATGGTATAGATAAAGGCGATGTGTCCGAAAGTGCAGCGGAGGATAAACGTGACGTCATCGTCACATGATGATTACCCCGGTGCCGCCGCATGATATAAACCAATAAACACGCCTATCTGAGTGACGTAGGCGATGCGCCTGGAGTATGAGAGAGTGTCACGCCTCCCCTCGGCGACGCGCGCATCACTGCCGCGACCCAGACACGGGGCGGCGTCGGCGTCACGTGACTGGCGGCTTGTAATGAATCTTATCTTATTATCGGATTTTATCTCCTTTTTCTTAAATAGGAGAGACTGGCGAGTAGACCATTTAGCCCTGTTAAAGGCTCTCTTAATTGATCGCCCACTGTATCCTCTCTCTCGGAACCTGTCGGCAAGTTCTTTGGCCTGTATCTCAAAATCTCGTTCAGTGGAACAGATCCTCCCCAGTTCTATCATTAATATACAGAGCAACTTATGTTTTCCTGGTACGCGCGTGCGCCGCTGTCTTCATTGGGCGGCTCTCGGTGTCTCATATACGTCTCCTTAGGTATATGGTTCTTCTATTCCCTCCTCACGTCTGTCACCACCATACAGAGCGTTTCATGCCTTCCTGGTACGCG
Organism: Dendrobates tinctorius; assembly: GCF_039654945.1. NCBI lineage: Eukaryota > Metazoa > Chordata > Amphibia > Anura > Dendrobatidae > Dendrobates > Dendrobates tinctorius. Next base: position 14,848,915 of record NW_027361705.1, on the reverse strand, counting down.
CGTGCACCGCTGCCTCCTACACCTGGGGCGGCTTTCGGCGTCTTATGTTGCCTGGTGAGCAGTCACGTGTCTGTGAAGCCGCCGGTCATGTGACGCCGACGCCGCCCCATGTCTGGGTCGCGGCGGTGATGCGCGCGTCGCAGAGGGGAGGCGTGACACTCTCTCATACTCCAGGTGCATCGCCTATGTCACTCAGATAGGCGTGTTTACTGGTTTACATCATGCGGCGGCGCCGAGGTAATCATCATGTGACGATGACGTCACGTTTATCCGCCGCTGCACTTTCAGACACATCGCCTTTTTTGTGACTATATCTATACCATTTGGGGTGGATATGATGCGTTTTTGGTATATATAGCGCGCTATTGTCCTGGTCTGTTCTTTGGGTTATTAGGGCGATTTGACACTATTTGATCGCGCTTAATGTTTTTCTGTATGAGATAGTGGTGGGTGACGTATCATAATACAATGATGTGGTTATAGAGACATGTTGATACTGGTCTTTTTGTTGTTTATTTTTCTGTTATTAAACTTTTTGGGGGGTTGTTGTTTTTATTCTCCATGGTGATGGTCGCCATATTGGAGGAGGGACAATATTTAAATACGTCACATGGTCTGGTCTTTTCAAAATCAGGTGTATAATTCTCACAATTTCATTGGTGGTCATTTATTTTAAATATTTCCTGTTTTCCACTTCCTGTTACCCCTTGATGAAGGCCATTTAGCCGAAACGTATGTCGGGGAGGGTACTCCTTGGTGGACTCCTACTTTAGATCAGTCTAATAGGTAATATTATGTAGTGACTTCATTTGGTGTGATTACTATACTTATCCTCATTTGGTGGCAGGTTCCACTATATGTGTTGGCCATAATTGTCTTTTTAGTCTACATACCTTGACTGGTTGTTAAATATTACTGTGGGATAATGTTGAATATTTAATTCTTGTATTAAGCATGGATAAATAATTTTTTATATCCCTTTGTCCATTACCTGTGGTGTACCCTATGTATTTTTGCCCATATGCTATTTATGGTCATAACTGACTTATATACCACCCTTTTTCCAATATTCCTGTTATCTAATATATAAAGCTTAAAGTGTGTATGTATGTGTGTATGTATGTATGTGTGTGTGTGTGTATGTGTGTATGTCCGGGATAAGCATCCGCACCGTCGCAGCTACAGCCACAAAATTTGGCACAGTCACACGTCTGGACCCCGAGAGCGTCCTAAGCTATGTTGTGAGGCGAAATTTTAACCGCGCACGTTCCAATTCACCAAACAATTTTGCCCCTATCTACATACTGGGGAAAAAGTGTGTGCGCGTCAAGCCCCGCCCCTCATTATGATGTCACAATGCCCCTATTTGCATACTGGGGAAGCAGTGTGTGCATATCAAGCCCCGCCCCTTATTATGATGTCACAATGGTTGCCATGGTGACGCTGTCATCAGAGGTTGCAAGACCTGCCGCCGCTCATTATGATGTCATAATGGTTGACTATGGGATGGAGGATGTGTGATGGGTATATGGGCACCTGACTATGGGATGGAGGATATGTATGGCGGGTATATGGGCATGGGCCTATGGGATGGTGGATATGTATGACGGGTATATGGGCACGGGACTATGGGATGGAGGATGTGTGATGGGTATATGGGCACTGGACTATGGGATGGAGGATATGTATGACGGGTATATGGGCACGGGACTATGGGATGGACGATATGTATGACGGGTATATGGGCACGGGACTATGGGATGGAGGATGTGTGATGGGTATATGGGCACTGGACTATGGGATGGAGGATATGTATGACGGGTATATGGGCATGGGACTATGGGATGGAGGATGTGTGATGGGTATATGGGCATGGGACTATGGGATAGAGGATGTGTGATGGGTATATGGGCACTTGACTATGGGATGAAGGATATGTATGATGGGTATATGGGCACTGGCCTATGGGATGGAGGATGTGTGATGGGTATATGGGCACTGGACTATGGGATGGAGGATATGTATGACGGGTATAAGGGCATGGGACTATGAGATGGAGGATGTGTGATGGGTATATGGGCATGGGACTATGGGATAGAGGATGTGTGATGGGTATATGGGCACTTGACTATGGGATGAAGGATATGTATGATGGGTATATGGGCACTGGCCTATGGGATGGAGGATGTGTGATGGGTATATGGGCACTGGCCTATGGGATGGAGGAGGTGTGATGGGTATATGGGCACTTGACTATGGGATGGAGGATATGTATGATGGGTATATGGGCATGGAACTATGGGATGGAGGATGTGCAATGGGTATATGGGCATGGGACTATGGGATAGAGGATGTATGATGGGTATATGGGCACGGGACTATGGGATGGAGGATATGTATGTGGTCACGGGACTATGGGATGGAGGATATGTAAGATGGGTATATGGGCACGGGACTATGGGATGGCAGATATGTATATGGGCACGGGACTATGGGATGGAGGATGTGTGATGGGTATATGGGCACTGGACTACGGGATAGAGGATATGTATGATGGGTATATGGGCACGGGACTATGGGATGGCGGATATGTATATGGGCACGGGACTATGGGATGGAGGATGTGTGATGGGTATATGGGCACTGGACTATGGGATGGAGCATATGTTTGTCGGGTATATGGGCACAGGACTATGGGATGGCGGATATGTTTTTGGGCACGGGACTATGGGATGCAGGATGTGTGATGGGTATATGGGCATGGGACTATGGAATGGAGGATGTGTGATGAGTATATGGGCATGGGACTATGGGATGGAGGATGTGCGATGGGTATATGGGAACTCGACTATGGGATGGAGGATATGTATGATGGGTATATGGGCACAGGCCTATGGGATCATGGATATGTATGATGGGTATATGGGCACGGGATTATGGGATGGAGGATAATTATAATTTTCTGTAACTAACCGCAGTTAGTTACTATGCCCGGGCAGCGCCGGGCTCTTCAGCTAGTTTCTAATAAAATCATCTTGGTAATTTTGATTAAATTGTTGTATGGGACTTTTTTCGTGTGTTTTCTCTCTTATATATTTTCCTCAATCACAGAAGTGTACATTGATATGCAAGCATTACATAGGAATACATTAGTTTATGATTACATTTACTGAGACCTGGCAACTAAAGGGTTAATGACATCTCTTGGCTTCTAGACAATAAATAACACCTCTCTGAATCACTGCATTGCAAGAAAACACTGACTCTTACCAGATACGATTTAGCCGGGTACAGACTCAAGTAGAGAAGTTGCAGGAAAAACAAAGGTTACACAGGAGGACAAAATAACACGTGCATCCTATGAGATCTACAGAAGCAAAATGGCCCTTCTAGTCCATGAGCCGGGCCAGATATCGGTACTACCCGGAGTGACTAATTCTCTTTGGTGTTTTTAGGTAGATGCATGTCTGTAGTTTATGTTTTGATATGATAGCCCTTGCACATCAGTAGCTTAACCCCTTCAGGCCTATTTGTACCCAAAGGCCTAGGCCATTTTTTGTAAATCTGACCTGTCACTTCATGCGGTAATAACTTTGGGACGCTATCACCTACCCACGCCATTCTGAGATTGTTTTCTCATGACATATTGTACTTCATGGTAGTGCTAATTATGAGTCAATAGATTTTACCTTTCTGCATAAAAAATTACAAAATACACGAAAATTTGGGAAAAATTCGCTATTTTTGAACTTTGAAATTCTCTACTTTTTACAAAAATGCTGATACCCCCCATAACAGTTTTTAGTTTACATTCTCCACATGTCTACTTCACATTGGCATCATTTTGGAAATGAAATTTTATATTTTTCGGATGTGATAAGGCTCATAGTTTTATACGCAATTTTTAAAGTTTACGACTAAATTTCCAAAACCCATTTTTCCAAGGACCAAGTCAGTTCGGACGTCACTTTATGGGTCTTGTATAACAGAACCCCAGAACCCACCCATACATTACCGCATTTTGCAAACTACAAACCTCAAGGTGTCCAAAACGGATTTTCAAAACTTTGTTAACCCCTTAGGTGTTGCACAGGAATTCAAGCAAAATGACAGTGAAATATCAAAATTTCAATTTTTTGGCAGATATTCCATTGTAATCTAATTTTACCTGCAACCCAGCAAAGGTTATCAGCAAACCCAAACCCAAAATTGGTTACCCCAATTCCGCAGTTTATAGAAACACCCCACATGTACACGTAAACTAAATTATGGGCACGCAAGAAGGCTCAGCACAGAAGGAGAGCTAGGCGGTTTTTGGGATAATAGATTACACTGGAAGAAATCCAGTGGGCCATGTCGTATTGGAGAGACCCTGAGTTACCCCCAGAGTGGAAACCCCCAAAAGGTTACCGCATTTTGGAAACTACACCCCCTAAGGAATGTTTTAGGGGGTATAGTAACCACTTTGACCCAACAAGCGCTCCATTGGAGTTTCATGCACTTGGTTGAGGAAATTGAAAAGTACGTTTTTTAACGAAAAATGTCACTTTAGGCCCACATTTTTCATTTTGAAAAGGGGGACCAGGAAAAAGTACACCACACTTTTTATTCCCCATTGTCTACCGAACACGGCAATACCACAAGTGTTGTATAAAACCACAGTATTGGCGCACGGCAGGCTTCGTAAGCGAAGCTGCGGCAAAATTCACTGTAAGAAATCTATGGGGCCATGTCACATTTGGAGACACACTGAGGTCCCGCACAGTGGAAACCCCAAAAAAGTGACCCCATTTTTGAAACTACACCCCCTAAGGAATGTTTTAGGAGGTACAATAACCACTTTGCACCGGGAACCGGCTCCCGACCCGCGGCGATCGCCCGGCATATGATCCGGGTACGATTCGCCGTACCGCTACGGCGGCCGGCGTGAAGGGGTTAAAGGTATTTTTCACCTTTTGAATAGATCCTACCTATATTTCCAAAAAATAATGATTAAAGGTCGATTTAGGAGAAATGCCAAAATGTCAATACAATGCATGTAGTATTTGTAACAAAATTTAATCCAAGTTATGTAAATACACACTGAACATGTCATGGGCTTGTCCATACTAATGTGTGTGTGTGTGTGTGTGTGTGTGTAGTTGTGTGTGTGTGTATATATATATATATATATATATATATATATATATATATATATACTAGCTGAAGAGCCCGGCGCTGCCCAGGCATAGTAACTAACTGTGGTTAGTTATAGAAAATTATAATTATCCTCCATCCCATAATCCCGTGCCCATATACCCATCATACATATCTACGATCCCATAGGCCTGTGCCCATATACCCATCATACATATCCTCCATCCCATAGTCGAGTTCCCATATACCCATCGCACATCCTCCATCCCATAGTCCCATGCCCATATACCCATCACACATCCTCCATTCCATAGTCCCATGCCCATATACCCATCACACATCCTGCATCCCATAGTCCCGTGCCCAGATACATATCCGCCATCCCATAGTCCTGTGCCCATATACCCGTCAAACATATGCTCCATCCCATAGTCCAGTGCCCATATACATATCCGCCATCCCATAGTCCCGTGCCCATATACATATCCGCCATCCCATAGTCCCGTGCCCATATACCCGTCATACATATCCTCTATCCCGTAGTCCAGTGCCCATATACCCATCACACATCCTGCATCCCATAGTCCCGTGCCCATATACATATCCGCCATCCCATAGTCCTGTGCCCATATACCCATCACACATCCTCCATCCCATAGTCCCGTGCCCATATACATATCCGCCATCCCATAGTCCCGTGCCCATATACATATCCGCCATCCCATAGTCCCGTGCCCATATACCCGTCATACATATCCTCTATCCCGTAGTCCAGAGCCCATATACCCATCACACATCCTCCATCCCATAGTCCCGTGCCCATATACATATCCGCCAACCCATAGTCCCGTGCCCATATACCCATCATACATATCCTCCATCCCATAGTCCCGTGACCATATACATATCCTCCATCCCATAGTCCCGTGACTATATACCCATCATACATCCTCTATCCCATAGTCCCATGCCCATATACCCATCACACATCCTCCATCCCATAGTCCCATGCCCATATACCCATCATACATATCCTCCATCCCATAGTCAAGTGCCCATATACCCATCACACATCCTCCATCCCATAGGCCAGTGCCCATATACCCATCACACATCCTCCATCTCATAGGCCAGTGCCCATATACCCAACATACATATCCTCCATCCCATAGTCAAGTGCCCATATACCCATCACACATCCTCTATCCCATAGTCCCATGCGCATATACCCATCACACATCCTCCATCCCATAGTCCCATGCCCATATACCCATCATACATATCCTCCATCCCATAGTAAAGTGCCCATATACCCATCACACATCCTCCATCCCATAGGCCAGTGCCCATATACCCATCACACATCCTCCATCCCATAGGCCAGTGCCCATATACCCATCATACATATCCTCCATCCCATAGTCAAGTGCCCACATACCCATCACACATCCTCTATCCCATAGTCCCATGCCCATATACCCATCACACATCCTCCATCCCATAGTCCCATGCCCATATACCCGTCATACATATCCTCCATCCCATAGTCCAGTGCCCATATACCCATCACACATCCTCCATCCCATAGTCCCGTGCCCATATACCCATCATACATATCGTCCATCCCATAGTCCCGTGCCCATATACCCGTCATACATATCCTCCATCCCATAGTCCAGTGCCCATATACCCATCACACATCCTCCATCCCATAGTCCCGTGCCCATATACCCATCATACATATCCACCATCCCATAGGCCCGTGCCCATATACCCGTCATACATATCCTCCATCCCATAGTCCAGTGCCCATATACCCATCACACATCCTCCATCCCATAGTCAACCATTATGACATCATAATGAGCGGCGGCAGGTCTTGCAACCTCTGATGACATCAGCGTCGCCATGGCAACCATTGTGACATCATAATGAGGGGGGGGCTTGATACGCACACACTTTCACCAGTATGTAGATAGGGGCAAAATTGTTTGGTGAATTGGAACGTGCGCGGTTAAAATTTCGCCTCACAACATAGCTTAGGACTCTCTCGGGGTCCAGACGTGTGACTGTGCCAAATTTTGTGGCTGTAGTTGCGACGGTGCGGATGCCTATCCCGGACATACACACATACACACACACACACATACATACATACATACACACATACATACACACTTTGAGCTTTATATATTAGATATACACTAGCTGAAGAGCCCGGCGCTGCCCGGGCATAGTAACTAACTGTGGTTAGTTATATTAAGTTATAATTATCCTCCATCCCATAATCCCGTGCCCATATACCCATCATACATATCCACGATCCCATAGGCCTGTGCCCATATACCCATCATACATATCCTCCATCCCATAGTCGAGTTCCCATATACCCATTGCACATCCTCCATCCCACAGTCCCATGCCCATATATCCATCACACATCCTCCATTCCATAGTCCTATGCCCATATACCCATCACACATCCTGCATCCCATAGTCCCGTGCCCATATACAAATCCGCCATCCCATAGTCCTGTGCCCATATACCCATCAAACATATGCTCCATCCCATAGTCCAGTGCCCATATACCCATCACACATCCTCCATCCCATAGTCCCGTGCCCATATACATATCCGCCATCCCATAGTCCCGTGCCCATATACTCGTCATAGATATCCTCTATCCCATAGTCCAGTGCCCATATACCCATCACACATCCTCCATCCCATAGTCCCGTGCCCATATACATATCCGCCATCCCATAGTCCCGTGCCCATATACCCATCATACATATCCTCCATCCCATAGTCCCGTTACCATATACATATCCTCCATCCCATAGTCCCGTGCCCATATACCCATCATACATCCTCTATCCCATAGTCCCATGCCCATATACCCATCACACATCCTCCATCCCATAGTCCCATGCCCATATACCCATCATACATATCCTCCATCCCATAGTCAAGTGCCCATATACCCATCACACATCCTCCATCCCATAGGCCAGTGCCCATATACCAATCACACATCCTCCATCCCATAGGCCAGTGCCCATATACCCATCATACATATCCTCCATCCCATAGTCAAGTGCCCATATACCCATCACACATCCTCCATCCCATAGGCCAGTGCCCATATACCAATCACACATCCTCCATCCCATAGGCCAGTGCCCATATACCCATCATACATATCCTCCATCCCATAGTCAAGTGCCCATATACCCATCACACATCCTCTATCCCATAGTCCCATGCCCATATACCCATCACACATCCTCCATCCCATAGTCCCATGCCCATATATCCATCATACATATTCGCCATTCCATATTCGAGTGCCCATTTACCCATCATACATATCCGCCATCCCATAGTCCTGTGCCCAAATACCCATCATACATATCCTCCATCCCATAGTCCCGTGCCCATATACCCATCATACATATCCTCCATCCCATAGTCCAGTGCCCATGTACCCATCACACATCCTCCATCCCATAGTCCAGTGCCCATATACCCATCACACATCCTCCATCCATAGTCAACCATTATGACATCGTAATGAGCGGCGGCAGGTCTTGCAATCTCTGATGACATCAGCGTCGCCATGGCAACCATTGTGACATCATAATGAGGGGCGAGGCTTGATACGCACACACTGCTTCCCCAGTAATAATAATAATAATAAATTTTATTTCTATAGCGCCGACATATTCCGCAGCACTTTACATTTCAGAGGGGATTTGTACAGACAATAGACATTACAGCATAACAATAATCACATACAGTAGATTATAACAAAATACCAAGAGGAATGAGGGCCCTGCTCGCAAGCTTACAGTCTATGAGGGAAAAAGGGAGACACGAAAGGTGGGTGGTAACAGTTGCCCTGATTGTATGGACCAGCCATAATGTTAAGTGTGTAACAGTACAGACACAGAGGGCTGATGTATGCATAACGCATGTGGGAACATGATGCGGGGAACCTGGTTATGGTAAAACTTTTGGCTGTGCCACACAGGGATAGATTAGGTTAATGTGTTGAGGCGATAGGCCTGTCTGAATAAATGCGTTTTCAGGGCACGCTTAAAATTGTGGGGATTGGGGACTAATCGTATTCATCCGGGAAGTGCATTCCAAAGAATTGGCGCAGCACGTGTAAAGTCTTGGAGACGGGAGTGGGAGGTTCTGACTATTGAGGATGCTAACCTGAGGTCATCAGCAGAACGAAGGGTGCGGGTAGGGTGGTATACTGAAACAAGGGAGGAGATGTAAGGTGGTGCTGAGCTATGGAGGGCTTTGTGGGTGAGGGCTATAAGTTTGTACTGGATTCTGGAGTGGATGGGTAGCCAGTGTAATGACTGGCACAAGGTAGAGGCATCGGTGTAACGATTGGTGAGGAATATGATCCTGTCTGCAGCATTCAAGACAGATTGGAGAGGGGAGAGTTTGGTAAGAGGGAGACCGATTAGAAGAGAGTTACAATAGTCGAGACGAGAGTGAATAAGAGAAACAGTAAGAGTTTTTGCAGAGTCAAAAGTAAGAAAAGGTCGGATTCTAGAAATGTTTTTGAGGTGCAGATGACAAGAGCGAGCCAGTGATCGAATGTGGGGGGCAAAGGGAAGCTCGAAATCAAGTATGACCCCAAGACAGCGGGCCTGTTGCTGGGGAGTAATAGTGGAACCACACACAGAAATGGCAATGTCGGGTATAGGTACATTAGAAGAGGGAGGAAACACCAGGAGTTCAGTCTTTGACAGGTTCAGTTTCAGATATAGTGAGGACATGATGTTAGACACAGCGTTTAGACAATCGCCGGTGTTTTCTAGAAAGGCTGGCGTGATGTCAGGAGAAGAAGCGTATAATTGGGTGTCATCAGCATAGAGATGGTACTGGAAACCAAATCTACTGATTGTTTGACCAATAGGGGCAGTGTACAAGGAGAAGAGGAGGGGGCCTAGAACCGATCCTTGAGGAACCCCAACAGTAAGGGGAAGGTGAGAGGAGGAGGAACCAGCAAAAGATACAGTAAAGGAGCGGTCGGAGAGATAGGAGGAGAACCATGAGAGAACGGTGTCCTTGAGGCCAATGGAACGGAGCATAGTGAGGAGGAGTTGATGATCCACAGTGTCGAATGCTGCAGAGAGATCCAAGAGAATTAGCATGGAGTAATGACCATTTGATTTAGCTGTTAGCAGATCATTAGAGACTTTAGTGAGGGCAGTTTCAGTAGAGTGTAAAGAGCGGAAACCAGATTGGAGAGGGTCGAGAAGAGAGTTATCAGAGAGATAGCGGATCAGACGGGAGTTGACCAGGCGTTCCAGGAGTTTAGAGATGAAGGGAAGATTAGAGACAGGTCTATAGTTAGCGGCACAGTTTTGGTCGAGGGATGTTTTTTTAAGTAGTGGATGTATGATAGCATGCTTAAATGAGGAGGGAAAAATACCAGAAGAGAGAGAGAGGTTAAATATTTTAGTTAGGTGAGGGGTGACAGCAGGGGAAAGGGACTGGAGCAGATGTGACGGAAATGGGTCACTGGTGCAAGTGGTTGGGCGAGAACATGCAAGGAGCCTGCTTACTTCTTCTTCTGTGACTGGTTCAAAATCAGAGAGTGAGCTAGATGCAGTGGGGGAGGGAGGACAGTGCATGGTATGAGAGGATTTGGAGATAATTTCCTGTCGAATCTGGTCAATTTTTTCTTTGAAGTAATTGGCCAGATCGTCAGCTCGGAGCTCCGTGGTTGGGGCCTGTACTCTTGGGTTGAGTAGAGAATGAAAAGTGTCAAAGAGACGTTTCGGGTTATTGGACAGTGACGTGATGAGGGTGTTGAAATAGGCTTGTTTGGAGAGGTGAAGGGCAGTGTTGTATGTTCTAAGCATAAACTTAAAATGGATGAAATCTTCGTTTAGATTGGATTTTCTCCACAGACGTTCGGCGCACCTGGAGCACCGCTGCAGGAAACGTGTTTGCACCGTGTGCCAGGGTTGTCGCCATCTGCGTTGTGGTGTTCTGTTTATAGGGGGTGCAAATTCATCCAGGGCACTTTGAAGTGTTTCATTGTAATGCTTCAATGCAGTATCAGGACATGAGAGGGAGGAGATAGGGGCCAATGAATACTGCAAGTTCTTCATAAGTTTCTGGGTATTAATGGCCTGTATGTTTCTATAAGTCTGGACAGTGGGGGTGACCTGAGCAGCCTGGCAGTTCTTGATAGAGAATGAAAGAAGGTTGTGGTCAGAGAGCGGGAGAGGGGAGTTTGCAAAATCATCCACTGCACAAAGCCGAGTGAAGACCAAATCAAGGGAATTTCCGTCTTCATGCGTTGGAGAATTAGTAAGCTGCGAAAGGCCAAATGAGGAGGTTAGAGATAAAAGGTGAGTAGCAGATGGTGAGAGGGGAAGAGCAATGGGGATGTTGAAATCGCCCATGATGAGGGTAGGGATGTCACAGGAGAGAAAATGTGGAAGCCAAGTGGCAAAATGATCCAGGAACTGATGGGAAGGGCCAGGAGGACGATACACCACCGCCACTCGCATGGAGAAGGGGTTGTAGAGTCTGATGGCATGGACCTCAAAAGAAGGGAAGACTAGGGAGGGTAGTTGAGGGATAACTTGAAATGTACATTTTGGTGACAGGAGCAGACCAACGCCTCCACCTGCTCTATTGTCTGATCTTGGGGTATGAGAGAAGTGTAGTCCCCCATATGAAAGAGCAGCAGCAGCAGTAGTGTCTGACTGCTGGATCCAGGTTTCAGTAAGAGCCAGGAGGTTAAGAGAATTAGTATGCAAATAGGGGCATTGTGACATCATAATGAGGGGCGGGGCTTGACACGCACACACTTTTTCCCCAGTATGTAGATAGGGGCAAAATTGTTTGGTGAATTGGAATGTGCGCGGTTAAAATTTCGCCTCACAACATAGCTTAGGAGGCTCTCGGGGTCCAGACGTGTGACTGTGCCAAATTTTGTGGCTGTAGCTGCGACGGTGCGGATGCCTATCCCGGACATACACACATACACATACATACATACATACACACATACATACACACTTTGAGCTTTATATATTAGATATATATATATATATATATTGTGTGTGTATGTATAATTATATAACGTTACTCCATAATATCTTCAACATCAGACTCTGAATCTGACTGTTGTTCTACTGGCTCGTCTTCAATACCCTTGTTCTGGCATGTCTGTAACCTGCACATGTCCGTGCACTTCAGGCCATTGCTGAGGCAAGTACACTGAGGAAGTTCGCATGACCGCACACACTTGCAGGACAGTAGCTGGATAATAGCTTCTGGTGCTGGTGCCCCTCGCATCCACTTGACAACAAGCTTTCCGTCATTATCTATCATTAGAGTTGAGCGACTTTTGGTTTTTTAGGGTCGCGTTTCGTTTCGTGAAACCCGACTTTTCCAAAAGTCGGGTCGAGCAAGATCGTCCGATTATAGGGAAAAGTCGGGGTCGTCCCGAAACACGAAACCCAATGTAAGTCAATGGGGAATAAAAGTCGGCAGTGAGAGGAGGACAGGAAACACACCTACAGTGCCCATTTGAATGCCAAAAGCATCAATTCTTCTTACTTAAGCTTGTCAACCTTAATTAACTTCATAATACAAGTTACGCACTGAAAAATGGGGGTTATTTGGCTAAAGTTGTGGGGGGGGAGGGCTGGCTGCAGGTTTTCATGTGCCCTGGGCGAAAGAGCGCCCCTTTAACACATACCACAACTCATCATGCTCCGATACGGCAGAGAAATAGCGGTATAGTACAATGAAAAATACCTCACTTTTTACATCTCATGACGAGGCCCATCTATTTCTCCATACAGAATCATTGGTCCCATATAATGTTTGAAACAGTATATGATGAGCTCCACATAATGCTACAGTATATGTTGGTCCCCATGGATGAAGCTCCACTGTCTTATGGGCCCAAATAATGCTCCAAACATAATGGGCCCCATTTCTAATGCTCTAGTGTATAATGGGCCCTGTAAATGCTGCTCCAGTGTCTGATGTCCACCTTTGGAATGTTCCAGTGTATGGTGGGCCCCATCTATCATTCTCCATAGTATAGTGCTCCCCAAAAATTGCTGTCCCAACATTGAAAACAATCAAATAAGTCTCCTCGCTAGGGAATCCCTGTACTTCTCTGGATTCCTCGTCGTCCCCATCTTCCATCTCACTGCACAGTATTTCAACTTTGCAAGTGCTGTGATCCTGGGCAAGCAGGGGGGGCCCACTCGTTGGTGACGGCACTGGCACAGGGCCCATGATAGTATGGTAGTGTGTCTGATGGCGGGTGGGCCGAACCTGCACTTTCATCTGCAGCTTCCTCTTTGTCACCGTGTAAGATGGAACTGTATATGGGAAGGGTAACCTGAGTTTCATCAGGGTCAGATTCAGGTCGTGTAGCGTGCGAGGGGAATGTAGTGGTCTGGGTCAATGTACCAGCAGATTCATCGAGCAGTGGCTGGGCATCAGTGCACTTGTGTCGCCCCCAGGAGTACGGTCGCCACAGTGGCATTACCTTCTTCCTAGGGAGTGTGATGTCATGCTTGGGAGCAACGAAGGATCTCTCTAGCAGGTTAACTGATTGGGCGGCGTTATTCCCACGAGTCATGACCCTCCAAACAGCGTTCATGAAGGCAAAGTGTTTGTTTTACGTGGGCAGTATGGTTGCAAAGCTGAACCTTAAAGGAATGTCCAGAAGGGCACCACCAGGAGTGGAGCCTACGGTTAAATTCGACTCCACCTGGGAAACCTCAACCATGCCAGCTACAGAACAGATGCACACATTGCAAGCTTAATTCTGTTAACGAACGAGACTCCGTCATGCCCCGCGGTCCGAGTCCGGCTTACTAGAGGGACACGTGAGGCTCTGGCACATGAGATTGGCCAATAACTGGTGTGTCATGCCCTTACATGTCCGTGGCTACATGTGCGCTACACTGAAAAGGCCAGCGTTTGTCGCTTACGGGTGCAGATAACCCGCTGAACAACGTTAGTGATGGGGATCACTGATTACAATTATTACCCGCGAACGATGATTTCCCAGTAAGTGCAGGTCAACCGCAGTTCCGGAATTAGGCCTAACCGTCATTCCTGAAAAAATTAAAAACTTACGTGTGCAAACCACAGGTGCTGTAGCTTGCTTAACAGCTCGCCAGCCGTTCTCACGCCCAGTATGGATTGCACGTGATTGCACAAAGGTGAGAAAGGGTACCATATCCCCAGATAACATGTATGGATAGCGTACACATTCAAAATATATGTCTATACATCAGGAGGCAAGCTCAGACGGTGTTAGGCCCAGTATGGATTGCACGTGATTGCACAAAGGTTAGAAAGGGTACCGTATCCCCGGATAACATGTATGGATAGCGTACACATTCAAAATATATGTCTCAGGAGGCAGGCTCAGACGGTGTTAGGCCCAGTATGGATTGCACAAAGGTTAGAAAAGGTACCGTATCCCCAGATAACATGTATGGATAGCGTACACATTCAAAATATATGTCTATACATCAGCAGGCAGGCTCAGACGGTGTCAGGCCCAGTATGGATTGCACGTGATTGCACAAAGGTTAGAAAGGGTACCGTATCCCCGGATAACATGTATGGATAGCGTACACATTCAAAATATATGTCTCAGGAGGCAGGCTCAGACGGTGTTAGGCCCAGTATGGATTGCACGTGATTGCACAAAGGTTAGAAAGGGTACCGTATCCCCAGATAACATGTATGGATAGCGTACACATTCAAAATATATGTCTCAGGAGGCAGGCTCAGACGGTGTTAGGCCCAGTATGGATTGCACGTGATTGCACAAAGGTTAGAAAGGGTACCGTATCCCCGGATAACATGTATGGATAGCGTACACATTCAAAATATATGTCTCAGGAGGCAGGCTCAGACGGTGTTAGGCCCAGTATGGATTGCACGTGATTGCACAAAGGTTAGAAAGGGTACCGTATCCCCAGATAACATGTATGGATAGCGTACACATTCAAAATATATGTCTCAGGAGGCAGACTCAGACGGTGTCAGGCCCAGTATGGATTGCACGTGATTGCACAAAGGTTAGAAAGGGTACCGTATCCCCGGATAACATGTATGGATAGCGTACACATTCAAAATATATGTCTCAGGAGGCAGGCTCAGACGGTGTTAGGCCCAGTATGGATTGCACGTGATTGCACAAAGGTTAGAAAGGGTACCGTATCCCCGGATAACATGTATGGATAGCGTACACATTCAAAATATATGTCTCAGGAGGCAGGCTCAGATGGTGTTAGGCCCAGTATGGATTGCATGTGATTGCACAAATGTTAAAAAGGGTACCGTATCCCCAGATAACATGTATGGATAGCGTACACATTCAAAATATATGTCTATACATCAGGAGGCAGGCTCAGACGGTGTCAGGCCCAGTATGGATTGCACGTGATTGCACAAAGGTTAGAAAGGGTACCGTATCCCCAGATAACATGTATGGATAGCGTACACATTCAAAATATATGTCTCAGGAGGCAGACTCAGACGGTTTTAGGCCCAGTATGGATTGCACGTGATTGCACAAAGGTTAGAAAGGGTACCGTATCTCCAGATAACATGTATGGATAGCGTACACATTCAAAATACATGTCTCAGGAGGCAGGCTCAGACGGTGTCAGGCCCAGTATGGATTGCACGTGATTGCACAAAGGTTAGAAAGGGTACCGTATCCCCGGATAACATGTATGGATAGCGTACACATTCAAAATATATGTCTCAGGAGGCAGGCTCAGACGGTGTCAGGCCCAGTATGGATTGCACGTGATTGCACAAAGGTTAGAAAGGGTACCGTATCCCCGGATAACATGTATGGATAGCGTACACATTCAAAATATATGTCTCAGGAGGCAGGCTCAGACGGTGTTAGGCCCAGTATGGATTGCACGTGATTGCACAAAGGTTAGAAAGGGTACCGTATCCCCGGATAACATGTATGGATAGCGTACACATTCAAAATATATGTCTCAGGAGGCAGGCTCAGACGGTGTTAGGCCCAGTATGGATTGCACGTGATTGCACAAAGGTTAGAAAGGGTACCGTATCCCCAGATAACATGTATGGATAGCGTACACATTCAAAATATATGTCTCAGGAGGCAGACTCAGACGGTGTCAGGCCCAGTATGGATTGCACGTGATTGCACAAAGGTTAGAAAGGGTATCGTATCCCCGGATAACATGTATGGATAGCGTACACATTCAAAATATATGTCTCAGGAGGCAGGCTCAGACGGTGTTAGGCCCAGTATGGATTGCACGTGATTGCACAAAGGTTAGAAAGGGTACCGTATCCCCGGATAACATGTATGGATAGCGTACACATTCAAAATATATGTCTCAGGAGGCAGGCTCAGATGGTGTTAGGCCCAGTATGGATTGCATGTGATTGCACAAATGTTAGAAAGGGTACCGTATCCCCAGATAACATGTATGGATAGCGTACACATTCAAAATATATGTCTATACATCAGGAGGCAGGCTCAGACGGTGTCAGGCCCAGTATGGATTGCACGTGATTGCACAAAGGTTAGAAAGGGTACCGTATCCCCAGATAACATGTATGGATAGTGTACACATTCAAAATATATGTCTCAGGAGGCAGGCTCAGACGGTGTCAGGCCCAGTATGGATTGCACGTGATTGCACAAAGGTTAGAAAGGGTACCGTATCCCCGGATAACATGTATGGATAGCGTACACATTCAAAATATATGTCTCAGGAGGCAGGCTCAGACGGTGTTAGGCCCAGTATGGATTGCACGTGATTGCACAAAGGTTAGAAAGGGTACCGTATCCCCGGATAACATGTATGGATAGCGTACACATTCAAAATATATGTCTCAGGGGGCAGGCTCAGACGGTGTTAGGCCCAGTATGGATTGCACGTGATTGCATAAAGGTTAGAAAGGGTATCGTATCCCCAGATAACATGTATGGATAGCGTCCACATTCAAAATATATGTCTATACATCAGGAGGCAGGCTCAGACGGTGTCAGGCACAGTGTGGATTTGACGGCCCAGATTACACAGCGGAGGAGCAGGGAGAGGTAAAGATTGCAAATGCTGGGGCCCTGCCCAAGCAAGGGGGGCCCACTCGTGGGCGTCGGTACTGGCACTGGGCCCCTCATAGTACAGCGGTGTGTCTGACAGCGGGTGTGCACCACCACCGTCAGAGACACTTGATTGCACTATGAGGGACCCTGTGCCAGTGCCCGCGCCCAAGAGTCGGCCTACCCACCTGTCCAGGGCAACGGCACTCGCACGGTGTCGTGCGCTAGGTGGTGACCCCGGCCTTGGGGGGGAGGCAGCACAGTTATGGAGTTTTAGAAAGTGGCATATGTTGATGTTGGACATTCAGCTGATGCAAAAGGCGAAATAGGTGAAGTCCCAGGAAGAGGTGGACCAAAGCAAGCCATTTTTCTTTCACCCTATGTGTCATCAGGGGAAGGTGGGACAAAATCCTTGGAAACACATGCATGGTTCATTTTAATGAAGGTTAGATCATCCACATTTTGGGTTGACAGACGGGTCCTTTTTTCTGTCAGGATTGATCCAGCTGCACTGAAGATTCTTTCCGATAGCACACTTGCAGCTGGGCAAGCGAGCTCCTGTAAGGCATATTGGGCCAATTCAGGCCAGGTGTCCAGTTTAGCGGCCCAATAGTCAAAGGGGAATGACCTGTGTGGGAGAACATCGATATGGGAGGAAAAGTAGTTTGTAACCATAGTTAGAATCATAGAATCATAGAATCGTAGAGTTGGAAGGGACCTCCTGGGCCATCTGGTCCAACCCCCTGCTCAAAGCAGGATTTGCTAAATCATCCCAGTCAGATGTCTGTCCAGCCTCTGTTTGAAGACTTCCATTGAAGGAGAACTCACCACTTCTCGTGGCAGCCTGTTCCACTCATTGATCACTCTAACTGTCAAAAAGTTTTTTCTAATATCTAATCTGTGTCTCCTCCCATTCAGTTTCATCCCATTGCTTCTAGTCTTTCCTTGTGCAAATGAGAATAAAGTTGATCCTTCTACAATGTGACAGCCCTTTAGATATTTGTAGACAGCTATTAAGTCTCCTCTCAGTCTTCTCTTTTGCAAACTAAACATTCCTAAATCCTGCAACCTTTCCTCATAAGACAGGGTTTGCAGACCGGTCACCATTCTGGTCGCTCTTTTCTGAACTTGCTCCAGTTTGTTGATGTCTTTTTTAAAATGTGGTGCCCAAAACTGGACACAATATTCCAGATGAGGTCTGACCAAAGAGGAGTAGAGGGAAATAATGACTTCACGTGATCTAGACTGTATGCTTCTGTTAATACATCCTAGAATTGCATTTGCCTTTTTTGCTGCTGCATCACACTGTTGACTCATATTCAGTCTGTGCTCTATTAGTATACCCAAGTCTTTTTCACATGTGCTGTCACTTGGCCCTATTCCTGCCATTCTATATATGCTTTTTTCATTTTTATTGCCCAGATGTAGTACTTTGCATTTCTCCCTGTTAAAAACCATTCTGTTAGTTGCTGCCCACTTCTCCAGTTTATTTAAATCTTTTTGAATCCTCTCTCTCTCTTCTCTAGTATTAGCTATCCCTCCTAGCTTTGTGTCATCAGCAAATTTAATCAGTTTACCCTCAATTCCTTCATCTAAATCGTTGATAAAGATGTTGAACAATACAGGGCCCAGGACAGAGCCCTGTGGTACCCCACTTGAGACATTCTTCCAACTGGATGTGCAGCCATTTATGACCACTCTTTGGGTCCGATCACTAAGCCAGTTATGAATCCACCTAACAGTTGCCTTGTCCATTCCATACTTAGTCATTTTTTCAATAAGGATTGTATGAGAGACTTTGTCAAATGCTTTGCTGAAGTCAAGATATACTATATCTACAGCATTTCCTTGATCCACCCAATCAGTGATACCGTCATAGAAGGAAATTAAGTTAGTCTGACATGACTTATTAGTTACAAACCCATGTTGACTCTGTTTAATCACTTCATTCTTATCCAGGTATTGACATACATGTTGTTTAATAATTTGTTCAAAGATCTTTCCTGGTATAGAAGTCAGACTCACCGGCCTATAGTTGCCTGGGTCCACCTTCTTCCCCTTTTTGAAGATAGGAACAACATTTGCTCTTCTCCAGTCTTCTGGTACTTCTCCTGTTCTCCAAGAATTTTCAAAGATTATGGAGAGGGGTTCAAAAATTTCTTCTGCTATCTCCTTCAGTACTCTGGGGTGTAATTCATCTGGACCTGGAGACTTGAATTCATTTAGGTTAGCTAAGTGTTTCCTCACTATCTTTCTGTTTATAGATATCCTGGATTCTTCTATTCCCTTAATAGGACAATGAATAACAGTTGATGTTACATTTCCTTTCTGAGAGAAAACAGATGCAAAATAGGAATTTAAAAGTTCAGCCTTCTCAACATCCTGTTGACAACTGCTGTCTCCTGTCACTTTCCATCGATGCAGTATTACCAGTTGTGTGAGCGGTATTTGAAAAATCAGTCCACAACATTGTCATGAAACCCCTGTCTCCAACGCCACTTCTGCTGTGTGCACCACGAACACCTCTGCCAAGCTGCCCCCGGCCCGTACGGCTCGTGTGAGAACCATCACCGCTGCTGTGTGCTGGGAATGCCTCAAGTAACCGATTTACCAGAGTTGCTTGTTTATTAGCCAATATTAGGTCAAGGTTCTCCTGTGGCATGATGTTTTGTAATTTGCCTTTATAGCGTGGATCCAGGATGCTGGCCAACCAGTAGTCGTCATCGTTCATCATTTTGGCAATGCGGGGGTCCCTTTTTAGGATCTGCAAGGCATAATCTGACATGTGGGCCAATGTTCCCGGTGTCAATGATGCACTGCGAGTGCTGGGTGGAGGAGCACTTTCTGGCAAATCCACATCCCTCCAGTCACGCACAAACCCTGTACCAGACCTTGCCACGCCAACATTTTCACTTGCCCCACGAGATGCATCCTCCTCCCCTAAGTAATCATCCCCATCATCATCATCCTCCTCCTCCTCTTCTTCCTCCACCTCGTCCAGGAGAGGTCCCTGAGCAGACAATGGCTGAATGTCATCAAGGATTCCCTCCTCCTCTTCCTCCTCATCAACATTGGCTGCAGACGCCTGCTCCTTAATGTGCGTCAAAGTTTGCATGAGCAGACGCATAAGTGGGATGCTCATGCTTAGGATGGCGTCGTCTGCGCTTACCAGCCGTGTGCATTCCTCAAAACACTGAAGGACTTTACAGAGGTCTTTCAGCTTCGACCACTGCACACCTGTCAACTCCATGTCTGCTCTCAAAGTGCCTGGCCGTGTATCCTCCCACAAATGCATTATGGCCTGCCTCTGCTCGCACAGCCGCTCCACCATGTGCAGGGTGGAGTTCCACCTTGTTGCAATGTCGATAATGAGGCGGTGGTTGGGAAGGTGGAGCAATCGCTGCAGCTTCTGCATACGAACGGAGTGTACAGGCGACCGGCGGATGTGCGCGCACAGTCTTCGCACCTTCTGGAGCAGGGCTGTTAACTCCGGATAATTTTTGAGGAAGCACTGCACCACCAGGTTCAAGGTGTGAGCCAAGCAAGGTATGTGGCTGAGTTTTGAAAGGGCTATGGCTGCCACAAAATTACGGCCGTTATCACTAACTACCTTGCCTGCCTCAAGATGTACACTGCCCAGCCATGACTCAGTTTGTCGCTTCAAGTACTCGGCCAGCACCTCGGCGGTGTGTCTGTTGCCCAAACACATCATCTGCAACACAGCCTGCTGACGCTTTCCACTAGCTACTCGATAGGGGGACACCTCGTATGCAACAGTGGCAGCTGCAGATGGAGTGCTCGTACGACTGCGCTCTGTGGACGAGCTTTCGCTTCTGGAGGAGGAGGAGGAGGAGGGTCGAACGCCTACAGCCAACTGTTTCCTATACCGTGGGCTAGGCAGCACTGTCCCACCACCGCTGTCCCCTGTGGACCCTGCATCCACCACATTAACCCAGTGCGCAGTGATGGACACGTAACGGCCCTGGCCATGCCGACTGGACCATGCATCAGTTGTGAGGTGCACCTTTCCGCTCACTGACTGCTTGAGTGCATGGACAATGCGGTCTTTCACATGATGGTGGAGGGCTGGGATGGCTTTGCGAGAGAAGAAGTGGCGACTGGGTAGGTCATAGCGTGGTACTGCATAGGCCATGAGTTCGCGGAAAGCTGTGCTTTCCACCAACCGAAAGGGCATCATCTCAAACGAGATTAGTTTGGCAATGTGGGCATTCAAACCCAGTGTACGCGGATGAGAGACTGAGTACTTTCTTGACCTACTCTTAGTGTCTGGGAGGGTGAGCTGGACTTGAGAGCTGCATATGGTGGAAGTAGCGGTGGACAGGGCGGACTGAGAGAGGGTTGATGATGGTGATGGAGTTGGTGTTCTTTCTGATGGCCTAGAATCAGTCTTTCGTTGATATAACAGTGGGATTCCCTGACTGCTGTGGCCTTGCAACGACACCTCAACATTTGCTGCTGTGATAACCGGTGGGCTTACAGTGGGGGCAACAATGTAGCGTTGCTGACTACCTTCGTTGTGATCAGTTGCACATGTGGCACTTGAGGTTTGGTGTTGTGTCCACGCTTGCAAGTGCATGCTGGTTAAATGTCTAAGCATGCAACTGGTATTCAAATTTTTCAGAATTTTCCCTCGGCTAAAGGTCTTCTTACAGATAGCCTTGGCCTGATCATGAGGATTTTGTTCAAAAAAGTGCCACACTGCACTCTTCCTACTTTGGCAGACATTTTGCGGCCTAGCACGCTGTGATCTTTTGACCCTCTGGACAAGCTGCCCAGCAACTCTTTTGATGTTTGGAACCTGTCTTTGGAGTGCTCCGGGCCTGCCAGATAACAGCTGTTGCGATGTCGATGTCTGCTGTGGATGCTCCTCATCTGAGCTATTGGAAGCAGCACCCTCTTCCCCCAATGGATGCCAATCTGGGTCAACAACTGGGTCATCCATCACCTCCTCTTCTATGTCATGTGCACCTTCCTCTGTGTCACCGTGTATGGTGGTATAGTGTGCGGGAAGGGGCACCTGAGTCTCATCAGGGTCAGAATCTGGCTCTGTACACTGCGAGGACAATGTAGTGCTCTGAGTGAATGTACCAGCAGAATCATCCATCAGCGGCTGTGCATCAGTGCACTCCATGTCATATTCATCTTGGCCTGGGTAATTCACCATTTGACTTGATAATCCTGGCATGGTATGTGAAAACAGCTCCATGGAGTAATCAGTAGTATGGCCTGTGTCATCCTTCAATCTTGGTTGGGGTGAAGGACACAAGGAAAGGTGTGGTTCATGAACATGAGCCTCCAATGACGACTCAGTGCTTTTACTTTTTACAACTGAAGAAGAGGAGGCGATAGAGCTGGAGGCTGAGTCAGCAATGTAAGACAAAACTTTTTCCTGATGCTCTGGCTTTAAAAGCGGTTTGCCAACTCCTAGAAAACTAAGCGTTTGAGGCATTATGTAGCCAGACGATGACGCAGGCTCAACACCTCCTGCATTCGGTCCTATTTTGCTCTTGCCACTACCATCAGATCCACCACCAACACCATCATTACCAGCTGCCAACCCTCGCCCAATTCCATGGCCTCTTCCACCAGCCTTCCTCATTTTTGATAGAAATGTAGACAAAATCCAACAAACTATATAGTAATGTAAAACAAGGTACAAGGTGTCTATAGGACAGGGGAGATTTTGAATTTCTGCAGACACTTGTGGACACTGGACACTTTTGGATTGTGTGAGGCCCAATGAATATCTGAGCGCTATGTGACAGGCTCGATGGCACAGCTGTGACCAAAGTGACGAGAGGATAAGGGAGATTTTGAATCTCTGCACACACTTTTGGACACTGGACACTTGTGGATTGTGTGAGGCCCAATGAATATCTGAGCGCTATGTGACAGGCTCGATGGCACAGATGTGACCAAAGTGACTACAGGATAAGGGAGATTTTGAATCTCTGCACACACTTTTGGACACTGGACACTTGTGGATTGTGTGAGGCCCAATGAATATCTGAGCGCTATGTGACAGGCTCGATGGCACAGCTGTGACCAAAGTGACTACAGGATAAGGGAGATTTTGAATCTCTGCACACACTTTTGGACACTGGACACTTGTGGATTGTGTGAGGCCCAATGAATATCTGAGCGCTATGTGACAGGCTCGATGGCACAGCTGTGACCAAAGTGACTACAGGATAAGGGAGATTTTGAATCTCTGCACACACTTTTGGACACTGGACACTTTTGGATTGTGTGAGGCCCAATGAATATCTGAGCGCTATGTGACAGGCTCGATGGCACAGCTGTGACCAAAGTGACTACAGGATAAGGGAGATTTTGAATCTCTGCACACACTTTTGGACACTGGACACTTGTGGATTGTGTGAGGCCCAATGAATATCTGAGCACTATGTGACAGGCTCGATGGCACAGCTGTGACCAAAGTGACGAGAGGATAAGGGAGATTTTGAATCTCTGCACACACTTTTGGACACTGGACACTTGTGGATTGTGTGAGGCCCAATGAATATCTGAGCGCTATGTGACAGGCTCGATGGCACAGCTGTGACCAAAGTGACGAGAGGATAAGGGAGATTTTGAATCTCTGCACACACTTTTGGACACTGTACACTTTTGGATTGTGTGAGGCCCAATGAATATCTGAGCGCTATGTGACAGGCTCGATGGCACAGCTGTGACCAAAGTGACGAGAGGATAAGGGAGATTTTGAATCTCTGCACACACTTTTGGACACTGGACACTTGTGGATTGTGTGAGGCCCAATGAATATCTGAGCGCTATGTGACAGGCTCGATGGCACAGCTGTGACCAAAGTGACGAGAGAATAAGGGAGATTTTGAATCTCTGCACACACTTTTGGACACTGGACACTTGTGGATTGTGTGAGGCCCAATGAATATCTGAGCGCTATGTGACAGGCTCGATGGCACAGCTGTGACCAAAGTGACGAGAGGATAAGGGAGATTTTGAATCTCTGCACACACTTTTGGACACTGGACACTTGTGGATTGTGTGAGGCCCAATGAATATCTGAGCGCTATGTGACAGGCTCGATGGCACAGCTGTGACCAAAGTGACGAGAGAATAAGGGAGATTTTGAATCTCTGCACACACTTTTGGACACTGGACAGTTTTGGATTGTGTGAGGCCCAATGAATATCTGAGCGCTATGTGACAGGCTCGATGGCACAGCTGTGACCAAAGTGACGAGAGGATAAGGGAGATTTTGAATCTCTGCACACACTTTTGGACACTGGACACTTTTGGATTGTGTGAGGCCCAATGAATATCTGAGCGCTATGTGACAGGCTCGATGGCACAGCTGTGACCAAAGTGACGAGAGAATAAGGGAGATTTTGAATCTCTGCACACACTTTTGGACACTGGACACTTTTGGATTGTGTGAGGCCCAATGAATATCTGAGCGCTATGTGACAGGCTCGATGGCACAGCTGTGACCAAAGTGACGAGAGAATAAGGGAGATTTTGAATCTCTGCACACACTTTTGGACACTGGACAGTTTTGGATTGTGTGAGGCCCAATGAATATCTGAGCGCTATGTGACAGGCTCGATGGCACAGCTGTGACCAAAGTGACGAGAGGATAAGGGAGATTTTGAATCTCTGCACACACTTTTGGACACTGGACACTTGTGGATTGTGTGAGGCCCAATGAATATCTGAGCGCTATGTGACAGGCTCGATGGCACAGCTGTGACCAAAGTGACTACAGGATAAGGGAGATTTTGAATCTCTGCACACACTTTTGGACACTTGTGGATTGTGTGAGGCCCAATGAATATCTGAGCGCTATGTGACAGGCTCGATGGCACAGCTGTGACCAAAGTGACTACAGGATAAGGGAGATTGGATTGCTTTTAAAAGAACAGTTTGCGGAGCAGTGGGTAAACAGCAATGCCAGCCTGTCAGGAAGCCTTAAAAGGCAGCCCAACAACCAACACCACTGATACACCACAATATAGCCTCCCCTTGCACTGCACACACAGTGACTTGTGTGTTGTGCAGGCCAAATTGCTAGCAGCAGAAGCAGTTTTTTTTCTTCTCAGCAGGACAAAAAAAAAAATTGGGATTGCTTTTAAAAAATCAGTTTGCGGAGCAGTGGGTAAACAGCAATGCCAGCCTGTCAGGAAGCCTTAAAAGGCAGCCCAACAACCAACACCACTGATACACCACAATATAGCCTCCCCTTGCACTGCACACACAGTGACTTGTGTGTTGTGCAGGCCAAATCGCTAGCAGCAGAAGCAGTTTTTTTGTCTTCTTCCCTGCCTAACGCTCTCCCTACAGAATCAGCAGCAACCTCTCCGTATACTGAGATCGGCAGAAGTAAGATGGCGGTCGGCGTGCACGCCCTTTTATACCCCCTGTGACGCCCACCAAAGCAAGCCAATCACTTGCATGCCCTTCTGAAAGATGGTGGTGACCCCTGCCTATGTCATCACGTTGCCCACAGTGTCCGTGGATCCTGATTGGCTGTAAAAGAGCGCAAAACAAACTTTTGAAACGCGACTTTGGCGCGTAAGTCGCCGACCTCGTGGCCGACCTCACCCTAGGGTCGGGTTTCGTTTCATGAAACCCGACTTTGACAAAAGTCGGCGACTTTTGAAATTTTTCTACCCGTTTCGCTCAACTCTATCTATCATCCAACCGCAGTCTGTTGGGTTTGCAACAAATGGCTGGCTCTGCAGACTTCTCCTCCAGATCGCAGCCTGGTAGTTTGCACGCAGTGCATGCATGAAAAGGCAGTCTTGGCAAGGAGGGAGTTGACTTGACTCTACCACTCCACGTCTGGCACAGAACAGCTGATACCGGAGCCTGTTTACCTCAGTTGTTTGGGTAGTTGGCAGGTACATGTGGCAGGTGATTTCCTGTAACTTCTCAAAGAGTTCGGGAGACACTTCCCATGAACGACCAACTTCCTGAAAGGCATCCTGGTATGTCTTGTTCATCTTCAACTGCTTGAGTGTCGTCATCTTCCCATGGCCAGCGAATGCACTGACTGTGTCACAGCCTGTAAATGCATGCATACCAATCAATGAATCACACACACTTCCTCCGAATGTTCTGCTCAGAGTGGTGATATCCAGGAATCTTGTCCGGTTCTGTGTACCGCATTTCTGGGACAGGTGGGATGGGATTTTGTGGCACATGCCCAGACACAGGACCATGACATCAGTATCCTCTGAAGTGATGATGACAGACTTGTAACCAGATTCTGCTGCATGAAGAGCATGGAGAAGGAGGCATGTGTCTGCTTCTTCTTGACTTGACTTAAGGTCAGCAGCCTCTTCCCACTGTTCTTTGGTGATCTTAAAGCAGAGCTGCTCACATGTGACATACATCTCCTTCTCCTCAAGCTTCTCCCTGTGGTGTTTCGCCTTCCATTCTTCTACCAGAAACTTTATGAGACTTGCCTTGTTGGAGGAATTACTTAGTAGCTTTCTCCACTGCTGGATGTTGTGCCCATGTTGAATGTTCTTGAAATGGATCCCTGTGCCTTCATATCTGTTGACTCTTTCTGTATCTTTGATGGATGTCTCCTTGCAGACGTCAAAGACAATATCAATGCGCTTGCTCTTAGCACTCTCATGGATAGCGCGACTCATTGCTGTGCCTGCTAGCTGGGCAAATGTTGCATCGTTTCCCTTCAGTTTCTGAACCAGGCTCATCCCATCAATGATGGTTGCAGAGGGCTCAGGGATCACCTCTGCAGGAGGAGCATTCCTCTCCAACTCCCTTGCTAGGGCAGCCTTGTTGGTCTTGCGGATAGACCCATCACCGTTGGCAAGTGCCCATGGCAATGGCCCCAGGGGATGAGTCAAGACATCACTCATTTGTAGCTTTCTGTTCTCAGCTACAAGTATCATCTGGCCAAATAGGTTCCTGTCAGCCTTCAAAATTACCTCCTTGCCAAGGCCTTGTCTGTGTGTCTTCATTCTGATGTTAGAGAACGTTTTAAGATTGTTCTTCGTCATCTTGTCATGAAACAGTGTAGTTGGCGTATCTGTACCCAAACGCTCATCCTTGAATGTGTGATATGCATCCTCTCCTATACTGTATGCCCCTAGAAGGTCTTTGACTACATCTGGTGGTGCTGCAGTCGCTGTTGATAAACTGATAAGTTCACCATTATGCTTTTTGTTGAAGGGGTTCAACCAACCAGTCTCCAGCAGTTCAACAAAAGATCGGACATCGGCTTCATCTCGTCTAATCCTGGACACCTGTAGGTCTGAATGACTGAAGTCAGTATATTGTTGGCCTACTAGGGCCCTCAGCTGCCTCAAGTACATGCTGCGGTACTCCGATGTCAGGTAGAATCTGGCGACAGCTCCAACTTTGAGGCTGAAGCCTTTTGTGCTCCCTGGTGTCTGGGTGTCTTTGTTGATTGTTTCTTCGATGGTCTGGTCCACAGGAATCCGTCCAAAAGGATTCTTGCTACCGATCTGGACCGAAAAGCCACCTTTCATGAAGTATTCATGGACCTCTGGGTGGTCTATGGGCAGCCGAGACATCGTAGCATAGTAATAGGTTATGTATCGGGCATAGTTGACCTTGTCATAGGCAAAACACCACTGTATCATCTGTCGGATTGCTCCTAGGTGAAGCATCCAGTTGCCTTCTCTTGAAGCTCGAACCAGGGCCAGCATGGTCTCGACCATGTCCAAGTATGACTTCCAGAATGCTGAGAGTTGTTCATTTCTGAAGGTGTCAAGATAAACTTGAAAGAGCTTCAGGGTAAGTGTGCAAGATTCATTATCCAAGAACTTTTCGAAGGATCCCTGCGACACACTGATGCGAAAGTTTGTGATGTTCTTCAGTGTTTCATACAGATGGTGAAGGTCCCTTGCATGGTTTTCTTCTAGCCATGGAAGGAAGTTTTTCCATGCAAGCCTCATAAGTGCTTCATAGACCAGCTTGTGTAGTCTCACTGCTCTGTTGTACCTCCGGCCGTCCATCACTCCAGACACTGATCCTTCAGCGATGACACTGGATTCAACACACAGATCTCTAAGGCCTGCATCCTGAAATCTCTTACCCATGATGGAGAGGAGATTACAGATTGTGTGGAAGACACCCATTCTAATTATAATGTTCTTGAACTTCTGTTTCCAGATAACCTCGGCAGCTTTGGCATAGAGTGCTTGATCAAACACGCACACAATTCTGTTAAGCTTCAGGGTCTGCATGATGGCATGTGTTTGCTCCAAGACTTCATTCACAGTGGACATGGCAGTTGCAGGAGCATTGATAGTGGGCAGGTAGCTTACAGTGTCCTGGGCCACTACAATGTCGCTGCGGATTTGGATGTTGAACCCAGTCCAACTGCTAATGGTCTGATCCTCATGGTCTGACATTCTAGCCAGAAGCCAGATATGGTTCTTGGTTTTTGAATCCTGGACCTCCTCGGTAGTGTTAACATTCGCAGTCTCAATCCTGGGTGGCCCTCCCCGCCGCACAACATTGTATATTGGTAGCATTAATTCTGTCGGAATTATGCTTCTTTTCTTCGACTTGGTTACATCTGGCAGGACTTTTGTCACAGAGCATGCAACATTGGACTGAACAGCGATGCCATTGACTCTATGAGATGTACCTGCTCCACTTAGTGTCTCCTCAAGTCTGTCAATGTTATCCCAGGCCAAGGTTGTGAACACACCAGGGTAGATATTTGCTGGCATTGGGATGTCATCCGTTGAACATTCCAACTTCTGGATACAAAGGGCTGTATCGATCTCCTCAGCCGTTGAATATGACACACAGTGGCCAAGACGATTCAGAGTTCGAACCAGTTCTGTATTGCCGGTCAAAGACTTAATTGCAAAGGACAGCAGTACGTGCTTGGGTGGCTTTGTCTTTCCATTGGTAACAGCAAAAACCAAGTCACTGCCGAAGGATGTGGCAAGACGTTGAGCTCTTTCAGAGGGAGTTTGGCACTCACAATCTCCTGTGAGCAGGGTTTGCAGGAATTAAGTGACTATTGCAGGAACGACATTCTGATCTGTATCGGGAGGCCATGGCTGACTCACATCTTGCTTCTTGATCTCATTCCTCAGCTGCATTGCTGCTTTGGTTACGACATCTCCAGAGTTAGCGGCTCTTGCTTCTTGCAGATCTTTTGTCATGCTGTGTGCTTGCCGGAAGTGATTCACCAAACTCTGTTTCAAGTTTTCGGCGAACATGTTTCTTTGTCGATGGTTTCAGTTTGATGATACCACGGGACATCATGCATCTCTGAAGCCTAGATGTGAGGTTTATCATAGGCAGTACTTCTGGGTTTGGGAACAATTCAGTCCTTATATACAAGAAGAGTTCCTCAAGGGCTTCTCTCTCTGCCTCTCTGTAGCGTACTTCCTTGCTTTCTTCCTGATTTTCTGCTGCACCAGACCTACAGGCCACTTGGGAATCATCTTTTGTGAATAGTTTGTAGCACGACTTGTGGTAGTGCCCCTCTGAAGCAACAAGATCTCTGCTAAGTAAACCAAGGATTCTCTGTGTGCCTTTCCTTATCGCTGCTCTGCAGATCGTCTCATCTGCTCGTAGCTCAACACACTGGACGATTGGCTCCCTTGTTTTTTCTCCTTTGAGATACTTGCTTGACTTCTCGCAGAACATACATACTTTGGCATACACCCTGCTATCACTGGGGGTACCCTTCGGTAGCCTCCTCCTGGGGATTTCGCTTGCTGTTTCGACATTGACACCCTTGGCAAGGATAGAATCCAGTGACTTCTTCACTATAAAGAGACTACGACATTTACGGTGATATTGTATGTGTGGTATTTCTCGTTCTTCAAGGCCCTTAGCTGCTTCCAGGACGGATTCATGCTGTCTGATCTCTGCAGCCCTAAGCAATGTTTTCCAGGAGTCCAAATCCTGTAGGGACGCCAGATCATCACTGTCATCATTAGAGCAGTGTATGATACAGTCGATCCGTGATTTCTTCCTCGCTGGTACTTCCATCATGCCATTAGATATGTCAGTAAACACCTGCAAACACAAAGAAAAACATTAAAACCCTTGGCACCGAGCGCCGTACGAGTACTGCTCTCTCGTCCTGGACCAAAGGACAAGAGCAGTACTAGTACGGCACAACCCCTTTAGCGTCCCCGCCGCTAATCGTGCGGGGATCGGGGGTAGATGGCCGCACTTACCGGCAGCAGGGCTTGTCCCCTCGCCATGTGTGGCCATCGCGCCGACCCACTGCAGCTAGAATCACTGTGATTCGCTGGGCTATATAGCCCAGCGAATCGCAGCATGCCTTGTAAAACATGGCGTGATTCGCTGCAGGGGTTCGTGCCTATGGAGCGATTGGTGCATTTACCAGTCACTCCACAGGCCAGGGGGAGGACGTCAGTGTCTGATCTCCTCCCCCTGTGCTGCGATTGGCTAGAACATCGCTCTAGCCATAGCAGCGATGTAGCAGGGCCGACACAGTGTCGCCTCTGCCTGTATGAGATCCTGTCAGCACAAAGTGTAAAAGAAAGTTAAAAAAAACAAAAACACTACACTACACATCCCCCCCTCCCCCTCCCATATGCGCCAATACTGTGGTTTTAGACAACACTTGTGGTATTGCCGTGTTCGGGAGACAATGGGGAATAAAAAGTGGGGTGTACTTTTTCCTGGTCCCCCTTTTCAAAATGAAAAATGTGGGACTAAAGCGACTTTTTCCGGTAAAAAACGTACTTTTCAATTCCCTCAACCAAGTGCATGAAACTCCAATGGAGCGCTTGTTGGGTCAAAGTGGTTACTATACCCCCTAAAACATTCCTTAGGGGGTGTAGTTTCCAAAATGCGGTAACCTTTTGGGGGTTTCCACTCTGGGGGTACCTCAGGGTCTCTCCAATACGACATGGCCCACTGGATTTCTTCCAGTGTAATCTATTATCCCAAAAACCGCCTAGCTCTCCTTCTGTGCTGAGCCCTCTTGCGCGCCCATAATTTAGTTTACGTGTACATGTGGGGTGTTTCTATAAACTGCGGAATTGGGGTAACCAATTTTGGGTTTGGGTTTGCTGTTAACCCTTGCTGGGTTGCAGGTAAAATTGGATTACAATGGAATATCTGCCAAAAAATTGAAATTTTGATATTTCACTGTCATTTTGCTTGAATTCTTGTGCAACACCTAAGGGGTTAACAAAGTTTTGAAAATCCGTTTTGGACACCTTGAGGGGTGTAGTTTGCAAAATGGGGTAATGTATGGGTGGGTTCTGTTATACAAGACCCATAAAGTGACGTCCGAACTGACTTGGTCCTTGGAAAAATGGGTTTTGGAAATTTAGTCGTAAACTTTAAAAATTGCGTATAAAACTATGAGCCTTATCACATCCGAAAATTATAAAATTTAATTTCCAAAATGATGCCAATGTGAAGTAGACATGTGGAGGATGTAAACTAATAACTGTTATGGGGGGGATCAGCATTTTTGTAAAAAGTAGAGAATTTCAAAGTTCAAAAATAGCGAATTTTTCCCAAATTTTCGTGTATTTTGTAATTTTTTATGCAGAAAGGTAAAATCTATTGACTCACAATTAGCACTACCATGAAGTACAATATGTCACGAGAAAACATTCTCAGAATGGCGTGGGTAGGTGATAGCGTCCCAAAGTTATTACCGCATGAAGTGACAGGTCAGATTTACAAAAAATGGCCTAGGCATTTGGGTACAAATAGGCCTGAAGTGGTTAAGCTACTGATGTGCAAGGGCTATCATATCAAAACATAAACTACAGACATGCATCTACCTTAAAACACCAAAGAGAATTAGTCACTCCAGGTGGTACCGATATCGTCAAAATTGGCTCTTGGCTCATGGACTATTCTTCATCCCAGAATACATTGCTTCCTTTCCACAAAGCACTGCTTTAATCCCACAGTGCATTGCTTCTGTTAAAGTCACAGGCTTTATAATGCTATTGAAGACACTGCTATAAATTCAGCCACCACTAGATGGTGCTATAATTAACCCAGCAATAATAAAACATTCTTTGCCCTATGAAAAGGGCAGGACATTATACAACTAGAAGAAGGTACAGTCATGGTCACAGCAGATTTGGAATCTCTGTATTCCTCTATTCGTCATGAAGACGGTCTGCAAGCCGTATCTCTGTTTTTAAATTAAAGTAATCTGGATAAATCACTTATACAATTAATCTTGATCTTACTCCGCTTTGTGCTTGAGCATAATGTTTTCATTTTTAATAATAAAAAAATCTTTTTACAAACACAAGGAACTGCAAAGGGGACCACTTGTGCCCCCTCTTATGCAAACTTTTATTTAGGTGCATGGGAGAGAGATTTTTTTGAATAATCCACCAGATGGCATGGACAAAATTCCCGATCAGATCAGATATATCGATGACGCTTGGTTTATCTGGGGGGGGAACCCCCAAACAACTAGAGTCATTGATGGAGAATTTAAATCATTATGATTTAAACACAAAACTAACTTTCAAGTAAGGCTTGGATGTTGATTTTTTAGATTTGAAAATTTCCTCTCTGACCAACGGATCCTTTGTGACTAATGTTTTTTGTAAACCTATGTCTAAGAATTTTTTATCAGATGCTTCTTCAGCACATCACAAATCTACAATCAATGGGATTCCAGTAGGACAGTTTATGAGAATGAAAAAAATTTGCACAAATGAAAATTACTTTTTAGATCAATCATCTGATTTGTCAAGACGTTTCCTAGAAAGAGGTTATAGTAGAAGACAGATCATGAGGTTTTTGATAGGCTTTCTTGAAACCTTTTCTGAACTTTTAATTTATGGACAAAATAACAAGATCAAGGAACAAAAGCCACAAGTAAGATTGATTACTGATTATAGTAAACAAATTTCTTGAATTATCCATAAACACTGGCATGTTCTTCAGATGGATCCGGTTCTTCAAAAAATTCTGCCAGAAAAACCGTCCTTTGTAGAGAGGCATTCCAAAAATCTTAAAGATTTATTGGTTCGCAGCCACTTCTCAATACATCCTCCAATACAATCCCAATCACCCAAGGGCTTTTTTCCGTGTGGGACTTGTAAAACCTGCGGCAACCTAATTAAAAGTAAGAATTTTTCCAATTTTGATTGTACAAAAGTCTATGAAATACGTAAAACCTTAAGCTGCTCCACAAAAGGAGTCATCTACCATGTAGAATGTCCATGCATAAAAATTTATATAGGACTTACTATAAGAGAGTTAAAAATTCGCACAAGAGAACACGTGAGAGACATTCAAAATCAATGACAATTGAGGCGGTAAGTACTTTGAAAACCTTACCATGACACTTTAGAATCCATCATAATGGTAATCCCATGGGCTTGAAGATAAAAGCAATAGATCAGATATCCTTGGGGGTCAGGGGAGGTGATATAGGGAAGACACTTGCTCAGTTAGGGTGCCGTTACATTTAGCGATGCACCAGCGATCCCGACAACGATACGACCTGGTCAGGATAGCTGGTGCATCGCTAAATGGTCGCTAGTGAGCTGCCAAACAGGCAGATCTCACTAGCAATTCAGCGACGCAGCAGCGGTCGTTACTTACCTGTCAGACTCGGCGATGAAGACGTCCTCCCGCCCACGTCCATGCGTCGCTCGTTAGCGCCAGCAGGAAGCCACCGATGAGAAACGGCCCAGGACGTTCTCGCGTGATCAACGATAGCCAGCGGGGGAGCCGGTCGGAGGTAAGTGTCACATATAGAGATATCGCTAGCAATATCGCTTCTGCGTCACAAAATCGGTGACACTTTAGCGATATTGCTAGCGATATCACTATGTGTGAAGCCCCCTTTAGAGAGTAAATGTATTTATAGATTGGGTACATTGTCTCTGCAAGGTTTCAATGAAAATTTCGTCTTTAGTGCTTTTCTGTAGCTGTCATTTTTCATTTTTCTAATTGCATTTCTTGTATCTCTTTTATTGTACAGAAAATTTTTTTTTGAGTATTTTCTGTGTTTTACATGGTTTTATCTTTAATTCTTGTTAATATTATATTTATCATTAATTTTAGATATCTATGGTTTGGTGTTTTACCATCTATAAGATCGTCATCGCCACATTTATGATCGTCATCGCCCTATTTTATTGTCCTTCACATTATTTTGGAAAGTAAAGAGAAGAAAAGAGAGAAAAAAGAAAAAAAGAGAGAAAAAATTCTTTCATCTTTTGTTCACTTTTATGGACTTACATGCATTATGTCTTTATTAACTGTTTTTATTTATTAGCCTATTATTATATTTTATTTTATTTTTCATTTAATTTCATTTTTTATATTTTTGCTCATGTACTTTATTATTCATTAATGCATTCACATGTTTTATTGATTATGTAGTTCCATGTATTTTCTTTTCTCATATATTAGCATATCTGCATACTTATTATGCATAAATTTGCTAACATAAATATATGCACAGTATATATCTAACTAATTATCTATTAATTTCACATTTTATATCACATTTTCTTATTAAAGTTATGTCACCTGATAGCAATTATTCTCATTTTCGCTAAAAAGGTAAGGAAAAAAAAAAAAGCAATTAAATTTAGTTATCAGAGACACTTCATCACTGGGTGGTACGCTTCCCCGCTCTGAGGTCACCGTGACTTACGGTCCTGCGCACAAGGCTCCCATGCGTTCCACGCGTGCGTTCCAGTGCTGGTACCAGAAGTCTTTATTTCCATTCGGGCAGACCGGAGCAGCGATGAAGCGTCATTCAGGCGTCCAGGTGATGACGTGGCTCATAACGGTATAATAGAGCACCTCCATGGCCATGTCTTTCATGCCACCATAGAAGAAGCACTTTGCAAAACAGCACTGTCGGGGTTGGAGGATTCTCACTGGGAGCTTCAGCACACATGCACTTTAAGGTATATCGCTATGACACAATTGTGCCATTGCTTCTCTATGCTCACTAACTTGCAGATTATAATTGTGCACTGATGCACTTTAAATCTATGCAATACTCTGATTTTACCCCAATGAATAGTTTTTCTGCATACAAGCATGTGTCTTATTTAACGATTTAATTGCCTGTGGTTTTGTGGCTGTGCACCAAGCTTTTTAAGATATATTTCTATTACACATTTTTGCCAATACTTTTTCATGCTTACTAGCTTGTAGATTATATTAGCGCACTGTAGCACTTTAGATCTATACAATTTATACTCTGATTTTACCCCAGTGAAGAGGTTTTTTTTGCATAGGAGCATGTGTCTTATTTAACCATTTATCTTCCTATGGTTTTGAGGTTGTGATCTGAACACTTTAAGATTTATTGCTATGACACAATTTTGCCATTCCTTTTTCCATGCTTACTAGTTTGTAGGTTATAATAGTGCACCGAAGCACTTTAGATCTATATAATTATACTCTGATTTTACCCCAATGAAGAGTGTTTTCTTTGGCATGATTACTTGAATATAAGCATGTGTCTCATTTAACCATTTAGTCACTTTTTTTGTGCACTGAACATTTTATATTTATATGATCACAGTCTGAATTATACCCTATGTAGGTGCTTCGTACTCACCTCACATTTCCTAGTGTTGCTTTTCTACATGTGGTTCACGGTATACACAAAATCATAGTGCATCATTCCCTTCTTTCTCTGTATTTGTTGATTTTGTCACCCAAAAATCTAGGATCAGAAATGACCCTAGTTTTGACTTTAATCTGTCATGTTCCACTGCCCCTGGTGTCAAACCCGGTAAGACACCCGTGGCAGTCCACAAAATATAACATTGTTTCCACAGGCCCTCCTCACAAGGTGAGTAAACCCCCTCCAGATGAGAACAAGCCTCAGGATGTCAATAAACATTGTCCTCTACACAAGAAACCACATCCTCTACTAAAATGCAGAGCTTTCAGGGAGGATCGCAAGGGCTCCCTCAAGGAGAACAACATCTGCTTCAAATGTGGTGCTACAACCCCTCTCTTCGCCAGGAACTGTGAATCTAGTGTTAAATGTGCAGAATGCAGCAGCGCGGATCACAATACAGCCTGGCACCCTGGATCACCTCCACAAGTTTTGTCGCAAGCAGAGGAGCATGATGGGAAGCAGAAGGACACTGACAAAGATACCCCGGAGGTCAGCTCTAAATCTACAGAGATCTGTAAGGGACTCACAGGAGGAAGGCCCTGTTCAAAAATCTACCTTGTACGAGTCTATCCTGCAGGCCACAAAGACAAAGCCCTCAAGATATATGCAATCCTGGTCTCTAGCCAGGTCCATCTTCTTTGACAACTTCAGCATTGTAGGACCTGGTTCTCCCTACACCCTGAGGACGTGTTCAGGTACCGTTGAGACGGTGGGGAGAAAAGCAACCGGATACAAGGTGGAGCCCATAGATAGCCAAACCTGCCTATCACTACCAACCATCCTGGAGTGCAACCAGATTCCTGACAACAGGTCGGAAATACCTTCACAGGAGGTGGCAAAACATTACCCCCATCTAAAGTGTATAGCCCACCTGATACCTTAGATGGATCCATGAACCCCGACAGCTCTAATTTTGGGAAGATATACTACGAGTCCACAAGGCTAGAGAATGTATAAACAGCTCCAGGAGTGCTCTGTATGCTCAGAGGCATGACCTTGAATGGGTCATAATAGGAGACATCTGCCTAGGAGGAGCACACAAGCCGGCCATAGTCAACAGTATGCTTACCAACACACTAGAAAATGGATGTCTGTCTCTCTTCCGGCCATGTCACAATAGTCTGTTGGTAAAGGAATTGCCAAACAGCACTCCCCTACCCTGCCTTTTCTCAGTACCTACCAACGAAGACCACGCCTGTGAAGGTGTCACGCGGGGCATAGTTCAACTAAGGCTGAAATACCCGGGGCCCCTGTGATGTCCCTCTAACTAGGGGAAACCCTGGCTGACCCTCAACCCAGGGTTTTTGCTGATGGTGCAAATGCCTGAGCCTCCAACCTTTCCTTATCTCCTGCTCAGCCCTGCACTTAACCCTCCACCCTCCACCCAGTGAGGAGACACACCACCAAAGGCCCACACAAATTAGGACAGACAGGGAGAACTTAAACTGCACTGCACCGCACGCACACAGGAATATACAGTAATGTGAACAGGGCACAACTAAACACAAATATGGGAAGGAGAAAGGATAACAACGGATCATATGCCACCAGATACGAATCTCTCTCTCTTCAACACCTCCACTCCAGACCGGAACCACTTGGTATGAAACACAAGCTATAATCGGCGACGCCCATAGGCCAGCATGACTATTTAAAGACCGTGGGCGTGACTAAACATCCAACCTGGTCTCCAGCAAGCTTAACCCCCGAGAGCCTGAAGATCAAGCCGGCGCCACTGAGGCTATAGTGGACGGAGGTGGAACTACCTCTGCCTGCCGGACGCTGTGGTGTGAACAGCGTCCGACATGACATTACCCTGTCTTCTACGAGGGACCCCCGGACCCTCAAGACTCATAGGACCCGGCTTGTCTGGATGACGATGGTGAAAGGAACTGACCAGCCGATTCGCATGTATGTCTGAGGCTGGGACCCAAGACCTCTCCTCCGGACCATACCCCCGCCAGTGCACCAAATACTGAAGAGTACGGCGTACTACTCGAGAGTCCACTACCTTGGCGACCTCAAACTCTAAGTCGCCATCCACCATGACTGGAGGTGGCATCGGTATCGTGTCCACCAAGCCTACCACCTTTTTCAATAAAGCCCTGTGAAACACGTTGTGTATCTTGTACACCACAGGAAGTTCCAACCGATAAGCCACTGGGTTAATGATACCAGAAATCCTAAAAGGCCCAATAAACCTTGGACCCAGTTTTAAAGATGGAATTTTGAGTTTTATGTTCTTCGTAGCTAACCACACCCATTCACCCACACACAGGTCCGGACCTGGCACGCGTCTACTGTCAGCCACCCGTTTGTACCTAGCACTCATGCTCAACAAATGCTGTTTCACCCTCCTCCAGACCGATGACAATTGGGCTCCTAGCTGATCCTCCTCCGGGACACCCCCCGAGTCACCCTGACGTAAGGTACAAAACTGAGGATGTTGACCGTACACACAAAAGAATGGAGACTCTCCCGATGACTCTTGGCGGTGATTATTTAACGCAAATTCGGCCAGAGGAAGGAAAGTAGACCACTCCTCCTGGTTGTCAGACACAAAGCATCGTAAATACTGTTCTAGATTTTGGTTCATGCGCTCAGTTTGTCCATTAGACTGTGGATGAAACGCCGATGAATGTGACAACTTGATCCCCAAACGTGAGCAAAAAGCTTTCCAAAACCTCGCCACAAATTGCGTACCCCTATCAGATACTATGTCCGACGGAACTCCGTGGAGTCTGACCACCTCCTGCACAAATACCTGAGCCAACGTCTTAGCATTGGGCAATGAAGACAACGCCACAAAATGCGCCATCTTTGAAAAACGGTCAACCACCACCAGGATGACCGTGTTCCCGGCCGAGGCTGGCAAGTCAGTGATGAAATCCATGGAGATTTCTGTCCATGGCCTATTGGGTACCCCCAGAGGCTGTAGCATGCCAGCAGGAGGAGTTCGGGGTGACTTAGCCCTGGCGCACGTGATGCAAGCTGCCACGTATGAGACCACGTCCTGCCGGATTTTGGGCCACCAGAAACGACGCGATACCAGCTCTAAGGTGCCCTTCACCCCTGGATGACCAGCCAATACCGAGTCGTGGTGTTCCTTCAACACCTTAAGCCGAAGATGCAGGGGTACAAATGATTTGTTGGCGGGAAGTCCTGGCGGTACCTCTTCTTGGGCCTCGGCAATCTCCGCCTCTACCTCAGTCGTGAGAGCCGAGACCACTACCCCTTCCTGGAGGATGGGTACCGGCTCTTCCCGAGGTTCTCCCCCCGGAAAACACCTAGACAAAGCATCCGCCTTGGTGTTTTTAGCCCCGGGACGGTAAGTCACAAGAAAATTGAAATGAGTAAAAAACAATGCCCAGCGGGCCTGCCTAGGAGACAGACGCTTGGCCGACTCCAGATAGAGCAGATTCTTATGGTCGGTGATGACTGTGACCTGGTGAGCCGCCCCCTCCAAGAAGTGTCGCCATTCCTCAAAAGCCAATTTGATGGCCAACAACTCCCTGTTGCCGATATCATAATTCCGTTCGGCCGGCGACAGCTTCTTGGAGAAGTAGGCGCATGGATGCATCTCGCTCAAGGACGAGCCTTGAGACAGTACTGCCCCCACTCCCACCTCCGACGCATCAACCTCCACCACAAAAGGTTTAGACACATCTGGTTGCACCAGAATGGGGGCTGAAGCAAAACTATTCTTCAGACGCTCAAATGCACGTATAGCCACCTCAGGCCAGATCGGCACCTTTTTTTGTCATGTCCGTGAGCGGTTTGGCGATAGTAGAAAAGTGTTTAATAAATTTTCTATAATAATTCGCAAACCCATGGAACCGCTGGAGTGCTTTCAGACTCTCCGGCCTCTCCCATTGCAGCACCGCTTGGACCTTAGCGGTGTCCATTTTAAACCCGGATGCGGACACAATATATCCCAAAAAGGGCAACTCCTGGACAAAAAATAAACATTTTTCCAGCTTAGCATAGAGCTGGTTCTCCCGGAGCAACTGTAACACCTGCCTGACATGCTCCAAATGAGTGTCCCGATCGCTAGAATAAATGAGGATATCATCCAGGTATACAATCACAAATCTCCCCAGGACATGAGCAAATACATCATTAATAAAATGTTGGAAAACGGCAGGCGCGGTGGTCAACCCAAACGGCATAACCAGACTCTCAAAATGACCCTCAGGAGTGTTAAACGCCGTCTTCCACTCATCCCCCTGACGGACCCTTATGAGGTTATATGCCCCCTGAGGTCCAGCTTGGAAAACCATTTCACCCCCGCTACCTGGTTGAACAAATCCGGGATCAACGGCATTGGGTAGGGATCACGGATAGTAATCTGGTTTAACTCTCGGAAATCCAGACACGGGCGTAACCCCGCATCTTTCTTCTTAATGAAGAAAAACCCCGCGGCTACAGGCGAGGACGAAGGCCGGATGTGTCCTTTGCTCAGACTCTCCGCGATGTAGTCTTTCAGAGCTTGTCTCGCAAGACCAGAAATATTAAACATCCTGGCCTTAGGTAATTTGGCCCCGGGTTTTAACCTAATCGCACAGTCATAGGCTCTATGTGGAGGCAGTTCTGAGCAACCCTTCTCAGAGAAAACATCTGCGAAATCCTGCAAAGCCTCCGGCAGGCTGGGCGTCACGGCGGACACACATGTGGCCAAGCAATTGTCTTGGCAAAAACCACTCCATTGTACCATGTCCTGAGTTTTCCAATCAATTACCGGGTTGTGCCTGGACAACCATGGAAAACCCAGGACCATTTGTGCTGGGAGATTACGGAGGACCCTACATGTAACCGACTCAGAATGTAGGACCCCAATGTGGAGTTTCACCTCTGCCACAAACTCCGTAATTTCCCCTTGAGGGAGGGGAACAGCATTAATGGTAACCACATGTATGAGGTGAGGAAGTCTTTCAATCTTAAACCCGGCGGTGTGTGCAAACTCCTCATCTATGAGATTGGTGGCGGAACCGCTATCGACAAACACTGATATTGGTAGCTCTCTGCCCGCGATAATAACCTTGGCAGGGAGCATACATTGAGATACCATCATGGAGGATATGCATACGCTCAGTTGGGTCTCCTCCATACCCTCTGAGCTTAACAGTTTTCCGCCGGTGTGACCCTCTTAGGTAGTACCGGGCAAACGTTTACATAATGACCTCTTTTACCACAGTAGAAACATGCTCCGGGCTTCCAGAATCCCGGAGCGCGACGCTTAACCTGTGCCACATCAGCAATCTGCATAGGTTCAGGGGACTCAACTACTTCAACCACACTTGCACCTCTGCTTTCCCCCAGAGGTAGCGTTTCCTGTGCCCCCTGACGAAAACGGCGATCAATACGTATCACCAAACTCATGGCAGACTCCAACGATGCCGGAGTCTCATACATCAGGAGGGCTTGTTTAACCCTCCCTGATACCCCATGAATAAACTGGCTCCGCAGTGCTGGGTCATTCCACTGTATGTCTACGGCCCAACGGCGAAATTCCGAACAATAGTCCTCTGCCAAGCGCTCCCCCTGGCGGAGGGCGCGGATTTTAGATTCCGCTAGAGCCAGTCGGTCAGCATCATCGTAAATGAGCCCGAGGGCAGAAAAAACATTATCGACAGAATGAAATGTAGCAGAGTCAGCTGGTAAGGAAAATGCCCATGCTTGGGGGTCACCACTCAGTAATGACAACACCAGCCCTACCCGCTGGGCCTCATTACCTGAGGAGATAGGGCGCATGCGGAAGTATAACTTGCAGGCCTCCCGAAATACAACAAATTTGCTACGATCCCCTGAAAATCGTTCTGGCAGCGGAAACTTCGGCTCTGCACCGATACCTGCAGATGCCGTTTGCACCTTCGCTACTACCAGGCCCTGCTGCTGAACTGCCCCTTTCAACTCGGAGACCTGTAAGGACAGCGCCGCCAACTGGCGGGTTATGGAATCTAATGGATCCATGGACTCCTGAAAAATGTGGGCCGATTATAATGTCACACGGGGCTTAGTTCAACTAAGGCTGAAATACCCGGGGCCCCTGTGATGTCCCTCTAACTAGGGGAAACCCTGGCTGACCCTCAACCCAGGGTTTTTGCTGATGGTGCAAATGCCTGAGCCTCCAACCTTTCCTTATCTCCTGCTCAGCCCTGCACTTAACCCTCCACCCTCCACCCAGTGAGGAGACACACCACCAAAGGCCCACACAAATTAGGACAGACAGGGAGAACTTAAACTGCACTGCGCCGCACGCACACAGGAATATACAGTAATGTGAACAGGGCACAACTAAACACAAATATGGGAAGGAGAAAGGATAACAACGGATCATACGCCACCAGATATGAATCTCTCTCTCTTCAACACCTCCACTCCAGACCGGAACCACTTGGTATGAAACACAAGCTATAATCGGCGACGCCCATAGGCCAGCATGACTATTTAAAGACCGTGGGCGTGACTAAACATCCAACCTGGTCTCCAGCAAGATTAACCCCCGAGAGCCTGAAGATCAAGCCGGCGCCACTGAGGCTATAGTGGACGGAGGTGGAACTACCTCTGCCTGCCGGACGCTGTGGTGTGAACAGCGTCCGACATGACAGAAGGTGAACTAGACCACATGGGATGTACGATCTTCCATAGGACAAAGGAGTACAACAAAGTAGCGATGTCTATAGAAGATAGGATGTTCCTGGACTTTATGGATAGACAAATAGTTAAAGACCAATCGAACAGTTGGGTCTCACCTTTACCGTTTTGACCTCAGAGGAGGTGCCTACCCAACAACAGGGAACTGGTCTACAGCCGTACAGTCGGTTTATTTCCCTCAGGCACAAGCTTCTGAAGTCACCTGATATCAAGAAACACCTCTTTACCTTCATGAGGAAGATATTCCAGAACAACCACACAGAGATTGCACCTGCACTTGGGCCCTCAAAGGAGTGTTGGTACCTGCCCATCTGCGGAGTATACCATCCTAAGAGGCCAGGTCAAATATGAGTGGTTTTCGACTCAAGCGCCAAATGCGAAGATATTTTGTTGAATGATGTCCTACTGTCGGGTCCATACCTCAACAAGACTTCTGAAAGTACTACTCTTTTTCCGCAGAGATATGGTGGCATTTATGGCTGACACACAACAGATGTTCCACTGTTTTCTGGTCCAAGAGGAATACAGAAACTACTTGAGGTTCTTCTGGTACCGTGACAACAATCCAGACAAAGACATCACAGAATACCGGATGAGGGTGCACATCTTCGGCAACAGCCCTTCCCCAGCAGTCTCTATCTATGGCCTTCGAAATTCCACCAAAGAGGGTGAAGAAAAGTATGGGTCAGACGTCAGAACCTTCGTAGAAAAGGACTTCTACGTAGATAACTGTTTGACGTCCACACCGACAAATGAGGCTGCAATCAGTCTACTAAAAAGGCTCAAGAAATGCTCACTCAGTCTAACCTAATGTTACAAAAGATTTCCTTCAACAGCCGAGAGTTGATGGAATCCTTTCCCTCTCAAGACTACTCCAGTGATCTAAAGGATCTAGAGCTAAGCATCGACTCCCTTCCCATGCAGCGGAGCCTTGGATTGCTTTAGGATCTGAAGACAGATGCCTTCAACTTCCAGATCAGCAAAGAGGAGAAACTGTTCATGCGCAGAGGAGTTCTCTCTATCGTGAACGGTCTATATGACCCCCTGGGATTTGTAGATCCAGTAACTATCAAAGGAAAAATGATGCTAAGAGACTTCACCCAAGACACGTCTGATTGGGACGATCCTCTTCCAAAAGAAAAAGCAGACCTGTGGGAAGAGTGGAGGAGTTCCCTCGAGGCCTTAACCAACCTTTGTGTGAAACGACCATCTGCTCCTGTGCCATCCACAGAAGTCAAGACACAAAGACTTTGTATCTTCTGTGATGCATCAGTCAAAGCGATCTCAGCAGTAGCATACCTCAAAACCACAGACATGGACGAACAGAGCCATATCGGGTTTGTGATGAGACGGACTAAACTGGCACCACTCCATGAACACAAGATACCCAGACTGGAATTCTGTGCTGCTGTCCTCACAGTCGAGTTGGCTGAGCTTATCTCGGATTCTATGACTCTGGAGAGCAAAGATGCAGAGTTCTACACTGATATCAAGGTGGTACTAGGATACATCTGCAATGAAACGCGACGCTTTTATGTCTATATCAGCAACCTGGTACTGAAGATAAGAAGATCCACCTGCCCTAATCAGTGGCACTATGTGCTTACTTACCTCAATCCTGCAGACCATGCGACTAGATCCATTGCTCCAAGTCATCTTAAGGACACTTACATGGTTCACAGGCCCTGTTTCCTTGTACCATTCGATGTCCCACATCGACAGGCCTGATAAGTTTAAACTAATGGATCCAGATGCCGACGAGGAGCTCCGTCCTCAAGTGTCTGCTCTGCACTCAGGGATTTCAAGCTATCACCTGGAATCTCATCGGTTCAGCAGGTTCTCAATCTGGAAGTCACTTGTTCGAGCCATAGCCTGTCTACTTCATGTGGCCCAGTCCTACAAGTCAGCATCACCTGCAAGTCAGGGATCTTGTAAAAGATGGCATCACTGCAAGCATGTGTTTACCGCCCTCAACCTGGAAAGAGACAAGGTCACAATACATAGTCTTGTACAAAAGGAAACC
This sequence comes from Dendrobates tinctorius, assembly GCF_039654945.1. Classification (NCBI taxonomy): domain Eukaryota; kingdom Metazoa; phylum Chordata; class Amphibia; order Anura; family Dendrobatidae; genus Dendrobates; species Dendrobates tinctorius. The sequence goes on along the minus strand of NW_027361705.1, from coordinate 14,804,319 downwards.
TACCCCAGAGAAATAGACAACCTCAACAAGGGACAACCAATTCCTTTAGACTGCATGCTAAAGAGGCTCAATCCAATTGTTAACCAAGACGAGCTGCTGATAGTATGTTGCCGTCTTCAAGAGGCTGAGGTAGAAGTTTCAGAGAAACACCCGGTAATAATCCCTGGACATTTTCACAACACAACCCTGCTCATTCAGCATCATCATGACTGAGGCCATTTGTTTACCGAAGGGAATATGCGGTGGGCTGGTCTATGGAGAGTCGGCGCAAAGAGAAGCATGAGCAAATTCATCTTCAACTATGTTACATGTCGCAAACACTGTGGCATGTTCCAAAATCTGAAGATGGCCAATCTTCCATCTGACAGACTCAGTACTGAGCCCCCCTTCATCAACATTGGACTAGATGTATTCAGTCCTTGATCTGTGGCTTCTCGATGCACTAGGAAAACCAATACTGAAGCAAAATGTTGGGCAGTTCTATTCACTTGTCTGTCCATCAGAGATGTTCATATTGAAGTAATTGAGTCTATGGACACTTCAAGATTCATAAATGCGTTTCAATGCTTCACCGCAATCAGAGGCCCTGTGAAGCATATTTGCTCCGACAGAGGTACAAATTTCATTGGAACGGCAAGATAACTACAAATCCCTTCCAATTTGGACATCGCTAATGTTGAAAGGTACCTAGGCAAGCCAGGATGCACCTGGACTTTCAATCCACCACACTCTTTGCACATGGGAGGTGCCTGGGAGAGAATGATAGGCATAGCACAGAAGATACTAGACTCTATCTTCCTACAAATGAACACCAGACTCACACTTGAGAGTTTAACTACGTTCTTGGCCGAGGTATCAGATATCATGAACGCCAGGCCACTGACAGCACACTTCAGCAATTCCAGAGATCCAACAGCCCTTACTCCTGCAATGCTACTCACACAGAAAACCTGTGTCCCGAGAGCTCCACTCGGAGAATTCAACTATAAAGATCTCTTCAGATTCCAATGGAGGCAACTACAAAACATGTCCAATGTCTTCTGGGACAGATGGAAGAAGCAATATCTCTCCACTCTACAAACCAAGACAAAGTGGCAAAAAGACTGCCCAAACATCCAACCAGGTGATGTGGTTCTTGCCAAAGACACTCAGTCACATCTTAACGAGTGGCCACTCGGCCTAGTCACCAAGCCTCTTCCCAGCAAGGATGGGAAAGTGCACAAGGTAGAGGTCAAAGTGTGCAATATTGGGGAGAACAAACTGCTCCTCATGCCAGTTACTGAACTTATACTGTTAGTGTCCCCAAAAGAGCCAAATTGTGGCATCCATTGATGCCATGCAGGGAGTGTTCTGCCCATTTATGTGCAGCAAGACATTTTTTCTAAGTGCTGTTCCAGCTATGGCCATTAGATGTCATAGTTGCCCTTCTCTTTCCTATTCATGTGTTTAGAATCATCTGTCCCTTTAATGGTTATTCTGTTCATAACCGCCCCTTCATCCTTCCCGGGTCAGCAACATGTAACCATTTCTCCCGGAATCTCTGAGGAACTCACATGTGCTCAGATCCCTGCAAGATCACTGCTTATATCAAGCGGATTCCGGTAAGGTTTTAATGCAGTTATATGCTATGTATCTGTGTTAGCTGGCCATAGTGCATGCCCCATGATATTTGCAATGCATTTTCAGTTCCTTGTAATACTCTTGCTCTGCATCTAGTTATATGCATTTCTGTTCAGTTAATGCGATGCTAGCAGCCTAAGTTTGTTTCACTGCATTGTATGTTGTATTGCTCAGCCTCTATGTGACACCTACTGATATAACAACACTCTGTATCAGTGCTTTACTGTTACTGTATGATAGTACCCTGTATTACTGCTGTTGTTAATACCTGCCAGTACAGACATACTGCAATGTCTGTTTCCTTATAGTTTTTACCTGATATCATCCACAACTGTGTACAACAATCTCCGATTCATCCACAATTGTGTTCTACAACCTCCAATTTCATCTATCACTGTGTTCACCAATCTCATCTACTATGCCATCTGTTATCATCTCCCACTATTGTCCATATCATCCCAATAAACATAGACTTAAGCACCCATACAGTCTTCTTACTGGGAGTGGATGAAGGTTTTAGCCCTATGCTGGAATCCACACAGTGTCATACATGGAAGAAGGCGGAACATCCTCTCTTTATGTAGAGAGGGACATGTGATTTCAGCAGCAAGTGGCACAAACCCTTGTGTCTGGACATTGTGGATGGTTCCTGCACTCTGGCTATAAGTTAGTTTTAGGGTTGGGCTAAAGTTAGTGTTAGGGTTGGGCTAAGGTTATGGTTGAGGCTAGGGTAAGGGATGGCCTAAAGTTATGGTTGTGGTTATGGTTGGGATTACGGTTAGGTTTGGGGTTAGGGTTAGGGGTGTGTTGTGGTCAGGGTTGTGGTTAGAGTTATGGTTAGGGCTGGGATTAGGTTAGGGATGTGTTGGGGTTAGGGTTGGAGTTAGAATTGAGGGATTTCCACTGTTTAGGTACATCAGGGGTTCTCCAAATGTGACATGGCAGCATCATTGATTTCAGCAAATTTTGCCTTCAAAAAGTCAAACGGTGCTACCTTTTTTCTGAGCCCTGCCATTCATCCAAACAGTGGCTTTTCCCCACATATGGGGTATCGAAGTACTCTGGAGAAATTGCACAACAAATTTTGTAGTCCATTTTCTCCTGATACCCTTGTGAAAATAAAAATAAAATTAGTTCCAAAATAATTTTTTTGTGAAAAAAGTAAAATATTAAGTTTTTCCGTCCACATTTTTTTAGGTCTTGTGAAGCACCTGAAGGGTTAATAAACTTCTTGAATGTGGTTTTACGCACCTTGAGGGCTACAGTTTTAAAATGGTATCACTTTTGGGTGCTGTCTGTCTTATAGACCACCAAAGTTACTTCAAATGTGAGGTGGTCCTTAAAATAAATGGTTTTGTAAATTTTGTTGTAAAAATGAGAAATCGCTGGTCAACTTTTAACCCTTATAACGTCCTAACAAAAAAATGTTTCCAAAATTGTGCTGATGTAAAGTAGACATGTGGGAAATATTATTTATTAACTATTTTGTGTGACACCACACTCTTAAGTGTACAAAACTTAAAAGTTTGAAAATTGCAAAATTTTCAACATTTTTGCCAAATTTCCATTGTTTTCATAAATAAAAGCAAGTTATATTGAAGAAATTTTACCACTAACATGAAGGATATGTCATGAAAAAAACAATCTCAGAATCAGTGAGATACGTTGAATAAACTAACAGTCTCCAGAATTGTAAAAATTGACTTGATCACTAAGTTGCAAATTTGCTCTGTCACTAAGGGCACAGAGCATAAGGATTTTTTGCCATAGAGAACAAAGTTTGTATGCAACAGAGTAAGGCCTCTTTCACACATCAGTTTTTTGCCATCAGGCGCGATCCGGCTTTTTTTTGTAAAACCGGATCCGGCGAAATGCAATGCCGGATCCAGTTTTTCCCCATTGACTTGCATTAGCGCCGGATGGCGCCGGATGGCATTGCGTTTCATCCGTTTTTTGCCGGATCCGGCTACTTGTCTCATTCTGGCGTCTGGAAAAAACGGCTACTGTAACGTTTTTTGTCTCCGGCGAAAAAGCCGGAAGCGCCGGATCCGACGCTTCCGGCTTTTTGCCAAAATGAAAGTCTATGGGCGCCGGAATGTGCCGGATCCAGAAAAAGACGGATCCAGCCACCGGATCCGTTTTTTTAAGTCTGCACATGCTCAGATCCAATTGGCCAGCCCCCAGGAAACAGATATAACCTGCTAGACGGATCCAGCAGAAAAACGGATCCGTTTCTACAGTTCTCCAAAATTTATGCCGGATCCGTTTTTTCTAAAAATAGCCGGATCCTGCCTGACGGCAAAAAACTGATGTGTGAAAGTAGCCTAATAGGATGTTTTGCCAGAGAACAAGGTTCTATGCAACAGAGCAACAGTATGTGTGTATGGCTGTGCCTAGTCAAAAAAAACTCTTATAAAGAAAAACAGATGCAACTAAAATTAAAGTATGCATGTAACTTATATAATTTTATCACACCAACAGCCCACTGTTTCTTTACCCAGGCACATTAGTACTAGTTCATAACATAAAGTGTGCAAATAGCATACATAAATAGTCCATTGATACAGGTACTAATTCATATAACAAAATATGCATGTATCTCGATGCGTTTCCCCTCCAATGGGTTCATCAGGAGAGTATACTTAATATATAACTGAGTGTGCAAAAAACATATAATGGACTTAAGCCCCCATCACACAGCGAGATCGCTAGTGAGATTGCTGCTGAGTCACAAGTTTTGTGATGCAACAGTGACCTTACAAGCGATCTCGCTACGTGTGACATGTAGCGGCAACCATGCCCCCGCTGTGAGATCGCTGGTCGTTTCGGAATTGTCTGGACACTTTTTTGGTCGTTGAGGCCCCGCTGTGTAGCATGCATCGTTCTGTTTGACACCTAACCAACGACTTCGCTACCGACTTGAAACGAGAAACATAGGCGTGTTTAAAGGGGTGCCTTTTTCGCGCCCCTCAGCTCCGATTGGTGGTCGCTACTGCATTCTGATTGGCGTCCTTGCCCTTAAAGAATGTAACACATTGGCGCTTTTCTTCTTTGTTCCTGACCCAGTGAAGAAGACAGCATAGAAGCGTTTGTGTTCTTTTTCCCTTCTTGCTAGTCACAGATCGAGCGTTCTCCGGCTGCGATTCCACACTGATACCAACGGTTCTCCTGATCACGGTAGGTATCATTTGGGGTCTCAACTGCGTTTCCATTTTCACAACTTTATAGAGCAGTTACCAATTATCTGCTTTCATTGCTATTGTTGGAGGGAGGGTGTGGTTTCTTTGCATGTGCGTATATTTAATGCCTAGTCAGCCATTTTAGGTGGTCTTGTGTGCATGCACCCAACCCCAACAAAACAACTAATGTACTTTTTTTTTTGTTTGTTTCAGTTTGCACCATCATAAATAATGCAGAGTGTGCTGTCGTGATTGCTGCATTACTTGTTGAGGAACATCGGCGTCAAGAAGAGTCACAGATGCAGGAGAGGTGTTCAAAAAGAAAACGTTGCATGTGGACAAGAGAATGGCTGCAGAAGAGGTCCAAATTGTCCCACATGCAGTTGGTGAAAGAGCTTGAGGGAAAAAATCTGCATGATTTCTGCAATTATCTGCGGATGTCTGAGGAATCATTCACATTTTTACTGGACAAAATTACCCCACGTATTGAACACAAGGTTACAGTGATGCGAGCTGCCTAGAGATGAGCGACTTTGCCTTTTTTGGGGTCGAGTCGGGTTTCATGAAACTTGACTTTCTCAAAAGTCGGGTCGAACGAAATCGGCCGATTATCGTGAAAAGTCGAAGGCCGACTGAAACACGAAACCCAATGCAAGTCAATGCAAGGTCGGCAGGGAGTGGAGGACAGGAAACACACCTACAGTGCCCATTTTAATGCCAAAAACATCAATTATTATTACTTAAGCTTGTCAACATTAATTTACTTTATAATAATAGTTAGGTATTGAAAACTGGGGGTTATTTAGCTAAAGTTGTGTGGGGGTAGGGCTGGCTTCAGATTTCCGTGGGCCCTAGGCCAAAGAGTGTCACTGGGCTCTTTTAACACATGCCACAATTCATGATCCTCTGATACGGCAGAGAAATAGCGGTATAGTAAAATGAAAAATGCTTCACTTCTTACATCTCATGACTGATATCCATTTTAAATTCTCCAATAGCTCCAAAAACGGACAGTATATTACTCCATACAGTATTATGGCCACCGCATAGTGCGCTATACAGAGGCCCATATATTTCTCCATACAGAATCATTGGTCCCATATAATGTTTGAAACAGTATATGATGAGCTCCACATAATGCTACAGTATATGTTGGTCCCCATGGATGAAGCTCCACTGTGTTATGGGCCCAAATATTGCTCCATATATAATGGGCCCCATTTCTAATGCTCCAGTGCATAATGGGCCCTGTAAATGCTTCTCCAGTGTCTGATGTCCACCTTCGGAATGCTCCAGTGTATGGTGGGCCTCATATCATTATCCAGAGTATAGTGCTCCCCAAAAATAGCTGTCACAACATTAAAAACAATTAAATAAGTCTCCTCGCTAGGGAATCCCTGTACTAGTCTGGACTCCTTGTGGTCCCCATCTTCCATCTCACTGCACTTGGACTGTTTAGGCAGAGGGCGTACAGTCGTGATGTCATCGCGCTCTCTGACCAGAATGACACTGTCAGGAAACGCGAAAGATGTCACGGCGGTGGAGCAGGGAGAGGTGTTGTGAGCTCATTTTCGGGTTTGCCTCTGGCTTCTGATGAGGGTTATGGAGCTGGCTGTGCTGACAGAGGAGTAGTGAGTTCTCTATCTGGACTCTCTCTGTTGGTGAAGGGAGGTAATGAAGCTGATCTAAATGGCAGAGATCGGCCACCTGAGGAAGAGAACTGTGATTGGACATCAGGAGTTTCTGATTGGATTTAAGGCAGCCGACTCCCTAGTATCTTGCTGGTGATTTTTCCTGACTCTGGCTCCTGGTTTCCAGTTTGGTTCCTGCCTTCCTAAAGCTAAGTTTTCTCTGCTATTGTTCATATGAGTTTTTGTCTGGTTTACTTAGTTTTTGTGTTCAGCCAGCCCTGGCTGAGACTGGGCTGAATCCCCATTTTGTCTCTGATCAGTTGATCTCTTTTGCTCTGTCTTCAGAATATACCTGAGTGCTGATATAGTATTTTGAAGTCTAGCAACTTCAGGGCCTTTTTCTATCAGACGTGTTGGACATCCTTTTTGGCAGGGTTTTTTGCGTGATTGCAGACAGCAGCTTTTCTTTCCTGTCCTTTCTAGTTAGCGAGGGCCCCATCGTTTGCTCAGCCTATCTTTCTACCTGTGTCTGTGTTTTCAGCTTGTTTCACTGAAAATACATGTTGGGGGCTGTCTATTGCTTTGGGGTCTGCTCTGGGGCAGTTTAGATTTTCCCTTTCTTTCTTTAGGCTTATTTAGTTCTCCAGCCGTGACGAGGCGTCTAGGACCACCATAGGCACGCTCCACGGCTACTGCTAGTTGTTGTGGATAGGATCAGGGGTCTGCAATCCACTAGTTACCAACCTCTCCGGTTTTCTGGGCTTAGCTTGCTTTTTGTTTTTTCCTCCTCGGTGACTTAATCATAACAGAGAGGTAAGTATTTCAACTTTGCAAGTGCTGTGATCCTGAGCAAGCAGGGGGGGCCCACTCATTGGCAAAGGCACTGGCACAGGGCCCCTCATAGTACAGCAGTGTGTCTGACGGCGGGTGGGCCCCGGGTGGGCCCCTCCCATCGGCAGAGACACTATTGCGTACTATGAGGGGCCCTGTGCCAGTGCCGTCACCCATGGGTATGACCCCCCCACCTGCTCAAGGAACCTGCACTTTCATCTGCACCTTCGTCTTTGTCACCGTGTAAGGTGGTATAGTATGCGGGAAGGGGAACCTGAGTTTCATCAGGGTCAGATTCTGGCTGTGTAGAGTGCGAGGGGAATGTAGTGGTCTGTGTCAATGTACCAGCAGAATCATCTAGCAGTGGCTAGTAGTGTTGAGCGATACTTTTCAATATTGCGAAATATCGGATCGGACCGATACCCAAAAAGGCATCCCTTTAAACACGCCTATGTTTCCAATACTGGAAACCCATGCAACTTAATGGGACAGAAATATCGGAATTAAAAAAACCCTTTCTTTACTTACTTGCACATCCAATTTGGGAGGGGGGAAGAGTGTGGTCGGTGCGTGGGCGGACACTGTGCGTGTCTGTGTGTGTGGGCGGGGTCTGTACGGGCCTCTTTGGGGTCTGTGCGGGCCTCTTGGGGGTCTGTGCGGGCCTGCCGGGGGTCTGTGCGGGCTGCCGGGTGTCTGTGCAGGCCTGCCGGGGGTTGTGTGTGTGTGCAGGCATCGTCTGATGGGACTACAAGTCCCATCTGTCTATGCCTGCTACAATGACAGTGATTGACACATTAGCCAATGATGGGACAGTAGTAGTGTTGAGCAATACCATCCGATATTGAAAAATATCGGATCGGATTGGATCGGCCGATAACCAAAAGGTATCGGTTATCGCCGATTCCGATCCCGGAAGTCCCATTCAAGTCAATGGGACAGAAATATCGGAATTAAAAAAAACCCTTTCTTTCCTTGTAGGTTAAAACACTAGAAGTACTGATGGAGTCATTTTGACTCCTTTCGTTTTTTATTTCTCTTCTGTGACTACATTTTTCAGAATTCCGGCTTGAAACTCGGTGACTTTTCCTCAAATATGATGTGAAAAAAGATTTTGTGAGAATAAATAATTTTGGTGAAAAATTTGCGCGTTTTTTTCAAAATTTACCAAGAACTACTGAAGGGAGTCATTTTGACTCCCTACTATATTTTGAGGTCCTTTTGTCACTAAATGTTGCTATAAAGTTTTGTGCATAATTTTTTCACTCTGTCTTATTTACCCTGATGTTCATATAGATGTAGTTCAATTTACATGTCAACTTTTCACATTTTCCTTGTGTTTTACCTGCTTGTATTACTGTGTAATACTGAACAAAATAGAGCTTGTTTACTCTAGGCTCTTATCTTATCAGATTTGATGAGAAATCTACTCGATCGGAGAGACTGCAAATGGACAAGTTTGCTCTATTTTCTACTGTGTGGGACAGGTTTATTGAAAATTGTATTGCGTGTTACAAACCTGGCCCATACATAACGGTGGATGAGCAACTTTTCCCAAGCAAAACTAGGTGTGCATTCACGCAGTACATGCCTTCCAAACCAGATAAATATGGCCACAAATATTGGCTAGCTGTTGATAAGGAGAGCAAATATCTGGCAAATGGCTTCCCTTATCTAGGCAAAAGATGACACACGCCGTGCTGAGGACCGTTTAGCTGACCATGTGGTAATGAAGTTATTGGACCCGTTTTTGAAAAAAGGTCGCAATGTTACAACCGATAATTATTTTACTTCAGTAAAATTAGCTAAACAGCTAAAAAGCAAAGGAACAACCATCGTGGGAACACTGAACAAGATAAGGCGAGAAGTGCCTAAAGAAATAAAATCCATGAAAGAGGAATTGTACAACACTAAAGTGTTTAGAAATGAAGACAATTTTACACTTACAGTATATCAAGGAAAGCCCAACAAAAATGTTGTCATTTTGAGTTCCGTCCATCCAGATGTTGTTGTTGCATCTGATTCCGCTAAAAAAACTCCAGAAACGGTAAAGTTTTACAATGAAACAAAATATGGAGTAGATGTAGTGGATCAGATGGCACTAAAATATACCACACGAACATGCACAAGGAGATGGCCTGTTCATGAATTTGAAAATGCCTTAGACTTTGCGGGTATAAATGCATGGATATTATTCAAGGAGATTACCCACCAAAAAATGTCACGCAAGGCATTTTTGCAAACGCTTGTAAGAGAGTTGAGTGGTCCTTATGTCACAGATAGGGAAAAGGGTTCCACGTCCCAAGTTTCTACATGCCAGGAAGTGATGGTTCAAACAAAATTTTGCCAGATCAAAGAAAAGTGCAAGAAAAATAGATCTGTCGGCAATTGTAAGACTTGTGGTAAGTCTTTGTGTGGGCAATGTACTGCCATAAATCAAAGGCAATGCCTAAAATGCGAAACACCAAATGTTTAGAAGGTGAATTCTGCGCCATATTTTCATTTTTATGCTCCTCCACCTACATTTTCTCTGCTTTTTGTTCTTCAGTTGTTGTTTATATGTGTGCACTTGAATAAAAAAAAATGTTTGAAAAACGTCTATTATAATTATTGTTATTTTCTGTAGAAAAATAAGAAAAGCAGAAAAAAAACAATCAAAAGCATTACTGTTGGATCTCACAATAATAATACATTACAAAAAATATAATTATTAATAAATAACCACAAATGAAACTCTAAAAATAAACGAAAACAAGCAAGGAGTCAAAATGACTCCTTTCAGTAGTTCTAGGCGGGGTCACGAGTCCAGTAGTCCTAGTGTTAATTCTACATGAAGAAAAACAACTAATAATAATGTAGAATGTATTGTGGGAGTTGTTGGAGACATTAAAGCCAAAGAGGTTTAGCCCAATCAAATGGAATAGCAGGAATTTTTTTTTTTTTTAAAGACGTTTGAAGTTACAAGATTATTGACTATGTTAACCTCTTTTATATTTTGTCAGATATGTATGTTTCACTACTTCCATGCTCTTCACCTTCTTTTTTACTTCTCCCACACTTTCTCCTTCATCATCCTCAGCAGCAGCATCTTTTTCATCAACTTCTTCTTCACCTTATTCATCTACTTCTTCTTCACCTTCTTCCTATTATTCTTTTTTTTACATTCTTCATATTTTTCTTATTCAACTATTATTCTTCTTCATATTCTACTTCTTCATCTTCTTCCTATTCTTCTTCTTCATCATATTCTTATTTGTGACAGGCATTCCTTTAGTTGTTATCTATAAAAGTTTGAAGATTACACCTTCCGTTCTGCCTGTCACAAAAGATTTACAACAGGATTTGTCCACGTTCAGTTTGGCCTGCAGCAGCAGGCATTTTCAGGGGCACCACGAGGAGGAACAGACTCACCCCCATACACTGCTTAGTCTTCTTCTGCTTAAAATTTAGATAATATCATTTGCTCTGATTTTTAGTCTTATGCTTAATGTTCTTCTGCTTTTGGTTTTTCTGCTTCTTGGTCTTCTGTCTCTTGTTGTTCTGCATCTTGGTGGTTGTCTTCATGTTCTTTGTCCTCTTAGTCATCTTCTTCAGGATCATCTTTTTGGTCTTCTTCAGTGTGGTCTTCAGGGTCGTCGTCTTCAGGGTCGTCATCAGGGAGATCCAGAGTGAGAACCAAAAACCATTTCCACAAGCTCGAACTTGGAAAAGTAGCAGAAGGTACAAGAAGGCTGAGGAACTGCTGAGAACCAGCTGACGGTACTGGAACCCGGATGGTTAGCAGAAGGAACTAGAGCAAATGAAACTAGCAAGGACCAGCTGACGGTGCTGGAACTTGGAGGGGAAGCATAAGGAACAAGAGCCAATGGCACAACCGTGGACCAGCTGACGGTGCTGGAACACGGTTACTTAGCAGGAGGTACCTGTGCTAGAAAGCACTACCAAGGACCAGCAGACGTTGCTGGAACTCGGATACCGAGAAGGAGGCACCTAGGCCAAAGACACTACCGAGAACCAGCTGACCGTGCTGGAACCTGGATGGGTAGCAGAAGCTGCAAGAGCAAATGGAACTAGCGAGGACCAGCTGACGGTGCTGGAACCCGGAGGGGCAGCAGAAGGAACAAGAGCCAATGGCACAACCATGGACCAGCTGACGGTGCTGGAACACATTTACTAAGCAGGAGGTACCTGTGCTACAAAGCACTACTAAGGACCAGCAGGCGTTGCTGGAACTCGGATACCGAGAAAGAGGCACCTAGGCCAAAGGCACTGCCGAGAACCAGCTGACGGTGCTGGAACCCGGATGGGTAGCAGAAGCTGCAAGAGCAAATGGAACTAGCGAGGACCAGCTGACAGTGCTGGAACCCAGAGGGGCAGCAGAAGGAACAAGAGCCAATGGCACAACCGTGGACCAGCTGACGGTGCTGGAACACGGTTTCTAAGCAGGAGGTACATGTGCTACAAAGCACTACCAAGGACCAGCAGTGTTGCTGGAACTCGGATACTGAGAAGGAGGCACCTCGGCCAAAGGCACTGCCGAGGACCAGCTGACTGTACTGGAACCCGTATGGGTAGCAGAAGGTACCCATGAAAAAGACAAAGTTGCAATGCCGCGAGCAGGCCGCATTTACCGAAACCCACAGACCTACAGGGGGTGCTTGTCCTATTGGCACTATGAACCCAGCCTTTATTACCAGAACCCACTGCCCACATAGGAAGCACCTAAACTGCAGGCATCATAGACTCGGCTAACCCAACTGCAGCACGACCGGACAACAAGTCGGTGGCAAAGTGACGTTGACACTACCCAGAAACAGCATGCGTGCTGGAACCAGGCTGGGCAGGAGGGAGTACCCGTGCCAAAGACACTGCCGAGAACCAGCTGACGGTGCTGGAAACCGGATGGGTAGCAGAAGCTACAAGAGTCAATGGAACTACCAAGAACCAGATGATGGTGCTGGAACCCAGAGTGGCAGCAGAAGGAAGAAGAGCCAATGGCACAACCGTGGACCTGCTGACGGTGCTGGAGCACGATTTCTAAGCAGGAGGTACCTGTGCTACAAAGCACTACCAAGGACCAGCAGACGTTGCTGGAACTCGGATACCGAGAAGGAGGCACCTCGGCCAAAGGCACTGCCGAGAACCAGCTGACCGTGCTGGAACCCGGATGGGTAGCAGAAGGTACCCATGATAAACAAAGTTGCAAGGCCGCAAGCAGGCCGCAGTTACCAAAACCCACAGTCCTACAGGGGGTGCTTGTCCTATTGGCACTGTGGAGCCAGCCTTTATTACCAGAACCCGCAGCCCACATAGGAAGCACCTAAACTGCAGGCACCATAGACTCGGCTAACCAGACCGCAGCACGACCGGACAATGAGTCGGTGGCAAAGTGACGTTGACACTACCCGGAAACAGCAGGCGTGCTGGAACCAGGCTGGGCAGGAGGGAGTACCCGTGCCAAAGACACTGCCGAGAACCAGCTGATGGTGCTGGAACCCAGAGTGGCAGCTGAAGGAACAAGAGCCAGTGGCACAACCGTGGACCAGCTGACGGTGCTGGAACACGGTTTCTAAGCAGGAGGTACCTGTGCTACAAAGCAATACCAAGGACCAGCAGACGTTGCTGGAACTCGGATACCTAGAAGGAGGCACCTCGGCCAAAGGCACTGCCGAGAACCAGCTGACAGTGCTGGAACCCCGATGGGTAGCAGAAGGTACCCATGATAAACAAAGTTGCAAGGCCGTGAGCAGGCCGCAGTTACCGAAACCCACAGTCCTAAAGGGGGTGCTTGTCCTATTGGCACTATGGAACCAGCCTTTATTACCAGAACTCGCAGCCCACATAGGAAGCACCTAAACTGCAGGCACCATAGACTCGGCTAACCCGACCGCAACACGACAGGACAACGTATTGGTGGCAAAGTGCTGGAACCAGGATGGGCAGGAGGGAGTACCCATGCCAAAGACACTTCTGAGAAGCAACTGGCGATGTTGGAGCCCAGGGTCAATCAGGGTGTAGGCTGAGGCCTAATTTCATTAAGTTTAATATCTGTTGTAGACTATTACTGATTTTAAACATTCTCCAACTAGGCCTCTGGTTCCACTCTGTCTCTAATATTTCCCCTGGCCTCCAACCCCGCCAATTGCTGCTCAGAAGTGGCGTCTGCACAATCAACACTTGTAGCTTTGTTACTGGGGCTCTGTCACGTCAGTTGATCCCCTGATGTGTGTCCGGAAATGTCTCCTGCTCTGTCCACATTCCCATTACTAGTAGTGGGAATGTGGACAGAGCAGGAGACATTGCCGGACACACATCAGGGGATCAACTGACGTGACTGAGCCCCAGTAACACAGGAACAAGTGTGGATTGTGCAGACACCACTTCAGAGCAGCAACTGGCAGGGTTGGAGGCCAGGGGAAATACTAGAGACAGTGGAGCCAGAGGCCTTAGTGGAGCACGGTTAAAAATCAGTAGTAGTTTGAATGTGGAGGGAGCAGGAGACTTTGCCATCCACACAGCAGAGCAGCAGCTGGCGTTACTGAACCCCACTAACACAGGAGCTACTGTTTTTCTCTGTGCGGACAGCACTTCCGAGCGACAACTTGCTGTGTTGAAGCCCAAGATCAATCATGCAGCAGGCTGAGGCCTACTTGGAACAAGTAGAAAATCTGATGTTGTGTCAATGTGGAAGGGGCAGGAGACTTTGCCATCCATACAGCAGGGGAGCAACTGGCGTGACTGAACCCCACTAACACAGAAGCTAGTGTTTTCCCTGTGCAGACAGCACTTCCGAGCGACAACTGGCTGTGTTGAAGCCCAGGATCAATCATGCAACAGGCTGAGGCCTACTTGGAACAAGTAGAAAATCGGATGTTGTGTCAATGTGGAGGGAGCAGGAAACTTTGCCGTCCACACAGCAGGGGAGCAGCTGGCGTGACTGAACACCACTAACACAGGAGCTAGTGTTTTTCTCTGTGCGGACAGCACTTCCGAGCGACAACTGGCTGTGTTGAAGCCCAGGCTCTATCATGCAGCAGGCTGAGGCCTACTTGGAACAAGTAGAAAATCGGATGTTGTGTCAATGTGGAGGGAGCAAGAGACTTTGCCGTCCACACAGCAGGGGAGCAGCTGGCGTGACTGAACCCAACTAACACAGGAGCTAGTGTTTTTCTCTGTGCAGACGGCACTTCCGAGCGACAACTGGCTGTGTTGAAGCCCAGGATCAATCATGCAGCAGGCGGAGGCCTACTTGCAGCAAGTTTTATATAGGTTGTAGACTACTACTGATTGTAACCATGCTCCTCTTAGGCCTCTGGCTCCACTGTCTCTAGTATTTCCCATGACCTCCAACCCCGCCAATTGCTGCTCTGAAGTGGCGTCTGCACAATCTACACTTGTTCCTGTGTTACTGGGGCTCAGTCACGTCAGTTGATCCCCTGATGTGTGTCCGGCAATGTCTCCTGCTCTGTCCACATTCCCATCACTAGTAATGGGAATGTGGACAAAGCAGGAGACTTTGCCGTCCACACAGCAGGGGAGCAGCTGGCGATACTGAACCCCACTAACACAGGAGACAGTGTTTTTCTCTGTGCAGATGGCACTTCTGAGCAACAACTGGCTGTGTTGAAGCCCAGGGATTACAGTTCAGATGGTAGAAACATGAACACAACAGGAGACCTGGATACTGTTGCCAACCAATTTATTCTGGAAGAGGACTGGCAAATTCTGGTGAGATCCAGGCCTTGGTCATTTTCAGAAAAGTAAGCTGGTCAACGTTATCAGAGGATAGTCGCGTGCGATGGTCTGTTAGTTCACCAACTGCGGCACTAAAGACGTATACCGATAATACACTGGCAGCAGGGCAAGCTAGCACCTCCAATGCATACTGGCTAAGCTCTTGCCATGTATCCAGCTTAGAGACCCAAAACTTGAAGGGGGAAGAGCCGTCTGGGAGTACACTGACAGGGCAAGACATGTAGTCTGTCACCATCTGACGGAAACGTTGCCTCCTGCTGACTGGAGCCGTCTGTGATGGTGTAGACATTTGGGGCCATACTGGTCTTGCCTTGTGCTGAGGCGCTGCCTCTGCTCCCTCTTTGTGCAGAGCTTCCTCCACTGCCTTGACGCACAGAGCTGCTTTGTAAAGCACTAGCAGCACTGCTCTCGGATAGAATGGAGAACATGATGGACTGCACCAGTGTGTCTTGGTACTCCCGCATTTTACGCTCCTGGTTCAACGGTGGTATGAGGCTTTGTAAGTTGTCCCGGTAGCGAGGATCTAGGGGGGTGTAACCCAATAATCAGCCGTGTTGAGAATGTGGGCGATGTGGCGGTCTTTTCTCAGGCACTGCAGAATGAAATCAACCATGTGCTGCAGACTCCCAACTGCCCAAGAAACGCTGTCCCCTGCTTGAGGCGTCATCTCTGCCTGCTCTGCATCACCCCACCATAGCTGTGCATACTGACTAGAGCATTGTGTACCTCCCTCCTCTGGAGAGATGTCTTCCTCCTCCATTGACTCCTCCTCATCCTCCTCACAAAGTGTCCCCTGCCTAGGCCTTTGTGAGGAGCCACGTAGCGCAGACTGTCCAGAAGCAGATGGCATTTGTGACTCCTCATCCTCCACCTCTTCTAAAACCTCCTCCCTTAGTGCTTGCAGTGTTTTTTGAAGCAGGCAGATAAGGGGGACAGACATGCTGAATAGTGCATCATCTGCACTCGCCATCCGCGTGGAATCATCGAAGGCACGCAAAACGAGGCAGATGTCCTTCATAGAGGCCCACTCAGTGGTGCTGAAGTGTGACCGACGCACAGTGCGACTTGTTTGCGCCTGATGCAGCTGGTACTACATTACTGCTGCCTGCTGCTCACACAATCGCTCCAACATATGTAAAGTTGAATTCCACCTGGTGGGTAGGTCACATATGATGCGATGTTCCGGAAGGCGTAATCAGCGCTGCAGAGCTGCAAGGCGCGATCTTGCCGTGCTGGAACGCCGCAAGTGAGCGCACTCTATGCGGACCTTGTGCAGCAGTGCATCAACATCTGGATAGTCCCTCAGAAAGCTCTGCATGACCAAGTTCAGCACATGTGCCAGACATGGAATGTGAGTGAGGGTGCCTAGGCCCAGAGCTCCCACCAGATTTTGGCCATTGTCACACACTAACAAGCCTGGCTGGAGATTCGTTGGCAGAAACCACACGTCGCTCTCCTGCTTGATGGCATTCCAGAGCTCCTGCGCTGTGTGGCTTCGATTCCCCAAAGAAATTAATTTCAGTACGGCTTGTTGACGTATGGCCACGGTTGTGCTCATATCGGTCGTAACAGGCTCCTGCAGCACTGATTCTGAGGAACTTGAGTAGGAGGAGGAGTCAATGTATACAGACTGGATTCCTGCAATCCGTGGAGTTGGCAGAACACGTACAGCGCCACTCTCCAGATCTGTATCTGGCTCCACAACATTGAACCAATGGGCAGTGAGGGAAAGGTATCGTCCCTGTCCATGGTTACTGGTCCACGCATCGGTGGTCAGGTGGACCTTGCTACTGACAGCGTTCAGTAGCACATGTTTTATTTTTCCCTCCACATGCTTTTGCAGGGCAGGGACGGCTTGCCTGCTGAAATAACAGCGGCTGGGCACGGTGTATTGTGGGACTGCCAATGCCATGAAGTTCCGGAAGGTGTCAGTCTCCACCAGCCTGAATGAGAGCATTTCAAGGGCCAGTAGTTTGGCAATGCCAGCATTCAGAGCCTGTGCTCGGGGATGATTTACCGAGTATGGCCACCTTTTATCCCATGCCTGTGCTACCGATGGCTGTAGAGTGGCCTAGGAGTGTGAGGATGACTGGAAGCGTGGTGCTGTGGGTGGAATGTCACTGGGTCTCCGGACAACAGTACCAGAGGTTCTTCCATGGCGATCCTGTGAGGAGGCCGAACCAGCTGTGTGTGAGCTGGAGGAAGAGGCCCCAACACGAGCTGAAGAGGTGGTAGGTGGTGCTGTACGTTGGCTTACGTCTTCAGTGTGTCTGTGTAACTCCATCTCGTGCTTGGTCCGCACATGTTTCCACATATTTGTGGTATTGAGGTTGCTGACATTTTTCCCTCTTTTGACTTTCTGATGACACAGCTTGCATTTGACAAAGTAAATGTCATCTGCAACTGTGTCAAAAAAGGACCACGCACTGCAAGTCTTGGGAGCGCCCGTTTTGGCTTTTGGAAGAGGAATGCTCCTAATGGGTGCCGAAGTGGAGGCTACAGGCAACCAAGTCTGCCCCCTCCCTCTCCCTCCTGTTTTGGCCATTCGGGGAATCTCTTCCTCAGAGCTGCTCCCATCACCTTCCTGTTCCTCATGCCATGATGGGTCAAGGACCTCATCATCTACACTCCCCTCTTCAAACACCTGCTTCTCCTGGGTAGTCTCGCCAGCACCGTACGCACCAGAAAGTGGCACCTGAGTCTCGTCATCATCTGATGAGTACTGAGGTGTGCTGACCATAATCACTGGCCACCTGCCTCTTCAGATTCAGAGGGACAAAGAAGTTGCGCATCACTGCATACTCCCTCTTCTTCACATTCTTGAATGCTGCTTGGCTGGCCCCCTCTTTCCAAGCCAACAGATTCAGAGAACAGAAGTAGAGAATGAGACTAGCTGCCTGGGCAATTTGGCAGGTGGTGAAGAGACAGATGGTTGCTCTTCAGTGCTCTGGCCCTGAGAGGATGTGGAAGTCATTGAAGTCAATGCGTTAGCTGCCATCCATCCGACAACGGCTTCAATTTGTTCGTCCCACAGCAGTGGGGTACGGCGAGGTCCTACAAAGCTGCGCATAAAGGACTGTTGCCTGGTAAAAACTGGGGGATGCTGAGTCACTGGTGTTCACAGCAGGCACAGAATCCCCACGTCCTCTCCTGCTGAATCCCCACATCCTCTCCCTGCTGCAACTCCACGCCCACGACCACGTGCCTTACTCCCTGCCTTCTTCATCTTGGTAGACTGATAAAGATAGGCAGAAAAGTACAAAGGGGGGGCTTAGTGTGCTTATTCCTGAACAGCTGCTAACAGGTATAAGAAACACTAATTTTATAAAGTGTGTGGACTACACTTTAATATGAGCTAATGTGGCCTACACAGCTGTCAAGTGGAGTGTTTGGTGAACTTTATTTACGTGTTTTTTTTTCAAAAAAACAAAAAAGATGTGACCAAAGATGTGAAAGCGATAGTATCACAAACTTTTTGGAGCTATTACAATGCAGGAAGGTAACCTACAATGCAATAGATGAGGCTCCAAAAAATAAGCTAATACTAATCTGGCTGCAGCTGCAGGGCATAAGCCAGAAAAAAGGCTCCTCTATCTACTCCAATATAGCGTTTGCAACCAACCAATGTAGACAGATACGGATGGAAGCACACTAATAGGAGCAAAAAATCAGGAAAAATGAGCTGCAATAAAACAAAAAAAGGACTATGTATGAGGCAGTGACGCACACTGAGAGGCCTACAACCAGAGGTGGCTGCAGGACACACTACAACGTGAGCTGCACTCACACACAGAGACCTCTCAGACAGCCGTGAACAGTGCAGATAACTGGGCACTAGCACTGAAAGGCTGCAGAAAGGCTCCGCTGTCTGCTCCTATAGTGTTTGCAACCAATGTATATGGATACGGATGGATGCACACTAATAGGAGAATTAATGAAAAATGAGCAGCAATAAAAGAAAAATATGTATGAGGCAGTGACGCATGCTGAGCGGCCTACAACCAGAGGTGGCTGCAGGACACACTACAGCATGAGCTGCACTCACACAGACCTTGCAGACAGCTGTGAACACTGCTGCAAGGCAAAAGAAAGCTACACTGATTGATAATGTAGCCTGAGTAAAGCACAATATTATTTGGAAAATCGCTATCTCTAACTGTCCCTCAGAGTCTTGAACAGCAGCCTGTCCCTAACTGAATTCACAGCAGAGTGAACCCTAAATGGCGGCGGCGGCTTTTATAGTACATCATGACATCATTTCAGCAGCCAATCACAGCCATGCCATTAGTTAACATGCCTACATGCCTAATAGAATGTGCCCACATTTCTGAGGATTCCTCATTGGCTGAATCAAATGAAACTGGCTGATAGCGTTATGGGAACTTCCGATGGGTATTCGATATGCTAAAAGTATCAGAACTCAGTATCGGAATTCCGATACCGCGAATATCGGCCGATACCCGATATTTACGGTATCGGAATCCTCAACACTACTGCTGAGCGTTCTCATTCCAGAAATGTGTAAGGCGATTTTTAGTTGTCTTCGGAACTGCATAGAGTTTCCCACCATGAAGGCGGAATGGAGCAAGATCGCCAACGTTTTTGATCAGCTGTGGCAGTTCCCAAACTGTGGTGGGGTTTTGGATGGAAAACATGTCCGTATAACTCAACCACCTAACAGCGGATCATATTTCTTCAACTACAAGGGCTATTTCAGCATCATACTGATGGCCCTTGTAAACGCCAACTACGAATTCCTTTATGTTGACATTGGAATGAATGGAAGGGTTTCCGATGGTGGGGTTTTGGAGAATACTTTTTTTGGAGAGCGTTTGCATAACTCTGAACTTTACCTGCCTCCCAACTCAAACACTAGAGGAAACCTTAACTTTGTTTTTATTGGCAATGAGGCCTTCCCGCTTCATCCTAATCTTATAAAACCTTTCCCTCAAAAATCTCTCACACCGGAACGGAGAATTTATAATTACCGTTTATCAAGAGCACGTCGTGTTGTGGAGAATGCCTTTGGAATCATGGCAAAACGCTTTCGGGTTTTGATCACACCCATTAACCTGAAACTTGAGTCTATTGACTCTGTTGTTTTGACCTGTTGTGTGCTTCACAATTTTCTTTGCTGGCGGGATTCTACTTCATATTGTCCTCCTGGCTTTGTGGACTCAGTGAACCAGAGTAACAGAGAAGTTCAGCTTGGCGAATGGCGGGCTAACGAACCCATAGTTGCTGGCCTTCGGCCTTTGGGACCCGAAAGAAACACACAGGATGCAAAGACATGCAGAGACAATTATTGTTCTTATTTTATTGGTCCCGGTGCTGTTATCTGGCAGCACCAGACCTTATAGTGGACTACTACCGATATATTTAAGAGTACTTTTATTTTTGTACATATATAGTTGTATAATATAATGTGTTTTTTGCTTATGGATAATTATGTTTCTCTTCAGTATTTTTACAGTTTTCTAATGCTTTGTCTAATAAACTTGTTTTTTTCCTCACAAAACCTTGGTTTCTCATTGTTTCTTTTTGTAAGGATCCTTATTATTATTAATGTTATCATTGGCAGGGAGAAGGCACGCAGTCTGGACCGTGCGATCCTTGATGGCTGTTCTTTGTGCACACTCTGCGCAGGACCTGGAATGAGGTCACAGGAGGCGGAGGGAAGAGTGAGGGGGTCACATGATCAGGGGCCTCCGTGCCAATTTTTTTATTTTTTTCGATGTGCGGCCCATTTTACTCAGCCGAGTTTGAGACCCCTGATCTAGCACATCTATTACATCTACTCACATCCATAACATGTACGCATCCATACAGATGCACCAAGCCCTTTATCCCAGCAAGTTGTCATGGCAAAAAGGGTATGCTTAATTCAACAAAGACCAGTACAAGTTATAAGAACCAGAAATTTTTTATTAAAATGCAACATTTATTTCAACAATAACATAAGTTAATAAAATGGTACATGTTCTATTAGTGTACAATATTACTATAAAAATATAAACAGTAAGTAAACCTGCGCTACAAGTCCTGGTACTGGTTTTCATCAGTCAAATAACCTCACCTGGGAGGAGAAGAAATTTGAGACAAAAAAGATTGTTGAAATGCGGGATACTGGGATGGGGGGGTGGATCGTCATGTTTTGCGGAGGACTAATCTTCCGCACAGGCGTGCTCCAAAGTGGCTCCGGCATTTGTGTCCATGACTGCTCAGAAGGATCCCGGTCAAGCACACATCGTACTGTGGAAGACTCTTCCAGTTGACCTGCTGCAGCTTTAAGTTTCAAATATCACCCTTTCGGCATGGCTCCTTTGTCTAGCATCCAGCCTACCCAATCTATCAGCAGCAAAGTTTGCAAAAATGTCCATGCAGGTCTTGGCCTGATTAGCCATAATTTGATTAGCCAAACACAGAATATCAGGAGATGGCGGCGCGGCGGCCATACTTTTTCGAGAAAGCTGTTGTCGACGAGGTAGAGTAGAGGGCGCTGGCTCTTGACTGTACCCCTCACAAGGGTCCTCCATACTGTGCTCACTACAAGTTCTTGTTCATGGGGCTGCAGAAAAAGAAAATAACGGTTAAAGCAAACCACAACAAAATATATGTAGTCATTCAAAAGTGGGTGTGGGCACACGAGTCCACCTAAAATGGCTGCCCATCCACAGATAGAAAAATTGCCCCTCCCTCAAGAGCTATGAAAGCAGAGAACATGTAGTTGTTCAATTAAATTGATGAAATGGAAATGCTTTTGATAACACAAACGGTACTTTTAGAACCCCCTCCAAAAAAAAAAGTTGGAAGCTCACAAGTTTTCGGCTTTTACGGGTATGTGCACACAAGCCCACCTAAAATGGCTGCCTATACAAAACCATATGGACACAGGTAGGTGCCATTCCCTCCCTTCCTCTAAAGCGATCACAGATGATAATTAGAAATTGTTATTTAAAATGCATCTCATTTGAGACCCCAAAGATACCCACCGTGCACAAAGTATAGGTGTCCAACAATAACGTGGAAGAATATATAATTCGGTTTGGAGTCGCAGCCGGAGAACACTAGTGCGATCTGTAAACCAACACGCAGACAGGAACAAATAACAGAAGCGCTGCTAGGTTTCCTTTGTTCATGGAGTTAGGGACAAAGAAAAGAAGCGCCGCCAATCAGAATGCAGTAGTGACCACCAATCTGAGACAAGGGGCGCGGAAAAGGCAATGCTAAACCACGCCTGGGTGCCTACAGCGTCACAGAGTACAACCCACATCGTGATCTGCATCGTCAGAGCAGAAGTGGTGTGACAGGGTTTCAACGACCGCCGACATCGCTACAAAGATCGCTATGGGTCATTGTATCGTTGCTGCACTGTTGGGAAGATCTGTCTGTTTAACATCTCACCAGCGATCACATAGCGATGCAGCAATGATCCTTATCTGGTCGTATCATTAGCGGGATCGCTGTTGCGTCGTTATGTGTGACGGGGCCCATAGCCTAAATGTTCAGCTATTAATCAGATGCAGCTATAGTAGGTAGGGGCACAATGTCCTTCCATATCTATCATGAGATCGATATCCGCCATGCAACAGAGTAATAGAATTGTTTGCTACAGAGAAAAAGCTTTTTATCCAACAGAGCAATAGGATTTTTGCCTCAGATTACATGGTTCATATGGCACAGAATAATGGGATTTTTTGCTACAGAAAACAAATTTTTTTATGCAACTGAGCAATAGGCTTTTTTGCCTCAAAGAACAAGGTCTACATGGCACAATGTAATAGGATTTTACGCCACAGAGTACATGCTTGTTTTGCAACACAGCAATAAGACTTTTTCATCTACACTTATAAAGCCATCTCTATATATAAAAATGCATGTGTGTGTGTATCACCAACCAATCACGAGGCATGTTTCATTTCACCAGAGCTGTTCAAAAGAAGCTGAGCTGTGATTGTTTGCTATGAGCAACAGTTTTCCTTGCAAACAATTACTAAGTATCTCTCATTTCACCAGAGCTGGTTAAAAGAAGCTGAGCTGTGATTGGTTGCTATGACCAACAGTTTTGTATTTTATTAAATTAAAATAACCAAAAAATTAGTTGTGCACCAAAACCAAAAAAAGTGACAAAAAACAAACAAAATAAGTGTTCAAACCAAAAACCCCAATAAGGGAACAGCTAGGAATCCCTATAAATATCCTGAGCTTTTTCCTGCCTGGCCGCGGAGGTTGGCACTCTAGGGGGGAGCGTTATGGCGCCCCCGCTCAATGATGGCTGTCCCTGGGGGCCCTGATGTACCCTGCAGCCACTAGGGTTAGCCTCTACCCGATGATAAGGGGACACCTAGTTCTCGACAATAAAGATACTGCTCTAAGGAGGGCCCTATGTCCCTTATAGTTAAAATCAATAGAACACATTCAATCAATTGATACAACCTGAGTGGGAAAATGAAGATAATTTGGCAGCAAGTGAGCGATCCGCTCTGGAGGCCCTTAAAAAGAATGACCAATTAGTAGTGAAACCCTCTGACAAAGGAGGTAATTTGGTGATTTTAAATCATATTGAATATTGGACCATGTGTAATGTGATACTACAAGATGATTCCACTTATGAGGTACTGATGGTGAATGAATATATATAAGGAGGAGCTTCGCTCACTTCTTGATTCGGCATTAATGGACAGCTTGGTCTCGAAAGTGGAATTTGATTTTCTCCTCCCTAAATTTCCATTGACAGCAACATTATATGCATTACCAAAGATACATAAGGGTCTGCATCCATTAAAAGGGAGACCCATTGTATCAGGTGTGGACTCCTTAACACAAAATTGTGGCCTTTATATTGACCAGATTCTGCGCCCCTTTGTGGTCTCTCTCCCTTCATACTTGTAGTGTGAATTATATAAAAAGGCCTATTTGGAGTCCATATTGAAATTAACCTGAAATTTACAGACTGCATCTAGACCAATACAGACAAGATAATGGTTACAGTGACAATCTTGAGAATCTATGTTTGCTGTTTGTCATTGTATAACATTAAGGTTTACTTGACCTTTGTCTGTGGTGAGTTTATCAGACCATTAGCTGCATTTCTGAGTGATGTTCCCTCAGTGACACAATGTTGAGTACACTAAATGACAATGCTTGTTGAAACAGTATGTTTAATCTGGATTACTGGAAAGGATTAACCTTTGTGTACGCTGTTGACTTACTTGAATTTTAAGATCAGTGAATGGTGCAGTATATTGACAAGACATCACCTGATATTTGTGTGATGTGGAGGTTAAAAAGTGGACTAGGCATATGGACAGTTGCACATTATTATACATAAGGTCATAGAAATATGGATGGAGGAGCCTAATGAATATAGTTGGCGATCTGAAACCATTATAGTATATTCAATCTTAGAGATCTCTTTAACCGTAGTCTGAAATATATATATATATATATATATATATATATATATATACACTCACTGGCCACTTTATTAGGTACACCATGCTAGTAAGGGGTTGGACCCCCTTTTGCCTTCAGAACTGCCTCAATTCTTCGTGGCAGAGATTCAACAAGGTGCTGGAAGCATTCCTCAGAGATTTTGGACCATATTGACATGATGGCATCACACAGTTGGCGCAGATTTGTCGGCTGCACATCCCTGATGCGAATCTCCCGTTCCACCACATCCCAAAGATGCTCTATTGGATTGAGATCTGGTGACTGAGGAGGCCATTTGAGTACAGTGAACTCATTGTCATGTTCAAGAAACCAATCTGAGATGATTCGAGCTTTATGACATGGCGCATTATCCTGCTGAAAGTAGCCATCAGATGTTGGGTACATTGTGGTCATAAAGGGATGGACATGGTCAGCAACAATACTCAGGTAGGCTGTGGCGTTGCAACGATGCTCAATTGGTACCAAGGGGCCCAAAGAGTGCCCAGAAAAAATTCCCCTCACCATGACACCACCACCACCAGCCTGAACCGTTGATACAAGGCAGGATGGATCCATGCTTTCATGTTGTTTACGCCAAATTCTGACCCTACCATCCGAATGTCGCAGCAGAAATCGAGACTCATCAGACCAGGCAACGTTTTTCCAATCTTCTACTGTCCAATTTCGATGAGCTTGTGCAAATTGTAGCCTCAGTTTCCTGTTCTTAGCTGAGAGGAGTGGTACCCAGTGTGGTCTTCTGCTGCTGTAGCCCATCTGCCTCAAAGTTCGACGCACTGTGCGTTCAGAGATGCTCTTCTGCCTACCTTGGTTGTAACGGGTGGCAATTTGAGTCACTGTTGCCTTTCTATCAGCTCGAACCAGTCTGCCCATTCTCCTCTGACCTCTGGCATCAACATGGCATTTCCGGCCACAGAACTGCCGCTCACTGGATTTTTTTTCTTTTTCGGACCATTCTCTGTAAACCCTAGAGATGGTTGTGCGTGAAAATCCCAGTAGATCAGCAGTTTCTGAAATTCTCAGACCAGCCCTTCTGGCACCAACAATCATGCCACGTTCAAAGGCACTCAAATCACCTTTCTTCCCCATACTGATGCTCGGTTTGAACTGCAGGAGATTGTCTTGACCATGTCTACATGCCTAAATGCACTGAGTTGCCGCCATGTGATTGGCTGATTAGAAATTAAGTCTTAACACACAGTTGGACAGGTGTACCTAATAAAGTGGCCAGTGAGTGTATATTGTGCTAGGGCTTTGGTCACAGAAAGTTGTTGGAAACTTTGTTCTTATCATATGTAAATTTCAGGGCAAGAGTAAATAGTCCGAAGACACAAGATTTGTTTGATGTTATTTATTCATGATAGGTGGCCACTGTCATGTGATTGGAACATCCAACAACTAACTTGTGTATTTTCGCGTTTACACAATATTATATTGAGTAAGCCTTTGTTTAAAGCATATAAAAGCTGGTGAAGCAGTCACTGAAGACAGAAGCTCTTGTGGACCTGTGTAAGGGGACGCTCTGCACAGTGTAGGTCCTAGGACACATTCTCTGTCTTCGCTGAACACTTCTCCAGTTGATGTTTTTCTCCGGACAGATGACGTAAATGCCCCTAGTGAAGTTTCTTTTTCTCTTCTTCTTTCTGATGTGAGTATATGTACCAAAACCTTTGAAATCTGAATATATATAAGTATACGCAATATCATATCATTTTCTATTTTCCATAATTGCTATATCATTGTCATACATTCTATTAATTTGGTATTCTATCATTTAAATTAATCATTACATAATAAAATCGTGTTATATCCAAGTAGTAGCCTTCTTTAAAGCCATATCCGAACCTAATTGCTAAACAGCTGGCAATACAATACTTGAGGGGTACATCAGACCTAGTATTGAAATTGGAGGGTGTACATTTTGAGGAGAATACATGGTTGACTTCTATTGATATAGAAGCGTTATACAGCAATATACCTCATAAAGCAGGGGTTAGGGGTGTAGAATATTTTCTGGGTCAAAGGTCAGTGGCGTGCAGAGGGCATAATGTTTTTTGGTATCCCTTCTGAGGTTCACACTTACTCATAACGCATTTTCGTTTGATGGAAAGTTCTACCACCAGCTCAGGGGCACTGCGATGGGGTGTCCTTGTGCCCCGTCGTATGCAAATCTGTTCCTGGGCTGGTGGGAGGAGACTATCGTATTTGGGGGTGATGTAAAATGGTGGCACAGTTTGGTGTCTATGTGGTATAGATTCATGGACGATGTATTCGTGATATGGACGGGTTTGAAGGATCAATTTGTAGAGTTTGTGAGAGAATTAAATCAGAATGATGTGGGTCTCAGGTTTACTTCTGAGATCCACGGGTCCGAGATACCGTTTTTGGACATTAAGATCAATAAAGATAGAATGGGAGGGATCACCACAAGTATTTATCGCAAACCAACCAGTACAAACAGTCTATTGCACTAGCAGAGCCACCCTCCGGTTCCACTTAAGAGAGGCATTCCGAAGGGACAGTTCCTTCGATTGAGAAGGAATTGCTCCAGAAATGATCTCTTTCAGAGGCAGGATGGGGACATGTTTTGCCGCTTCCAGGAGAAGGGCTATCCAAGACACATACTCGACACCGCTTATGACTTTGCAAATAAAGCAAACACAGCAATTATTGCAAAAACGTATAGCGGAGGATTTGGAGGAACAAATAAGGATCATTGGGACATTTGATACCAGACATCAGGAGGTCAGGAGGGTTCTATCTAGACACTGGGATGTTCTCAGACTAATAATAATAATAATCTTTATTTTTTATATAGCGCTAACATATTCCGCAGCGCTTTACAGTTTGCACACATTTCATCACTGTCCCTGATGGGGCTCACAATCTGAATTCCCTATCGGTATGTCTTTGGAGTGTGGGAGGAAACCAGAGTGCCCGGAGGAAACCCACGCAAACACGGGGAGAACATACAAACTCCTTGCAGATGTTGTCCTTGGTGGGATTCGAACCCAGGACCACTGAGCCACCGTGCTGCCCCTAGACTAGACCCTGATCTTAAAGATGCATTAGGGGAGCGCCCCAACATAACCTTTAGGAAGGGCAAATCCATTAAGGATATGCTAGTACACAGCCAGTATAGAAGACCAGTGACTGGTGGGACATGGCTGGACCGGAAACCCCGGGGGGGTTTAAATGTGGAGACTGCAGTTTCTGCAAATTTATGAGACCTGGGAAGTCTTTCTGCAGTTCAAGCACAGGGAAGTCCTTCTACCAGAGGGATTTCTCGAATTGTAAAACCACAGGGGTTGCATATATGGCCACCTGCTCCTGTCCTAGGGATTACATAGGGAAAACCAAGAGGGAGTTTAGGAGGAGAGTGGGAGAACATCTTGGTGACATTAGAAACCAAAGGGAGACCCCACTCGCGAAACATATGAGGTTGTGCCATAAAGGTGACCCTGGTGAAATTAAATTTAACATAATAGAGGTTGTGAATGTAAATCCAAGAGGGGGGAATATAGATAAGATGATCCTGAGGAGAGAATGTGAGTGGATATTCAGATTGGAGTCCCTGGAGCCAAAAGGGCTAAATGAGCAATTTTCTTTTGCCTGCTTCTTATGAGTTACGACTGATGGATGTGACGCTTTTGAGTCTACTGGCCATCCTAGATTTTGTTTTTGTTTCCTCTTTAATCGAGGATTCTCATGTATTATCATGAAATATTGTTTATAGTAAGTTTCCTTTACCGCCTTCCTCTTCTGATAGTTGATACTCACCGATTAGGGGTGAATATAATTTAATATAGGAGGATGTCAGCCTAAATAATAAAAATGAGGGATTAATTAATTTCTTACTCTATGATTATAAATAATATAAACATCCGCTAAAGTCTGGTCATATGATACAGATAAGAGGGCCAAACCGGTTGATATGTAGTGCCTGACCGGAGATATATTTAAAGCGGAAATGTTGATTTCATAGAGAGTAATAGGTGAGATGTCGGACATCTTCATGGAGTTCTGAGCATGCGCTGT
The DNA here is from genome assembly GCF_039654945.1 of Dendrobates tinctorius. Taxonomy (NCBI): domain Eukaryota; kingdom Metazoa; phylum Chordata; class Amphibia; order Anura; family Dendrobatidae; genus Dendrobates; species Dendrobates tinctorius. Next base: position 14,775,815 of record NW_027361705.1, on the reverse strand, counting down.
ACGGGGCGTATGGACAGCATGTTTTGCCTCTAGTGACGCCAATATGGCGATCACAAATTGTAGCGCTCTGAGCCTGCGCAGTAGAGGGTCGGACGAAGTGATTGGTGAGCGCACCGCGATTCCCCATTATCTGTAGCCGGAGAATGCTGAGCATGCGCTATAGAGTACGTCCTGGTGAGATAGGCGCATGGACGGAAATTAAGGGAGTGATCATGGTATGACGACTTGGATGGAGGTTCTGGATTGGTCACCTAGCGGTGACGATTTGACATGCGCATTAGGAGTGTGGAGAGGACGCCACATCATGTCAGTACAGGTGGGCGTGCACTTATGTGCTGATAGCGGCGGTTTTAAAAAAGGAATCGATCATGGCATCTTTACACTATTGCACCTTAAATTGGACACATGGCATCGGACTATCTGGCCTCCTGATGAGCCATAAAGGGCGAAACGCGTTGAGGCGTTAATTAACCCATGACGGGTGGCGGGTGACACAGATGAGTATCGTTGTTGCAACTCTGTGTTTTTACTTGCATGCTGGCATAAGTTGTAAAGCTTTTTATTTGAGCCATGGATGTAAGCCATTGGGCACCAAGCCTTATATGATAACAACTGTACTGATAACACAGTGTGATATTACATATATGCTAGCATGATTTTCTATTTGAGCCATATATGATAGCCATTGGGCATTAGGATAGTTTATATCTCCATTGGCATAAATCTGAGCATGATGATTTTGGTATTTCCAAGAAAGTATCCTATGATCATAAGATTAATACCAGTCTATGTGTTGAACAGAAAAAAAGATTAAAATCTCCCCAGATACCACCTGTTATTGTGGATTGAATGTGTTCTATTGATTTTAACTATAAGGGACATAGGGCCCTCCTTAGAGCAGTATCTTTATTGTCTAGAACTAGGGGCCCCTTATCATCGGGTAGAGGCTAACCCTAGTGGCTGCAGGGTACATCAGGGCCCCCAGGGACAGCCATCGTTGAGCGGGGGCGCCATAACGCTCCCCTCTAGGGTGCCAACCTCTGCGGCCAGGCAGGAAAAAGCTCAGGATATTTATAGGGATTCCTAGCTGTTCCCTTATTGGGGTTTTTGGTTTGAACACTTATTTTGTTTGTTTTTTGTCACTTTTTTGCTTTTTGGTGCATAACTAATTTTTTGGTTATTTTAATTTAATAAAGTATCATCTTATGGGACAATTGTTTATGATTATAAATGAAAAAAATATATAAATTTTTAACAGCCAATGGCGCTGTGCAGGGGTATAGCAGCTGCAAATTAACAGACTACGCCACCTATCCGTCTGAATGTTAAAACCATTAAAAATACAACAGGAATTTGCGCTAATAATACCCGCATAAAAACACTCTCTATAGGGAAAGCAAAGATAGATGCCAAAGAATATTAATATGCTTCTGTGCAAAACGATAATAATGACCCCCTTACTCACGTGGGGGGTGTGCTATAAATATATGTCTCACTATAAAAAGTGAGTAACAGTTTGTAAAATACAACCAGTCTCACTGCCCAATAAACATGAATGAGTCTGTCACTAGGAAGAAAAAATCATACTGACCGTCCAGATTACTGTTCATGTCATGGGCAATGGTAACAGTCTTGAGTTCAGAACATAGCAACTCCTCTCCTGATGGACTTTGATGAATTCCAGTAGTGGTGTAATGCTCAGTCCAAAAAAAGTTAGCAGGCTAGTAGTGGGTAGACTCCAAAAGAAGGGGGTCACCTCTGCTATAATCGCGGGCGATGCTCCGGCCGGTAGCAATCGCCCAATTCCCCCGATAATGCACTGCCCGTTAACAGTGGGACATGCAGCGGGAGACGCGGTGAATGCCGGCAAGGTACAGGACCTTGCGTGACGTCACAGTCACGTGTTGAGTCACGTGACCGGCTTAGAATGACTGACAGGATCAACAACCAATCCTACACGTTTCGGAGGCTTACTGCTTCCTTCCTCAGGGATGATTCCTGTCATGGAGGTGACACCTATATACCCAGCCCGTATAATGTATTAGTCCTATTTGTTGAAGGCAAAAAGTTCAATCTCGCTATTCAAGCCATTTGGTCTGAGAGTATTCATTTTAAATATCCACTCACTTTCTACTTTTGACATTTGCTCAATGAAGTTACCTTTTCTCCAGCATTTCTTAACTATTTTAATACCGGTTACCGTAATTCCCTTAATAGAACCTCCATGATGTGTAACAAAGTGATTAGAAAGAGGATGACCGGTAAATTTATTAGTAATATTGCGAAGATGTTCAGCAATTCGTACCCGCATTGGACGAATAGTTCTTCCAATGTATAGTTTACCACATGGACAGATTATCCCATAAATAACCCCTTTTGTATTACAATCAATAAAATCAATTATATTGTTCTCAATACCTTTATTAATAATCATTTTTTGTTTCTTAGTGTTTAATTTTTTACATGGTCCACATTTCTTACATGGGAAAAAACCACTAATAAAGACTCGTTCACCATTAATTTTTCTATTTGAAACTCTTGGGATTGAAGGTGCTATCAAGTTCCCAAGATTATTTGCCTTCCGAAAAACAAATCTAGGATACGTGGGCAGTAATTCCCCAATAATTTTGTCATTTTGTAAGATATTCCAATGTCTACTAACAATATTCCTAATGATCCTGACATTGGAATTATATTGTAAAATAATCGGAATTTCATTCTTGACAAAAGCATCATTAGGAATACGTTCTTTTATAGGGTCCAGTAGTTGATCTCTTGGTATTTTTCTAACTATTTCTGTAGTTTTTTCCAATGTTTTTACATCATATCCCTTATATTTAAACTTAATGTTCATGGATTCTGCTTCTTTTTCAAAATCCTGTTGTTTAGAGCAATTTCTATGCGCTCTAATGAGCTGACTCTTAGGGACATTTAGAAGCCATTTCGGGAGGTGGCAGCTATCTAGAGAAATAAAATTTTTTGAATCCGTAGGTTTGTGATATACTTGAGTCTGAATGGTATTCTCCTCAATAAAAATCCTCAAATCTAAAAAATTTAGCTCTTTGTGACTAATATTTGCAGTAAAGTTTAAAAAATAACAATTTTTATTTAGATCACTTAAAAATTCGTTTAATAAAACATCACCCCCTGACCAAATGAAAAAAATGTCGTCAATAAAGCGACGCCATAGTACCAAATTTGGCCGTAATTCCCCATCCATATAAATGGTCTCAAGTTCCCATTTTCCCACATAGAGATTGGCATAGCTCGGGGCGAATCTTGTGCCCATAGCTTTGCCCCATTTCTGGGAGTAGTAGTTCACCCCAAATTTAAAATAATTGTGCGTTAGAATAAATTCAATACAATCCAAAATAAATTCTCTCTGTTCCTTAGGTATCGCACTATCCTTGGACAAGAAGAACTCGGCTGATTCACACCCTTTTTTATTTTGTATCACCGTGTATAATGAAGTTATATCCAGGGTCCCCATAATATAGTGGTCCTGCCATACCACATTTTTTAAAAGTTTCAAAATGTGGGTACTATCTTTTAGGTACATAGGGAGAGTAGGAATCAATTTTTGTAAATGACAATCCACATATTTCGATAAGTTGGATGTGAGACCCCCTATAGCAGATATAATAGGTCTTCCTGGTGGATTAGTTGGGTTCTTATGCACCTTTGGTAGGTAATAGAAATATGGAACCCTTGGAAATGGGGTATTGATAAAATCCCTCTCCTGCTTATTTAGAAAGCCTTTTTCAAAGCCATTTCTTATAAGCTCACCCATTTCTTTAATGTAGGGATCTGAAGGGTCGTTTTCCATTAGTTGATATGTCCGTGTGTCCCCTAAAATCCGCAAGGCTTCATTTTGATAATCTGTCGTGTTCAAAATCACGATACCGCACCCCTTGTCGGCAGGCCTAATAGTGATATTTTTGTTATTTTGTATTTGACTAATAGCCTTCTCTTCTTCCTTTGAGAGATTATGCTTAAATTTGTTGCACCTTTTGTCTGAAACCTTCCTAATGTCTTGTATAACATTATTCTGAAAGGCATCAAATGCCTCAGAATACTCCTGAATAGGATTAAAGTTGGATTTTTTTCTTAATCCAGTGTGTATATATACATTCGCTGTAGTTGGTTGATCTACCGAATCAGTACCGGATAATCTTTTCTTAATGTAATATTTTTTTATAGCCAATTTTCTCATAAACATTTTGATACCAACAAATGCCTGAAATTTATTAAATCCTACACTAGGAGCATATTTAAGGCCTTTATTTAATAGACAAATCTCATTGTCCCCAAGTGTATGATCACTAAGATTAAAAATTTTTTGTTGTTGATGAGGAGCAGGAAGGGTTACTTGCGATGATGGTGATTTATTCTTTTTTTTGGTAGATTTCCCGCCCCTACAGCCTCTTTTGCGCGTTTTTTTTGGGCCAACTGAAAAAACGGAAGATGGCTTTGCTTCGTTTTCAGCTGTGCTCTCTTAGGGTCTTTAATACACGTAGCACTGTTACTATTTGTCTTTTTCATTATAGGTGGTTGATGAGTCTGCTCATGACCAGGACTTGAAGCAGTCATCCCCATGTTCTCTAAAGTTGAAAACCTATTATGTGTGCTGACTGAAGGCAACGGTGTAGAATTAGTCAAAGGGTCTTCTACATTATTCATATTTTCTATATTGGAATCCATACAATTATTGTTCTCAACAGTCGCACTATTCGTCGGTTGCTCAAAATTAGAAGTTAGATGTATAGAGAACCTATCACTAGAAGAGAGAAAAGAGTTCTCAACCCCCTGTGTTTCATCAAGGGTTACCAATAAACTGGGGGATTTGAATGGGGGGTTATGACTGTCTTTATGTAAATTATTACCAGCAGTCAAAAAATCCCTCCCAAATTTTCTACGTTTCCTTTCTATAATTTCTTTTTCCTTGGATTTTATCCTTTTACTAATATTATTAGATAAATGAATAATTTCTGGATTTAGCTCATAGGGTTTTAAATCTTCAAAAAGTTTTGAGATTTCTTGGCGGATCGCCATCAAGCCAGTTTTGCACAGAAGCATATTAATATTCTTTGGCATCTATCTTTGCTTTCCCTATAGAGAGTGTTTTTATGCGGGTATTATTAGCGCAAATTCCTGTTGTTTATGATTATACTCTAGACCCTTGTGCATTGAAATTTGAGATTATGACCAACAGTTTTCCCATTGTCTGCCCCCCTGAAAGGAGCAGAGAGCACATGACAGAAATGATTCCCCCCTCCCGTGCCCATAAACACATCAACATCACACATCCTCTATCCTATAGGCACATCTTCCTTCTTAAAGGAACCATTGGTATGGAAGTCAGACCAAATCCATCCAGGGCTTTGGTTTTGACCCCAGGCCTCTCTTAAAGGCATCCCCGGTATGAAAGATAGGACAGTTCCACTCAGCTCTGTGGTTCTGACCCCAGGGTCTCTTAAAGGGATCATTGGTATGGAATTTAGGGCAAATACACTCTGCGCTTTGTTACTGACCCCAGGCCTTTCTTAAAGGGATCTCCGGTATGGAAGTCAGGTCAAATCCATCCAGCTCTTTAATTCTGACCCCAGGCCTCTCTTAAAGGGATCCTCGGTATGGAAGTCAGGTCAATTGCCTTCAAATGCTCTGGTACTGAACCCAGGCTCTCTTAAAGGGATCCCCGGTATGGAAGTTAGGACAGTTCCACTCAGCTCTGTGGTTCTGACCCCAGAGTCTCTTAAAGCGATCATTTGTATGCAAGTCAGGGCAAATACACTCAGAGCTCAGGTTCTGATCCCAGGCTCTCTTAATGGGATCCCTGGTATGGAAGATAGGGCAAATCCACTCAGTGCTCTGGTTCTGACCCAAGTCCTCTTTTAACCCCTTTCCTTCATTGGACGTAATATTCCGTCCATGTGCCCTGGGCCCTAATTACCATGGACGGAATATTACGTCATAGCGATAAGCGGCGCCCACATGGTGAGCGCCGCTTATCGCGGCCGGGTGTCAGCTAATTATCATAGCTGACACCCGGCACAATGTGTCAGGGGTGGTCACGGACCGCCCCCGACATGTTAACCCCTTGTACACCGCGATCAAACACGATCGCGGTGTACGGGGGTTAAAGGGAAGCATCGGCAGGGAGGGGGCTCCCTCCGTGCTTCCCTGAGCCCCCCACAGCAGCTCAATGTGCAGCGCTGCTGGGGGGGTCTCCTTTCCTGCAGGTCCCCGGATCCAATATGGTGGCGGTGACCTCCGGGGGCCTGCAGGAAGCTGGCTTCCTGTGTGCCTGCAAAGCGCAGGCAAGGAGGAAACCTGCACACAGCGATCTGTGATGTGACAGATCAGCGATCTGTCACAGGACAGTTATGTCCCCTCTGGGACATTGTAATAAAGTAAAAAAAATAAAAAGTGTAAGAATAATTTAAAAAAAATCACTAAATAAATTCCAGAAAAAAAAAATATTCCCCAATAAATTCATTTTTTGGAAGTAAAATTAAAAAAACCCAATAAAAGTACACATATTTGTTATCGCCGTGTCCGAAACGACCCGCCCTATAAAACTGTCCCATTAGTTAACCCCTTAAGTGAACCCCTTAAAAAATAAAAATAAAAAACGAAGCAAAAAATAATGATTTATTATCATACCGCCGAACAAAAAGTGCAATAACACGCGATCAAAAAGACGCATAAAAATATCCATGGTACCGCTGAAAACGTCATCTTGTCCTGCAAAAAAGGAGCTGCCATACAGCATCATAAGAGAAAAAATAAAAAAGTTATTGCTCGCAGAATAAAGCGATGCAAAAATAATTATTTTTTATATAAAATTGTTTTCATTGCATAAAAGCGCCAAAACATAAAAAAACGACATAAATGGGGTATCGCTGTAACCGTACTGACCCGAAGAAGAAAACTGCTTTTTCAATTTTATTGCACGATGAACGGCGTAAACACACCACCCAAAAGAAATTCATGAAACGCTGGTTTTTGTAAATTCTGCGTTCCAAAAAACAAAATAAAAAGCGATCAAAAAATGTCACGTGCCCGAAAATGGTACCAATAAAAACATCAACTCGTCCCGCAAAAAATAAGACCTCACATGACTCAGTGGGTCAAAATATGGACAAATTATAGCTCTCAATATGTGGTGTTGCAAAAACTATTTTTACAATAAAAAGCGTCTTTTAGCATGTGACAGCTGCCAAACATAAAAACCGCCATAAATAGTAAATCAAACCCCCTGTTATCACCCCCTTAGTTAGGGAAAAATAATAAAATTAAAAAAATGTATTTATTTCCATTTTCCCATTAGGGTTAGGGCTAGGGCTAGGGTTAGGGCTAGGGCTAGGGTTAGGGTTAGGGTTAGGGGTGTGTTGGGGTTAGGGTTGGAGTTAGAATTGGGGGTTTCCACTATTTGCACACATCAGGTGCTCTCCAAACGCAACATGGCATCTCATCTCAATTCCAGCCAATTCTGCGTTGAAAAAGTCAAATGGTGGTCCTTCCCTTCCAAGCTCTGCCATGCACCCAAACAGTGTTTTACCCCCACATATGGGGTATCAGCCTACTCAGGACAATTTGCAAAACAACTTTTGGGGTCCAATTTCTCCTGTTGCCCTTAGGAAAATAAAAAATTGGGGGCAAAAATATCATTTTTGTGGAAAAAAAAATGATTTTTTTATTTTCACGCCTGGGCGTTATAAACTTCTGTGAAGCCCTTGGGGGTTCAAAGTGCTCACCACACATCTAGATAAGTTCCTTGGGGGGTCTAGTTTCCAAAATGGTGTCATTTGTGGGGGATTCCACTGTTTTGGTATATCAGGGGCTTTCCAAACGCGACATGGTGTCCGATCTCAATTCCAGCCAAAATCGTCAAATGGCGCTGCTTCCCTTCCGAGCTCTGCCATGCGCCCAAATAGTGGTCTACCCCCACATATGGGGTATCACCGTACTCAGGACAAATTGCACAATAACTTTTAGGGTCCTGTTACCCTTGGGAAAATAAAAATTGGGGGTGAAAAGATCATTTTGTGGAAAAAATATGATTTTTTAATTGTACCGCTGTACGTTATAAACTTCTGTGAAGCCCTTGTGGGTTCAAAGTTCTCACCACATATCTAGATAAGTTCCTTGGGGGGTCTAGTTTCCAAAATGGGGTCACTTGTGTGGAGTTTCCACTGTTTAGGTACATCAGGGGCTCTCCAAACGTGACATGGCGTCCGATCTGAATTCCAGCCAATTTTGCATTGTAAAAGTCAAATGGCGCTCCTTCCCTTCCGAGCTCTGCCATGCGCCAAAACATTGGTTCCCCCCCCACATATCAGGTATCAACGTACTCAGGACAAATTGCACAATAATTTTTGCAGTCCAATTTATCCTGTTACCCTTGGTAAAATAAAAAAAATTGAACCTGAAGTATTTTTTTTGTGAAAAAAAGTTAAATGTTCATTTTTTTTAAATATTCAAAAATTTCCTGTGAAGCACTTGAAGGGTTAATAAACTCCTTGAATGTGGTTTTGAGCACCTTTAGGGGTGCAGTTTTTAGAATGGTGTCACTTTTGGGTATTTTCTATTGTATAGACCCCTCAAAGTGGCTTCAAATGTGATGTGGTCCTAAAAATAAAATGGTGTTGCAAAAATGAGAAATCGCTGGTCAACTTTTAACCCTTATAACTTCCTAACAAAAAAAAATTTTGGTTCCAAAATTGTGCTGATGTAAAGTAAATATGTGGGAAATGTTACTTATTAAGTTTTTTGTGTGCCATATCTCTGTGGTTTAAGGGCATAAAAATTCAAAGGTGGAAAATTGCGAGTTATATGAATGAAATTTTACCACTAACATGAAGTACAATATGTCATGAGAAAACAGTGTCAGAATCACCGGGATCCATGGAAGCGTTACAGAGTTATGGCCTCATAAAAGGACAGTGGTCAGAATTGTAAAAATTGGCCCAGGAGTTAACGTGCAAACCACCCTTGGTAGTGAAGGGGTTAAATGGATCCTCGGTACAGAAGTGAGGGAAAATCCACTCTGCACTTTGGTACTGACCCCACGCCTCTCTTAAAGGGATCTCCAGTATGGAAGTTAGGGTAAATCCCTCAGCGCTCTGATTCTCACCCCAGGCTTCTATTAAAGGGATCATTGGTATGGAAGTCAGGGCAAATCCACTCAGCACTCAGGTTCTGATGCCAGGCCTCTCTTAAAGGGATCCCCAGTATGGAAGTTAGGACCGTTCCACTCAGCGCTCTGGTTCTGACTCCAGGCTCATGGGATGATTTGGGATATTAGTGGTAGTTGTCCGGTGGCTCTGGCTGACGGGATGATGTGGGAAATTAGGAGTAGTAGTCCAGTGGCTCTGGCTGACGGGATGATGTGGGATATTATGGGTAGTAGTCCGGTAGCTCTGGCTGACGGGATGATGTGGGATATTAGTGGTTGTAGTCCGGTGGCTCTGGCTGATGGGACGATGTGGGATATTATGGGTAGTAGTCCGGTAGCTCTGGCTGATGGGATCATGTGGGATATTAGTGGTTAGTTTTCCTGTGGCTCTGGATGATGGGATGATGTGGGATATTAGGGGTAGTAGTCCAGTGGCTCTGGCTGACGGGATGATGTGGGATATTATGGGTAGTAGTCTGGTAGCTCTGGCTGACAGGATGATGTGGGATATTATAGTGAATGTGGCTATGCAGAATGGGTGGGGCTCTACACTCAGCTTTATATATATAGATATAATCATTATAATTTGTTATAACTAACCGTAGTTAGTTACTATTCCCGGGCAGCGCCGGGCTCTTCAGCTAGTGCATAATAAACAAGATTTGCTCTTCTCGTATCCATACAGGTTTTTTCCCACTATGTGTACATTATGTAAGCAGGAACGCGGCATGCAGTGATGGACAGGAGGCAGAGCAAGGGTTAACAGGTTTAATAACAGAACACTCCATACAGGGAGGCAAAGGGTTAAACAGGGGATTAAACAGTTCAAAAGGTAAAGGAGTGGGAGGACAACGGTTCAGATCACGGCAGTTCTGACTAAAGTCAGTGGTTCCTAAGTCCATGAAGAAGTGGATAGCGCCGACAACGGCTGGCACGGTGTCTTTTCCAGGACAGTCCTGTAGGCAGCAATATCCTGTTTTCTGGTGGCAGTGATCAGTCTCCGGTTCCTTCCGCTCTGCCTAGTCCATATACTGATGTGGCCGGAAGAGCGTGGGTCACGGCACTGTCTGAGCCCGACATGGCCCCTGCACGACTCTCCTCATAGACTCTGTCAGCGGTGACGGTCACGGTGCTTGGGTGTGGGAAATGAGGTACGGACACTCTGAGACCGGAGCACTCACTGGTCCTTGCTACAAATGACTGTCAAGGGTATGAGCCACAGCACTGCATGAGCCCAATGTGGCTCTGCAAATATACACTGGTGAAGTAGGGTGCAAGTGTCTGGGAAAATATTCACTGGCAACGTCAGGGCGCAAGTGTCAGTCCCGCATACGGTCCCTCCTATGTGGCACATGTACTATACTTATGGACACTGAGCATACGACACCTTTCTCTCTGGTAGTCAACGGCACACTGCACGTCTCTCTGTCTGGTCTTCACTGCTGGCGGTGGGAGATGGCGGATCCTGGCCTGCAGAATGCTGGTGCTCCCCGGATGGAGCACTCCTCTGCCTGGCTGCTTCCCTGGCAGTGGTCCATCTCTGGACTGCTGCAGATCGCTTGGCTTCTTTTCTCTGCTGTGACCCCTATGCAGGCAGTAGGGTCTGTCACAGTGCCGGTACTCTCTGGATGAACTGGCTGCGCGCTGCCCCAGTTTCATTCCAAAAAAACTCCCCTTCACGCGCTGTTACCTTTTATCCCCTCGCGCCAGCGCGCACTTTTCCTCCATCTCTCCCAACCCCCCAGGCTAGCAGGAAGGTCCACCTCGTTATCGCTTCCCCTAGGCAGCAGGGTGTGGTCCTTCTCACTCAAGCTTTCCCTCGGAAACAGGGGATGCAGCCTCAACAGTTCTGGACCCAGCATGCAGGTACCTGCGGTCCGGTCATCCCCCTTGCATTTATCATTTTCAAGAGCCTGTTTTTTATTGTTCTGCACTTGGTGCAGTAATTCACACACATTTTTTACATTTTGTTATATTTTCTAACGTTTATATTTTCTCTTCACTACCCCATTTACCTTTTTATGCCTTTCTTTGTCATAGCTCTTTTCATCATGGTCTCCCTACCTTGTGGGCTAAGGCTGGTTTCACATTTGCAAGGACATGCGTACGCTCGCATTCGATACCCATGCGTACTTTTAATGGGTTTGGCCTGGAAGTGATACACCACCTTCTAATTGTCAGCCCTATAAAAATGAAGTGTGGACACTGCAAGGCCATTACTCTCTTGCCTCTGTGGATGTGAGCATCAGCCTGATATGTAAGTATGGAAGCTTAGAAAATGTCTGTCTGTCTCTGCCATCTTTACTCTGTACTAATTTAACTTTTCTTTTCCTTGTAGACTGTCTTCTGCTCCGGTCCTTCTGCTGCAGTCCTTCTGTTGTGGTCCTGCTCCGGTCCTGCTGCTGTGGATCTTCTGCTCTGGTCCTGCTGCTCCGGTCCTTCTGCTCTGGTCCTGCTGCTCTGGTCCTCCTGCTCCAGTCCTGCTGCTCCTGTCCTGCTGCTGTGGTCCTTCTACTCCGCTCCTGCTGCTCCTGTCCTGCTGGTACCATCATGGTGCTGCTGTTGGACTACAGGCTGTAAGTATTGGAGTCAATTTTTTTTTTTTTTGTTTTGCTCTTGACAAGTTTAATTTTTCTTCTGTTTTCTGCAGTGTTTCCCTTGTGCTGCTGTCCCTGGTGCTCCAGTCCTGGTGCTGCTATCCATGTTGCTGTGCTGCCTGACTGCTGTGCTGTTGGACTACTGTCTGTAATGTAAGTATTGGTGTCTTTTTTTTTGGCTCTTAACAAGTTCAATTTTTACTTCTCTGTTTTTTTCTGTAGTGTTTCACTTGACTGCTGCCTGCGATTACAACATATCCTCAAGTGAATCATCCCAGGGAGGACACGACAATGATAATGTAAGCACATTTGAAATACTGTTTGGTATGTATTGACTGTCAATAATATACATGTGAATCATGTATTTTCTTTACGTGTACCTGACAGTGGGGAAGAGCAGCAGTCAAGAGGAAATGAATCTTGCCAGAGTCGTCAGCCTCAAACTTCTGAGGTTGAAAGATGGGGTGTAAGTATACTTTTCATTATCAGAGTTGTAATTGAATTTTTTGTCAGTGTTACCAATTTTTTTTCTATTTTTACTATAGGTTCCACAATGTGATTACAAACCAGAGATCGATAATGACACTCTTATTCAATCAGTGCAAGAGCGAGCAGCGTTGTGGGACCCCCATGATCAGAATCATTCTGACGCAGTCTTGATTCAACGACTCTGGGGAGAAGCGGCAAGATCGCTGCTGGATGATTGGGACTGTGCCACGTCACATTTCAGAAAGGATTTTTGTAAGTATTTCAATGTGGTCTAATGCGGCAGTGAACCTGAAAATGTATGTGCATTGTTTAACAATTTTTTCTTTTTTTTTCCCCTTCACAGTGAAAAGTATAAAAGTCTGTTGGCGTTCGATGAAGGATCACTTCAACAAGGCTTGCGAGAGGAGATTCTGGTTCGAAGTGGTGCTGCTTAAAGGCTGAGAAACTACAAATATCACCGACAGCTTGTCTGAGGTCTGCGCTTGCTCAGCAAGCGCGAGTATCTTTTCTGTTTTCTTATACAAACTGTCTAAATTTTCTTACTAATGTTTTTCATTAATTTTCCAAACAGAACCTGGAGCAGCACTGCAGAACCTGGACCATCCTCTGTTGGAGCAGACCTTCATCGACCAGCCAAGGAACAGGTACAATCCCAGTCATCCACCAGTGATGGAGCAACCAGGCAGGCTTCACAGGATGGGGATATGACAGTCAGTCCAGCAGGTTTTCCCCTCTCCCAGCCCTTGCCACAGCTTTATTTGGGTCTGCTCATCAGTGGCAGAGGGCCTGGGAGAGGCAAGTCTTGCCCGAGTTTGAGTACTTAGGGTCGATCTTCCAGGATGGGAACAAGGCGGTTGTAAACAGAATGGATAGTGGGTTCACGCTATTGTACACAGTATTCCAGGACTTCAAAAAAAGCCTTGACCGCCTGGAAGCCTACCAAGAGAGACCGGGGCAACATTTTTTTTCCTCTACGGAACGATGCGTGACAGAAAACCTGCCACCTAATTTCCAGCTGCATGTGATGCAGGCCAGCCAAGTTGCTTACAACCAGGCATTACAGCAGCTGTCCCGATATCAGCAACAGGTACCACCTTCCTTCCATACAGGTCAACAAGGGCCAGCAAAGCAGCAGTGGCAGAATCCTCCAGCACCTTTTAGCACCTCACAAGGACTAGGATACCCGTCGGCTCAACCAACACAAGTGACGTTTCCACCACCACGACCACTGGACATTAGGACAGTACCCAGCTTCACCACACAGCCGAGTTCAAGTGCCACCATGCAGCAGAGTGAAGACATACCATCTACATCTCAGCCAAGTGCAGCACCCCAGGACCGGTGCCAAGCAAAATGGTTATGAACCAGCAAAACCTCACGGAAAAAAACTTTGAAGTAATACAACCCACCACCTCAACCCTCACTTGTCCTCCCACCTCAACCCTCACCTGTACTCCCACCTCAACCCTCAACTGTCCTCCCACCTCAACATTCACCTGTCCTACCACCTCAAACCTCAACTGTCCCTGATTCTCTGTTTCTAAGTGTGTCCCCACCTTATGATCCTTCTGTCCCTTCCAATTTTTCAATCCCTTCAAATGTGTCAATGCCTTCCAAATTGTCAATCCCTTCCACTTTGTTTGCCTCTCCTAATGTATCCTTTTCCCCCAATGTTTCATCTGCTTCCAATGTGTCTGACCAACTCCTCCAAGTATCTGCCACTTCCCCTGCAACCACTTCCCCAACCACTCCTAGCCAATCATCCCAGCCAAACAACCCCCAGGTCCAAAATGTCACACCATTGGGCAGAACAAGAAGCAGACATTGCAGACATTATTTTTTTTTACATTTTTTTATTAATGTTGAAATAAACATTGTTTTTAATTTTGTTAATAAAACCCTTTTTTTGGTTCACAATCACTGTCTATGTCTTTTATTTATGTCTTTATTTAAACATTTAAATGTGTGTAGTATTGGGTGTTACACTTAAAGGACTTTGGAAAGGTGTTAAGTAAGCAAACATGACAGGTACAATCATATTAGGTACATTTCACTTACACCATTTCATCTTGCCATGCCACTCATCCAATATCAGACACAAAGTAGACAGAAAATTTATCTCTTGTTTTGGCAACTGCCACTGTAGTCCTCATAGGGTGATCATAGTAATCCTGCAATGTGATAGTAGCAGATTCCTCTAGGTTGGGTTGATGTTTAGCCAGGATGTAGTTGTGAAGAACCACACATGCCTTTACAACCTGATCAATAGTGTCAATTTTAAGATTAATGGATGTTGCCAAAATGCACCATTTTGACACGAGCAATCCAAAGGCGCACGCAACAGTTCTTTGTGCTCTAGTTAATCTGTAGTTAAAAATCCTATTTGTGTGGTTCAGGTCCTGACTTGAGTATGGTTTGATCTGGTTTGAACACATTTGGAATGCCTCATCCCCAACCACAACAAAAGGTATTGGTGGTCCGTCAGAGTTGGGAAGAGGTCGTGGCTGTGGAAAATTAAAATTATTGCCATACAGACGTTGGCCCATGTCAGAGTTTTTGAACGAATGTCATTTCCGCATCCAAACGAGCCAATTTCCATAGCAACAAATCTACACTCAGCATCTGCAATAGCTGTTAAGACTATAGAAATGTATTTTTTATAATTGTAATACTCTGATCCACTGCCATCAGGCTTCACAATCCTAATAAGTTTGCCGTCTACAGCCCCCAATCAGTTACAAATTTCCATGAATTTGACAGCATTTGCCATCCATAGTTCAGTTGTCGGTTGGGGGAGGAATTCTTGGTGCAGAACCTCACATAAAGCATGGCATGTTGCACCAACAATCCCCAAAAGCATAGATACTCCAATCCTGAATTAGAAATGTAACAATGATAATGTTTCTCCATTAGCCAGGAATCTGCAGAAAAGAAAATGAGAAACAAAAATCAGTACACGGGTTAGGGTTAGGGAGAGGGTTAGGGTTAGGGTAGGGTTAGGGTTATTTGTGACAGGAGTTTCTTTTACAGCACTACTTACCTCAGGGTGACCAAGAGACATTCCTCAGCAGGAATTACCCGACGGAGCTGTGTGTCCTGCCTACTGATGGATCCACTGACACAATGCAGCAAGTCATGGAAGCTGTGTTGTGACATTCTTGTGTAATCAAAATATTTCTCCGGGTTGTCACACAGCTCAGTTTACAATGAGTGGTGGGCTCCACGGCTCCCTCGGACTTCGACAATGAGGTGTTGCCAATATCGACGACAAAGTCTTCTCCGTCTTTCTCTTCTTCTTTGTTCTTGACAAGCCACAGTAAAGGCATGAGCCAATTTCAAAGACAAATCCAGATAAAGCATGAAGCTCTCTTTGCTAATAAGATCCATCTTTCAACTAGAAACAGCATCAAAAGACTAGGATTATATCAGTGCAGTGTGTCTATATATAGAAATCCCATGATACATGCCCATAGTGTGTCTTATGTCAAGGCAGCTGTACTGGCAAAGCATTGGGAATATTGAACACATGCACATAAAAACTGCAAACGCATGGAAAAATGCAAACTAAACACATGCACACACAGCTGACAAATAAAAAGAAAGAAGTTGCTTCAGCATAAAAGATGCCTGCATGTCCAGAAACGTCTTTCCCGTATTACTGTGCATGCAGATATAGCTGTCAATCTCTGAATAGGACCACCCACTATTCTCATATGCATGCAAACAGAAGGGATTTTAGTGAATGAAATACAAGTGATACTGAATATTTTCCAGTATATCATTCTGATCGGCTTCTCCTCTATGCAGGGTTGGCCATTTATATGGATACACCTGGATGGGCCATTTATATGGATACACCTGGGTGGGCCGACTTCAAAATGGCCACCATGGTCACCACCCATCTTGAAAATTGTCCCCCCTCCCATATACTAATGTGCTACAAACAGGAAGTTGATATCACCAACCATTCCCATTTTATTTAGGTGTATCCATAAAAATAGCCAACCAGATCTAACCTTATAAATGGCCCACCCTGTACAATGCTGTCCTCAGATCACATTGCATGTAGAACGTTCCAGGTTCCTTTTAAAAGGAATAATTTGGCAATAAGCAGGCTGGTGGGGCACTAGTTTTGGCCTAGCTTTTAATTCTTGAAAAAACTTCAGCTGTTGACTATTTATATATAATTTTTTGAGTATATAACTCTTTATAGAAATGAATGGGCTGGAGTGAGCTGCCTGGGATGTAAAGAGCTACATACATTTCAGGAGATAGAATAACGACTGCATGTAACGATCTCCACTCTGCTCCTGTCTGATATGTCACTTTGTGTAGGGGCTGTGCTGGGTCTATGCTGCAATCATCTGTGTTCACTTTCCTTGATTAGGCCTCTTTCACACTTCCGTTTTTTACAATCAGTCACAATCCGCCAGGTTTTGAAAAAAAACGGATCCTCAAATTTTTTTTGAGGATCCGTTTTTTTTCCCATTGACTTGCATTAATGGCGGATTGTGACGGATTGCTGTCCGTTGCATCCGTTTTTTGTGAGGATCCGCCAAAAGTTGCTGTCCGTCACCATCCTCAAAAATTTCAAAACGGAGCTTGTAACGTTTTTTTCTCTGGCGGATCCTGCAAACACTGATTTAACCCGAATTTCTTTCTGGGTGCCGGACCAAAAAAAAAAATCTCTCTCTCTCTCTCTCTCTCTCTCTCTCTCTCTCTCTCTCTCTCTCTCTCTCTCTCTCTCTCTCTCTCTCTCTCTCTCTCTCTCTCTCTCTCTCTCTCTCTCTCTCTCTCTCTCTCTCTCTCTCTCTCTCTCTCCTCTTCCCGGCCAGCGATTCCTTTAAATTTCTTCATTTTCAGGATCCGTCTGAAAACGGATCCTGTGCCATCCGTTCACGTCAGTTGAGAACGGATCCGCTTGTCCGCCTTTTTGGCGGATTATAACTGATACAAAAAACTGAAGTGTGAAAGAGGCCTTAGTCTTCTACTTAAGCATGCTAGTTCTTCCACCCAGTGTCAATTGTACCCTAGCTGTCACCTATGTGAGACTGATCCCTCTGTGCCTGACCCAGCTTGGTTTGATTTTCTTCCCAGACTCAGACCCTTTGCTTGTGACCTGACTTCTCTTGTGCCTGCTCCCTGTAAACTGTTTTGTCTCTCTGGTCTTCCTGACCTCAGCTCGTGAATTGGATTTCGTCTGGATGCTTCATGGAAGCCAGCTGTATAATATCAAAAATAAAAGCTCTCACTGCAGGAGAATGAAAGCAGATGATGATACATGTTTTTCTAATTATTTTAAAATTATAAATCATGTATTTTTTCCTTTAAACTTCACAAATTCTGCAATAGTTGGTCCTGCAATATGATGCTCTCATTTATGCTTCTCTTTAATGTCCTTACCACTAAATAAAGGAAAAAAATATAAAATGCACCTTTAAAAATAATAAAAAATTTAATGTTCAAATATTCATCCTCTTTTATATTCTGCCCACAGACTTATGTTAATAGACCCCATTTTCTCAGCTGTAAAATGCACTCCAGAAAAACACGTCTCATCTGTAGATTCTTTGTTCATCCTCGTATTCTTTGAGCACATTTCTGACATATTGTGTTGTACGATTTTACTATTTCCGCACCTAATTCTCTGAAAATGTTTTTACGTTGCTTTGTTTTATATTTAGGTGAATGGCCATACTACATTATTTATCAGTACAATAAAGCTTTGAAGCCAGTCTAGAACTTTCATGGACACATTAAAGGGATTTAATTGCGATAAGCAATGCAAACTTCTCTTTTTCCTTTGTTTTTCTTTTGTTTTCTGCAGCGACTGAATTCAAAGCCTCGGGAAACAATGTATTCTTGTGGCAGAAGTGAAAGGAATATAGGCAGTATATTTCTTCAGCCATATCTTCAATTCTATATCATCATCGTGCACATTTTGTGCAAAGATTTGTGCTACTAGATAAAATAAAAACCATTTTAAAACCCTTTCCGATACAATATGCAAGATAAAGTATTTTATATTTTCCAACCTTTAGAAAAAAACCC